>NC_141781.1:6819488-7454906 GCF_054643075.1 Acanthaster planci
TGAAATTCGCTACGAATCGCAGTTACCGGCTTCCATATAGGACTCTTCTGGGTCTCGGGTTCCCGGCCCACCGCACTTCCTCCCTGCCCATCCATTTAACCCAAAAGGGTCGAGCGACCATGCAAGGGAGGAACGAGACAGGCCCCTAAGCCCTGGCCGCCGAGTCGGCCATACGTCTCGAACCTGTACTAAGGCGCTCACCTGGACTTCGCGGACAGTGCCAGCCGCAGAGCTTACCCGCTAGGCTAAGGTACTGCTGGTATTTGACGGGGGTGAATTGGAGTCTCTTATAGCTACTGACAGCAAGCGTCGGGAAAATAAAAAAAAGTCACTTCTGGGATTCGAACCCACCGTCTAACGATCTGATAACCGCGAGCTTAACCACTCGGCCATCTCAGAGATACTGTTTTTTGCTGCTCATGTTAATTTAATTAATAAGGAGATAACAAAGTCATTCAACTTACTGCACAGAATGTTGCTGTGTAAATACCGAGTGACTGAAACGTCATCCGCCCTGAGCCGAAGTGCACCCTCAGCGGCGAAAGAAAGACGGGGGTACTAAGTTTTCCAACCGGGTTCTAAGGGTGCACCCTGGTAATTAGGCCAGAAATATGTCCGCCGAGCTCATAAATAAAAGTTATACACTCAAAATATTCTATATTAGAGGATCCTGAGAGCCATGGAACTGAGGAATTCAAGAAATATGAGACTGGACCTCTGGGCCGGACTCAGGGCTTCCAATTGTGAGCAATTTGGATGCAATCGGGTGTAAAAGTGGCACTATTTGAGCCATTTTGCTGAGGGAGGGTTTTTCAAAATGGCTCCTTTTCTGGACAGGGACATTTTCTGCATATAAGGGGTGATCTGCTTCTGGTGAAAATTTCTCAAAAATTCATTGGTCAACCCCCCGAAAATTGAAAGGAAAATGAAAGAGGACATGTGGAACATCATTTTTCTGTGCAGCCTGAACACCTGTGAGAGTTGTGAGTATTTTTAAAATATTTGTGAAGTATGGGGATTTATCACTGCTGTCTAAGGGAATTTATTTGTAGTGGTGCACCCCTAACACGCGCTCGGCGAGCACGCAAAGACCACACAACTATTCTAGACTAAAATCGCTGCGCGTACTCAGCGTGCTCCGCGTCAAGGGTGCACCGCTACAAATAAATTCCCACAGACAGCAATGAAAATCCCCACACTCAGCAATTATCTTAAAAAGAACTCACAACTCTCACAGGTGTCCAGGCTGCAGAGAAATACGATGATCGACATGTCCCCTTTCATTTTCCACCCCTAAAATGAAGAGAATGTCCCTGCCCAGAAAAGTAGCCATCTTAAAAACCATCCCTCTGCAAAACGGCCAAATAGTGTCATTTTTCGGACCCGATTGCATCCAAATCATTTGACGCCCAGAGTCCGGGCCAGAGGTTCAGTGCCATATTTCTCCAAATCTTCAATTCAAGGCTCTCAGGACTCCCTAACGTAGAATATTTTGAGTATATAAGTTTTATTCACGAGCTCGGCGGACATATTTAGGGCCTTTTAGCGAGGGTGCACCCTCAAGGCGCATAAACTTGCCTACCTATGCGGTGCGTGAGTACTAAAGGACTGTCGGTTTCATTTCAAAACACACCCCCTTTTATTCCTGCTCGGAGCGGGAAATAGTGTATTTGATTTGAGTTGAGTTGATTTATTCACTATTTCCAAAAACATCTTATTACAAAAATAAATTAAAGAAAAGCAAACTCAACGATTTCCGAAAGTAAAAATAGCAGGGATAACGCAAAAAAGTTCAATTAATTTAACTTATTTCCATTGCGGTCCCAACTGATGAGAATTAACCTGACAAGTACAGTAAAATAGATCAAAAATCATCCAAATATTATAGACGAATCAAAAACACAAAAATCGCGTGGCAAAAGCAGAAGTACACATTCACACAAACAATGGTCGTCAATATTAAAGGCTCTCCCTGACAGCTTCTCTTAAATGAACCCGAATCAAACTTGAGTATAGTGTGAGTTACCTTGGGGGGGGGGGGACAGGATGGCCTAAGCGCCTTTTTAGGCGACAATGGGGTAAAACCAAAAGCTAATACTGATTTGACATCCATTGCAATCTCGATGTCGGTTTTTGTGCTTGAATTCCAGCAACTAGGATTGATAATTTCTTTCGAGTTTATTTCATTATTTTCCTGCTTGTATTTTTAGGGCAGACCTGTCTGACTAGGGTAAGTGATGGATCAACCTGTCACAAGAAAAGCAGCGGCAGACGCAACGCATTTGTTGCAACTTTTGCGGGTAAGCCAAGAAGATATGGGACGTCTTTTTCGAGAGAATTTTTCTTGACAAATATCTAATTACTCTGCAGTTGAAAGCGAACGAAATTTGTTGTTATAACAAATGAAGATGCATTTCCATCAATAAAATGGGAAGGCGATTGCCGCCCGACTGTGCCACTCCTGGATCTCTTCCTATTGAAGCACCAATAATAAACATTATACGCCGGACAGCTTTTAGACTGAGATCACTGAGAAGAAATGGACCCAACACGGTCGGGATCAGTTTCACCGTCGAAAATTTAAAAAATGAATGAAACTAAATCAGCATCAATCCTGTAGCTCACTGTATTCAAAACTAGACAACTGCCTTGTGGGTTCTGCGACCAGGGACATGGAAAAAAAAATGTGGTGAGGGGGGGAAAAATGCAAAAGTTATGCGGTGTTGACCAAGCATTCAGGCGCACGGACTCCTGAAATTCGCTACGAATCGCAGTTACCGGCTTCCATATAGGACTCTTCTGGGTCTCGGGTTCCCGGCCCACCGCACTTCCTCCCTGCCCATCCATTTAACCCAAAAGGGTCGAGCGACCATGCAAGGGAGGAACGAGACAGGCCCCTAAGCCCTGGCCGCCGAGTCGGCCATACGTCTCGAACCTGTACTAAGGCGCTCACCTGGACTTCGCGGACAGTGCCAGCCGCAGAGCTTACCCGCTAGGCTAAGGTACTGCTGGTATTTGACGGGGGTGAATTGGAGTCTCTTATAGCTACTGACAGCAAGCGTCGGGAAAATAAAAAAAAGTCACTTCTGGGATTCGAACCCACCGTCTAACGATCTGATAACCGCGAGCTTAACCACTCGGCCATCTCAGAGATACTGTTTTTTGCTGCTCATGTTAATTTAATTAATAAGGAGATAACAAAGTCATTCAACTTACTGCACAGAATGTTGCTGTGTAAATACCGAGTGACTGAAACGTCATCCGCCCTGAGCCGAAGTGCACCCTCAGCGGCGAAAGAAAGACGGGGGTACTAAGTTTTCCAACCGGGTTCTAAGGGTGCACCCTGGTAATTAGGCCAGAAATATGTCCGCCGAGCTCATAAATAAAAGTTATACACTCAAAATATTCTATATTAGAGGATCCTGAGAGCCATGGAACTGAGGAATTCAAGAAATATGAGACTGGACCTCTGGGCCGGACTCAGGGCTTCCAATTGTGAGCAATTTGGATGCAATCGGGTGTAAAAGTGGCACTATTTGAGCCATTTTGCTGAGGGAGGGTTTTTCAAAATGGCTCCTTTTCTGGACAGGGACATTTTCTGCATATAAGGGGTGATCTGCTTCTGGTGAAAATTTCTCAAAAATTCATTGGTCAACCCCCCGAAAATTGAAAGGAAAATGAAAGAGGACATGTGGAACATCATTTTTCTGTGCAGCCTGAACACCTGTGAGAGTTGTGAGTATTTTTAAAATATTTGTGAAGTATGGGGATTTATCACTGCTGTCTAAGGGAATTTATTTGTAGTGGTGCACCCCTAACACGCGCTCGGCGAGCACGCAAAGACCACACAACTATTCTAGACTAAAATCGCTGCGCGTACTCAGCGTGCTCCGCGTCAAGGGTGCACCGCTACAAATAAATTCCCACAGACAGCAATGAAAATCCCCACACTCAGCAATTATCTTAAAAAGAACTCACAACTCTCACAGGTGTCCAGGCTGCAGAGAAATACGATGATCGACATGTCCCCTTTCATTTTCCACCCCTAAAATGAAGAGAATGTCCCTGCCCAGAAAAGTAGCCATCTTAAAAACCATCCCTCTGCAAAACGGCCAAATAGTGTCATTTTTCGGACCCGATTGCATCCAAATCATTTGACGCCCAGAGTCCGGGCCAGAGGTTCAGTGCCATATTTCTCCAAATCTTCAATTCAAGGCTCTCAGGACTCCCTAACGTAGAATATTTTGAGTATATAAGTTTTATTCACGAGCTCGGCGGACATATTTAGGGCCTTTTAGCGAGGGTGCACCCTCAAGGCGCATAAACTTGCCTACCTATGCGGTGCGTGAGTACTAAAGGACTGTCGGTTTCATTTCAAAACACACCCCCTTTTATTCCTGCTCGGAGCGGGAAATAGTGTATTTGATTTGAGTTGAGTTGATTTATTCACTATTTCCAAAAACATCTTATTACAAAAATAAATTAAAGAAAAGCAAACTCAACGATTTCCGAAAGTAAAAATAGCAGGGATAACGCAAAAAAGTTCAATTAATTTAACTTATTTCCATTGCGGTCCCAACTGATGAGAATTAACCTGACAAGTACAGTAAAATAGATCAAAAATCATCCAAATATTATAGACGAATCAAAAACACAAAAATCGCGTGGCAAAAGCAGAAGTACACATTCACACAAACAATGGTCGTCAATATTAAAGGCTCTCCCTGACAGCTTCTCTTAAATGAACCCGAATCAAACTTGAGTATAGTGTGAGTTACCTTGGGGGGGGGGGACAGGATGGCCTAAGCGCCTTTTTAGGCGACAATGGGGTAAAACCAAAAGCTAATACTGATTTGACATCCATTGCAATCTCGATGTCGGTTTTTGTGCTTGAATTCCAGCAACTAGGATTGATAATTTCTTTCGAGTTTATTTCATTATTTTCCTGCTTGTATTTTTAGGGCAGACCTGTCTGACTAGGGTAAGTGATGGATCAACCTGTCACAAGAAAAGCAGCGGCAGACGCAACGCATTTGTTGCAACTTTTGCGGGTAAGCCAAGAAGATATGGGACGTCTTTTTCGAGAGAATTTTTCTTGACAAATATCTAATTACTCTGCAGTTGAAAGCGAACGAAATTTGTTGTTATAACAAATGAAGATGCATTTCCATCAATAAAATGGGAAGGCGATTGCCGCCCGACTGTGCCACTCCTGGATCTCTTCCTATTGAAGCACCAATAATAAACATTATACGCCGGACAGCTTTTAGACTGAGATCACTGAGAAGAAATGGACCCAACACGGTCGGGATCAGTTTCACCGTCGAAAATTTAAAAAATGAATGAAACTAAATCAGCATCAATCCTGTAGCTCACTGTATTCAAAACTAGACAACTGCCTTGTGGGTTCTGCGACCAGGGACATGGAAAAAAAAAATGTGGTGAGGGGGAAAAATGCAAAAGTTATGCGGTGTTGACCAAGCATTCAGGCGCACGGACTCCTGAAATTCGCTACGAATCGCAGTTACCGGCTTCCATATAGGACTCTTCTGGGTCTCGGGTTCCCGGCCCACCGCACTTCCTCCCTGCCCATCCATTTAACCCAAAAGGGTCGAGCGACCATGCAAGGGAGGAACGAGACAGGCCCCTAAGCCCTGGCCGCCGAGTCGGCCATACGTCTCGAACCTGTACTAAGGCGCTCACCTGGACTTCGCGGACAGTGCCAGCCGCAGAGCTTACCCGCTAGGCTAAGGTACTGCTGGTATTTGACGGGGTGAATTTAACGTCTCTTATAGCAACTGACTGACAGCAAGCTTTGGGAAAATAAAAAAGTCACCAGTGGGATTCGAACCCACTGACCAACGATTTGAAAATCGCGACCTTAACCATTTGACCATTTCATAGAAGTTGCTTTCCGCTGTTCGTCTTAAGGAGATAATAAAACCATTAACTCTACTGTGCAGAATGTTTCTGCGTATGCTTCCTGACTAAAACGCTACGATGGTGCGTCACGTAGCAAAATACACATACAAAGAAACAATGGTCGTCAACAAGAAATGTTCTCCCTGACAGCTTCTCCTTTAGTAGTTTTGAATGCATGCTTTTATATGGGCAAGTCTGAGACCCTGGACCACGTCTGCACACTAGACTACCTACACGCATGAACTCTTTCATAAAATTGTGTTAATAACACGCCATTTTTTATCTTTTTTGGGGGGGGGGCTGTTTATTTCGTTTTCTTTACTTATACAAAATGTCAGCCGAAGGTTGAATCAGGACCCCAATAGTTCTGCTAAATAATATGTTATGTGATGTGGTGGATCTGATCTGTGGTGTAGTCCTTCAGACACATTTCCCTGCCTTGTGAATGGTGCCTCTTACAGTAAATTCCTTCTCTGTAAAGATGTAGTTGAAAAGTGAGCACTTTTCCTGTCAGTTTATAATTCATTTTTAAAATGTGGACCTTGAAGTTGTCGTATTTTCAGTTGTGTGAAATGCTAATGTGAATACATCAGTGCGCTTCTTCCTATCAATACTATCTTGCATCGAGGGTTTCACCAGGGGTAGCATTACAGTTGTGCCCATGAATATGGAAGTTCTCGTAGCACGAACATAAAAAAGGCAATAAAACACCCTTTGAAAATCCTGAAACAAAGTTGACAGTAAGGTCAAGTTAGACAGAAACGTGCTCTTTGACGGTTTACATTAAAAGAAATTGTTTTAGCTATCCTTTAAATAAGAAGTTGCAAATTTAGTTTGTCAAAATGCAACTTGGTGCAAGATAGGTTGCACTGAATATTCAAATTTTATAAATCACATGATCACGTCATCTTACAGACGTCAGCTTGTTCCCACAGACTGGTTAATAAGCCAGCAAGTCACTATTGAAACGTTTTATTACTTACAAGCCTGAATACAATACTACAAGGTATATCATAGAAATATGTCAAAACTCATCCATATATCATTCATATCTTCATACTATCTTCATACATATGATCGTGGAATGGATTTTGGAATGTTAACATAGCAATTTTACCCCTAAATTTCACTGTTTTGTCAGAATTAGGGGAGAAAGAACTTTCTACTTAAAGGAAGACTGTTTCACCTTGTTTGAAAATCTTCCATTTATGATTTGTGCATGTGCTGCTTACATTACGACCCTGGGGACAATATGGGGAACTTGTCAACCGCAACATGTTCCTTATTTTAAAGAGCACCTCTAAAGAAAAAACAGGTTTTCTCTGATTTTATCTGTTCATATAAATATGGAAGCATTCAAATCGAATGCAGTGTCATTTGTCTCCAGAGTTGTACTATAACAAGCTAAAGAGGGCTTTGTCTGTCTTGAACACCTGTGAAACTTGTATTTTTCATGATTTTCTTAATTGGGGATATTTATCACTGTTGTTTGTAGCAACTGATTTACTGGTCTAGTGCCCAATAGGTTGCAGGCCAGTAAAATAAACTGCCCCAGCCAACAGTGATAAATACCCGAAATTCAAACAAATCAGGAAAAATACTCACCAGTTTCTCAGGCGTTTGAGACGCACGTCAAATCAAAGCCCACTTTCTGATTTTTCATTTTCTTGTCAAATTTCCATTCATTAACCGATGACTTCTGAAGATATTTATTTCCGTGGAAGGCCACCCCTAAAAACGCAGTCTTGGAGCCCCTGGCCATCTTGAAATATCGATGCCAACACTGCTTGAAAAATAGATTCTTCCCAATCTCACTCTGACGAAAGCTGGTATTCTCTTTGCTCGCCTACACCTGTCTTTTCTACAAATCTTCAAGTTCATGGGCCACAAAATGCCCTATTTGTAGAAAATTTGAGTGCATACCAAATGATTGCGATTCGGCCCGTGTGAGCAGTTTTCGGCCTGTTTATACTGGCCTGCATCCTTTAGTAGCCCTCCCCCCGAAAACGTGAACAATTGGAAAAGGTTGTCTCTCATCCAGGTTATGGGCCTATGACCTCGAGTGGGGCTGATAGTGCATAGCTGTGTAGTTTTGCCGTTAGGCTAACGTCTGTGAATTTCCATCTTCTTCAACTGCCGGAAATAATCACTTGTGACTAGCGACTGCAAACTATAGGGTTCATTTCTGTTGATTATGGTTAGGTTTGGCTAACTATAGGTTCGAAACTCGCACACAGGGTTTGCTCTTGAAGGGGGAGGGGACGCAGTACAGTACTCATGTTTTGAAACTCGGACTCTATGCTGGACCAAAAAGAAATTTGACTTTTAAAATTTGGCCAAGCAGCCCATCACTCTCCTGTCTTGCAATACCACATTACACCCACTAGTCAAAATAATTGAAGTGGCCAAAAGTTTTCAGGCAAGCCAGTGGTGGTTTCCCCTTCCATCAGGCTTGAACATGAGAATGAAATTTGCTCAAGTTACTACATCAAAATGATTTGTTGATGGCCGTGAACAGGAAATACGTTACACTTCTGATGTTATTAGATTTGAGTGCAGCTTTCCACGCATTAGATCATGATGTTCTTTTGAGTTTACCCCAGTCACGTTTTGGAATTATTGGCACTGCCCTCATCTTGTTTAACTCATATTTGAGTGGTAGATCTCAAAGGGATTTGGTCAATGGTAAACTATCTAGTAAACGTAATCTTGAATGGGGGTGTTCCTCAAGGGTCATGTTTAGGTCCTTTATTGTTTATCTTGTACACTAGTCAGTTGTTTGACATCGTCAATGCTCATCACCCAAGAATCCATTGCTAAGCTGATGATACTCAGTTGTATTTATCATTTTGTCCAGATGAAACTGATAGTCAGGAATTTGCCCTGTCAGCTATGGAGGCTTGCATACACGATGTCAGACAATGAATGTTTAATAATGGATTATTTTTGAATGGCAATAAAACGGAATTTATCATTATTGGCACTCGTCAACAAATATCCTAGGTAACTTTGGATGGTATTCATGTTGGGGAATCTGTCATTTCACCCTTGGCTACAGCTCGTAACTGTAATAGTTTGCTTTTTTTGCCACGTCAAAAGTTGCAAATATATTTTCTTTTATTAGGTTACATTTGATGTGTTTCTAATTAAAGTCTTCAAATATTTTAATCACCTTATGCAGTTTAACCCAACACATTGTGTTGAAGTGCGATCGTATGATAGATAAAAAAATCCTTGGAACTCCTCCTATCAACGCTTTTATAACGTGCAAACACTCATAGGCTTAATGTAATCCAATAACCACATTTTACATCGTGTTTCAGGTTTAATGCTTTCTGGCTAGCGTCCCCTGAACAAAAATATTGACAAATGGGAAGGGCTAACAACATAGGGCTGGATAGCTCAGTTGGTAAAGCACCTGTACGGTATTCTGGAGGTCGCAGGTTCAAATCTGGCTCCAGTCAAGTTCTTTGTTCATCTTTATGTAATGACAGGCTATCTATTAAGGGAAGTCCGCTTAAATTATTAGTTTAAGGACGCCAAGGCAAAGGAAGACAAGCAAATACAGTCCAAATATAACTGTCTCAATTTCACAGAGTTTTATTTCACATTAACCTTTGGAGGTTCAAATGTCTAGGTTTGATTACAATTAGGCCCAACTACAATTCCAATTTCGTTATTCCTATTTTCCAGTATTATTCCTACATTGCTATACTCTTAAAATTTCCCCAGTTCCTTTATTTCTTTATTTGCAATTCCATTTTCCCTGAATGCCAGGCCGGTGTGCGGCTGCGGACTTGGCCTTCCAGACAGCACCTGACAATGAACAGTGTGTGGAGTAAAAATTGAAACTCTAGTGTAAAGCATGCGAGTTGCCAAACAAACAGCTTGAGTACGTGTACAATATCACATGTACGCTTCACGTGAAACTTTACAATCAAAATGGTTAATAAACTGACTCCAACATCACTCATTCTTCGATTTTCTCTGACCCTATTGTTCATCAAGTCGGGCTAGACGCTAGGAATTATGAGCCAGAGAAGGTTAAGAGAGAACAAATTACCCCTTACGACATGAAAACTTAGTTTTCGTGGCGAAAGTTTTCACCCAGGATATACTCACTCGGTGGTGCCCACATTGGAAAAAAATAGCTCACTCGCGCCCACCGTTCCGCACCATCTTCGTAGGTACATGTATTTGTCATACATTTCTACTGAGCTGGGCGGTCTGCCGAATAGACTACGGTGACCCCTAAAAGACGCTTCCCTATAATCATTTGTAAGCACCTAGTCAGTTTCCTTATATAATTTGTTTCAACTGAAAGCAAGCGAGAAACACTCAACTATTTTGGTTTTACGTTCTCCCACTCTAAGCTGATGCTGCCATGAGACAACTTTCATGACTGATGATTCCCGTAGTTCTAGTTCCTTGGAATGACACTCAGCATCACACTCTCAGGAGAAATCAATCCAAATTTCTTAAGAGTTGGCGGGATCTAGAAAAGAAATTCCCAAATTGATTTCACGACACCTTCAAAGAATTTTTCGTTCATCAATAAGCATGGAATGACAGTATAGGTACTTAGCCATTGTCAGTATGCATACACCCGCAACCAGAGCGGGTAAGCGACATGTCTCGTCAAGCTTGCTTTTGTGGATTACTCTGCCATCTATGCGTAAACACCTGATTAAATAACTTTGTTGATTTATGTCACTGGCTTATTCATTCTATCAACTGGTGAGCGAATGATAGTCTGCGGCCAATAGAACAAGAAGTACAGCAGAATATTGGATGTGACACTGATTTTCAGGGCCCAATATCACGGCGCTACTTAGCACACGATTTAACGCTTTTATAAAGAGGCACCGCGTATTTCACGGAGACTGTAAGCACAGCCAAAGGCATGCTAACCTTGAAGTTAAATATATGCTTAAACTTAGTGACGTCCATTATTCGCCAGCCATTTTGTGCCCAAACAACGCGCAATATCCTATCCGGTCTTTATGATGGAGATCAATGGTCACACCCAGCACCCCAATGAAATAGTGCTGGGGTTATAACCAATTTTTCTGCTCAAGTTAGCACAACTTTTAAGCTAACTTTTAAGCAGCTCCGTGACATTGAGCCCAGTTGGGTTGGACAACAGTTTAACTGTGCTCACCTGAGTTTTCTGGCAAACATCAAAGCGAAATTGCTGCAAAACTCGAACTAGTGCTATTTTGGCCTCCAGTAAGGCAAACCGCATCGCGATGCAATTACGGGGTCCAAGGCCAAACGGCATGTATGTATAAGGCTTGATGTTGGCTTTGTTATCAGCATTGAACCTGCATTTCGAAAACAAAACTTGTGAGGAAGGTTTCATTTTAATCATGATGTGTGTACCATCTTCACTTTTCAAAAGACCAAGAATTCCAACTCCTAGGGGGATTTGTCAAATCTGTCTCTTTTTATCAAAATTCTAGCTTCGATGAAATGAGCTCCAAACTTTAATTTCTTCAAAGTTCAAACTTTTTACCGCTCAGGATCAAATTGGGTGGGATTCGGCCAGTAGTCTTCGCTGTGATGAATAGACCAGGTGCTGATGAACAGAACCAGTCCCTTTTCAATGGTCAAACCGTTGTATCGTGTTGTTTCATTGCAGACGCGTTCGAGACTGAGAACAAAAGTTGAACCATTATTGTGAGAGCAACATTCTGAGCATTTTAAAACAAATTCATTCATGAAAGACACTAAATTTTTTCCTTTTAAGGACGATAGAGAGAACATGGGTTGTCAGGCATTAAATAAACATATTCAAATTCTGAATGGAGCCAAGTTGTAGGTAAAACAAATATAAAAATCTCATCAGTCGTATAAATCTTTCTTTTGACAAAGTGCTTCCATCTAAAGTGTTTGTGCCATGTTTATACTTTGCATTAACTTTTGGTAGGCCAATATAGGGTCTGTGTTTTTGTCGTCACAGTCACAGGTTTCCTACAAGTAGCTGCCACAACTGTGGTTGGCCGTCAGTAAAAAAAGGGAAGGAAAAGCAAGATACCGCATCAAAACTTCCAGCAGCTTTGGCGTACAAATCAGGTTCAGTCCCTTCGATGACATAACAGTTTTGCACACGAAAATGAACATTCACATTAGAACGAAAACTGAGAAGGTTGCACGATACAGATTTGAAAAAGCAAAATAAAAGCTGAAAAATTAATGGTTCACTGAAACATTAGAGAACAATTTCCAGGGTTCTAGTAAAATAATTGGTACTGCATTGTCATTTTCAAGTTATGATGAAAATACTTGTCTCTGAATTGATATTTCACAACATAAGGTACAAACCAAAAACCGGCGCAGGCATTATGTAAATTGTATGCCAGTGACATGTCATATGGATTACTACTAGAACGCGCCCATACTTTCGAGTGCTGTTTTCAATGTTCCATTGTGCTCAAATTATTGGTAGATGATAATGGTAAGAACATGTAAATAAATTAATTAAACTGCACGATGACCATCCTGACTGACCCTCTGTGACTCTGTCTGTTGTGCTTGCTTAAAGTGGGAAGAACATGAAATAGAATCACAAAAGGGGGCTTTAATTTCAAAACCAGAAGAATTAACTTGTGGCCGCTTACAGGACAACTGGTGGAAACAGGCGGAGAGACTCGCTTATCACCATGTCCAAGTACACCATATTGTGGATGACGCCGTAGGTAACGTCGTTTCTTGTTGGAGTGAGGCTATCGATCTCGGCGTACAGCTTCTCTTGGACGTCTTGGTTCATAGCGAGTAGGTATGCAGTCAAACTTAGCACGGTATTGGTTGTCTCGTATCCGGCCGAGAAAAATGTCAATGCCTGGTAACAAAAAAGAATTGTAATTAGCATGTGGCACAAAGCAGAAAGCGCCGAAAGATAATTGTGTTTGGAATGCTTGGCAAAATCTAATACATCGAAACTTATTTTCACTGTTTAGCAATCCACATTTTACATGAGTTCATGATAGAATTGTAATAAACACTACTCAAAGGCAATTTGCCCTCAAAATCACAGTGGCAACAAAAGTTAATGGTCCGTCGAAATGAAAACTTGACACACGAATTTTCAGTGATTTGAACGTGCACATAGCCGTGAGTGTTACATAAGAGGGTTTCATCCTTCTGGGTAAGCTACTGCTGAGGTTGATGCTGAAGTGCACATAGCCGTGAGTGTTACATAAGAGGGTTTCATCCTTCTGGGTAAGCTACTGCTGAGGTTGATGCTGAAGTGTGTGAGAAGAGATATGGAGGCCACGTAGAGGACTAAGATGCGCATGTGTGACATGAAACCCTCATGAACTTACATTCCTGTATGGTGAAAGATCCATTGCCATGAACAGTTACCTTTTTGCGCCATGCTGTTGTCATTATTGTAATGAGGATAAATCTGGGCTAATCTTTTGAGGAGGGCAAAGGGTCAACAACATTTCTCTGGGAATTTGAAAGAAACAAGGCACAGGGCCCAACTTTACAATCACTTTCTGTAATTGTAAATCACCTGTGTTCACTCATGCAAAACGGCTGATCATTGATGTGATGGCAAGCAAAGCAAGAAACCTTGGTCTATCAATATATGATAACAAATTTCTGGAAACTAATAAAACTTCTATTTTGTTGACAATTTTCTAAATGTTTACTTTTTTCAATACCCTGTAGAGAATGACGCTTAAGATGGGATACTCGATAAAAGGAGACAAGGGCCAGTAAAGAAGACGAGACATGTTAAGGGCCTTAAGAAAATAAATAAATATCTTGATTTAAAAAATGTAAAACATATTACTACGTCTAAAGATGGTAAGTGGGTTGTCTGACATTAAGGTACTGAAGTGGAAAGATTGTAGGTAATCTGGCGTTGTGATCGTGAGAACTAAAGTGCCATAGGAATTGTCTGATGAAACGTTAATGATAGGTATTCATAGATGTGTTGAATCTGTATTTTCTTCGTATTGTAGAGATTGAGGAAGATCACTCCCTCGGTGCATTTTTACTCCAAGCTGAGACCTGATTCAAGAACATTTGGAATCCTACCACTGAGCTGACTCTAAGACGAAATCTATAAGGTCGATCTAAGTATATCGCAAGCATGTACGAAATAGTCGAAAGAAAGAGTCTAAACACCTGTAATACAGCCGACTATGTTATGATATACGAAAACAAAATCTGTGATCTTGTCTGTAGGCAGTCCTTTGCTGTGGTCCAGCAAAATGAAACGTACATAACACATCCATGGCGTCCCTGTGTGGACAGCAGCGATTCTATTATAAGACCAACGAGGTCCAGGCCGTACCTGAGCAAGGACATCAGTGGTGGACAGCGGCTTACGCCGGACGACGACATTTTCTCCACCGTTGAGTCTGGACGCCGACTCTCCTTGGTCATACTCGGGATCATTGTGGGCATTAAGGAGCAGTTGAAGCACATCGATGTTCTGAATAAATAAATAGAATAATGGTGGCAAAGAAATACGGACTGTCTTATGGGCCTAGTCTGCGTTCAAGCGTGTTATACCAAAATGAACATACCAAAATGTCATCGACAACGACAAAATCGAAATCAAAACGAGCGATAAATCACAAATGGATAACAACAATAACCATAACATTGAAGACGACCGTATTGACGTTATATAACATGGGCCAGCCATAGTGCATATGGTATAGTGTAATGTACTACGGCAGTTCTTCCTTTATGTCTCATTAAAACTGATAGACAACTTTTCCAGGGACAGTTTAAGGGGGTTTTGGTACCTTTTTACTTGTATGATAATGCACATTTTCACATTAATTAGTAATGGCGTGATGCCATCCAAGACAGAAATCACAGAGTCTATACAGCCAGCAAAATAAGGACGAAAAAGAAGAATTAACAGAGGTTGTCATAAATTTTATGGATTTTGAAAAGAATGTTTTCGAAAAAAAAAGAGTTTGGGAGGGTCCCATCTCACCTTAGACTCATGCTCTCCACTCCTCCGCAAATTGACAACTTCCTTCGTGACATCCACGAAAAAATCCACGGCTGACTGATCAATTAAGCTATATTTCGTCAGTTTCGTAAGGGGTGTGGCCAAAACTGGAAATATTACTGCAAACAAAAAGAAAATTAATGCTGAGAGTTTTTAATCCAAAATGTGCACACAGCAAGGTCAACCTGATTCGCAGTTTATGTTTTCTCATGTATTACGTGTACAGTTATACATGAATATACCCGAACAGGTAAATGCAAATTATGCCAGTGGAAAATACACCAATTACGTATATGGCGAACATGAAGCAGTAAAAATGAAATACCTCATCGGAACCCGCACCCAAGGTCAACAAGATATTTCAATGACAAATATTGACACGGCCGGATTATGACAGTTTTCCCCAAATTATGTACTCTGTGTGGAACACTCTGCCCTATTGGCAACAAGGCCAGTTCACTTTATGGCAGGCGCTCAAACTTTTTGCAGACTTCCAGATTTTTTGGAGGCTCGAGGTTGGGAGCCTGCGCAATCTACTGCGCAATCGGCTGCGCCTCAGTGTCATATTCATCCCCCTTGGCTATTTACCCAACAGAAGTGAAACAAGAGATTCCACTTTGAAGTCAAACATTTTGCTGCCATTCCTCACGAAAGGATCGTCTTTGTCGTAAGAGTCTGCACGAAGACCAAAACCACATCTTGCAATGACATCCATGGTGTAGCCCCCAAACACACTGCAAGAAATGTTTCGGACAAGAGGTTTCCATGGAAATTGTGTATATTCTTTCCCTTATTACAGAGGGCATACCTTTCAGTTCAATCTAGACATTTATGCACAAGTAACAATTTTTCAAATCTGCCTTAAGGAATGTCTCAATAATGCTTATATAGTGCATCATGAATGCAAAGCCACCACCCCAAGATACTAAAATTCAAAAATAAAGATCGCACTTACTGCCGGCATTCAACAGGAATTCCGCCTTCCCGTGCTTTGTCCAAATAGGACACCAGCCTATCACAACACTCATTCATCACAAACGACATCTAAAAACGAAAACAAGAAAATCACATCATCGAGGTGTGTTAACGCTGGCAGTCCAGCTGAATGTCCTCCAGCTAATCTTAAGTAAATTGCATGGCAGCTTTCACAAGAAAAAAGGAACCCATAAAATTGATCAGTCCAATTCTCATGTCACTCCAATAGACCAATTTTGTTTGACAGTGTTCATTATTAACTTGTTCTGATTCAGAAAAATGCTAAGTATAGGCCTTCTACTTGTGTGTACAAAACTTTTTCCGTGTACCATCCTGCGGTGTTTTTTTTCGTTTCGTTTCTCGACATTAACGAAGAAGCAGTTCCTAAGAGAGAGACACAAACTTAAGTTTGTGGATAATCAGTAGCTCTTCAGTTTCTGACTATAAACCAGGTTTCACAAGACTAGAGAACGGCTTTATATCGCAGAGACTGCAATTCTACTGCTGAGAGGGAAAATTCTCTGATGATAGCTTAAACACTGACGTTTTGACTGGGTGGTGTTTGATTCAGACTTGTGAGGATCTGGCTAAACACCTCCAACGTCTGCTTACAGCTGGGCACCTTTGGGTCTTGACGACCAATGTTTCGCCAACACTCGCCTATTGAAAAAAACAAAAAACAGAACAAAACAAATGTATAACCTTGCGGAGGGTATGCCAAAAATAAATAAAATGTACCTGTTTCATCTTCGCTGCACTGAAGGTTGGGGTAAGGATGTTGCGTACTTCTTTCCATTCATCGTCTTGCAGCAAATTCAGTCCCCTCTTCATGGGCGCTGGAAGGAGAGGCATTACCTGCTCAGAAAGAGAATAAAGTAACAACGTACGGCGAGCATCCAACATACTAATATTGGCTGGTTGGGTGAACACGTGCTTATACGTTCAGAAGAGCAGAAAACCAAGACTTCTCATTGGTCGAAGGTTCGATTTCTTGCATAGTTGTATGATTTTTTGTGTGCATTCTTACTGGGTTTCCCTCTCAAACTAATAAACCTTTCAATGCCTTTTCCTTTGAAGATCTTCAGCTGTTTCGCTCAATGATGACAATATATTTTCAGGTGGTTTTTTTCATCATCCCCTCATCATTATAGCATACCTTTTATAAGGCAACATTCGATTATGTGTGACAACAGGTTAAAGCGCAATAAAGGTAAATAGAGGAGCATGTGGACAGACCTACTCCCAATATTCTACTGATTCTACAAACCAACACCAGGAGTCTGTTGTTACTTTCAACTTTTGTTTTACTATTTAAAAGGGTATTTTGCTGCCTTTTGTGTTTTTATGCTTATGAGAATTCCCTATTCTTTGGCAAACTGTGATATCATACATCACAGTTACAGAAAAAAATTGTTTGGACACAGTAAGTCATGCATATTTTGCCAATTTCGCTGATTACTATATAATTATTCTCTTCTCTGATTCATCGTTTATGTTGCATTTTTAAAACATTGGTGTATTTTTGGCAATTAAGTTAAATTCTCTGATAAATTCTTCAGAATTGCAAACTTCCTGTCACAAGAATCCAATGGTGTAACTGGCGGGGCGAGGGTGGGGCCACACCACTGTATCAAATGTCAACCCCCGCTGGAACTTAAAACTACTCATGAAAAGAATGGCAGCAACAACTAGAATAAAACACATTTAAGGGCCTCCAGTGAGGCATTCTCCCGCAGGCATGGTGCCAACTCTAGCTATAGAATCCGTTATTTCTCGTCACTCGCTCAGTTAATATTTCCCTGAAACCAATCAGGATTTGAATTGACATTAATGACCACAATCATTGAACGCTGTCATAGCAGACGATCGGAAACAGGGAGGAGTTCCAATATGAAATCATGTGTACAGCTAGTGTCTCACCCGCCGGTTGCAGAAACTGTTGAAATTCTTGATAAGTACGTTCTTGATGATGTCAGGATCACTGACAATTAGAACAGGGCGCCGGATTTCATACATCCTACGAAAATCAAAATAGAGATCTTAAGAACTTTCAGGGTGTTTTTCAGGAACTGGAACTTTTCATTGTAGTAGAATCACCACAGTAATAGATAGGCCTAATTTACTATTTTCATAATCTGCATGTCCGGGACTGGATAACAAACAAGCAGTGCATTTTACGCATCATTCCGTGGGAAAAGTGCAACTACAAAACACTAGTTTCCATCTCATTAATAAAAATCAAGTCATCTTCTCCTCACACAGTATAGGAATGAAAATCTGGAATAAGATTATTCATAATCAAAATTGTACAGCTAGCAAAAAGGTCTTTCAAACGATCTCTTTTTTAATTTCAAATTAAAATTGATTCTTGCATTCGGGTGAATCAGTGATATGATGGGCATGTACTTGAGACATATTCTGAAGTGTGATATTAAGTGACGTTGGACTGGTTCACATCCCCAACAATTTCATGCTTTAGACGCAGGTTTTTTTTTACCCGATCCTGCGATGCACTGAAAGTGTCAAAACCATTTCTATCCATTTAATACCAAGGGATGCCACATGGCATGTGTTCACAATACAGCCTGGTATTTTTCATTCTTGACAAAAGGACGCATACAGGGTTTAAAAAGGACACCTGTGGGGCCTCGTTGTCTTGAAGGGGCTCCATTCGGTGGAGATGTAATTTCAAATAATCAGACAGATCCGTCGGGTGTTTGCCAATACGCTCCAGCTGAAGTGGGAAGGGGCCTAGACTGGTTGTCCCTTAGAATTCCCACATCTTACATCAAATACGCCATTGTGCAGCAGTATTCAAAACTCTAATGGATCTCATTCACAGGGAAACCATTTTAATTGCGTTCTTGGAATCTATCTTATTCGATGTAATGTGTTAGACGGGTTGGTGCCAGACAATTTTTGGATTCAATGCCTCACTCTCAATTTTTAAAATGTGGCTTAAAAGAATTAACCACAACTTTTACAATCTTTATTAGCATAAATGACAATGCAATTTCATTTCAGTGCTTTCCTTTCTATTCTCAGGTGTCAAAATAAAAAAGTTATCTCACTTTCAATAAAATATGGCTGACTTTTGAAAAAGGTCAATTCTATTTACCACAAGGAAATAAGTAAAGGATCACGATAATGAAATTTGTGCAATACTGGCAGGTGTTAGGGGAACGTTAACACTTCAGCACTATCAATTAAAACAAAAAGTATTGGTGTGACCATGTTGCCTTACCCCACATATTTTCCTTTGTCTTTGAGGAAACGTTCACACGCACTGTGAAATCCCTGAAGAAAATTGAAAAATACAATGTTTACAAAAGAACTGGATTTGACAAAAGTTCTTCTCAACTTAATCAGTTCATTACAGAAACCGGCACGGCCCTCTGTATGCAAAACCAATTATATTGCGAGCTATCAAAAACATGTCGATTAAAAGTTACATTCCACCAAGAAGTTTTGCTTTTATGTAAGATGAAAATTTCCTAGAAAGATCAGCTGTGATCAGCAATTACAAAACAGGTCAGTAAAATCTTAAAGGGCGTCTTAATTGAGCGGTGCTTATGACGTACTAGTTTACCACACGTGGCTGAGCTTCCCAGAAGTGGGATGTATTCAGCCACAGGAATGCCTCGCCTCTGAAAATATTGATGGCACCACCAGTCATATCTGCAAAGGACAAATTTAGACGTTTTATGCTCGTGTTAATTGAATGGTCCTCTGACCTGCTGTTGCTCTCCAGTCTTTTCTACAATCATCTGGGTAAAATTTTTCGTATGGAAGTAGGACTAGATGTAGAAAACATGACTGGATGAAAGCAACCTAAAACGGAAATGACCAAGAAAACCAACCAACCAAAAGGCATCAAACTTTACCCTCAAGCTCAAAATGTAAAGCAAATTCATCATCATTTGATACGTTAATTCAATCACCTGATTGTTTTACGCATGCCTGCAAAGACAGTCCCCACGTATGAAAACCCAGCCGCAGAAACTTACAACGGCACACAGTGGCGTATCTATAAAAATTTCTCATTGGCACCGAGGGAATGCACTAACTTTTTCAGGGCCGGCGAAAGCTGATAGACTGCAGCTCGTACATTAATTGGTGGTGTACACATTTGAAGTTTCAAGTGGGGGAGAGTGGGGCACGAAGGACATACGCTGGGAAACGCCTCCCCCTCAGGTCTGTGCTCCACCCCACTCGCAGTTACACCACTCTCAGTACCTTCGAGGGTTTGCAGCTTTACCGCTCCGTGTTTATAGCGAATTATGGTTCTCAAGTTCACTGTCAGTGTTGTTCAGACTTAATCCAAGGTAGGATCCAAAATGGCGGAGAGACTCTAGAAATTTTTTTTCTCGATTTTTGCAAATATGAAGGTTTGCAAAAGTTGGCGACTGCACACCTATCGAAACACTTTCATCCATTGCAGTATAAAGTTTAAACTGCTGACACTTAGACAACTTAGAGAGAAGTGTCGGTGGATATAGTGTATAACAATGGAACACCGACGTTTAGGAATTAGAGGCTTAGTGTTTTGACGCCTAAACATGTTTGCCAACCGAGGGTGCAATCCTGTTTTAGCGCTGATGAACACTGCTTCACCTGGGAACCAGTAAAGTATGTTGATGAATTGTAGGTGACGTAATCAACCATCCGGCAATCATTTAAAAATGATTGTCGGATTGCCGTCAAATACCTCTTTGTAGCAGATTTTAAATTGTTTTAACTTGCTACAAAGAGGTATTAGTAGCGTACGTACTCAAAAGCCATTAAAGTGCCCATCAATGATTAGCTTTCTCAGGATTACATTCCACACTTAACTTAATTGTTATTAACCCTATTACTGTAACACTTAACTCTGTAGCCTTAGTGAATTTTCCAAATATGAACACAATTTTACACAAATCCAGTGGAATACCCTCAAATTCACTACTCGCTGTAAACCAGCCCCTACAATAGTCCAAAGGCAATACAGCAGGGACTGGCAACCAGTCTATTTATTGTGTGAATCGCCACTGCAAGATGAATTAGAGTTGTTGACAGGTCGTTATATGGTCGTCTTTTGTCAGTGAACTTAAGTCAAAATCCACAATCTCTGGTCTCTAGTATAGGACAATTAAGTTTCGAATTTAATATGGTCAATCATCCGCAACCTGTATATCGGTATATCGTCTGGCTGTGTGGATCTCACCGAACAAAATCAAATTAATTACCAGTATCAACTTTGCATCAAGTCTAGTTATGAACGAGCATTGAGGGGAGATCCAGGAAGCTCCCGTGTCGAAATATTGAAGGCCATGGAGGAATGTTTACACCTATTAACGTTACCTGGTTGGTCTTGAAACACGGAAGAGGGAATACCGTACGACTCTACGCCTATTGCAGGGCTGCTTCCATAATCACAGACTTTTGTTATTCCACCAAAGCAGCAGCAAATAGGCCTATAATTTGAACCATGGATGAAGGAAAATGGCCACAGCTGCACGGTGGAAAAATAAAGCGATACTGCAGTGTGACAACATAGGCCTGCTCAAATTGCACTCATTGTTGGGTTAGTCGATTGTTTGTTACAGTTAGTTCTTACCCCAGAGACACGAACAACATTCCAACCATTGTAACCAGTGTCAGCATGGCTGGAGACAGGTCAAATCCTAAAACTTCCATTGTTCATCACATAAACGGCTTAGTCAACTTTCAGATGAGAGCTTTTCCCCTCTCATCGCTCCACTGGTTCTGAATGTCTAACTAATGCCAAATGGCCAGACTTAAGGTGGAGATTAGTTGTGCAGTGTGTGTATCATGGTGTGTATGGAGGCTGGGCCTAGTCGACTGGCAGATTGTGACACCTCCATGTTGGTGGATGTTATTGAGTAGCAATCATGTAATATGTCCAAAAAAGGCAAGTGAAGTACACCAATGTTTGTTGAATTCCCGAGATTAATGCATGGTGGCGCCGAAGGGGAGTCAATATTAGCACAAATGCTTATAAGCAAACGACATCATAAAATACCGCTGCTTGTCCCTAGGGCGAGAGTCACTATAGACTTTTTTCTGCAATGTCACAATCATGCTGGACCGGGATGTGTTGTGATAGTAATGGTGCCAGACTAACTACTCAAGCATGCAGCGTTCGCACGTGCGCTTGCACGTGGTTGAAGCTGCCTGAAGGAACATTCTTCTGCGGACGTTATTGTCTGGCACGCTGTTCATGTTGCAGCGCCGCTGTAAACCGCCGCGGCGTTGGTGTGTGACGTAGAATTTTGGGCGAGTCAGTTTGCCTGTCAACCCGGGCCGTCCCAGACATTGTGCAATGGACAACAACAAAAAAGATTTGAAAAAACTTTGACAATTTCGTACAAAACATATGAATTCAAAGCTTCATTTGGAAAAGTATTGACTCAATTGTAAAAGTGACATTGAAATGAGGTTCGTGGAACAATTACTCATGTACGGCCGATTTCGGGCAGTTGTCTTGTTCGGTGTGTCCCGAACATAACATTATTCCCTGTACTTCAATGGAGAAATAAGAAGTAAAACACAAGATACAAGTAGTACAAGATTAAATTGTGGATTTAAAAACACGTGACCCAATCTGAGCACAAACTTGACCACCAACAAATTTTGCTAGGATTGAAGGGGTAAGTCGCCAGTCTCGAGTTCACAAGGGTCGAGTTTATAAGGGGCGAGTTTATAAGGAGCTTCATAAGGGGCAAGTTGACCTGATACTCGGTTCACGGCGATGCGAATTGCAAGATCTGTGGGGGATGGGGTTACAGTCAATTCGTCTAACCATGGAGATTTAATAAAAAATCTTTCACTGAATCATCTTCCATGCCAAAGAAGAGGTTGGTTGTCTTCTACGAGACGGAGATGTAAATACATGTACTGTGCAAATCATTGTCAACATACAAATATTCAGCAATAGGAACTTTGCCGTAGGCCCATCATTGGGATTCTGCGACTCGCGCATGTCAGATTTTACGTTAGATATGTAGTCATAATTACCAGTGCTGTACGTATTTGGGCATGCACTGCTTTGTAATAAGATTTCCTTTTATTTATTGGCCGTTTTACGGTGTAGGACCCTCTCATTTTCTCATATACCTCGGGCGATACCCCTGATGGGATGGCGTTAAAAGTAAAGTTTCTCGGTCGTTCGGTGGAAGGCTAGGGTTTTACATCCTTTCAGTTTATACGATATTTATGTGGTTTGTTTATCACAACATCTTATCAGTGTGAAAGCTTCCCTAACGGTGTGTCCTTTTCGGTCCCTTTTTTTTTTTAAAATAGAGACCCAATTGTAGGATTATTAAGCGGTCGTCCCAGACCTTTATCATGATTCCGTCACGCTTGTCTTGTTCTTGTACACCCATTGGAAATACATGTAGCAGTACAACCTCACATAATTTATATAGGCCTACGGCTAGGGATATGGATGGACCCCCTCAGAAATCTCTAGGTGTGCAGTGCTTGGGACATTTGTGAAACTTCAGCTCGGAACTGTCCAAGGTAAATAGGCCCCTATGACAAAACAAGAGTCGAGTGAATGTCGATAAGAACTGGCAATGACAATTAGGGGGGGTGGTAGACATGTGATCACGTGACTGTGGCGGAAGTTGCTTTGTATTTTGAACGTTTCAGTTCGAAACCTTTCCCGGGTTAAACGTCCCGTACTTTATTTATTATTCCGTACACCACAGTCGGGTCCACTGTGCTATTTATACACTTGATTATGTATGCATGATCACAAATACTTTGAGAGCAAAGTCCCAACCATCAATACTATTAACATAGTTGAACTCCTTGGATCAGCGAGCACGAAACGAAAAGACATTTTATATTCCAAAGGTTTGGGTAAACAGGGTTGTAGAAGAAATACAATGCAAAAGAGGCATGTTGGTTGCACTTCACGTGACCATTGGAAGGTCAAAGTTAATATTAACTGTGTGTACGTGCGACAGACGTGGCCGAAACATAATGCATACTGCCTTGTTTGCAAAAGACAATGGAACATGCACGTCTGCTTCTTGCTTCAGCGTACAAATTCTCATCGGATTAAAATGAAAAGATGAATGACATTTCAGTACCGACTGGATTCCTCCTCCAGCCAGAGGCCGTCATCGACTACGGTTTGTGTCAGGTCAAACAAGGAAATGACGAGTTCCTGGGGATGAGCAACGTACCCAACCAGCTTAAGGGTTTGAACAACTAATGGGCATATCCCTGTCGGGTTGCGATTTACGGAGGTAAACGGTTATTATCATTATTATTATTATTGTTGTATTTCTGACAATGTCAAGTGTTGTGGTAGAGACCGTACCGCCAATCTTAAACCACTTTCCGGATAAAATAAACAGAACGAGTAAATGATAAAACTAATGATATATAAATATATATACAAAACAGATTACTAACAGAACAAATCAGAAAAGGAGATAAAATTAACAAAAGAAAGAAATGAAACAAAAGTTATGATAAAATGCGTTAAATTCAAAAGTTACAACGAAAAACGAATACAGGAAACCAAGTAGTAAAAACGAAGAAAAGTAGTTCAGATATGCCACATTCGACGATAAACTGCAGAAAGATGAAAAGAGTGCATTGTAAAAAGGAAAAATATCAAACCACCTTGGTAGAAGGCAAGATAAAAATAAATCAATTAACGAGTCAAAAATTCAAGGATATAGCTTTTAAACATATTCAAAGATGTGGACACATGTCATGTTCAGGTAGACTATTCCACTCATAAGCTGTACGAAAAATGAATATTTAAAACAGTCAGTACGGCAAAAGGGATGTGTAATTTAAGAATTTTTTTAATGAGTGCATCACAGGTGTAAGCTGATCACCTAATAATTGTTATTTATTTTGATGAATATGTGACCACATAAAGATGGATTAACCTTAATGATGAGATCATTGTGACGTCGTTATGTGTCAAACTGTTCGAATTCCCTAATTCAACCCTCGTGAGCCCTCAAAAATGTGAACAATAACCCTCAAAATGGCTTTCACCATCCCATCCAATATAATGTATGAGACCATAGGGAAATGTTGACTGTATGGTGTGGACTCATCCTTCTTGTCTTGGCGCGTAAAAGCAAGCGCGAAAGCAAATTTTCGACATCAGCTCAAATATTTGCGCTGCGAATTCGCGCTCAGTTGAACACATTAAACTCGACCGAAATTTCGCAGCAAATTTTTCGTTACGTCAAAGTAATTCGCTTTGTTTTCGCATTCGCCTGAAAGTATAAACTGGACTTAAGGCTCGTTACAGTGAGCAGGATATGGGCCTTTCGGTTAGGGGTAAACATAGGAGTGTACCAATGTGAATTGCTCCTTTTCTTCATGTACAAGCATTTTGGCCAGGTAACGTGAAAAAACATCTTTACAGTTCCACATAGAGTTTTTACAAATCGGATTCTTGACTTGTTATTTATCTCCGTCTGGGATCAGATTTTGTTAATATTTATTCTTTTTAGGATCGTTGTTAAGTTTCACCATCTGACCTCCAACTTTCGACCAAAACGATGGAGCAGGTCAGCCTTGGTCAGTGGGATAAAGATAGAATTACTACTGGTGCGGTATGCGACCACCCAAGGGCGAAACTCATCAGCAAGAAGATGAAAGCTAAACATGGCCGGAAAGCAGCATTCCTGTCTGTCTTTCCAATCAAAGCCTCATCAAGACTCACAGACGACGACAAAGAACTTGTGCCCCACCCAAAAAGAGCATCCACACCTCAGTGTGAACTGAGCAAACCCCCGAATCATGATCAAACGATCACTAAAGCTGAAACGGAGAGGTATTAGCAAGTACATTATTGAATTTTGCTTATCCTGTTATCAAGTTTGATACAGGTAAAGGTCAAGTTAATATTTAACAACCAGCATTCTGATAATATAAATGTTTATTGTTGTTGCATCTCGATTAGATCTGAGTGTGTTTTTGTTAAACCAAGTTATGCTTAAAACTGATCCCATATTAATGTACATGTATATTCTAGTGGTTCGTCGCCATCATAGATTTATTACTATGAATCATCTGTGCATATCAGTGCAAACTTTTACTTTTCGTTTCCAATTATCAAATCAGAATTTGAATATGGTCATTTTCAGCTCACCAGTGATTGTCTCAGCTCCGACATACGCTAAAATGCAACACGATCGAGTACAAATTAAACGGTGTGGTTAAATGGAAACTAGTCGAGAATTTGACAATTGGTAGAAATCAGAGAGTTTCGAAAAATGCAATGTCCCTGTATTTTCAAAAGAAAATCGCTCTCCAATTTCAGTTCGAGTCGTTATGCAAGTATTTGATTATTTTCAGTACGACTGTCTACACTTCTAGTAGTACGTATTCAAGGTATAAAGTCCACTGTGCTTGACACTTATACTAGTACTGTAACTCCTCATACGTGTTCCAATTATCAGACTCAGGCTTAACCTGACAATTTAAATAAAAACCTAATTCATGAAGTAACTTCAAGCTTTACTGAATCACATTTCTGTTGTTTGTATTACAGTCTTCATGAAAGGAAGGAGAAGTTGCAAGTTTTTGTCCGAGGTTCCTTTTTATCAAGGACACTTTGCCTCCAACTAGATCAAAAGACATCAGTTTCATCCTTGAAGGAGTTAATCAAGCACAAGAGTGGTATCCAGCCACAAACACAACATCTTTTCATCCAGAGAAATTTGTTGGTAAGTCTTTACTTACGACCACCGAAGAAAGTTATCATCCATTATCAGAGTTAGTAAATACAAAGTTTTGAAAGCACAACTGTTACTTTAAATGTAAATGTTATTTAAACAAGTGTTCAAAGCCATGTTGTTACCTTAGGCTCAGTACGTTTCTTACTATTTGTCTGTCTTTGGAGTCTGTTTTTGAAAGATACCCCGACAAACATGCATCCGATTTAAAGATATCTTACCTGCATTTTATGTCAAACAACATTAATGACTTGAAAGCTGTTGGCAATAATTGCAAATCATGAAGGGAAACATTAAAAACCGACAATGGTTAATTTGCAGCTGTGTGACTCGCTGTCTCTTGCTGATCATGGCATACAACAAGACCAGAACATCGAGATAAGAGCTGGTGGTCTATTGGGTGGTGCGCCTGAAAGTAAGTAGTGTCATGTAACTCTTAATCTTTGTTAAAGGGAAGCTGCAATAGAATTCATTTCACACAAACCTTGAAATGCACCTTTGTTTCTCAGTTAAATCCATTTCCAGTTTTGTGTCACGACTTCGGAAGGGGTTTTTCTGCCTGGTTTGTTTTCGTGCAAGTGAGTATTTCCATATTCATGATCAAAACTGTGATGTCATCTCGTGCAAATAAAGTTGCGGCATTTTTTAAGTTTTCCTGGCCTAAAGTTTGAGCATCCAAGCAGAAATTATTTCAGTGAGTACCGGTAAATGCTTGGCGTATAAATGGAATAGAAATAAAATTGCACTGAACCATGTCTTCCCCTGAAGCCAACAACAGGGCCCTCAGTTGTCCAGGAAAGTAGGAATAATAATGAAGTTTGAAAAATGCACGTTTCAATCAGCATTTTCCATTGTGCATCTAGCATCTAGTCAACGAGTTTTCATACTGACACGTCAAAGAAGAGAATTGTAGAAAATTAATGTCCAAGAAAATAACAGACGAGTGTCTAATGAGAAGGCTCAAATTTATTTGCAACTCAAAATGCTGTTCCACATATAAAAAGTTTGTTCTTGTAGATTTCTTCACAAAGATATTTTCAACATTTCAGAAGAACAGTTTGCAAGCAGATACTTTTTGGAACTGTCAGAGAAACTCGGAAGAGACTGGGTGTCGCTCGCCATCAACTTAGACTTTGATAACACACAAGTCGAGCAATTCGAAGAGGGCCATAAGGGGGATATAGTCAGGCAGAGCTTGAAGATGCTAGATAAGTGGTACAAGAAGCAGGACAACCCCGAAGAGGCACCCCAGACTTTGAAAAATGCTTTGAGAAAAACGCACCGTGCTGATTTGGCATCAAAAGTTCCAGGTATAATATTGCATCAAAATGCTACAAAATTTTTATATCTGAAACCGTGCCTAAAACACAATTCTGAAATGTTTATGATGCATTCGGGAATCTCGTGCGTGATATTATTTAATTCCTATTTAATATCAAGGATGTGCCTACAGATCGCAAGTATGCTTAGATCCGCAATTTTCCACAATTTTTCGCATGACCTTTCAACACAAACTACATGTACATGTAAATTCCCTTTTATAATTGCATTTATGCTGCACCCAATTTTTATTCGGGTGGTTACAAAGAGCTAATTAAAGGAGTTCACATTTTGGAAAAACATTTATCAGACTTGAATTTACAACGTAAACCACACCAACACGATTGGAAACGTTTTTTGATTGAAGCGAGTTCTTCGACAGAAATTAGGATTTTTGCAGTTGTTGACCCACAGAGAACCTCCTTTTAACCCAGGCGTTGCAGGGGAACATTTTGACGTTGAACAGTGTGCGGAGGAACTAACAGCACACTACCAGCAGACCCTGAAAGTCACTACACACCCGACGAAGAGAGGCACGTCCGTGGAGATTGGTAGACTTTATGTAAACCAACAGCTTCTTGAAGAAACCAACCTGGCAGCTCCTAGCTGCTCATCAGAGTTCAAGATACACCCGGCTGCCACCATGAAAGTGGGGCATCTGAAAGGCAAGTCGCAAAGAGGTACCCCTGGTCGCTCAGTGTCAAAAGTGGAAGAAGAGACGGGGTTTCTCTTCCAAAACGTACCCCTTGATTCATACGAGGACATGCTTACCCTCAAAACAAATCGGATATTAGCCACAGCTGAGGCAGGTTACGGCAAAACCACGCTGCTTAAAAAGATTGTGTATGATTGGGTGGAAATAAAGACAAATGGGACGCAACAAACTAACCAATCCCAACCTGGGACAAAGTTTGGTCTGAAGGATTACAAACTTGTCTTTCTCATCGAAGTTAATCGAATGGGTAAGAATTTTGACGTCGTGGATGCCATTTTTTCGCAAATTCTTACAGAAGGTAGATTTGAGAAAGAAGACTTGGAGAAGTATATTCGGAATAACCAAAAGAGCGTGCTGATCCTTCTTGATGGCGCAGACGAAATTTCTCTGCAAAGGTTGACACACACAAAACAGCGCAAGGATGAAATTAACTTGAGCGATATGCTATCGTTCAAATCACTGAAGTCGTGTAAAATTGTGGTAACGAGTAGACAAAAGACAGCAAATGAATTGCTGACAATGCATGAACACTTCACAAAAGTTCATGTGGCAGGCTTCGATGAGAAAGACAGGGAAAAATACGTAGGAAAGTACTTGACAGATTTTTCCAAACAAAGCCAAAAGAGCTTTCTTGATACGGTCAATGCGTCTAACACATTCCGTAGTTTGGCGGAAATCCCCTTGTTTCTTTGGTTGATGTGCTTCACGTGGGCGGAAGAAGGAAAATTGCCCCATCAAATAACGAAACTCTTCAGTCACAAAATTGAGCATCTTTTCCAGCGTGTGGACAGCAAAGAAACAGACAGCCAAGCAAACACTTACGCACATGACACCAAGACAGACATTTTTGCCCTTGGCCGGCTTGCTCTTGAGGGTTTGCTCGATCCAGATGGACCAAAACTTTATTTCATGGCCTCAGAGATCAATAGAGAAGACAGTGATATTTTCGAAAAGGGTTGTAAAATTGGCTTGCTGTCGAAAACAGAAACTGTGTATGGTCTCACAAGCGTCACTCTCTTTTCGTTCCTCCACAAAACTTTCCAGGAATACTGCGCTGCAGTTTACCTCGATAGCTTGTCAAGATCTGACAAGAAAGAGTTTCACAATGTATTGTCAAGCATATTTAGTGGCGACGTTGAAAGTGTTGAATTTCTTCTCCGCTTCTGCTGTGGACTGAACAAGAACACTGCCCAGACAATAATACGAGAAATTGATGGACTTTTAGGGCAAGACAAAATGAAGGAATCATTACACCGAATTTCGACATTGCTCTTATTCGAAGCTCAATTAGACTCCCTTGTAGACGAAATAGTTGGGACTGGTAACATTAAGTTTACATTCGAGATCCAAGGGGAGGATCTCGTGGCTGCGCACTACCTTGTTCAAACTGGGTCTAAACGTAAAGCTCTGGACATAAACAGTGTCAAAGCTAAGTGTGACAGTTTGGAACATTTAAAACTGTTAAAAGACATAGTGAAAGAAATAGAGTGTAACATCTCTTTGACCCTTAACCTTGCCAACGTGCATTGGAGTAACTTTGTCGATGATTCCCAAGGCATGATAAAGCACATGAAGAGATTAGATGTGCGAACCGGTGACTGGAACATCTTGCAACTTTTTGACATGTTATCCTACAAAGAGTCAAAAATAAGTACCTTGGTCATCAAGAACACCATTTCATTCGAACTGCTATCTGAACAGATGGTGACACCTGGACCAATTATGAGCTTGACTGTATTGGCCCTTGCGGACACTGGCATGAAAAGCAAAGACATCGAGTCACTCTTGTCCCTTCTTTCATCAGCTGGCAGCATAAAGACAGTTCTTTTGAAGGATAACGATCTGCACGGTTTGCAGGCTGTGAAGATCAGCCCTATTCCGTCGCTTTGCGAGCTGCAGCTTCATGAATGCAGTCTGACAAAAACTGACATCGAGCCAATTTTCTCCCTCCTTGCGGCAGCAGCCAGCATAAAGACGCTCGTCCTAAAGGGCAACGATTTGCACGGTTTGCAGCCTGACCAGATCACCTCTGTGCCTTCTCTCCGAGAACTGTACCTGTACGAATGCAATTTGACGAAGAGTGACATTGAACAGGTGTTCTCTCTCCTTGCAGCAACGGGCAACATACAGGTAGTGGTTCTCAACGAAAACGATTTGCAACGTTTGCAGCCTGCCAAGATCACCCCTCTTCCATCGCTTTGTGAACTACACCTGTATGAATGCAATCTATCATACAGTGAAATTGGGCCCCTTTTCTCCCTTCTTACAGGAGCAGGCAGCATCAAGAAGGTCTTCCTGAAGGGAAACAATTTACGCGGCCTGGAACCTGTCAAGATCGAACCTGCTCCTTCGCTTTCTGATCTGCAGCTTCAAGAATGTGGCCTAACCAATTCTGACATAAAGCCACTCTTCTCCCTTCTTAAAGCAGCGGGCAGCGTCGAGACAGTTGCTCTGTCGGGATGCAGCTTCCGTCGTTTCCAGGTAGACAAGTTCACCCCTGTTTCTTCACTGTGTGCACTACAGCTGCACGAATGTAATCTGACTAACAGGGACATCAAGCCACTTTTCTGCTTCCTAGCAGCAGCGGCCAGCATAACGAAAGTTATTCTTTCGGGAAGCGATTTGCATGGTTTGCAACCCTTCGATATTACCCCGGTTCCTTCCCTTACTGAGCTACAGCTTCACGAATGCAATCTGACGAGCACTGACATTGCACCACTTTTCTCCCTCCTAGCAGCAGCCAACACCATACAGAAAGTTATTTTGCATGGAAACGATTTGCACGATTTGAAGGCCGACAACCTCACTCCAGTTCCTTCGCTTTGCGAAGTACAGCTACAAGAGTGTAGTCTGACATGCTGTGACATTGGGCCACTTTTCTCCTTTCTGGCAGGTGCGGGAAGTGTGAAGACAGCTCTGCTGAAAGGAAATAATCTGCACGGGTTGCAACCTATCAGCATCACCAAAGTTCCGTCACTTTGTAACTTGCAGCTACAAGAATGCAGCCTGACGACCAGTGATATAGAGCCACTCTTTTCTCTCCTCGCAATGGCTGGCAGCATAAAGGAAGTTGCTGTGTCCGGAAGCAATTTTCACGGAATGCAACCTGACATTAGTGACAAGATTCCCCCTATCCCTGGGCTTTGTGAACTGCAGCTACATGAATGTAACCTGGCACACACTGACATGGGGCCACTGTTTTCTCTTCTTGCTGCAGTGGGCAGCATGAGGAAGTTAGTCCTGTCAGAAAGTAATTTGAGTGGTTTGAAGCCTGTCCATGGCCAGGTCCAACCTGTTCCTTCGCTCTGCGAACTCCACTTGTACGAATGCAACTTGACAAGCAATGATATTGAGCCACTTTTCTCTCTTCTGGAGGCAGCGGGAAGCGTAAAAACAGTTGTTCTCCATGGAAACGATCTCCACGGTTTCCAGCCTGTCAAGATCAATTCCGTTCCGTCTCTTAATGAACTCCAGCTACAAGAATGTAACCTAGCCATCGCTGACATTGGTCCACTCTTTTCTCTCCTTGCAGCAGCAGGTAGAGTAGTGAAAGTCGGTCTATCGGGAGGCAGTTTGCACGGTTTGCAGCCTGTGCAGATCAGTCCAGTTCCTTCGCTTTGTGAAGTGCAGCTACAAGACTGTTGCCTGAAAACCAGTGATATCGGGCCCCTTTTCTGCCTTCTTGCAGGAGTGGGTAGGGTCAGGAAAGCTGTACTCATAGGAGGCGATTTAAGTGGTTTGCAAGATGTCAAGATCGTCCCGGTTCCGTCACTCTGTGAACTCCACCTGTACAAATGTAACCTGACAAATAGTGACGTCCAGCCACTGTTCTCCCTCCTCGTAACAGTTGGCACCATCAGGACAGTTGTCCTGAAAGAGAATGATTTACACGGCTTACAGGCTTTCAAAATCACCCGTGTTTCGTCTCTGTGTGAGCTTCATCTGTATGATTGTTGTCTGACACCCACTGACATTGAGCCCCTTTTCTCCCTCCTCGCAGAAGTGGGCAGCATAAACACGCTCGTTCTAAAGGACAACAATTTGCACGATTTAAAGCCTGCTCCGATCGCCCGTGTTCCCTCGCTTTGTGTAATTCAGCTACAACGTTGTGAGTTGAGACGGAGTGACATTGAGTCCCTTTTCTCTATCCTTGGAGCAGCGGGCAGCGTAAAAACAGTCGTCCTGAAGGGAAGCGATTTGCATGATTTGCAGCCTGTTGAAATCACCCCTGTTCCCTCACTCTCTGAAGTTCATCTACACGAATGTTGTCTCACAAACGGGGACATTGAACCACTTTTCTCCCTCCTTGCAGCAGCGGGTAGCATAGAGACAGTTGTTCTGAAGGGAAACAAGTTTTCCAATTTGCATCATGCCCAGATCCCCTCTATTCCTTCGTTGTGTGAACTGCACCTGTACGAGTGTTGGCTGACAAGCACTGACGTTGAGCCGCTGTTTTCCCTTCTCGCAGCATTGGGTAGCGTAAAAGTAGTTCTTCTGAGGGGAAACAGCCTGCATAGTCTTCAGCATGTCAGCGTGTCTGTTCCTTCGCTTCGTGAAATGGAGCTACATGAATGTGGTCTAACAAACAGTGACGTTGAGCCACTCTTCTCTCTTCTTGCAGCAGTGGGCGGCGTCAGGGAACTCGTTCTGCATGGAAACGATTTGCATGGTTTAGAGACCATGAAGATCACCCCTGTTCCTTCTCTTTGTGAACTACAGCTACAAGAATGTTGTCTGACAAAAAGTGACGTTGAGCAACTTTTCTCCCTCCTCAAAGAAGCTGGAAGTGTAGACAAATGTGTTCTGAGGGGAAATGATTTGCACGGTTTGCTGCCGGTCATGATCAAGCCTGCATCGCCCCATAACCATCGGCCACAAGATCGAACCTTGACAGAACGTGGATCATCTTTCTCCTTTCTGTCCCTATTCTTGTCCTTTCTGTGCTTTCTGTTTTTCTCACTGTTTGCAGTGGCGGCAAGCTTAGGTAGAGGTGCTCGGTCAGCAATCAGTTATTATTGGTACGGTTTGCGGCCTGTCAAGATCGACCCTGTTCCTTCGCTTCGTGAACTGCACCTGTACGAATGTGGTCTGACAAACAGCGACGTCGAACACCTTTTCTCTCTTCTAGCAACAGCAGGCAGCATAGAGAGAGTTGTTCTGAAGGGGAACGATTTGCACGATTTGCTGCCTGTCAAGATCACTCCCGTCCTTTCGCTCGGTGAACTGCATCTGAGCGAATGCAATCTGACACCCGATGACATTGAGACGCTGTTCTCCCTACTTGAAGAAGCCACCAGCCTACATACTGTTGTCCTGAACGCAAACAGATTGCACGGTTTGTCAGAAATAAACGTCGTTCCTTTTCCATCCTTGAGCAGACTATTTATGGCTGGCTGTGGTTTGGATAACAGTGATATCAAGGCCATTTTTCACTTGCTGTCATCTCTTGGTCATGTCAAGATAGCCAACTTAGCGAGCAATCATTTCAGCGGAGGAGTTACAGAGCCGTTGGCTCCTGTTCCTTCCCTGCTCTTTTTGTCTCTCGGTGATGGAGGACTCGCCTCCGTTCAAAATCTAGAAGGAATAGACTTTGGAGAAATGATAACATTCCACATTTTTACCGTCTCTGAATAATGACAACGATGCATGAATCCTATGATAATCGAGCTCACGTCTATGCCTATCACAAGAACGTTAAGGCCGGTTCAAACTACAGGCGAATGTGAACGCAAACCGAATTTGACGCCACGAAAGATTTATGAAAAATTTCGCTCGTGTTGAAATGTGTTTATCTTTTGCGAATTCGCAGCGCGAATATTTTTACCTGCCCTCATAAATTCGCTTTTATCTTTGGTCTCGAGCCAAGTACGAATGAACCTTTTATTTAGAATTTACCGCACATTGTTCAGGAAACATTGAAACCAAGTTACAATGGACATTCCTGCAAATTATCTTGGAGCATGCCTGGCAACAACACAAATATTCAAATTTAGCCCACATTGGGGAGATTACATGGCATCCATAAAAGAGTAACTTCATGACATAGCATAGTTTGGTTTTAATTTGAAATTGTAGGTAGCATTGAGATATAATATTCAAGACACAATAGATCTTGTTCACACGGAAGCCGTTTTTTAAATCTTGTTCCCTGAGTCTACCATATTTAATGTAAATTCGTTTGGGGGTGGTGCTATGAAGTTGTGGTTAATTTAACTTTTAATTTGTTGCTGTTATGTTTACTCTCAGGTTCCCAAATTGAAAAGTTAACTTTACTTTCAAATCAAGATGGCCGACACAAGGTCATTAAAACAAATAATTGAGAAAAAAGTTGTTGCCTACCTGTTCTCTATTCCCATTTATACATGCACTGGAGGAACCAGTGAAAGAATAGAAACGCATTCGCTGAAGAAGGTTTGAAGGCTGGTCTTAATTAAGTCTCAGTACTACACCCGTTATCTCAAAATCTATGGCAAAATCGAATGGTAAACGATCTTGTTTCATTGATGTTTGACTTTTTCAGTTCTAACAAATACTCAATTTCAATCTAATGTAACAGGTGAATTGAAGAGAAACAATAAACTTTGTATACTTGAGATGGAGGCATAATCTTAAAATGCTGAGGCTTGTGAAGGTATGACTTTTAAGCTCGGTATGAGAGCAAAGCTGGAGTGTAAAGACTGCCTAAAGTTTGCTATTGCTGACTGCACCTTTTAACCATGCATTACATATGATGAATGAAAACGACAGTTACATTTAATACTTAAGTGAATAGTAAGGAAAATGTTTCAGGCCTTACAGTCCAACATTCAATTAACTGTGCGACTTAAATTCAAAGTTTGGCGGCCAATTTTTACAACATTCTGAACATAAGTAAAAGATGAAAGATTCTGACAGTCTGTCATGCAGTTTTTTTAATCATTATGTTCAAACCTTCTTAATCAAGAAACAAGTCAGTCAAATCTTGTTGGCTTGTTTGTGCTTGTAAATATACTTTGTTCAAAAAGGATTTTACTTCAAACTAGAAAAATAGCCTCGTACTTGTAAGTTAATTTCAGGTTTTATATGTAATACTATCAGCTTGTTCACAATATATAGAAAATGTATTGAACATTTTGTATATTTTTCAATTAATAATAAAACTACAATACATGACGTCACGTGGCATGTATTGAGTGCCACTGTTTTTATGAGCCTCGGTAACAGTCGATGGGTGTGGTGTGTGTATTATTACACTTAAAAAAAGTACAAATTCAACCTGTATCTCCGTCCGCTTTGTATTTTGATGAGATACAAATGAGTGAATATCAACCAAGGAGTCTTGTAATAACAAGTACTTGAAAAAGATTTTCAAAAAACTGCAACAGCAATAACAGTTTTTTATAATGCCAAAGCATGGATTTTAATGAAAACGAGTAGCGAGAAGCACTATTATTGTCGCCGTAATTGTAAAAATAATTTGCATAAATATGTGCAGTTTTTTCACTTTTCACCGACGCTAACAAGACATGGATATTTTTTACATGTGCATTTCCAAAAAATTCATATATAGACTGTGCATTAAAAACGTTAAAGTGTGGTCCGCTAGTATTGTCATTTAGTCGAACTGCTTTGTGAATGCTTAATGTATGAAAAAGATTCAGCACTTCCTATAATGACAAACCCAGTTTCGCCTTACTTGCACCATTTTCGTATTTATCTGTCAGTTCACCGTTATGGAAATGATTCACACGAATCATCCACAAGAAAACCATTGACATTTTCTTTTCATTTTCTACTGAAAGCCAACCGAAAACTAACTGAGTTATTAATGTTGCCTCATTTAGTAACGTATGCTGTTACTTTTAATACTGACACCTTTGCAAATAAAAGAAGACTTTGTATGGTCATCCTTCCAAATATTATTCAGCTTCGCATCGCATTGTTTCATACTCAAATTTGGAACCATGTGCACGCGGGAAGGAGTGGGCATTGCCCAAAACACCATGTGATTACGTCGTCGTGATGTCACACCTGCGTGCACACCTGGGGATTGGGGTTGATTCTGATTAAAGCCATTAATGATGATTCACTGTCACTTTTTTGCAACTTTTAAGCACGGCAGTCATGGTGTTCATCAACGGCGGCGAAACGATTTTCAAAATATTGGGGGCAGTAAAAGAGACCATCAGGCATCGGCCATTAACCATTAAAAGTCAGATGCATTAAGCCCCACCTCATTACCTGCAGGGGACATGCCCCCTCCTTTCAAAAAAGTGTGATTGTGTGGGGGGGGGGCTAAGCCAGTGGTCAACTTGTTGGGACATCGATCATTTCAAAATGGCGAGGGGCTTCACGACTGCATTTTAGGGTAAAGTAAATCTTCAAAAGTCATTGGTTAATGAAAGGAAATTTGAAAAGAAAATAAAAAAAAATTTATTTGATGTGCGTCTCGAACACCTGGGAAATTCGGGAGTAATTTCCTGATTTTTCGAAGTTCGGGTATTTCACAGTATGGCAGTTTATTTACTGGCCTGCAACCTCCGTGAAAGTGGGAGAGCGCCCTCTGTTGGCTAACAAAAACCTTCAACAAAGACGCTGGCAAAAGAAGATAAATTCTGTTGGTTGACAGGACAAAAACGGACAAAAACGGAGCGGGGCCTAGCTAGCTCGGGGCCTCAAATGTCATTTTAACAGCCTAGGGTCTGAAAGCGTTTTCGATATCAGAGCTGGAGGCGAATGGACAATGATGATTGATGATTCAAAATGATTGTTTTTAACAGCGCCCTCTATAATTCATAAAAACAAAGGTACTGCGCTTGTGGACTGCGTGAAGAAAATGGATGCGGATGTGGAACTGGTTTCTTGCCAGTGCAATACCTGCTTAGCTGGAATAGGTTTGTACTTTACTGTCACATAATCCTCAACAAGCGATGTAGTGTTTCTGTAATATTGCACAGCAGTCATAGAGCAAGGCACACGATGTAGGCGCAGGAAATGTGATTTTGGGGATTCCCCCATTGTACTCCCTGAACTATTGATTGTAATGCAGAAAATTCTTCATTTTAATAACCCAGAAACAAGGCTGAACATGCTGAATGATTCATGTAGATCATGGTCTTTTTTACTCTTTTGTTATCAATCTGGTGTTTATTTAGGCCTGTATGTGTTTTCTTTGATGCAGGTCTTGTTCATGTACACTGTACTGTGTCACCTCAGCAGTGCACCAAAATTCCACCCATCGGGATATGAAATCTGAACCAACCAACGTTCTGCAGGAAACACTTTAAAATGAAACATGCAGATACTTAGGTAAAAGTATACGTAGATGTGCCTTGTAACATATTCACAAGTCCATCTTTCAAATGAGGAACCCTTGAAGGTTGCAGGTAATTGTGCCCCTGGCAAGGTTTTTAGCCAATGTGTGAGAATTGAGTGGTCTTAATTGGCATTAAAAACTTGCATTTCCAAAATTTGGACATCAAGAGGGCCTACATGGAGTCTGTTTCTCTTTTGCTTACATTGCCAGCATATGGATCTGGGCATCTACACCCAAGGATGTAACCCACAGGCATGATAGGCATGTCATACCTGGAAATCAATGAAACCTTTGGAGTTTTTTGGCACGGTTTAAGCCAACTTTTGTTGTTGATGGATGCAGCGTATTATTTACAAACCCCGTTGGTGTAAGCTGTGGACGAAGTGAGATTTGGATGGCTTTATCACTCTGTATTAGCGCCGACTTATTCCCCAAACCATTTCTGATTGTGAACAGCTCCTCCACCATGTATTCCGTCAAGGAACATGGCCTTGAAGAAAATATTGTAGAACCCCAGATACAGGTCCTGGCTTGATTGGGGACACGAGCAAACACAACTCATCAAGTAATTTCCTGATGTTTCCTTGTATTCATAATTAGCCATTACATGTATGTTGAAGGCTACATGTACATGTATGTTGACATGTTGTTATTTGTGTTTTTATTTGTTAATGTTCATCTCTTCAATCATGCTGGAGGCACTCCCAGGTGTGATAGCTATTATATTGGTCATAATGTACAAATGTTTGTGCTTTCGCAACTGATTTTGTATAATGGTTTGTTCATCAATAATCCGTGCTATATTAGTGCAAGTATGGCATAATAAACACCAGTAATGAGCATAATTAGTGCTTAGTTATGCACTGCTCAATTAAAACAAATCCAGAAATTGGACCATAACCAACATGGTGTCATTTGACTTTCACCAGAACGTTTTTGTTATACATGTTCATGTGTAACTTCATTATATTAAAATCGGATTTTACATTTTCTTGACAGAGAAGTCAGGTGAGGAGGGGAAAGGAGTGGAGATGCCTGCATCAAATGACCAAGACTCCCCCTCCGACTTGTCGGCTGAGGATGGAGGACAAGACAAGCCAGTATCTCATTATCTGTCATGTACAGCTGCTGATGTATCCAGTGAAGGCGGGAATCCTGGTAGTTATGTGTTGTAGCAAATAACAGTATATTCAGCAAATTAATTTGAAGTCTTTGCTGAGTCTAATAACTTGCAAGTGATCACTTGCAAGTCATCAGAGGCAAATTACAAACTGTCAAGGTACAAACTACATGTATTCACTTCAACTGTGACTTTTAAGCGCCCTGATGTCTTCATTCGCTGAGCTTCAGTTTTGCTTGGGTAAAAACTTAAGTAGATAAATTCACTTGCTGGGTTGATGGTAGGCCAGATCCTAAAATTATTGTGAAAATATCATCGACCACCTGTTATCATGGGTATCTTCACTGAAGATTTGGCCTTTGTAATGTGAACCTTTGCCCACACTGAAACAATCATCGTGAACTGCATGTATTTATACTGAGTTGATATTAAGAATCCTCATGCTGCAGGGCAAAGAACTATTTTGCCCTTAGTGCTTTAAAGAATAAATGGGGTAACGGATAGCTCTTATCATAAATATCCCATGGGAGCTATATGTACATCTGCTGGTACTTGTGTAATTTATTGACCCTCACCGACATGACAGAGGTGAAGTAGTGGCCACCATCTATTGCTGTATGCGTACTCCTGCTGTTCACTCACTACATAGCAAAATCCTGACGTTAGATATGTAACGTGAGTGACCCAGGCCCCTTAATTCACCATGTAATGTGAAAACCAATCAGCCTTGACAATTGGTGGCGAAATTAGGGACTTGGCGACTACAAGGTCACAGACTTTCCTTTGTGTTTACCAAACAGCGTATGCATTGCTTTGTAACTTTGCTTGAATTGGTGTTTGTTTGCAGTTGCACTGGGAGATACAACATTTACACGATTTATTCCTTGTTTCAAATGCAGCAACCAAAGCAATTATGTCTGATACATCTTTCCACAGATCACTTGACCCCCATAGGCATCAATTGGTGTCAGGTGGGGGGGACGTGCCCCCCCCCTTTTTCAAAACCTAATTGACAATGTATACCTTGCAAAAGTCTTTGTTAAAAAAACTGGCTAAAGTAGCCAGAACTTGTCTCAGATCACACCACAGAGCATCTATTTGGACCCCATGCCACTCAGGGCTTCTCACTTTGTGCTCACATTCACTCTGATCAGGGCCATGTTCCCCGCCCCCACACTTTTCAAAATGGATTGATGCCTTTGCTTGACCAAAATTATAACCATTTAGGATAACTTCCAATATTGTTCATGTGCATGGCTTATAAAGAACAGAGACTGTACCTGTAAGTTTTGACTATTTGAATGGGAGCTATATGAGATCTGTCAGGCATTTCTTTAAAAGCAGATCCTGTTAATCAAATTGTTTTTGTGACTTTGTTCAGTACATGTAGGAAGACATTGCTTTTCAATGTTGCAAAGGTTACAGTGTATGACTCCTGGTATAACTCCAGTCCATCATAAAGATTTGCTCTGGGATAGATCTACACATGAAAGCCCTCAAGGAAAACAGAAATGAATGAAAGCAGAAACAGTTTATGCATGTACAGCTTCGAGCAGAGGTGTGCCTACTCTTTGGTTTCGTGACAGGGATGACTTATAAATATCAGGCATACGTGCTGTTGAGATTTTCAAAATATTCTCTGTCTGTGCCTTGCAGCCCAGTCTGCACAAAAGCCATCCAGAATGCAATCAGTACTCTCCAGACTGTTTTGGAGGAGCAAGCAACGTGACAAAGGCCCCAGCTCCATTGGACAGCAGTGTCAGAGAGATGAGATGACATCCCAAGTGCTAGCTGAAGTCCCAAGCAGACCCTCACCAAGACATCATCAGGCACCAGAAATTTTGCAAGGTAATGATTGAGTTAACAGTCTCTCATTTTGAAACAAGAAAACAACATTAGTCAATTGTTTGGTGGATTAGATTAGAGCTGTGGGTCAAAGTTCCTTCACAGTTTACTGTCATCAGTGTACCACAAACAGTTCATCAGGAAAGGCAGTGAAGGCAGTGTCAGGTTTAGTCTTTAGAGGAAAGTCATAAAGATTTCACCCAGTCTTACAGTTCTGTGTGATCAAGTGGGTGCTAACAAGGGGGGTCCAGTTAGGTTTGCAAAAGGCCAAATGCTGTGGATGTTATGTGTCTTTCTTGAAAGTTAGTTGACTACTCTTTCTTAAAAGTTAGTTGACTTGTCTCAAGCAATGGCTTCATCTTTAACTGGCCGAGTAAATATCTCTAGCCCTTGCATTTTGAAATTAGAAAACTCCCACTTGTGGCAAAGCTTTGACTCAGACTGAGCCAGAATCGCATAAGTCGGGGAACATAAACATCAGGTAAAGCCGAAGATGGGAATAGGGCTGTTTGAGAATAAGCTAGCTACTCAGTGAGTCATTTTGAAAGCCTGATGTTGATCTGCAGTTTTGCCTTCAGCCAAAAAGAAGCCCTCGTCCAGATTACAGTCAGTTCTGCGCAAGGTCAACAGGAAGAAAAAGGATTGTGAAGGAATGCCCGGGGTCTGCGTTGAACAAAGCTCTGGACAGAGGGCAGTACAATCTAATAAGCATGATCAGCCCTCAGATGGAGAGGAGAAGGTTGACCTGTCAACACAACAAGTGCTGACAAAGGGTTCTCATCCAGGTACAGTTTGACTTGATTCTTTTTGGAATGTAAAAGAGTTTGAATGCAAGATTTTATCCAGCGTGGTGTCCAGGTGTCTTTGAACATCCATTAGACTCTGGTTGCCGTTTATCATTTTCGTGTTGTTGACAGTACTGTGATCATCCACGGAAGGGAACTGTGCTTGTACTTTATAGTGTTCCCTTTGCCATTTTGTGTCTAAATAAACTTGTGACCGAATTTTCGAAGTCTTGTTCCAAACCAGAGAAAGTTTTATTTGTCTTTTGCAACATTGTCTACCAATAATATTGTCAGATGAAAGGAAGGATTTCCTGACTTGATGCCTTCATGTTTCATGATTCCAGTTATAACAGCATTGGAATATGCATACTTAGCTGGTATCAGTGTCGCAGTCGAGTCCATCAAAAGTCCCCACAATCATCCAGTCCTAAGCCAAGTCAGCAGCCGTTAAGTGAAATTTGACCAATCACAAGCATTTCTTTGTCACTGTTCACCCTGCTCTCTGTGACTGGTCTTGTGAAAAGCTTGTGACTGGTCTGTGAAGGAACTTGCATGTAATTTGTTTATGCATAAAGATCTGAAGGTAGCTCTTTTGTCAAGTCCATCCCATGTCATTTAGTGTATTAAGCCATGTCACAAGCTATTTAAATGAACTTTAAGGAAAGCATTCCCCGAGCAGTGTTCACCCTGTTACTCATGACTGATCTTGTGAAAGGACTGGATTTGTTGAAGAACTTTTGTCATAGACTTGACTACTGCAGAAATATGAACCAATTGAGCGTACACACTTGCGACTTCTTTGAATTATTTAGTATTAATGTAAGTTCATTAATCCCTCTCTTTTTTGGGCATCAAGTCGAGCCAGACAGAGCTGCTGTCGTTCATTTCTCCCCGCGAAGTGCTTGTCATGTTGAGACTCTCAACGTCACTGGTGATGAGAATCCTTGTTTCTTTGGACCAATGTATGGGCCGACGTTCAACCTCACAGTTGTCTCTGCGCCAAAAGGTATTAATGATGAACACCAAATGTCTACCTTGGCAAGACTTCTTAGCCAAGTCAAGCCACGGTAACTGGCGATCAGCGTACATATGGACTGCTGACATTTGCATTATACTACTTCACATTCCCAAGCCACTGGCAGTGAACATACAATGTTATATTACCCCTGACTTGTTTTAAACATGCACACATATTCCAGGAAGTTGGGACAGGTTGATATCACTGCAAATATTGCTCCATGATGGCACCCAAGTGTGTTCCAAAATTTGGCTGAAGTGAGAACTATCATAAAAATTTTGCCCAAATGATTTCAACGAGTTAGTTTTTGTGGTGTTTGGCAATGTGTCCTGCCTTTTTTTCATAATCAAAACTGTGGGCCAAAATAATGCTTCCTTTAAGTGGTTAGTTCTCCACATGGCCCTAGTCTCAGGGAACAATGTCATTTGTGTTCTTGTGTTAACTTGCAGACCAAGGAGAAGACAAACGGGAAATACACTCTCATGATGCTGTCTTTGGTAAGTTACCAATCTCACCGGAGGACACCAATAGACGGAGTAGTAAAATTCAAACATCAGGTAAATTTGCTTTTAAACGCTTTGTGTTACTGATTTCAAAAGACAGTGTTCTTATGTCCTCATTGGTATTTTCCAATAGTCACTTCAAATGCTCCTATGTGTTCTTGCCTCCGATTTGAAGGACTTTCCTCATTTTATTACAGCGGAAATGCCAGTTGCAAGCAGTAATTCTGACAGACAGCCTGGCCCATATGAAGAACTCAGTGCCACCAGGAAGCTTCAAGAGGCTACACTTGCTGAAGCTGCTGCTGATCTTTGTGAGAAAGCGTTGCAATCCCGGTACACCACCACAGGGAGTTATGTGCAAATCATCCCGTGGCTTGAAGATGACACAAAACATATCATGGATATCTATACAGGCCTGCAGGTTGTAGGTGATTATATCAAAGGGAAGCTCAAGTCATATAAGGGAATTTTCCTTGTTGAAACCAGGGAGGGTAATGTTATCAAGCGGATCATTTTGGATGGTCTAGCTGGTGTTGGGAAGTCAACCTTAATTGACAAAGTAACGTATGACTGGGCCATGAAATGTGTCAGTGTGTTGCTTAAGTACAAACTTGTGTTTGCTCTGAAAATGCACTCTCTTGAGCAAAGCTCTGAGCTTGTTGATGCAGTCTTTGCACAACTGTTGGACCGAGACACCCCCATTGATAAGTGTGCTTTAAAGTCCTTCATCAACACCAATCCTGAGAAGGTACTCATTCTCTTGGATGGTTTCGATGAATTTACGACCACCGACCTGAATGAGTCTACGTTTGGCTCCATCCTCAAAATCCTGAATCGAAAGGAGTGTAGAGATTGCTGTGTGGTGGTGACAACCCGCTCCTCTCACTTAAGCAAACTGGTGAACAAGTTGTTGGTTCAGAAGCCTTTCACCCACGTCCGAGTCCTAGGGTTCAGTGCAGAAGATGTTAATGATTATATAAGCAAGTTCTACTCCAAGGAGCCTGAGAAAGCTCAGCGGCTTTGTGAGAGAATTCAGTCTTCTGATGTGTTGCGTGATCTGGCCAGGAGCCCCATGCTGCTTCTTGTGATGTGTGTTTTATGGAGAGAAGATTCTTCTCTCCCAGACACAATGTATCGTCTGTACAGTGAGGTACTGAGATACATGTTCAAGCGGAAAGCTGGCATTTCAAATGATGAAGTGTCTAAGGTTGTCATTGAACTTGGGAAAATTGCTTTTCATGGTCTCATATCTCCAGTGCAGCTGCTTTCATTTGAGCAGAGCGAGTTTGTGAATAGTACATTAAATACAGCATTAAGAGTAGGTCTTGTCACCAGTCAGAGGGTTATGAAGGGTTTGGACACACTTGACAGCATTCAGTTTATGCATATGACATTCCAAGAGTTCAGCGCAGCCAAATATTTTCAGAGCTTGTTAAAAACCAGCCCTGAAGAATTTCAGAAGATACTGAAACAACTTGAGAATGCAATCAAGAACCATCCAGCTGGTTTTGAGTATCTACTGCGCTTTTGTTGTGGTGACAGCCAGGGATGCACTGCTCAAATCTTGAAAATGCTGCAGAATACATTTAGCAACTCGGCATTAAAACTGGCCCTGATGTGCTTCTTTGAGAGTCAGTCAAAGAGTATACCTTCCCAAGACCTTGTGAGTGCAGTGCTGTCGAGTGCAGTACACATTGAAGACTGCAACAGTGATAGTCTGAATTCGCATATGTGGTTTGTCAAACAGGTCATGGAACAGCCAGAGGGACATGCCAATGCCAAGCTTGCCAGCGTAGCAGAATTGGCTGTATGCAGATGTAACCTGCAGAGATGGGATACATCTCTCACACACTGTTTGAAGGGATTGAGTAATTTATCCATCTTAGTGCTTAAAGAATGCTCTCTCTCTGTCATAAATATGCAACATATTGCAGCATCGATTGGCAAGTTAGTCAACCTGACCTTGCTAGACCTGTCAGGTAATGAATGTTTAGGTGGCTCAGTACCATCTTGGGTCTTGCACCTACACGTTCTAAAAAGGCTGGAGAAGCTGAATTTGGAAGATTGTCATTTAAATAGGAAAGACGTTCGAAGCCTGGCTGTGTCAGTTGGACATATCGGCAGTCTTCACGATTGTTCTGTCCAAACTGACGTTCATCGTCGTTCCCCAGCGGATGACCTTGTTTGGCCTACCAACCGCCTAGTGAGTGAGACTGAAAAAGAAACAAGTAGGAAACGTGGTATAAGGCTAGATATAACTGAGTGTTCGTTGACTGGTTCAGACATGGCAGAAATAATGGAGGCTTTGACCAGACGAAAAGACCTAGTTGAGTTGGTCCTAAGTAGAAATAATGGTTTGGGTGGTTCAGCAACTCTCTGGTTTAATCCTCTCATGCATCTGAAGAGTCTCCAAGAGTTGGTCTTGAGTAACTGCTTGCTGAAAGACAGTGACATTGAATACATTGCAGTATCGTTGAGTGGAATGCCTTTAGTGGCAAAACTGGATCTGTCACAGAACAGCTTGGGTGGATTGGGTGGTTCCTGGGCCTCTCACTTTCAGATCATGAAGCACTTGCAGAAGCTGAGCCTTAAGTACTGTTCACTTACTGGTGAAGATGCAAAGTTGCTAGCAATTTCGCTCAGTTGTCTGGCTAACCTTACCAAGTTGGACCTCTCTTTCAACGAGTCTCTGGGTGGCTCGGCTGGAGTCTGGGCTCCTTGCCTTGACCAGATGAGGTCACTTCAAAAGCTATACTTACGCCAGTGTGCTTTGTCAAGCAAGGATGTAAAATACATTGCCATGTCCCTGAGCAGTATGGCCAGCTGCAAGGACTTGAACCTCTCCAGCAATGAACTGCTGAGTGACTCGGCAGGCAACTGGTCCCCTCACCTGAGGCGCATGCATCATCTTAAGAACCTGATATTGCTAGGTTGCAATCTGAATAAACAGGATTTGAGGCATCTTGCTACATCATTCAGCTACATGCCGAATCTGGTTAACTGTTTGGTTAAGAGTGCTTACTTGAGCGGGCGATTTCTGGTTGAACCTACTAAAACTGGTGTCAGGCTTGACCTTAGTCAGCGCTCTTTAACGGGCAAAGATCTAGCCTTCATCCTTGAAGCAGTGAGCAACAGGAATGACCTTGTGGAGTTTATCCTCAGTGGAAATGTCGCAGTTAGTGGCTCAGCAGCACTATGGTCGCCATACTTAAAGCAGTTAAGACGACTAGAACGATTGGAATTACATCACTGCTCCTTGCAGCCCAAAGACATCGAACACATTGCTCTGATGCTTGAGGATATGACATCTTTGACCAAGCTGGACTTGTCCCTGAATGACACCTTAGGTGGTTCAGGCAAACTGTGGGCACCCCAACTGAAGCTCATGAAGCATCTACAAATGTTGGACTTGAGTTCATGTGATTTAACAGGGGTTGACATGAAGACTATTTCTGTGTCACTGTGTGATCTGCCAAATCTCAAAGGGTTGAAAGTCTCCGATAATGATTCTCTGGGTGGCACAGCATCATTGTGGTCCGTCCCTTTGCAGTCCTTGAACCATCTTGAGATGCTGGAATTTGATGAGTGCAATATCAAAAGGCAGGAATTCAAGTATGTTGCTGCATCAATCGGTCTTCTGAGAAACCTTGTAAACTGCTCTGTCCGAAGCAATTACATGGGCAGCAGGTTCCAGTTTTCAATTCAGCCCGTCAGTTCTGGGATACATGTGTACCTGAGTGACTATTCACTGACGGGCACAAATCTAGCAGATATTTTGGAGGGCTTGAGTTCTAGGTCTAGTGACCTGGTCGAATTAAGCCTTGTTGGTAATGATGCACTGGCAAACTCGGCATCTCTGTGGTCCTCCCATCTGAAACAGTTGAAGAACCTCCAAGTGTTGGTACTGAATCGGTGCTCAATGCTCGGATCAGATGTGGAACAAATTACTCTAACTTTGAGTAGCATGCCCTCACTTCGTGCATTGGAGCTGTCAGGGAATATGGCATTGGGCGGTGCCTGCAATGTGTGGGCGCCTTTTTTGCACCACGTGAAGCATATTCAGGAGCTGCACCTAAGCTGTTGCTCACTGATGCCCAGTGATATGAAGCACATTGCCGAGGCATGCAGCGTGATGCCTGCCCTCTCCGAATTAGATCTTACCGGCAATGAGGCGCTGAGTGGCTCTGCAGCATTGTGGGCGCCACACCTGAAGCAGATGAAGCATCTTTGTAATCTTCGATTCCAGGAGTGCCTTCTAACGGGGGAGGATAAGCAGCATATCGCTAGGTGCCTGTCTCTGAACGAATCAGCCAGCTGCTTTATTTAACACGTTCAGGAATGTAGTACTTATTATTGATGACACAAAGATGGGTTTGTCTCGCCCGTGACTCGTTGAAATCAGTGTAGTATTTCCTTGAATTTTGTACTGACACATCGAGTTTGTCCGTGACTACGTCATTCTGGACACATTTATCATTTCATCAGTTCTGCTACCTTAGAGGCAGCTGAGCAATTGTGGTATATAAGTAGTGTATCTCACAGTATGACATGTTCTGTCACACTGTGGACAGCTCATAATAAGTATTCTTCACTTTAGTACATCACTCTGAGATCTTAGGTCTTAGACTGGTAGCACATTCCACTTTTCACACCACGTTGTGGTTAAGTGACATCTTGAGTTAGACAGTCACGAAACGACTACCTGGTTTTGTTATATATCAGCGGGTATTTTTTTTTATTTACACCGTAGTCTAGGGTTTTTGCTCTGGTAGTGCTGATTCGCGCTTGAAAAAGACTAATGCTGACAGAACCAGTCAGAGAGAGCGCGCGAAAACACGAAACGATGGTGCCCGTACTACAACAAATAAATATCTGTATTTAGTCCCGAAAGTTGATACTTCAGAGGTGATAGACCGATGGATTCTATTGGGGCGATTCCTCTTCCTCTGATGGTCAAGTTTTTCTTTGATTTATGTGAAAAAGTAGAAGTTATATCACTACTGTGATCGCTGGCTTGATGAGCTAGGGTAGCCAACCGCATGCCTTGTTTTTTAGCATTAGTTTTTTCGGGGGGAGGGGATAAAATACAAGTGCGATGTGCAGACGGGTTATGGCTTTGCAGCAAATTGCGTCAATAATGCTTCATATACCTATGGTAAAAGTCTCCCAATATCAAAAATTATTACTGTTAGCTGCAGTGCACTGTATAGCACAGCAAAGAATGATATCAAAAATTCGAATCCTTGGTGCGCCACTGCCTGTATGCATTTGAAGCATGGAAGAAGGGAAACCGTTGAAAGACTCAATAAAACTTTTACTCATTATGAGCTTAGTATTTCGGTCGTGAAGTTACGTTTGGTTCACGTTTTGCATTGCGTAGGCCTACCATGATTCCTAGTGGAGCTCTCACATAACATTTAGCAGCATCTGAAGCCTTGCAATAACGAGACGTCTTCCAGTTTTTAGTGACATGCAGTGAAACCCTTTAGACTGTCTTAACAATTATGTCATATTTCCGCCACCACGTTAAATCCTATGCGCTTGTGTATACATACTCAGCACTAGTCTCTTTTCATGCGCAAATTGGTACCACCACCCTAGGCTGCGGTGAAGATGAAAAATACGCCAGCAGGTAGTACTGTTCCATGATACTCAAAGGTTGAGCAACATCTTTGCTTCTGAGTGTCTGTGCAGCGCTTGGTTTAGTCAGATCTTGGCCTGTGTAGGCCTATAGTATCATTTATGTGTACATAGATTATGTACAAATTCACTCCGAAATGAATCAACATTCGTATTGGACAGTGCACTGTCCAACATGACCGTTGATTCCTTTGGGACATGTATTTTCCTTTCAGTACACCATTGAAAACTGTTACTTTCCGTGAAGTATGTGCTTACTGTGATGGTGTGTCTCGTGCTAAAGACCCATTGTTGATTTTTTAAACATGTATGTGCAATATAAGTTCTGTTTGCTCTTATTTAGCTGTGAACATTCATTGTGGTTTTATGTGCAGATGTCAAACCTAAGCAGCTCAAATGAGGAAAATCTATTAGTTTTATATTGTGTTCGGACAAAGAAGATTGTCATTTCGATTTTTTCTTTCAAATTGTGAAGTTCTTTAAATTTGATTGTAAACTTACAACTTGTGTTGGTATTTTTGTAAGTGAAACCTTTTATGTGATATACATTAATCATGCGTTTTAATGAACCTGTGAGTGTAAACCATGCATGCGGGAGATATTGAGTACTACGCGTATTGTGTCTCATGAAAGTATGTTTTGAATCAATTAATACTGCCAGAAAGTATTTTAAAGCGGAACGAGGGGTGCCTAGAAGTAACTGTATCGAAATTGCAACATTGAACAACACCCAATGGGACAATTAGATCTGGCCAAGTCTTGTGCAGCTGTATCATATCTTGTGTAGGATTTTGCACCGTCATCACCAGTGTTTGGCCTAGGAAAGAATTAGCTGATGTAACAATTTACACGGTCCTTCTCCTGACCAATCACACCTTGTTGAATCTAGCTTTAGAATCTTAGGTGTACATCGACAAAATGAAAATTGAAAGACGAGTAGAAAAACAAGGTGTACAAGACATCATAATGTGTACACCTCCAGTTTCAAAAATTTTGTTTGCAATGTAAACGATGCGTTAAACATGTCAAGGTAAGGCCTTGTTTTACCTTAATTGTTATGAAAACGTTGCCAAGTTTGCCAACTAGTGAGTTGCCCTTTGGAAAGACAGAAGGGACCATTCACCTAAATTCATAAATACCCCAGACAGTCTCCCTATTCAACATCATGCAACTTGACCGCGTATCAACATTTTGATAATGCCCGGCCGCTGAGAATGATATAGTAATACCCGCTGCAAAAATCACGCGCTGGCACCTGGATACGAGACAATTTAAATCGATTCTGATTGGTCAAGAGTCTGCGTGCACGTGGCTTGCCACACGTATTCCTAGTCCATACATGTTTAAGGTACGTCGTCATTTAAATATTGCCATCTAATATTTTATCTTTTTTATTATTAAAGATAGAATTCAACACTCAGGATTTTTACGAAGAAATGTGTACAGATATATGACAAATTTGAAACCTTAATTTGTACAGATGTATTACATCATGTGTTGGCTATGAATATGCGATGTGCGATGCAAAGGTGTACAGTGGTTTTAATGAGATAGGGGAAACACTGTCAAATATATCGATTTTTAAAATTGAAGACCTAGTAAGATATACTCCCACAGAAGTATTTATCAGTGAAACATTTTACACAAAGTATGTGCGCTAACTCTACTTACTGATCTTTATTTGTGCCAATTTGTAAATGTCAAGTATAGGTAACTTATAAACTCAAGCAAATGCTGCCTGTTCTCAGATATTATGTACTTATGACAAATTTGAACCGAAATGCCGTTGAGGTACTTATTACATTCATGTTGCAGGTTTGCCATGTTGTTTCGTCCGCCATAATTAGTGACAATAGTCGTAGTTCAGTCGTCGTACTCCTACATGTACTCTAAATTACTGTTGGACAATATCTGCGAAGGAAGTGACATGGTTTGAAATAATAAAGTACTTTTCTAAAGAGGGTAATTCTTTCTGCAATTCGGTGCTTACAGTTTTAAATAACCTGCCAAATATTTCTGATTTTATGAATTTTGAGACTAACTTGATAATGCTAATTATAATTTTATTTGTAACTGGAACCTCAGATGATTCACTACTCTTAATACTACGTTTATACGCTTTTTTGCTTTACTATATTTAAATGAGCAACCTAATTTTTCATTAAAGACCTACTTTGAGACATCAGATCCTACTGGCATGGTAGGGAAACCTTTTTAAGCCAGGGCTTTTGGTTTCTGTCAAAAAATGGCACGAGCAGTATTTTTATATTGCAATACAATTTTACCAATGCTGAACATCAAAATATTTCCACGGACTTATTAATACAAGTATATCGCGGTGAGAATTCACAACTTGCACTGCGCAACCTCCCGTTTTATCTACAATACCCCACGTAATCTGTAGTAGTTTATATTTTCTGAAAAAAAATACTTCTACATGGCGGTGCTGTCCAATTGTCACATTGTAAAGAATTGACAACTACATGTATACACCTGCTGTACAGAGATTGTAAGTTCATTTCAATTATAACAGAGTACTGGTAAACTGTTTTGAGTCGTGAAGATGCTAAGTTTAATGTCGGATGCTTTACCCTTCACCGACGTGTATTTGTTATTGTGTAAACACTGTAACCATCTTAACCATCACCCGTTGCTCTTCAGATTCGAACCGGCCCACCAGTACCGGCAGGCTCAGTTATTTCCAGCTAAGTCTATCGCAGCGCCAGTATGTCTACCCCTCCTCATCAACTGTAGTTATGAAAGAGGACTTTGGCAATATTTCCAGTTTCACTAATGCTTGAATCAATGGCCGAAAATGTCAGATGCTTGATAGGTCCTCTCCATTCTGCAGCTGTTATTAAAAAACAACTGGGGCATAACAATTAGTAAAAAGAATAAGAGAATAAATATGTGTTTGTCTGAAACAGGTAATGTTTGAGACTTGTGCGTTCACTTCTTGAATAAGGATGTGCAAGAGAAGTGGGCCATTTTCTTCCAACATTGGATACAAGTATTTCGCTTGACTATTGGAAAAAATCGAAACACTTGGTTTTTGGTGCAAGAAACATATTCTATTATTGTTGGGTAAATGACTCAAGTTGGACACAAATCATGCAAGAATCGTTGCGGGTGGGCAGTAAAATCTCAGCCGACACTGTTTTTTCCCACCTATGTTGTTAAAAGATTTAAAAAAAAACAACCTTGTCCGGGACGTATGGGACGGCAACTCTGTCGAGGATTTAGAGAGGGTACTGATATCAGCATACTTTAATGTAAAATTTGAAGGAGAAAGTTTGCAATGAGTCTACTGTCTAAATTAGAATTTTCATGGGATTGCACAAAATCTAACGATCTGTCACTAAGAAGATACGTGTAAAAAAATCACTTACATATTAAAAAGACTACTTCTACTAGACCTCTATGAGACTAATGAAGTGGCAACTGTAGTAGTCTACTTGAAATCACCCTCGTCCTCAGCTGCTTTCTCCAGTTCTATGAATGAAGAAAAAAAGCGAAATCGGCACTGTTATGTTTTTTACAGTCTGACTGAAGGCCGGTTCATACTTCACGCGAAAGCGAAGTAAACTTGAAGTCACGACGAATTGTAGCTAAATTTCGATTGAGTTTTAATGTGATCAATATGTACGAATTTGCAATGCTAATATTTTATTTGAAGTCACAAATACCCGTTTAAGTTCGCTTTCGCGCCAAGTTCTCAATGTTTTTTCATGGTAACGCAGAGCTTTTTTGAGTCCGGGGCAAAATGGGAATAGTTTTCTAAAAAAGATTGACAATGTTTATCTTTGAAGGAATCGTGTCAAAGAGAGGTCGGAATACAATTTCTAAAGCGTTAGCACTTTCAATTTCATAAAATATTGCTGAAATAACAAATATCGGCTGGATACCTCCACTTTGCTATCGAAGGCTATACAATCATGGATTTTACTATCATTCCCACCGAATTTCTGGGGAACTGCCAAACAGAAAATACTACGGCTTGAGAAGAAACTAACTGCTAACGAAGGATCAGGTCGCAATGCTTCCGACGAGAGAGGGAAAACGCTTACTGATGCATAAGTTGTTGCGACCAATTGCTCTAAGTCCCCCAAGTAGCCCACCAAGCACGTCGCCCTTTGCATTGCGTTTGATGTATTCCGCCAGCATGCTCCTTGTCTCCTCCCGTTTATCATCTTTGTTATTCATCTTGAAGATTTGCAGTTCACCGTCCTCGAATCCCAGCACCAAGCCTAAATCCCATCCATCTCTACCCAAATCGGTTGCAAGCTTCCGCAGGCTTTCACCTTTCAGGTAATTTGGGATTCCATCTACAGTGGAGAATAAAATGCCATTTTAAACATCATAGGAACGCGAATATCAGATGAACATTTAAAAAAAACCTTCAGTAAATACCTACACAAGTGGTAGAGGTATTTCCTTTTTATTACCCTGTAACCCCCCCCAAAAAAATAAATAAATAAATTTATGTATATAATTGATCAGCTAAAGTAAATAAGTAAACTGATAAACGGTGCAAAAATTGGATATGAAGCACATGAAGTACCAAAAATCACTAAGGCCACAAAACGAGTGCAATAGCTATAGATGCTTCCAACAACACTGCAATAATCAAAATATATTTTGTTCTTTAGGGCAGTCATCTAAGATGTCATGTATAAACTAACTTGCCTTGCTGGGATACATTGGTTCCTTGGGAAGAGCTAGCTGCACCACACTGTTTGCTCGTCATGTCTCGGTTTGTAAGACGGACTGAACCTTATGGGTTAAAATAATACTTTTTCTGACACGGTTGTTTCAAATTTGTGGAAATATATGAATATTAATAACCCTGCATAATGTGTACAGCGCAGCCGCGCTGAGGATGTCTGCCCATGCAGGCAATTTATGGAGTAAACATGCAACCATGACGTAGTCCTCACAAGCTATCCGCCTCCGTGTTCCACCTTTATTGCACTATTCCAATAATACTTACCCTTTGATAATCTGAAACGGCTGATCTCATCCAAACCGGAGTTATAAAACAGAAGCAACCAAGTTTACAGTTACACAGAAAGCAGCAGTCTACTTAGTGTAATGATAAAAAGCCTTAACGGTAACCTTGGGGAACAAAACTAGCGGTGCAATTTTGTTGTTTATTTCTAGTGGACTCTTAAAACTATTTTTAAGAACTAATTACAGTATTTGGTAGGTACGTTTAAAAGCGAAAATACATGTTCAATTGCCAAACGTCAACTTCAATTGCTAAACAACTATCCAAGTATCCATCCACACTATAAACGTAATCAGTACTTAAGTAAAACACATTTACAAACTGAAAACCAGACAGTGTTTAGAAAAGTGTTGACTGCTAAGCACAGGTTTTGCACAAAAATAATTTTTGATGGCAGGCCGAGAAATGACGAGGCTGAAAACGGTTTCTCACGTGACGTCACTTGACGGGCAAAGACATTTCAGGAAGCGTGCGTTTGTCGAATCTTTGTCCTTCAATTAGCAACGTCATGTACGCAAGAATGCTGAGAGACCTCAAAGGTGGGCTGACCGTCAAAATTAAAAAGTTACTAAAAACCTCTTGTTAAATACTGCAATGCACGCACGCACGCGTTTGCTATGGCACATTTCACCAACTGAAGTTCATTTATTTCCTCTCCTTGTAAGGGCGCGATTAGGTCTTGTACCTTAATGATAAAAATGACAACTAGAGGTGGTGTTTGTGAACAAACACATAGCTGTTCCCAAAATGTTTTTTATTGTCTTTTAAAGCATATCAACGAGTATCATAAGTTTGCAATGAATTGGATTACAAATAATTGCCAAAGTGGCATATATAACGAAAAACCAATTATCACTGCAATTGAACGTATGGTGCATGAGATATGACAATTTGTGTGTTAAAATACAAGTTCCGGTCAAACCGAAAGTAGAGGTCACATGAGGTCAAGATATCAATTATCATTTATAACCCCTCCCTGAGTACGTGCATACAAAATTTGAGTTAAATCAAGTTTTTAGACTGTAACGAATGAACATTTGAATTGAGGTCAAGTGACCCCCTGATGACGTCACGATTACAAAAAAAATTAGGGGAACGTCTTTTGTTAATTACTCTACCAAGTTTTAAATTGATCTGACTGAAAGAAATTGCCAAAGTGCCCCTTAGGAAAAAGTAGCAGAAAAAGAAAAAAAAGGAAAAAAACCTTAAACAATTACAAAAGCTGTTCCAAATTGAGATTTGGGAACAGCTGAAAAAAACTTCAACGATTACAATACTGTAATTGCAACACTGGCCAAAAAAGCATGGTGAAAGGGCTTTTTAAAATCTACCATGAAAGCGATGTCTGGACATTGCTCATAATCATCCCAATGTTTATAGATATTGGAATGATGATTAAGGTGTCGTCTTCAGATGCACCAAACATCTTTCACTTTCTTCACACTCTTGTTTTGGGGGATTTATAACACCATCCACGTGACAGAGGCAAAAATCACCATTTTCATTTGCAAAGTACTGCCTCGTAAACTTAACCTCAGTACAAGCCGTAATATCTATGACATCGGGAAATTCGAATTTCCATTACAATCCACTCAGATTGCAGACGTCTTCTCTTTCTGCCAAATTTAATAGCTACCCCAACAAAACTCACATAATATTGCGTGGGTGACACACAGCGCGTGAGTCACTCAAAGTGTAACATACTTTACTTAAACAGGAAAAAATGGTATGTTTGGCGCAACTCCTGGAATTTCGTCCTGGAGCCGCCATCTTTTAAATCGGGAAAAAATTGTGGGTGTACATTAGGTGCATTGTGCAACAGAGTCCGACAGGTTATTTACGTGTGTCATGAATTTCTGTGTGTGTAACGCACCAACTACACATGAGATGCAGCATTGTGACGTCATGGTAATTCCCATTTTGAAGTCCGGAAAGTCCGGAAGTTGGACCCCAAATGCCGTTTTTTCCGTATAAAACTGTAGGCCTATTCCAATATTAAGTGAATCTTTTAACTGCTTCCGAATTTTATCCTTGCAAGATTTAAGATGAGTTTTGTCAGGGTCAAAATCAAATCTAAACAGAAAGAAGGACTTACACCCATACATTACATCTGAAATTTGAGCAGATTATACAGCAAAGGGCATATTCTTGGCCCAAGCCATAAACGCAAATATCCCTATGTTAAGGGCCCGTTTGTTTGCGCATTGGTTCATTTATACCAAAACAAGCCAAATGGATGGAGTGAACCAGCTCCAATTGCGACCACTGGTTGAGATCCAGATCCGTGTGATGACAAACAGGCCCAATATATCAGGGCTTGAGTTTCTCAAGCTATTAAACCAAACTGCACGGAGTGTTGCTGTGTCACCTTCACTCCCAAATGTAGCTACGAGTGTACAAAAACGACCGGTGTGCATGAAATAAGGAAATAAATTTAGTCTACCTGTAACACCTTTGCCTGTTTGTCCGTGAGATCAAAATGACTTTGAAATTATTCCAGCTACACTTAATACCATGCTTAATACCAACTAACTCATCATGGCCGGCAAACTGCTATTTTTAGTACACATCGTAACAGGGACTTTCCACTTGATCTGAGGGCGCTGTTGTTATATGCTGGATCAGGGATCATATTTCTGTTTGATATATAAACGCTAAAAAATCGTTGCACACAGCGGTGTGTTCGCCTATCTGTACTAACTAGTCAAAAAGGTGCAAAGGAAAATGCACCAAGGTCAGAAATCATGTAACCTCCTTGCATGGAAATAGGGTGACATTTATTGTGTCAAATGGCCTTTCCTCCTAAATGATATTCTGTCTAGCTTGCTCAAATTTAGGCACATCCTTAAGAAAAACATACAAGGAACGAAATAAAGTAAGAGAAGACACACAGATTCATTTCACGAGGTGTGTTTATACTTAATTTTTTGTGCCCTATTATTAGTTAACGTTTTGTTTTGTTTTTTACATTATACTGCATTAAGAAATAATCATTACACTTCCTTGATACTACATGCAATTTAAGAACTGTACAAACAAACAGTTTATTTGCGCTGTCCATTCAGTAGCTGTAAATTTCAAACGAATGATTTGTTAACTTTTTGTTTTAAATGGCAACTGACGATTTTCAGTGCACAAAAGGTCAGAAGTATGAATAAAAATGGAGAATTCTAATAGTATTATCAAAAGGTGCTGAGGTGCACCGGGGAGACAGTTCTTCGCAAAGGGGCACAAACATCATTCGTCTTAATCCAAAAGTTTCAAATAATCTCCCGATCTATATTTGCCTCCAAAGCTAAATGGCACATGGTCATTACAACACGTTATTTCGAAGGAGGTCGTAAGCCTCACAATGGCTACAGTTTGGAAATTGTAATTTGAGAATTCTATCTTTATGACGAAAGCGCACAGGCGCACAGTAAAACACAATATGTGGGGCTTTAGAGTATTGAAACTCAAGGGCGCATTCGCCTGAGGGGAAAAGTACTTTTTGATTCAAAACGTGTGGACTGTATAAGTCAAAAAATTTTCAGTTTCAGTTTTGTCTTTTCAGCCGTGTGCTGGATGCGCCTTGAGAAAGGCGATGAAAATTTTATCTGTTTCACTGACGTATGCCTTGCCTCATTCGTGCTCTAGTTGCATTGGATGTTGCGTCATATCTGACTCGGACCTTTCAGGGATGATGTAGCGTTGATGTTGCCTTGGATGAAGATGGGTTGTAGGAAAAGTTGCCCTTGTAATATGGAAGGTTGGTGTTTGTCTGGCAGGCTCGCTGTTTCACTAGGTGGCCAGGGTGTTCCGTACTCAGGTTTGCTGAGTGCCAGGGATGCCTGGATACGCGGGGGCTCATGCTCGCTTGGAAATGTGGCTTGCTGGTCGAAGATCTTATAAGCCCGTTAAACCAAAGTGTTTTGGGGTACAGATTTGTGGCAAAAGTGATGGAAAGACGCACTGTGCAGTTTTGTAGTCAGTATGTGTTAGCATGCAGTTCATCTAAGACCACGCTGTCAAGCCTCCAATGCCTCTCTCACTTCAGAGCCATGCTTTCTCACTGAAATGGATTTGCCACGGTATCAACGCAAACGTAGGCGAGAAGCTAGGGTCTGGTTGGCCCATGTATTTTTAGAATAAAACGTTCGTCCCGATAAGGTTCAATTTCAAAAGGCTTTGCAGACACCGTTGAAGTGATAGAGGCCTTGTCGGTTTTCAGCATGCATTTGAAATACATTATTATGAATGCTGTTTTGATCGGCCTTTCAACAGCCCATTTTTTTGATTTATAATCTGTTCTTGCGATCTCGAACTGACAATTGCAATAAATTTTCTCTCACGATTTTGCCTCAAAGTTTCATCATCGTTCCGAGTTTACTTTGAAAATCTCCATCCACATGCCCTCCTCAGTTTTGCCACAGAAACGTCCCAGCCCTGGACCATCTGGTACAACCAACCTACATTGGATATGTGGCATTGGAAGCTATACCGCACATGTTGCCATGGTTACGTGCCATTAGAATGTATCCTTGCATTCCCCAATCGGCCCCTAAAGAGGAGACAGAAGAGGTAAATAAGAGTTAACTCAACTGGGGGCTGACAAAGAAAATCTGGAATGGTGAGTATAGACACTAGTATGCGTCAGTCAGAGGTGAATTAAACAAGAGGTGAAACAGCTGTACTCTCAGTCCGGAATGTCTATCATAACAAAAAAAATAAATATTCACAGCCACAGGAAGAAATTCTGGAAAAAGTAAAACGATAATTGCGAGTGGAAGGCACGTTGGAGGAGACATAAGAAATGAATTTAACTCACAATCACATTCATATGCCAGTATGCTACCAGCAGCATCTAGAGTCTAGGATCTGATTTTTAAAAGGGTCCTTAAATGATATTCCAAGAGAACTACAAGGTGCAAGTGAAATGGACTCTTAGTTAACTATTTACCCCAAGAGTTCTTGCAGATCCAGTAATCCTGTCCGTTCTGGCTACCATAACCGACCAAGACCATGGCATGGTTGGGTTCTTTAGTCTTACAGTTCGGCTCGCTGTAAATACCGCTACGATACATGAAGAACGATGTATGATTTGCATCCAAGCCGACCAGTATTGGTTCAATGGCTACGGCTGCGGCTAGGGCTTTCTCATCCCCAGTTGCTACCTGCACCCCTCCATTCGGTACCTGTGGAGCAAGGTTATTCTCTGGTATTACAAAAAGCGCCCAAATGAAGTGAAACGTTTTCTTTAGAAGCGCGTTGAGTCGCTTCCTATATAGGCGCTCGCTCGTGCAAGCCAGATTGTGTTCGATTCGACACTCACGTGCAATATTGCGTGCTTACTCGGGCTTAGTCCATTAGGAACCGACCCGCAAAGCCGGTTACTTGGAGAAAAGGGCATATTCCTCCATACAATGTGAAAACATGTCAGCTTAGTCGAACTTGGCGGAGAAACGATGCAGAAAATGCTTGAATAGTGGCAAATCTGGTTCATCAACTAAGTAAGAAAGGCTAGAAAAGTGTATTTGGATGTCTGTTGCTTTTGACCATTTGGATTTACTTTTGCACGTTTGAAACCGAATCGATATGACCCTTCGACTTGGTCAGAAACTCGAGGTCGTTCGTTCACCACATATTGCGCATGCCTGTTTAAACAGTCACGACACCACGTGACAGGAAATCGCGAGGGAGGTAATCGAACCAGCTGTGATTTCACCTCAGTTCTCAAGCTACAACGAGCATTATAGTTTGTCGAATCTGGCATTCTAAAATACACACATGCGATTATTGTGATGATAAGTTTAAGTAAAGGTTGAGTTTGATTAGAAATACCTTTGCGAATGGACTGCATGTTCCGTTGTTACAAGTGAAATTCTTCGACTTGTGGTATGAATCCGCCATACACAGACCGCCAATAGAATGGATGCAGTCAAACACTTTGTCCAGCACTATCGGGGGAAGGCAGGCTCTGTGTGTTATTGCACAACAGTCGTTAATCTCTTGGGCGCTGAGAACCCGGGCTGGCTTAGCTTCGTGGATGGCCTCTCGACTTGCCACGGTATCTGTTAAAATCAAGGAGTTGTACTTTTTATTCAGTCTACAGTTTACTTGTTTCAGCTTCCGGCAACGATCGGGCACTGAACTGCTGCTTTTTAGAAATACCTGGGTAATTTTTGAAATATATCGCAAAGAGACAGCGAGTTTTGACCAACAGCGGTTGGTAGGATATCACGGTTGGAGTCTTGTGGTTCCTTGTCGGGCCTTCCATTCTGCTTGTGTGTTTGTGTCAACTCGGAATGTATACATAAATTTCTGTGCGAATGGGTATATCCACATTGTATGTAGGGCTACCAGTAAGATATCTTCAGACATTCAAGTGAACTTGGATCCTAATGGTTCGGTAATAAGAACGGAGTATCAACATCTCATTATTTGGTTAACCTGATTGATCATTTAGCTGCTCATGCTGACTTTTCGAAAAGCCACAGTTCTTTGGTTGTTACAGATTTTAGTAAGGCATTTTATCTTATTCATCAAAACATTGTTATTTGTGAATTGCTTCACTTGGGCACACTCTCCTCAATCATTCCTTGGGTTAGCAGCTTTTTGACCGAGAGAGCGTAGTGTGTCAGATACAAAATCTTATTTTAACCCTAACTCTCCCAAATCCTCCAATTTCAATACGATTTTACATTCACCCTTGGGGGTTAGGGTTAATGTACTTAAATGTGGACTACCGCAAGGTACAAAATCTGGCCCGTTGGGTTTTCTTGCTAAATTTAATGGCGCTGTTCGTCTTGATAATTCAACTGACACTAATGGTCGATTACTTAGTCTAAAATATGATGACATGACTATCGTGGAGAACAGTAGAGGGAATAACCCCCATACAATTCAATCTGTTTTGGACGAATTTAGTCAATTGGTGGTACAAAATAATATGAAAGTCAACCCAGATAAATGTGCTTGCATGACTGTATGCTTTATGAAAAATATTCCACAATTTCCCCCTTTACAGATTTTCTCTACCGATCTCCACAAAGTCGATTGTGTAAAGATTCTCCGTGTTTTAATTAGTTCAGATCTTAGATGGGACAAACATATTGATCAGATTTATCGCAAAGCTAGCAATAAGATGTACATGCTTAAATTGCTAAGATAAATTCCACTTATCTCTTGATGACTTATTGACTGTGTATCAGGGATATATAAGACCACTGACGGAATATGCAACGCCCGTTGGAATGCTGGTTTAACTAGCGCACAAATTAGAGAGTATTCAAAAGCGTGCCCTTAAAATTATCTTGGGCCAGGGTTATCGAGATTACGAATATTCACTATTGAAGTGCAATTTGCATGGTCTCTCTCTATGATCGTAGAAGAGGCCTTTGCGTTGACTTTGCCTCTAAACTTAACTGTTCTGACTTGTTCCGACAGTGGTTGCCTCAGCCCAGAAGTTCTAGTGTGCGATATCAATTACGAAAATCAAACACACTTTCCGTCATCAAATGTAACACTAACAGATATAAAGGTAGTCCAACACCCTACTTTGTCAGTCTTTTGAATCACATATAGCCTTTTCTTCCACATGTTTTAAATCATGCTTTTGTTTATTAGCATTTTACGATATGTTCTTGTTCTTATCTGTTATTTATTTTATAACAATTGTTTGCAGTTGTGTGTTCTTTTTAATATTGAACGATGTAGCCATTTAGCCTTTGGGCTACAAATGCATTGTGTTTTAAAAACCAAAAATAATAATAATAATCATAAAATCTTGATACATAACGCTTGTCTGCATAAAACCAGTCGACCTTCAGAAGGTGAATATTCCAGTTTTGGGGAACCAAGAAAGTTTGGACTAGGGGTTAACGCTCAATCAACTTACCTGCAGCAGCATAAGCGACCGATCCACCACACGCTCCCTGGTTTCGCACTGGAGTCACGTAGCCTTTGGTGCGCCAATCCACACTAGACGGTGGCTCGGCGATCCCGTTTAGGAGCGGCGTGATGGGAATTTGGATTGGATCCACCGGATATTTCATCTGGGAAATCATCTCAGCCTGCAAATGGAGGAGAATAATGAAGTGTGATTTCCCAAATCTACCGGTGTTGAAAGTGGGAAAATTGGAAATTTAGGGGTTTGAGGGCTTAATTTTTTCACACAAAAAGATGACGTTCGTCGTGTTGTACATTATGTGTAGATTCCATACTTTTGCAACCTTATTCCAATACTTTTTCACTGATTCTACTGAGACATTAAAGGGAATATTTCTTTTTCTTCTAATTACTGCAACAACCTCCACTATGGAATCTTTTAAGTTGCAGGTGGGTGGTGGCTCGCGGACTCCAATACATGTGGTGGGCCCCCTTTATTAATGAATAATTTGTCAATACTATAGGCAGTTTTGTTTTGAAGGTATCAATGTTTGAAGCTTCCCTTATCTTGACCGGGTAAATAATTCCATTTCACAAGGGTCCTAGGTATGAAGGAGAATTTGTAACAGTCTTTTTGTGCTGATTGATGGGAAAAGGAAACAAAAGATGTTTCCCTGTTGTAATGCCCTCGCTTTCAGATTTAAACCGGTAATGATCCGCGTTCACTGATGCTCGATGATGGATGGATTTATTCAATAAAGTGAGTCTATACCATACCGATGGCTCTACGCTCCTCTAAAGATTTCCATCCCAGGTTTTGAATCATAAAGGAAACACTGCTTTTTTATCGAAAATCTGTGCATATAAATCTTGCCGCCCTCCGCTGGACTGCTTCTTGTCTGTTTTTGTGATCTTGGTGGTACGGATCCCAGACACTAGCACAATGTTCCAGGTCTGACTAGGGTTTTGTAGGCGATCTCCTTCACCCTTGGAGAGCAGCTAAAGGTTTCTACGGAGTAAACTAAGCATCTTGTTTGCCTTTGAAGAGACATTGCTTATATGATAAGCCCAACTCAGTTTGTGATTTATTTCTACTTCCAGGCAAGTATGGCTACTTATCTTCTAAGGTGGTTTTCCATTCATTATGCACGTCGACAACATAGGTTTTTTCTTGTGAGTAATATGCATATAGTATAACATTTTTCAATGTTAAATTTCATCTGCCAACTTGACTTCCATTTGCTGAGCATGTTTATATCGTCTTTTAGAGCTTGAGCATCATTCCATATTTATTTGTGGTATTCTCACTGAAATAATGTCTCCATGTTCAATTCCCTTATTACCAGATGTTACACTTGAATAAACCATGCAATGGCAAGCCAGTTGGCAAAGGTCGGGGATGACACTACCGATTGGAAAGAGGGGCACAAATTGACCCCGGACATAAATAACATTGCAGCTTCTGTTTTGGGCTTTACAATGGCAAATCGAACATCAGAGCAAGCAGCCACTACTTTCAACAGGTGTTGACAAAACTTACATGAGTCTGATCTCCAAATTTGTTCATGGCGAGATCAAAGGTTCTCCCTGTCTTTGAGTTGTGTTCCCTGACAACGACTATGTTTTTCTCCCACACTTGCCTCTTGTCGACTTCTTCTGTCAGGCTGTCGTATTTCTTTTCGTGGGCCTCTTTCCACTCCTCCCAATGCAGGCCACATCCCGCCTTACCCACTTCATCAGAAGTCGCCCGAAGGAAGCCAAGGGAAAGACACACAACGAACAAGACGAATGCCGTCTGCAAAATGCGAGTAGAAGCAAACATGCTTGCAACAGAAACCACTTTGTCAACGCACAACGAACACCGGCGCACAACTTAGTTTTGCAGCAGTTGTGCAATGCGTAGGTTCGTAGGTATGCTTGCAGATTCGACGATAATCATGGAACTGAGTCAGTGGAATGTTGACCTCCAGAGTTCGAGCAGGGTTCAAAAAATCAGTGACATAGGGCTTTTATGGTGTTCCATGTGTGCCATCCGGTGTCGCATTTTTCAGGCGGCGTCGCATTTTTCGACGGGCGTCGCATTTTTCAACCGGCGTCGCATTTTTCAGTCGGCGTCGCATTTTTTGACGGGCGTCGCATTTGTGGAAGAAAAGCATTAACTTTGACCTCCAGACAGCCCATTTGACGGAGCTATTGGACGGAGAGAACCCCCGCCTTTGTGTTGGTTATTGTTTAATCGGAATCCCAGAAATTCTGTACAGACTTCTAGGGGGGATGTGTTAGGTAACAATAGTCTGGAGTGTGTATAGGGATTGGACAGGTAAGGGGGTACCCCTCCGTCCCATACCTTGCCTGGTATAACACAGCCTGTAGCCTACATGCTGTAGCCTCCGACCTGAGTAGAAATGTATACGTTGCTACAACCGCAACATGCTTTTAACAATGACGGCAATGACACTATCCTACAACGAGACCGATTGGTCCGTCATTACTTTGAAGCAGGGTACAGCTACGATGAGGTTCTTTCAATTTTGGTCCTTCGTCATCGAATAACCATCAGGTATTGGCCAACTTTATTTGTATATGTTGACATGGTTGAACGGTTAGTATCGCTTTCCTCCGGCCCATGCGTGGAAATAACACTTGTGTATTGTTTTATAGAGATGGATATGTTTTTATTCCTTGTACTGTCAGCCTGAGAACGCTGCACCGAATTCTCCGCAAATTGAATCTTAGGAGAAGAAGTCCTGACGACTTGACACTGAACAGGTTCCTAATAAGTTTGCGGGTAAGGATAACAGAACGTCTTGAAATACGGTAGTAGTGAGAAAAATGCGACGCCGCCTGAAAAATGCGACGCCGGCTGAAAAATGCGACGCCCGGTGAAAAATGCGACGCCGGCGGAAAAATGCGACACCGGTTGAAAAATGCGACGCCTGTTGAAAAATGCGACGCCCGTCGAAAGATGCGACTGGCACATATGGAACACCATACTTTTGGCTCTTGCACTATATCTTTGACGGGTATAGCGTGGTAACTTCCCCACAACCAGTGGAAACCGGAATGAATGTAATTTGACTACTGTAAATATATACCGCGCTCAGTGTCCTTTACGGCCGCGTGTGCATTGCGCTCATTGTAAGCAAAATACAGCTTGTAGGCAAAATAAGGCATTCAGGGAAAACTCTTGCTGATTCTTTTCCCACCAATGTCAATATCTATCTTGCCAGGCATCTACAATGCTTCCTGATGGCTTTCTCGCCTGTGTCCAAGGTGGAACGTTCTGTCTTTTCTAATTGCAATTTCCTTTTACAATCTTTTGATTGTCGTTCCTTGGTGCTCTTTTGTTAAATTGTGTAATTTGTATATTTTAAAGGTATTTCGAATCGAAGTTGAACTCTAGAGTCTTTCAAACTAGAATACACAGCCATTCCTGGGCCTTTGATTGTTTACGGAGTTTTCACTCTGAACTGGTGGGCAAGTATAGCCTTGGGCGAGTTCTAGAGACAATAGGCTACTGCTGAGTTGTCCCTGGTAACCTGTGCTTACAGTAAGGCCCGGGTACCAAGTAAAATCGACCAGTTGTTGAGAAATGTGTCCCTCCAGAACTTACCCCTTATTGCGGCCATTTTGCATATAGAGTCAGGCTGGTTCGGCGCATGTGCACCAGCGTTAACGTTACGGGTGTGTATTCACGCGGCCTGGATAAGACCTCTGCCTTATGAAATTCTGACTTCACTTTCCTATATGGAATCTTGAGTCGGGTGACGTTGAAATATCCAGTTGAGTTGTTAGACCGTTTCCATCCAAGCTACGAATTAGAAAAAGATGACTTACAAGAAATGGGATCAGACAAAATATTCACAGGTCATAAGAAACCGTACTTCAAAAAATTCTCCGAAAAGGAGATTCGAATCCCAACTCACTACCACATGGGTTCCATTCCGTTGGCCGGTATTCGTGTTCGATGAGTTTACGGAGGGAGTTGTTGACAAGACTACCTCAGTTGGCCAAGATTTACTACCTGTAGGCTGCCATGTTAATGTCCGCCTAGTGCACAGGAAAAGTAACAGCTTTGGCCAAATTTCTGCTAAAAATGACCATATAATTTTTTAAGCTTGTTCCAATGTTTTGGTTCAGGGGGAAGCATTAAACGAACATAGACTACATCATTCAAAAGAGTGTGGAATCCGTTGAACTGAGGGGAATTTATTGACACGGCAGAATACGTAAGAATTAACCTTAATGTCCCATAATGTCGACCTGTGGAAAGGATGTGTATAACGCATATGCAAAATCTCGTTTCCACACTCTTTATCAAATTCACGAGATATGTCAGTCTGTTTTTACCAGGAACGGAATATCTAATCGGCACAGTCTCCAGCCTTACTACTAAAAATTCAGGAGCCACCAAAATTAATGCCAACATCACAGTGTTCAAAAAATCCTTAGGCCCTACTTAAGGAATTTTAAAGTTTCACAGTCTTTCTCTAAATTTCCAATTTGAGGAACACTTCAAAACTAGCAATATCTTCGAAATACGCAGCACTGGTGCTAATTAAAGATACGGTGCACCAGGATCTCTGCAACACGTTCATTCCAGCCCTAGCTGTTTTCACCGCATTTCACGTTGCCTTTGATGGATTCGTTAGAAGAACATGTTAACCCAAGTCCAGAATTGATTTCTCTCCTTCTTTCAATCATTACTATTTATTTGCATAAACAATGGTACAATTAAAACAGTCAACGACAATCCAAAGTTGCCTCGATTAATTTCAACTGAAATAGGGTGAATCCCAACTATACGTATTCATGTTAAACTAAACCTGGATCGTTGTTTACAGATTCAATTTTTGGTTCAGCTTACCAAAGAATATGGTATTAACCAGAGAGATTTTTCAGTGAGGAAAGCTTTAAATTTTTAGTCTAAATTCTTTACATAAAAAACTAATTAAAAACACGAATCCGGATACTATCTGAGAGGTTTTATAACTTCATGCACGATGTTTGAGGTTTAACATAAAACTAAAAAAGAACACGGTGATCCATGAATGAAATCTTAGTTTAACGCGTGCTATAATCTCTTAAAAACCTCGTCTTTGCATGTAAAAAGCGTTTCACGGAATAATTATTTGCACCTTCATACGTTATGTCCAATTCTTAAATTTAGTAAAAAAGTGTGACAGTGCGAGAAAGCACTGCTAATTATTTATAAAAATCCGAATATTTTTTTGAAAGCGGGAACTTTCTCATCCACTGAATAAAAAATTGCCACCTGTTCACTGCTATCAAGTTTATTTATTTACAGTAAAATGACATGATTTTAACAGATAAAAGGCGATCAGCCAGACCATTGGGAATTATTAGTTTCATTATGGGAAGATATCCCGACATATAGAACTGCTTTAAGGAGTCAGTGGGAAAGTTTGCTTATTGCATATTCAAATTTTACAAAGGGCAGGAAAAGTTTCCTCCTGACCTCATGCACCATGCGGTACAAACATATTCGATTGTTTGAACAAGAAATACATGTTGATAACTGAATAAGGAAAATTACCTATTGGCGTGTATATGTAATACGACCTTTTGGTAAAATGTCGATATTCATGTACTTTTGGAAGTTTTGCTTTTTCTTAATTGCGCAAGAGGATGAACTTGTTCTTGGAGTCATCGTTGTCAAGGAAGCGACCCGTATTTTTGCGAGAGTTGACAAGGTTCGGGTTGGGATATGTTTCCTCCGGTATCCCTCGTAAAAGTTTGTCTACAAGCTCTACCCCTTGCATGAAAGAGTGGTCCTGATTTGCAACCTCGTACCGCCACCCCCCGAACCGGCCGCGGGAGTAGATGTGTTTGGCCTCCAGCCAGGGCTGAACCACCTCCAAGATCCCTTCTCTTCCAATGGAAGGAACAGGGTAGCCGTGATCCAGCCGTCGGTAGTATTTGGAGACCACCATGTCAGCAGAAATGAAACCGTACGTGATCAAAGCCTTGACTGTGGAATCGACTACATTTGCCTGGGTCCAATGGCTTCGGTCCGGCGTGTCTTTAGGTTCGGCCGCTTCGCACATCAAGGACCAATATTCGCCCGCCTTGGGCACGTGATCGTCTGAGTATGCCGAGAAGACGGTGATCCGGTAAAACGGAGAATCGGCGTCGGGGAAGTACATCCACGATTTATCCGACAACATCTTCGGCGGTTGGCCCACAAGGCCGATTCCTATGACGTGCGTGTGAGAGTAGATCAGCTGTGACGCCAACACATTCATTCTTGCCAGAGACGGGTCGTCACCTTGGAGTAAGTGCACAAACTCGTCTAACGGTGCAGTCGATATGAGCGTGTCGTAATGCAGCAGGCGATGTTCATTCCCCGCGCTCTCTACAGATACGGTCTTGGTGTCAAAGTTGACACTCGTCACCTGTCTCCGGAATTCGAACCACTCGCGGGGGACCAACCTTGCGACCCCTCTCCAGATGTTCCCGGTGCCGTTGAACCTCGGGAACCGGAAGAATCGGTTGGGACCCCACCCCGAGTCCTCCGCCGGCGTGCCCTGGTCGAAGGCTTTGATCTTGGCCTGGATCTTGTTGATGTCCGGCACAGCGACTCGCTCACCCACCCACACTGAGTTCATCTCGGTGGTGTTAACAGTCCATACCTTCTTGTTGTACTTCCGCATGAACACGTCACAGAGGCCGACTCCAAAGTGCTGCAGCAGCCACTCGTCGAAGTTGCGGGGCTTGCCCTGGGACGGGTTCCGCGTGATCTCTTTCAGACCGGCTAGGCTCTTGTTCTGATCGATTTTGTCCATGACCTCGATATTGTTCTGGACCGGGTACGGGATGAACCTCCGCTGGCCGTCCGACCCCATCATGAAAGCGAAAGCAGCCCGGACTCGCTGATTCCAGTGCGCAACGGCCCGATCCAGCGTCTTATCGAAGTAATCGTAGTGGGAAAAGACCACGTGTCCCCCCATATCCCAGAGGAAGCCCTTGTCATCTCGCTCGGAGGAGGCAAGCCCTCCGGGCTGGGCTGCTTCCTCCAAGATTGTGATACTGAAGTTGAACTTGTCTCTCAGTTCGGCGAGACGTCGAGCCGCGCCCAGTGCCGTTGGACCCGAGCCGATGATGATAATACGTCTTTGTCTATGCTCGCTGGATTCCTGAGTAATGCCAGTCGACATTGTGCCTTGGTGTTTGTAAAGCTTACCCCTCAAAGTTCTCGGAGTACCGTCAAAGACGTCTGATATTGCCACAAGTTGAAGCCAGCCTGCAAAATAGTAACATTTTAAAAACAATGAGTATTAAAAACAACAGAGCAGCTTGGATCAGGGGAAAGGCAAAATCCTATAAAAGAAATTAGTCATGAAAGTATTCTTACACATTATTGCGCAAATTTTGTGCAAACCCTAAACATTTTTCTCTCATCAACAATTCTAAATGCGTAGGGGAAAAGCGGCTTGCTTTTCAAAACGCCTCATGGCAGTATTTTACGAAAGATTTAAGAAAAAGTTTAAAACAACAGACAACCACAGATATCGTTTTATCAAAAATAGAGCGGATGCATGACGTAGAAAAATGTTCCAAAATATTCCAATTTAACATTTTCTTTCGAAATCATGGTAAATATACCTTTTTTTCTAACAAATACAAGATTAGTTCAAGAAAAAAATACCTAACTTTCAAAGGTCATCTTAACTATTGTACTTGCTTCATATGACTGGGTTACTACATCATGTTACAAAAAACTGTTTGACATATTGAGAACTTGGTGTTTTCAACATGTAAGTTCTGGACAAATGCGTTAAAGTTGCAGAGAGTGACTGAACATTTTTGCCAATAAGTAGCATTGTGCAGGGCGCTTCACAAGAGATTAACGTGTACAATATTTCTAGAGCCTGACTTGACCAATAATTATTCAGCGCAGCAGGCGGTCACCGGTGTCAGTTCTAATTACCTAGGCAGGCAGATTAATCCGATGAGATGCCAAATGTACTTCAGTGGCATCCAACCTCGCCCTCATCCGATCCCCTTCCCAAAAATAATTTAGTGCCCCCCAAAAAAATTAGTTCTGAATCCGCCTTTTGAGCGGCGATCCCCTATCAGTTACTGACGTCTTGGGCAAAGACTATATGCATGCATACATAGACTAAATTCAGTGATGGCGGCAATCGCTTGGCAAAGTCTACAGAAACTGTAGAAAACTACCAGACCACCTGTATCTTATCTTGTAGACCTAGATACATTGTACAGTGGCCAAAGTCGAGTCTTTAACATTCCTTCGTTAAGGATTTGTTTGCTGCAGAGCCATGATTAAAAGTAAACACTTTAAAAAACATAAAATGAGACAAATATGATTTGAGATTATATTTCTGTTTACTGAATCTTTAAATAGCTTGTTATAAACCCTCTGATAAATAAGGAGCAGTTGTCTTTGTATCGCAAGTTACAGCGACACAAAATTACGTTCCCGTTTCAATGATGTGCTTTGAAGCGCATAGGAAAAGGTTCCTTTAATAATAAGCATGGCACTCATATAAACGAAGCAAAATCAGCCACCAAACAAATCTAGTATTGCTTAAAAGGACTCTTAACTTCTGTGCCGAATTCTTGGTTTAACAGTTAACGCAGCCGATACCTCTCAAAACAGTTACTCAGGTCACCGACAAAAACACCGAACGGTGTGTTCAATGACTTCATTTGCTACTTATAATCGTATCTTTGGAATCCTTCCTGGGTATTTCAGCTTGCGAGCTATACATTCCACGCATGAATACTTTCATTTGAGGTCACCGGCCAGATGGCGCGAGAATCGCAACAAGGGGTGGAGCAAGAAGAGAGCGGGTGCGTGGAGGTTTCCTCTGCTCGGGATTTTGGTCAACGGCGACCCTGGTGTCGACTTCAAGATTAAGTTTTGAGTCCGATTTCCTCACTGCATGTAATTTTATGCATGAAGCAGTCACCTGCGCGAGCATACAATACAATCTTGGTGATCGTGCAAGTGCTGGCAATTATTTTAACTAAGTTCCTCAACGGAATCGTAAACTCGAGTAAATTATACCCAACTACAGTGCACTGCTTTATTAACTGAAGAACATTATCTACTACTCCAATCGTGATTATATTGCCAAAGAAAGCCACAAAGTGTCCGACACCCCTGGGTTACCAAAGAGTTCGAAAGCACGAAGAGGAACCAGGTTTGCAATAAAATTTACCTTACTGTCTCGACGAAGGGTGAATTTCTCGTCTTATGCTAACGCCAGTACTGCAGAAACTGATACAAAACCAAACCAACCTATTCTAATAATAAGACCAGAGATGAAATTGAACTTTGTTCGTCATTTGCATGGCCGGCATTGTGTTCGGGCTTTGTCAGCGCTGGTATCCACCGCTCTGTACATAGAGTTCGTCGATGGTCCCTAATTTCTTCCAGTTCTCATTGGATAGATTTTGCCGAATCTGTAAATGAACTGTTAAACAAAATTATTCCAAGTACCAACAGTTTATTTGACACTATCTTTGGGTGCGCTGCTGTCCTCCTGCCTGCGTAATAATTTTTGAAGACGCAACCAGGGTTAAGGAATTAATTTTCTATGGGTGCAGTGGTGAGGAAAAAAATCATGAGGTGACAGATGGAATGTTCCAAACCACGAGGCGAAGCCCAATGCGGGGAACACACTGATTTCATGGAGAGGCAAAACGTGATGGAACGTATAAACATCAAGGATGAAATGTCAAACAAAGAATGAAATTTCCGCAGAGATTCACATCTAAAAGGCGTGGCATTCTAAAACGCAGTCATTATCTGCACGAAGCTGCACCAAGCTGCATTAAGTCTTAAAACGTATGTCCCCAATTACGTGTCAAAGTGGGCAAATCACTTGATGTGTGCCATGAATGCGCTTAATGGATCGTATTCACGTGGCAGCCATTGTCGTCTTGTTCCCTGAATGTAACAAATAACTAAAAAAGAAAATAACAAATTGAAACTATTCACCAGCTAGTATTTGCCATGACATTTCACTTTGTATTGTTTTCATTTCCACTAAAAAATTATGAGATAACCTTGCTTTCAACTTCTATATGGCCAACCCAAGAATGTAATCAAGTTCTGCCCTGGTTGCTTAAGAAAATTACCCCTGATCATGTGTTTTCCAAAATCTTAATAGGATTTACCATTCATTAGCCTGGTGACAAACTATGGTGAGCATAGTAGATGTTTCTGTTGATAGTTTAATTGTACACTTAGTACAACAATATCCACTATAAGATATGTAAGTTGCAGGTGCGTCTTGACTAGCGTCCATCAATGGTGAGGTTAATCGACACAAACCCCCGCAACGGAAAAAAGGGGACCTTTTCTCCACGCGGAGCCAATACATCCCTCAGGTCCCCTCTCTAACTACATTTCATTACTTTGCTGTGAAGTACATTTGTAGCCACGCCCCAAAAATAACTCCGAGCTGCGAGGTGGATGTTTTTTACAACCAAGTCATTTCCAGGTCATATGGGCGTTTGGGGGATACTGGTCTTTCAAAAATTCTTACTCTGCAGTGGTTGGGGTCTGGCCAATGGGAGTTTGCAGGCTTGTGGTGTATGCCTGGGGTGAGGATTATATGAAATGGTTGCCAAATTGGTCCACTGGAATAAAGGTTATGAACATATTTGGTGATATGTGGAGACTTTTATCCCCACGGGATTGCCACCAGGGTTTTAAAATGTGATGGGCAGGTTGTTTTCACGCACCAGTTTATTTTCTTGATGTGCATGCTTTCGTTACAAATATTTGGCCTGGAACGTTCACACCCGGCCCGGTATTTATAGCGCCAGAACTTTCACATTTCAGATCAACGCTTTTTACGCTCAAGGTCGCTCAGCCTGCCAGGAACCCCGAGCAGGGCATGCCAAAGGGCAGCAATTCGGTCCCCTTGGCACCTCCTTTCAGGGTTGTGTGTTGTTTCTCCGTGGTTGCTTGGAAAAAATTCATAAGTATATAAGTATTCCTTTAACAAGGATTAGGCCTATAGAGACATTTTAAGAGTTCAAGAATGAAAGTCAGTTAATGGTTCAGTAAATGAATCAAATGACCAGTAATACAATATTGCTCAAACTACAAGTGATTTCGTATATTCTTTTTGTTTGCTAAAAGCAATTGCTTGATAACTGTGTTTACATGATGAAAAGCACACATGTTAACATAATGTAACAACTTACCCTGCATGTTGTATCAATGTACCCCGTATACTGGGTAATTTGTTACGATCTTCTGGCTTCATTAATTAGTTAATTATTAATTACTGTTACATGATTGGAAGTTTTACTATCATTATTTTATAGCTAACAAAGTGGGATATCACCAGATGCAAGATATAGGACCGGGTGTATTTCATTGGGGTGATATGATCTAAAACGTCAATTTTGTAGCATCCTTCCCCAGTCTCCCCTATGTGGGTCAAAGTATTATTTGAAATTAACGTTACACTTATGCAGGGCGTATTGGTTGTTAACACTGTACAGCATGAATACAGAATCCACAATCTGGCATGTACTTAATTCCCTCTTTCAGAAATAATTATATGTACTCACCCTGGCCATACCGCTTCTGAAAGGCAACAGACATCATCGCCAACAGGAAAAGCACTAATGAAATTGCAGTACCCAATTTTCTGCGACTGAGCGCCATGTTTGCTTCCGTTCCTACAGGACTAATACGATACGTGAGCGTACAGCTGCATCTAAAAGGTACCATTGTATAATGGTCGCTCATCTCACATGTACAGGATTCATTTCCTTAACAATATGAAAAGGGCAACAGCTGAGAGAGCATTAACAATGGTTTGGGCCTGCCGGTAGGCTGTGTGTACATCTAGCCCACGTATATTTTCAGAGTACTGCATCATTCAGTGAACCGGGCTTCGGCACAGGTAACGCGAGCCATGCACAGGTCCGGTCTCGAACGGCTACAGCTTCGAATATTATGTCGTTGGCGAGTTGCAGTGAGAAGTCGTAGTCACTGATACCAATGCTCAAGACAAATGAATACCGTAGTCGTACATGGAAACCCCGCCAGGCGTGTTGCCAACAAAGTAAACTACGACAACATGAACTGTTCGAAATATTCCTTTAATACACTGGTTTATACTTCATCCCAGAAAAAATTTTGACAAAGGACATCGCCTAAAACACGTGTACATGATCAAACCGGTGATTATTCGGTGACTTATGTGCAACATGGTCGCGTAAAGCCAGCATCTTCCATAGACATGTCATGTTCATCGACGTCATTCAAACCATGCATTTTATTCGAATATCAAGTAGATCCTCGATTCAGTTAAACAATTGCCGAGACAGAATAACACCACACGAGCACTAGATTAAAGCACCGTCTTTGCCTGCTAATGTCCACTGGGACGGTTTTCAGTAGGGGTTTGCTTACAAATTCACGATTTTCACATTCCGGTAAAAACACTTGAATGATCTCATGAGATTCAGCTTCTAAAGGGCTACCCCAAATTTGATTATGCAACAATTTGAATAAGATCTCAATACATTATTGTGCACATGTACTATAATAAAAAAAACTGGTGTTCAGTGGATAGTCCGGAACAATGAATAACACTGAGCTAAGAATGGTAACTTGGTGAAAGGTTGTGATGTCCTTTACGCCCGCCCAAAATAAAAATACAAAAACTTGAGACAGCCGCAAAGTAGACGATTCATTACGTTAAAAAGTATAGAATACTACCTTTAATTGTAAATCTGCATTTCTGAATTTTTTTTATTGCTTCTGAAAACAGACATGTCTCCTTTGAGACCCAGTCTGTCTTTAACAATCGGGCCTTCACATATTGAGATCTGCAGGTTGTTCCAATGATCCGCCTACCCGACTAGTTCCCAAATAAATGGGGTCACAGCCGTGGGCGTCGCGAGGGGGATGTAGACGATTCCCGCTCCCGAAATAATAAATAAAAATAATGAGGAAAAGGCGAGAGAAAGGGGAAAAGAAGGAAAAGGGGTGAAAATCATCAATCCAAGGCATTGACCCCCTTTTATACTGTGCCGTCTCCGGGTACTCATCCCCTCCAAATAAAAGTCCAGCCTCAGCAAAACAAAACCCAAAATTAGCTACGTCCACGGTGGCAGCGACAACTTGTATCCAAGATGAGTAAAAGCACCCCCTCATTTATGGAAAAGAGCCAAGTTGGTGGGGAGTACTCAATTTGTCCGTAGCGACGCAATCGTAACTCAGGCATTTCAAAATGAACCGGCAAAGTGCAGTTCCCACCCAAAGGAGCCTCCGTTGCTAGTAAAATTGTGCCCTCTATTGGTCCTGGTCGGGGTGGATAGAATGACAATGACATAAGGCCCTAAAATACGGCCTGAACTTCGTGATAAATCGTTACCTTTACGGCAAGCGAAGTACTAAGGTACCTTTCCATATTGGTATGCACGTCAACACTTGTGACAAACGTTGAGTATCCGTCAAAATCAGTACCGGGGTGATTTTGACAGCCGAACGCAACGTGCATGTGTAATATGTTAATGGCGTCGATTTTGGTGTCCGTGAATTTAAAGAAATGAATGAACACATCGCGTACGCAACGCACCCAAAACACACGCATGGAAAGGTACCTTAGGAATGTTCCCGACGGGGGCTATGGAAATCTGTGAAAGTTTCCGACTGTCCTTCCGCTTCCCATTTTTGTGATATCGTCACTAACCATTCACTGTGCCCATTTTCTAGACGCTGCTTACCGTTTAGCAACTTTTTTGCTTAGGGCCTACCATAACATAAACATTTTCTTAACAGTGCGCATACATGTACTTCACGGCGAATATTTCACAGTTGCTATGCTTTAGCACAAAAACCGCTTAAGTGCGCGCGGAGATTTCCATTATTATATCACCACGTTTAAGTAAGAAAATGTTTCTTTAGAGGTTAGCGTGCCTTTTACTGTGCTTAGCTTACGGTCTCAGTGAAATACGCAGACTTTCCTCTTTTAACGTAATTTTTTGTGCTTAGAAGCGCCAAATTGGGCCAAGTCTGTGGACTGATGTCTTGCTAACGTTCGTTTGATCCATTCTTGCGGGCTGTCAAATTTCCGACGCTGTATGTGCGAATTCACTGAAATATAGTCAGAGAAACAAATCCGTAATTCCGATTTGGTTTGAGCTTGCTGAATAAACAGAGCACGGGAGTTTCCAAGTTTCGATAAATCTGTTTTCATATGTGGCCAATGACGGAATGGATGGAATCCACGCGTAAAAAAACACAGCTTTTGAGTAAAAGAACCAAAACTCAATTCCAAACATCAGTGAAAAGATTTATACAATAACATCGAAACTGTAATTTGTGCAGAATGTAGTTTATGTGACATGAAACAATAATGAAGATCATTCATTTTTTCTGATAACTTATTAATGAAACTTTGGGGCTCATAGTGCAATGAAAAACAGGTCGTTACATTGATATGCATCATTCCCATACTACAACTTCCCCAAGTGTGTTAAATGACACTAAAGAATGGATAGGTGAAATGGTTTGATGTGTAATTGATCAAATTCAGAGCTGTACACACACATATCAAGGTGAATAGTACAGTCATTATCGGCTTATTGAACATACAGAGTAAATGGGAAGTAAAGCAAATTTAATATCGTTCGGGTTGGGTACCTAATGGAAAAAGTCAAAAACAAAATTTCATGGATAAGACTAACAGCTGCGCAAAAAATATTTCAAACGTGGAACATATAGCCTACATCAGGACAACAACCGACGAGAAGACCGCTCAACGCTAACCCTAATCTGCGTTTCACAATACCAAAGCAAAATGCACTTCTCTTTAAAAAAATTCTTGTTTTACAGAGGAAATGTTGCTTGTCGAACACGACTGGCGTCTTTCCTCAAGAAATCTTGATTTGAAGGGTTTTCATGGCACCTTTAAAACCAAAATACAATTCGTATTTTCTGCCCTAGTACGACAGCACGGCGGCTACTGTAGAGGAACCTCTATTTCACAATAAAGAAATCATCTGAAAACATAACCCAATGCATTCAAGAGTACATGAAACAAAAATCTCGTTAGATATAACATACTCGAAAATCAACTACACAGTATATCACATAAACACCTCCACAATAAAGATGCAATCGACGATACATAATGAAAGCAAGGAAAGGTTTATATGAAAGGAAAGCATATCCAAAAAGGGCAATACTGATGACCACAATTCTGATTGTGTTGCCCTGAAATGACTGTTTGGATATTTATACTGTAATTTATTAAGAACGATGTTACCAGTGTTTTCCCAGGAGCTTGTTGGAGAAATCACAAGACTGCTCAGTCGGGACTCATACTTACACGACTTCTTGCTTACTAGTGCAGACGCTTTAACCATTCAACCAGTAAGCAAATTCCGGCTGATTGATTCAACCCCCCTCCCCTAAGCTAGCAATTTACCCACAAACTCCCAGAAAAAAAAAGAAAATAACCAGTGCTGAATGAACTTCGTTGGTGAAGTGCAAACCTATCATCTCATTTTATATATTCCCGGCACAACTTTCAAACCGACATTAATGTTGATCTTGAAATTATTTTACACTTCAAATTAGGGGAGGAGAACACCAAACCGTGCCTTCTATCTACCAAGTTCTCAAGCTGTGGTCACATTATTCACATACTGAGTTTAGTTCTCTTAAGCTGAAGCTCAGAGCAAAATGTGCCAGTCTATCAAACACAGCTATTCAAGAACTACGAGCTGGACATATTCCGGTGCGTCTAGTTCCCGCCTGCTGGCTTGTAGTATTTGTCATACACGAGTTTGGAAGCCGCGGCATCCTCTATGGCCAACCCTGAGAAAAAAAGTGCAAGAGAGCTGTTTGAAAGAGGATTTTAAGTTTTTGATGTCCCTTTTAAATGATCAATACACATTTATCTGCGTTAGATACAATGTTGTCAGAGGTGGGACTTTTTACGAAGCGAACTTGTAACGCTTTGCAATTGTTGGTGTCACAGACTGATGAGAGGCATTCATCTGTCTCTTTTTGTTCTCCTACTTGAAAAGTGCAATCCTAGCTTTCAACCATTCCATCGAGATCAGCAAGGTCAAACAACTGAATTCGGATATAAAACTGTAGAAATTTGTACCCAAAGACTTGAACACTGTCGTTTCATTCTTCCTAGCTGGGAGTTTCCCCAGAGCGACTTCACCAATTTCTCCAAAAATGTTTGCCTGTTGGAAAAACAGAATAGGCATATCTATTAAAATAGGGTTCAAACATAAGAGCCAGTATGGAGTACATAATATCCTCCCTCAGTTTTGAGTATGGAGAATAGGGTTTGTTTGTGCATGTCCACTAATAAAACTGCAATATAATTGCCGGTGTCTCTTAAATTGGAAATACCGTTTAGAGTCCTCCAGACGTCAACATGGCTAAAACGAAAATATTCTCCCAGACACCAGAGGTGGCATCTTGATTTTTAATATTTGTTTCTCAGTTGCTACCTGTTGACCACAAAAAATCCTAAACATATAGACAAATTCGGTGAGAGGAATTAGAAGCCATGACAGCGGGGCCATCCTATTGGCATGCAGGTGGTACGCGAGCGTTACATTTCTCTCTGACCAACTGGGTATCGTGACTTTCCAAAGTGCGCACGCGCGCTCAAATTAAGAAGGTGTGTGAGTGCGATGGCCCCGCAGGAATGGCGTCTCCTCGGATTTGTCTATATGAGAATTTTCGGTATACATTCTGTGGTATATAGATGTAATCTGCTCCGCCAGATGTAATGTTTCCATTATCTACTGCAGCAATTTCCCAAGTTCAACAAAATCTCCAGTTTTTAGAATGAACTTGTTCATGTTGCGCGGCCGTGCTTGTTATGAATCTATTACTGTTCAGTTGGTCCACATTGATACGGCCAGAAGTCTCTTGTCGTTGTAGTCACGACTGTGACCATGACTATTGACTGACTTACCTCAGATTTGACAATGTCCCCAGATTCAGTAGATGCACTTTGGACGCTGTCAACGTAGATGACAGCACGGCGAATCAAAACGGGATCAAGTTCTTGTTGAACAGGTGTGATAGCGCCAACGCCTACGAGCCCGAGAATGGAAATGTCGATGATTCTTAGACATAAAAATGGTCTTAGTGTGTTTTCCATGTTCAGGGCCCATGCCAAGGAGATTTGTCATCTTCAGCCTGCGGCACGAGTCTTGGGCAGGTATACAATCTTTTTTGCCGTTTAAGAAAAAATCATTAGTATTACTGTAGTTGGCATCATTTCATTTCTGATAAATTTAATTTTTGAAGCACAGCACAAAATCAGGTTTGTTCACTTCAAGGTCCCAATATCAAGGTGTAAGACAACAGCCAGACAAAGCATGGGTGAAGATCAGTGAACACTTAAACTTAATTAAATGTTTGAAGCTGGATGAGAAAAAAAGTGACCAATATAGAGTGACACATGTGTCAAGTGTGGGGCGGACCAGTTCATACATTCAACCCTTGGTATCTCAATACCCCTCCCCTGGTTATTCCTATCCTCACACAGTGAGGGTCAGTTCGAGATGAAAAGATATACAAATGTAACTAGGCATACACCGAAATACTTTGACCTGTTTTAGATTGCAAAGTTGATTAAAATTAAGGTTGACTGGTCTAAGAATTTGAAATCAAAAGCTGTTTATGGAAGCTTGTAGTGAACATCCTATTAACACATTCCTGACACAGACGATCACGTGCTTCTTATTATGGGGATGCTGAAACACTTACAATTGACATGAGCTCCGTCTTTGACCCAATCGCTCATTAGAACAGGCGTGTGACTGCGCGTGACAGTTACGATGACGTCCGCATTGTTAACCGCCTCTTCTGCCGTCTCGAAGGCCGCACAACCGAACTTCTCGGCGAACGTGACGGCTTTTGAAAAGGTTCGAGTCCAAACACGAATCTGACAAACCATAGGGGTAAAACTTAGATATGATGAGCATTGTAATAACAACCTTCTAACAGTCATCGTTTCAGCTATGCCTTAGACTAACTTTATTAACGCAAAAGTAGGCCAACAACCTTGATTTGGCGCTCTGGCTGCATAAAGGCCTTTTTAAAAAGACATTCGTGATACACTGCAAAAACCCCGCTGTTATCAGAGGAAACAAGGCCTTCCTTCACGACAATAAAAACCAGAATATAAAACAAAAGCATGCAGACGAAAGTCCCAAATGATATAATAAAATGTTCGCAACGCCCTAGAATTGCCAACAAATCCATGTTTTAGATTGTTCAGTACTCACATATTTCAATGATCTGGCTGAAACCAAACCAACCTGACGTTTAATATATAAGGAGCAATGATGATAAACCAAGTGTGTTCACATCTGACGCGGCAGCCATTTTAAATCTTGCGAATACGTTTTTTTCCGGCAGTAAATATAAGCCGTCAAATAATTACGCCCCACTGACTACAAACATTGGACAGGCGCCATAGACACTTCATTTTGACGTCTTCCCCTTGCAATCGTCCTTATTTTTTAGCCAGCAATTTCTTCTTTACAGATAAGTATTGGCGCAGTCTAAGGCCTCTTTTATGCAACCGTGTCTTACACTAGCTTGTAGCACTTTGGAGTTTCTTCAGATCATATCACGTACACGTAAGTGCACAAGCTGTATGCGAAGTAGTCTCGGGTCCGAGCCCAGTTAACCAGCTAAGCGTACCGGCCCCACCAGCCGCGGGCACTGTGGTTTGCAAGTTCCTATTTTCTAACTTCAACACATAACAGAAAACATTTAAAAGTCAATAAATAAAACAATACCAAATTTTTTTAGCCCATTCGATCAACAAAGACCTCAAAGCAACGAACACATAGACGTTTGTTTGTGTCGAAGGAAATGGGCACAAGATTAGCGACAAGCGTTCCTACTGCGCAATTTTCAGAAGGCAAAATTTGTCTCTCGAATTCCTTCCCTTGAAAATCATGCAAATGCGAACAGTCATTTTTATTATTACAAATGGTATCATAAATTTTCACAGGGAGTGTGTTTTATAGCCCGACAGGATGCATCCAGGATGGTATGTGGCTTCAATACGACTGAATTAAGGTTCATTTACTTACTTCCGAAAATTGGATGACCTGTGCAAGCGCTTCCAAGTGAGCTCCAGCGACCAAACCTGCTCCCAAAATGGTCAATATTCGGCTGCCTGTCGGCGCTAGGTACTGTATACAATCAACCAAAAATCACCGGGAAAAAATATGGAGTCTACAGAAGTTTTATCCGAATGTTTCAGAATTTGGCACAGTGGCCAATCCTGTTATTTCAATCGACAGAGAGCAATTAATGTTTTTTTAAAAGCTGGAACCATAACATGCTTGACATAGTTACCTTTGTAGCTACCGCAGAGGAAGCTGCAGTCCGCATACTTGTAAGCGTCTCTGAATCTACGATCTGAAATGTGTAATTTCGAAGATACTTACTTTCAATACCTGGTTAACATCAAAAGGCATGCAAGGCTTCCCTTCACACGCACCCAATATATTCTTGGGGGGAGGGGGGTATCCTCACTTCCAGTTTGATATTAGTCTTAGCCTTGGACGTCATATTAAAAAAAACTTGACTTGCGATGCCTTATTACCAATCGGAGCCATGATTCACTGACAGCCATTTTACCGTGTCGAATACAAAGGCGATGGTTGGCTCGCTTGCCATAGTAACTCTTGATGCCACAACCGAATTTGATAAACAATTTGATAAGCAAGCCTTGGGATTACGTTTGTATTCGGAACTCAGTTTGTAAGATGGCCGATGGTGACTTCAATTACCACTGTTTACTGATTAATGTCATTATAGGTCCAGATTAATTCTAATGAGGTCTGTGTTCTTGGTTGCAATAACATTTTTCTCTAATATATTCATAAAATTATGCACGCAAGGGCACAAAATGGCCTTGGTGGTAAGAAGTGTGAGCGGGCCATTGAAAACGTGAAGGGGTGCGATTTTGATCATGTTCTCTCAGGTTTTCTGGCTTTGTTCAGTGTTTCTTCAGAAAATCCCATTAAATCGTTTTTGCTATGAAACAGCACGAAAGGAGACCGGCTTAGATAGGGCAATTTCGTGCGCATAGGAGAAACCACGATTGCAGAGTCTTTTTACAGAGCACTAAATCTCCCGCTTAGATTAGAAACTAATAGCATTCACCTCGATTTTTACGATTTGATTAACTGCATAATGTACTTAGTTAACGGCATATCTTTGGAGGCTATGGCAATCGTATTTGCAACGATATTTTCCATTTTCCAACAAGCGCGGGGAAAATAAAAATGGTTTATTTTCATTTTTATTCACTTCTGTTAAGCTTGTTTTCCCATATCGACGTAAGAAAAACAGAGAGCAATGCAATACAGACGCAAATTGCAACGCGGACATATGGAAACATACCAAACGGAGGTGTCGCCGACAACGCAGACAAACGCAAACCAGCCCGCGAACGATCGGCAAAGTTGAGCCTGGCTCGACTGTCTGCGTCGAGTAGCCCTAGTATCCCAATACGAACACGCATGCTGGCATGGCCTGCGTGCAACGAGTTCCATGAATTGTGCCCATTTTCTCCCCATTTTGCCCATTCTCTGTTAATATTACAACCTTATGATCAACTACATAGCTGACCATCAATGAAATGCATGAAACTGAAATGCATGAAAGTTGAGTAGAGGTTTGGCATCATGAGGCGGTACAGTCAATCGAAACGGGTATGTTCCGGAAAAAAGGAATCAGGGATATTCGGACGCCATTTTGTTTCAATTTTTGGGTGGAATGACGTCATGCACCGTCTCCTCTGTTCGCGCTGCGTCTTCACGTCTTGATTGGCCGTCTGTGTCATTAAGGTGCCCATCCATATGTACGTTTTTGGGTGCGTTGCGTACTGTACACGATGCGCTCTATCCCGTTAACATACGTGTGCGTTGCGTTGGGCCGTCAAAATCGCTCCGGGAGTGATTTTGACGGACACCCTGACGCCTGGCGCGTTGACGCACATATAGAAAGGCGTCTTTACAAACGACCATATGGAAACCAGGCTACAGTAGTTCATGATATTGAATCAGACAAATACAGGAGATTCACAATAGTGCGCCCCCAAGAGTTTGCAACGCGTTGACCAATCACAGAGCGCAAAATTTGTCGACCCTTTCCAAACCTGCAATGGGTCGACAGATTTCGCACACAATGATTGGTCAACGCGTGGCAAACTCTTGGAGGCGCACTATAAAGTATAAAGTGCACGTACGACTAACAATTTACCACCACTCCAACAAGGCTTGCAGAATCGAGTATGTTTCCAATACCTGCATCAGCATACGGAAGATAATCCCTGACAAAGACAATTTATCCTGTTCATGATGCTTGTAAGCCGCAGAGGTATGAAACCTTCCAAGGGCGGAATTTAACTTTTAAATTACAACCTGTCCAAGGTAAACTGGCTTAATGACCAATTTGTGTCAAAGTTAGTCAAAATTTCCATCATGCATTCATAATTGTATGGGTACATGGCTAAGACCAACCACGGATCTGTCGTTTTGCATTGTAACTAGTGAGATATCAAAATGAACGGAAGGAAAGGCTGCTTCATTCCAACATTTTCTGGTCGGAAATGAGCTTCGCTAGTTCATAGACGACTATGAAATGTATGCGTTACGATGACATATCTACTAACAAAATGAACACTCCCGACCAAAATGGCTCCTTTCAACCGATGTGGGCGTGCTTCTGCTCGAAGCGGGTTTTATAATTATAGGCTCACAATGCGACATTGTATTTTTAAGACTAAAAACCTAACGTCTTTTTACCGCCTGCAGGGATCCGTTGTGGGCGCCAAACAGTGCTGTGATGATCTTGACACGCGGTGCATCATCCTCTGACGGCCACGGGGCACTGGTCATAAGCTTGCAGGCTATGATGCCCATGTTCTTGCTGTAGCAAGGCATGGTGAAGAATCTCCTATGTAGCAAAGGAGGAAAAGGCAGACATTTCTGCTGATACAAGTTAACAAGGGCGGCACAACACAGTAAAGGCCGAGAAAGGTTAGTTAACTTCAGGTTCTTTATTCAGTTCTTAATTCGCTCACACATCGTTGCTGGTTTTGCAAAGTGATCCCCGCCGCTTTCAGACAAACTAAAGAAAGATTTCCTATATTTAGTATGTTCGCAGGACTAACAGAGCCTGCAGTTAACGATGCAATCCACTTATGATTTTTTTTTCGCCATCTTCCGCATGAACACAAAAAATGTTGGAGTAAAGAGGGGCATTATCCAGACTTGATGCTAACTTTATAACATTTTGGAGCTGCATTGCGCATCAACACGTTTCATAGCCTTCCGTCAAGGCCTTCGTCTCTGGGATTTGTGTAACTGCAAAGCGACTGGACCGGAGACAACATGCACGAGTGGTGCAGCCACGTGGCCTTTTCTATCTTTTCAGGAATTTTTTGGTGTTTTTCTTTATGTTTTCGATTTTTGCTAAACCGTTGATCGTGAAAATTCAAGGTGCACAGTACCACGGTTTTGTTTGTTCTGGCCGCTATCCAAACACCGCAAAGAAACAGTTCTGCCATAACCATTGCAAGCTCCATTGGAAACTTCCGAAGGAAAACGTCAGCCGAACAGCGCCGCCCCTAGAGTCCCAAAATCTATTCCGAGATGAAACAAAGCAACCCAACTTTCCCAATTCATTGAATTTGAATTTCATTTCATGAGCAAAACTTGATCAGACAAATCTCATTAAATAAGTCTATACCACGTATAGCGCCGACCCCAACCTACCCGTTGCGGTCTTCTACAGGACACACTGTACGTAGTGGCTGTACCACGCCCCCTTCCTTGCCTCTAGAGAAATCTGCCAAGGCGTGCTCTATCACTGGAATCAGGTCCTCATACTTTAGGACATTGTCCACCTCTCGCGAGCTGATGAAAGGAATGAATGGCGATCTGGCTGAGGACATCATAGTTGTATCTGAGCGGCGGACAGGAGATTCGGGAGCTGGATTGAGACACACAAAATGGACCTGAAGAATAAATAGGCTAGGTGCCTGCTGGAACGTATTTTTTCTAAATAGTGTTGGGGGTAATCATAATAAAATGGGCGTATATATTAACAAATATGATCATAAATTGGGTACACGAACTTTTAAGTATAAGACACAACAAAATTGCCTTTCTGACTTGCATGGTAGCTCTGGTACAAGAGCCGAGGGTTTGAGTCTACATGTAGGTTTTTTTCTTGTTGGGAAATTAATTTTTATAATATAAAGTAGAGCCCGACATTTACCTTAGCAGTGGACTAGTGTCCACTAACCTGATCGAGCTTGAGGTTAACCACGCCCGTATATAGTAATCACCCCAACCTTACTAGGAAAAAAATTACGCCTGCTGGAAGGGTCCTCTTCGAGCCATCTGTCTGAGTTCAGTGGCGTGTGGCAAACAGTACAGTCACAGCATGTTATATCGATCAGCTAGCTTGAGCACTACGAATTTGACCCCCGTTTCTGTATCGTTGACTGGAAATTGATATGGTGGGTACACTTGAAGAAATACTGTAAAATTACACGATGTTTTCTCATTAAATATAACAGCTTGACACCGTATAATGTTGTGGCCTAACAACCTTTTATAGGTATGAACACAACATGTACAGGTAACAATTGTACGCCATTTATTGACTTCTTTTTATAGACAAAGCTTTAAATTCATACTGTTGGCAGTAAGATTTACGGCCAACTGCAATGACCTCTTATCTATTCCCACCTCTGCTCATGCTGAATAGCCTTGTTTAGTTGCTGTAAACGTGGGGGCTTCCTCTCATAGTCGGCCGGCCATCGGCTTAAAATACGGCTAAAAAAATTTTAGATGGCGTGTTTTGTTTAAAGCTGGCAACCATGCTAGAAATTATTACTATGGTCTAAAGTTCCAGAAACATCCGGGTGCAAAAATGGCACTTGATCTTGAAGATTAAAAATCCAGGTCAAAAGGTCAGATGAGATCAAATTTCAGGGGTCTCCAGCTCGGTCTATATTCTTGTATAACGTGAAACTGGTCTCAAAATTCTGGCAAATAACCAAATTATTTTCTTCTTTGTATTTACCAAACTAAGTGGGACAACGGATAGTTCCGATGCATGCCGCAAACAGAATCCTGCACAATTAAAGCTTCATAAGTCCAGATGTGTCCCTGAACAGCTCTGTGATAGATTTTCCGCACCCTTCACCCAGTGAGAAATTTATGCTAATTAAAAATGTGTGACATATTAGATACATCCCTAGTGGCGAAAATACACACAGTAATAAAAGTTATGGGGATAGCCTAGTTTTTAGCGATCATAGTACACAAAACACTTCACAATACATATACAATTGGTAATGGAGAAAACTGAAATATCTCTTTGACGAGCCTATTTTGTATTGAAATGTGGCTTCTTATTAAAATATAAGTAGAACGACATAAGAAATGTAAAATTGACCTCATTTGATCCTTGACCTCAGTATATTTGTTCTTCAAGGTCAAAGATCATTGTGGCAACTCGGTGAATCTTATACTTTAGATTGTACTAATACATTTTGTGTGACTGTTACCTTTGAAAATAAATAAGCAAGTTAGCATTGGTGTTTACACATGTTTTGCGCAGGGTCGTGCGTTAAGGAGTAATTTGCAATCTTTTCATGTATTCTTTTATATTTCACTATCATTTTTTCAAATCAAACCTCTGTAATTTGGTTATTTAGCATAACTTTGAGACAAACTTCACCTTATTTCAAAATATAGATCATGTTGGGGGCACCCTAAGATTTGACCTCATTTGACCTTAACTTTTGACCTTCAAGGTCAAGTGCAATTTTGGGAACGGGGCGTTCTAAAATCTTAGACTTTAGTGATACTTTCTAGCATAGTTGCCAGCTTTGAGCAAAAAATGCCATTTAAGTTCTTTTTTCAGGCTCTTGGCTGGCCAATAGCCAAAAAAATGTTCCAGCCAGAGTCTGGCCAATTCCCATAGGAATGTTTGCAAATATCTACCAGATAGCAGACATCAAGGATTGTTTACACAACGGCTGACTAGCTGCCCATGGCCTGTGATATGCCTGTGACCCATAAGCGACCTCTGTAAAGGCTGTCAGGCCTCTTGGAAGCTTTGTGGCCTTCCAGCACGTATGTTCGAGCCCCTCTCTTAGTTGGTGTGCATGCGCACTGAATCCCACTCAATACACTGCCAGAAGCCAGTAAAATGGCTCTTGACTCGGGCAGGTGGACCCCAAAAGTAATCGATCAACATCAACCTCAGATAAAGTTGTTTGCCCCTCATTTTCCTACCAATTACAATTTAAACACTCAAAGTCCCTTTTGCTAACTTTGCAAACTTTAAACATTTATTTTCTGCCACATTTTTGCCCGTCTTTGTCACGTACCCCCGAAGTAACAGAGTCAGTAGCTGAAGCGTTAACATTTTAGGGGGGATTTTTTCAGTTTTGCCGGGTTTTCCCTGAAATTTTTTCACTTGTGAATGGTGAGGAATATCATGAACGCTCTAATGAGAAAGTAGGCCCCTATAATAAAAGAAGGAAACCGTATGAATGAGAACGGAAAGTTTTTGTTTGTGCCTTTAGTCGGGCAATTTGAGGTGATTGTACGCATTCGTGCAATGCAGTAGGCCAACTCGTACCCAAACGCACTCTTATCCAGGGGTGTGTACGAGTATGTGTGCACCATGCCCAATATTCGGACATCTCATTTTTGACCGTTGCCAAACTCAGCCTCGGCGCGGAAATTTGAACCCGCAATGAAAAACGCACCGCATTTCAGACAATGGCTCTCAATCTTGAAAAAAATGAGCTGATACAAACAAATTGCAAACAAAAAATACAAACAAAAAATCAAGTGTGAAAATTGGGCACTAGTAAAAAAAAATAAATCACGGAAAATGACGAAAATGGGTCCCAATGAAAAACGAGGTGAATTTCAAAAACAGTGCAACAATGCTCTGTCTTTGGCGGTCAAACAATAGAGGTATCTTTTTCCTGCCTTCACAGTCATACCGGTAAATCAGGTTTATAACACGTATTCCCCTCGTAGAGGCCCTGCCAATAAGAAGTATAATTTGCAACACAACCTAGTCACATATATGAATGTATAGCAAACACTGCAAAAATCATGGTGCTTAAAATCAACCCTTTTTGGTGTTATTAGACCACACCATAGGGTATTACTTTAACACCGATAGTGTTACTTGCACACCTATAAGTGTTACAATGCACTGGAGGATGTTACAAGAACCACCAAATGACACCAACTTTTTTTACACGAGTGAAAAGTGTTGGTGTAGTCCTCTGATAACATCGGGGGGGGGGGTAAATTTAACACCCTAGTTTTTGCAGTGTAGGCCCATGTACAGCGAGAAAGCAAACGAATATTGTGGCGAAACAGGGTAGCTGCGCAGACTTGTGTTCAGTCTGGGTCATTAATAATTCAGGAACGTGTAAATCATGCATTAAACATGCGCGCGGCAACCAATCAGAGGCGTGCGTAACCTTAGGTCTGGGCGCTGGCTGCGTGGGTTGCCAGAACTTCTCAAGATGGCAGCGTGCTAACCAGAGCTCTGCGGAGTTGCGTTGTCTTCTTATCTGAGTTGTGAGTGCTAACTCTGACGTACGACTGCTGGTGGTTGGGGATCTACCTCAAGTGTGCCTGGTGCGATCGGTTAGTGTGGTACTTTTTCTCAGTTGCCGGAGCTGCCGATTATATCAGATCTTATTGAAGATTAGGGGATTGTTAGACAGTCTCGTTTATTTAAGAAGTGGTAGATTATAGGGTTATACGTGGTGCAGTTGACCACGTAGGACTACCTCCCCGTGGGGATCATTTTGTATAAAGGATAACTGAGCACTGACATTGAATAAACCAATCATATAACTGCCTTTGGAATCACTAGTCACCGTGAGATTTAGTTCATTCCTGTATCACTTGTATTGACATTTATTGTCATCTTTATTGATATGGGAATCAATTACTCAATCGCAGAGCGGTGGTAAACTTCCACCAAACGAACAGCCCCTGAGGCATAGTCCACCGTTGGTTAACTGATATTCCCCCTTGCGTTTGGATAGCCGCTCATTCTTGCGTAAGGTTAAATAAATATATTTGTGGGGTTAGGCCAGGTCAATTCTATCTCTGCTCAGGCCAGTCTGCTGGTCCGCCACAAAAAGGTGTCCGTTGTCCCGTCACAATAGTAAAACCTCACACCATCCACTTCTTTCAAAAGGAAATACATGCAGGTGTCTACGAGTATGTTAAAAGAAATACACAACGTCCGAACTTACAGTCAGAATTGCCTCCGAAAGCAAGCAAAATTAGGCTAGTGCTTTTGATTTTGTTTGGAGGAAAACCGTCAAACCGCACGGTTTGAAGCAGAAGTTTAGCCAAAATACCTTTTCTTAGAAATTTTCCGAGAAGAAATTTTTTTGTACAAGAAGAAGCTTACTTTTTACCTTTCAAACAGAACTTGTTTTAGAATGTTGTATTAAAGAACAATTAAGACAGAACAGTTTGCATTTCAAGAAGTGATCTGGAACTAGAAAAACGACTGTAATAAACCTACCGATCGTTCCACTTGTGTGTACGCAGAGCCCCCAGGTACTGCCGTCCAACGATCCTGTCACTACGCCAACTCGCAGCACAATAAACTGCGCACAGCCCTCTGCAAATGATATACGGGTCATTCCATATCAGACCAACACACCTTTTGACCTTAAGTCTTCCGATGTTAATAAAAATTGCTGTGCTTGTTGGTATCGATGAGCAATAAAAACACACCGATTTTGACGCGATCTGCTCTTCCGTGTGGATACTTTAGTGCGGAGTTCGAAAAAAATGGCCAATTTTAGCTAAAAGCACCACCCTTGAAGAAATATTGCATGACAACTACGTTATCGTTCACATAATGAAAATAACTTGCTCTAATCAACAGTGCTGATTAGACCTCGTTTTAAAAGTAAAGTATCATTCAGAAAATTGATGAATTTAATTATTTTTATAGTGTGTTTCCTTTCCTATTGGAATCTTTTTAAATCTTTCTTGTATTTTTAAAATTAGGCAATTTGTTGCCATTTTTAGTCCACACAACAGTGAAAATTCCCGGAAACATTTGGCCCCCTTTTCAAACAATAACAAAATAATTGATGAATTTCGTATAGAATACAGGGCAACAGAAGGTATTTTTTGTATGAAGAGGCTATTTCATTAGTATTCTGTAACAGAATTGAGTTGAGCTCTGATGAAGTGTTGTGCTGTGGTACTGACTGGACAAAATGTAACACATGAGGGCGTCCAACCTCACACAAAATATATACCCCTGGCACATGGGAAGTCTACAGCTAGACCGTCAACAGCACGTAAGAATTTTGTTTTGTTTGGTCACTTGTACTTGTAAACCAGTGAAGACTAGTGAACATTCTTCCTTGCTGATTTTAGCGACCAACTCAATAGTCTTGTTTTTGGACGGGGTAAACCAATATCCCAGTGTTAAGTGGGAAAGTGCCTCAGCGAGGCGTGTTCTGATGACATTGAACACTACCTGCACCCAAGTGACGATGAATTACTGTGTCTACCTCTTAGATCAGGTTGTGAAACAGTAACCAGTATCTGCAAATTACACTATAAACGATTACGAAAGATGTATTCTGTGAATCAGCCGAAATGCTGTGATCCTCTTCATCAACACAGTGGCAAGATACTGTAGTGAAACAGGGGTAGGCATGGATGCCAGTCTAGGTCATTAACTATTAATGTATGCGTTGACCAATCAGCGGTGTTGTAGAGCACTCGGTTTGGGCGCTTGTGGCGTGCTTGGGGCGTGTACTGTTGGTTAGCTGTTGGAGAGCGGTCATTGCAGACGTTAGTTCACTGGAAGGTCGTGTTGTGGCAGCATTGCAGAGAACGTTGTGTATGTGCTGTGACTGTGTGAGGTACTGTGGACGCTGAACCGGAGAGCGCTGCGTTGAATCGACTGGAAGGTGGAGTAGTACATGTAGTAATGAACTGTTTATTGGGTCTTGGCTAGTGTGGGAACAGTCTAGAGCGTAGGTTGTTAACCCTTGGCTAGGATCTCTTGGTACGGTGATTCGTTGCGAATTGCTTGCCGTCTGTGAACACCATAGGTGGGGTGACGGTTGCGTTGCGATCCGGGTATCATTGAACTGGCGTGCCTTGAGTGGTTTGGTTCCTGTAAGGGTTATTATTATCCCTTGGATTAAATGACCCTGGATAGTGCGGGTTATTATCCCTTGATTAACATTCCACGTAGATTATCACTGCTTACTAGTAGTGTGTACCGTTCGTAATGGTCTAGCTTATGTTAGGGTTGCTAGGTGATTAGGTTTATAACGTGAGGCATATTGAGTTGCCTTGTGAGATGTATTATACAGATAAACCTTGTGTCTTGATATATACCTCGTTGATTTATATCTGTAATAAACTTATTGCACTAATTTGTTGTCCTTGAAATCCTGTATCATTGTGAATGTTATTTAGGTTTCCCTGTATTTAATTGCTCTGTTGCCAGATAGATCCTGTCTTTCCTAAGTGGTGGTAAACTTCCACCCAATAAACTGCTCCTAGGCTTTTTCCCCCGTTACTTAGCTGATATCCCCCCCGCCCCCTGTGTCTGGGCAGCCGCTCATCCTTTGCGCAAGGTTAATAGATATATTTGTGGGGTTAGGCCAGGTCAATTCTATCTCCGATCAGGCCGGTCTATGGGATTCGCAACAAGAGATGTCAGTTGTCCCGCCACAATGGTGTCAGAAGTTAGATGCTTAGGTTTGATTTGTTGTGGTTTTTAACTGGTTGTAGAGAGTAATAGTATAAGGGAAATTCTTGCCGAAAGTTTCGCACTAAACCTCATAGAGGATTAGGCCTAATTGTTACAAGGTCACGCTGTGTTATGCTGGACGGATGGTCAATTGTAGTCATTGTCCTTGGCCTGCTCTGCATTACCCTGGTCCTTGTGGTTCTCTGTTGGACTTGGCTCGTGGTCCAACAACAGAAAAGGGGAATTCGTTGGCTGCTAGCTCAGAGGAGCACTAGCACAAACGAATACGAAACAGTAGTAGTAAGGGCTGTGGGGTCACCTCTAGGAAAGAGGATGACAAGGATTCTGTCCTTGATGACCTGAAACTCTTCAGAATGGAAGTTCAGTAGCTCAAGTGGGAAAAGGATCATCTCTCCGCTGAGCTAGAGGCTGTTAGAAAAAGGTCACACTCTGAGATTGTAAGTGAGGCATATACACCTAAGGGCAGGGATATACCTCGTGTGAAAGTCGACTCAGAAGTAGGCTGGAAGTTGCCAGAGGATACCTCCCAAGTATGCCTCATTGAAGGCACGAGATCTTTCCAATATTGGTACATCACCTGAATTGGTTCCAAGGGGGAAGGGGGGCAGGGGAGCGTGGGAGTATATGTCAGATGGGGTTAACCCCCACACCAGTAGTTAGCCCTTGCACGAGTCCTTTTGCGAACAATGAAGATGATGGTTGAAGGGAACGAGGGTTACATTGTAACTTGCTTTAATAGTTTTGTCACAACTCCAAAAGTGGTGAAGACATACAGTTTTTGGTGGTGAGGTTGATTCGCCCGGAGAGGGACCTTAGTCACTCAAGAAGGAGTCACTGGTTGTCTGTGGTGAGGTTTCTGGTAAACCTCCAGGTAAGTCTGGCAGGCCTATAATTACTCCCGAGCGATACAATGGTATTAAAGTTCTGTGGGACGATTATTACCGACATTTTGAGGCACACAGGAAGGTGAATTTGTGGAGTGAGGAATAGGCAGCTGAATTCCTGGCTGCTGGTCTCCAGGGTGATGCCCTGCGAAGTCTTGGTAATGGCTCGAAACAGTTCACTTACAGTGAACTCGTTAAGGTGTTGAAGAGGAGATTCGGTCCTGGTCATAAGGCCGAGAATTATCTTGTCGAGTTGAAAAAAAGGCGACAGGGGCCTAAAGAAACTCTACAGGAGTTGAGCCAAGCAGTCCGTGATCTCACGGTGAAGGCTTATCCCTGAAGAGGCACGAGAGCGCCTTAGGAAAAACCACTTCGTTGACGCGGTTGGTAGTCAGGCCGTGACGGAAGGCATACATCACGTTCGTCCGGGAACATTGGATGAAGCAATACAGGCCGCCCCGGAGACCGAATTTTTTGTAAAGATTGAGGCGGAGAGGAAATCTGAAAAAAGCCCGCAAAGTTTGCGAGGGCAATTGATTCAGACATGGAACATCGTCTTCAGAAGCTGGAGGAAAGTTGTAGTCATCAATCAAAGAAGATAGACCAAGTGGTTGAGCTACTTACAGGACTCGCCAAATAGGTCTAAATCTAGGTGAACAGGCTAAATTCTCCTCATAGGCTGTCACCACAGCCTGGGAAAAAGAAGCCCAGTGAGTCGAAGTGTTAGAAGTGTGGTGAGATTGGTCATTTCTCTCGGAAATGCCCTAAACGTGGCAACCAAAGGAAGGAGCAGGGAAATGCCAGCCAGCCGACCGAAGGGCCCGCGGGAAGGCTGGATGTTCCAGGGGGTCCAAACCAGAAACAACCGAAGATAGAAGAAGGCAGAAATCAGAAGGCGGAGATCGACCCAATAGAGGAATTTCACATTAGCGCCGTCTGCGCATATCTCCATCGAAACCAAGGCTCTCTGTGTTGAACTTCATCGCGCGCGCCCGCGGAGTCAACACAGTACATACAGTAGCCCGTTCGTAAGTGTGACACCACTTCAATTTAAACCACGCCCACTGCACAAGATACACGACCATCGCACGTACGTTAGTTCGCGGTAAATTGTCGTTGTTTCTTTTGATTTTACGTGTCGAGTCATCCTGAAAGACTCTTCCATAAAAATTTGCAGCCTGAAAAGTCTGAATTTAACATACCTTTATGTATTTGTGTCTTGACTCCTTACTTTCAATAGTCTGATCGTATTAAGAATTGAAACTAACACATACAGCCTCGTTTTCAAACGCGGAAGTGCGCAGATCGACGCTAAAAGCGTCGTATTGGGATCCTTCTATAGGCACTCAACCTAATTTTGTGTTGGACCTAGATACGGGTTGTTTATTGATGGTGTTGTGCGAGGGGCAAACTGTAGGTTCTTGGTGGGCTCAGGGTCTACAGACACATTGGTCAGTAGTCGAGTCTACCATGAAATGACCAAAGAACGGAGGCCTGTGTTGGACATGGAGAGCACCAACATTCGACAGGTTGATGGCAGTCAACTGGGTAAAACAATATACCCAGTGCAAGTAATATTTGCCGATGTCAAACAAATATGACGGTTTATTGGGTATGGACTTCTTGTTGCCTAGTGGTGGAAACCTAGATTTCCAGAGTCTCAAATTAAGACTGAATGGTGAGCGCCTGAAGTGTAAAGCAGTACCGGAGAGCTGTTCATTGGAAGGGTGCTAGTCGCCGAAACCATTTAAATTCCGGCAGGCCATGAGGCTGTTGTGCGTGGCGAGGCACCGACTACCTGTAAGGCAGCTGATCAGCCGGCAAGCACTGAGCCTGTGGAAAGTGGAGGTATATTGGCTGAGTGAGATCTAATGCTAGCCAGAACAATGGTCCAGTCGAAGGCGGAGGTTCTTCCTCTACGGATTTTAAATCCAAATAAAGAGAAATGGGTTCTTCGGAAGGGGACGGCTGTTGGCACAGTAGCCGCTCATCCTTGCGCAAGGTTAATAAATATATTTGTGGGGTTAGGCCAGGTCAATTCCATCTTTGATCAGGCCGGTCTACTGGGTCCGCCACAAGAGGTGTCCGTTGTCCTGCCACAGTACTTTCCAAAGGGTTGCGTGAGATAACATTACATTAATCGGAAACATATGGACACCATGGCCTTATACCTGGACAGAAACTCTGCCGGAATTGTCGTTCATCAATTCTAAGAATACAGCAGTGCATGTTGTTTCTGAACTTCAAATGTTTTCAAGTACGGTACCGATTCCTCTGCAGTTGATGAATAATCAATTAGTCAAGCTACTCATTACAAACGCCCATTCAGGATGTGGCTGCTACAGCATCACTTTCATCAGTAAATCAGGCTCTTGAGACAATCGGCGTTACTCCTACTCCTATTCAGTGTAGAAAACTTAAAAAGATTTAATCGGATTCTTCTAGAGCAGAAACCATACTTTCAAAAACAGTTGGTAAAAAAATGCAAAAAGATACTTTATTTTTAAAATACGGTCAAAGGTCACAGATGCCTGCCAAAGGTCATCTTGATATTTGATTCACAAAGCTACATTTCCACAACATCAGTGAAAAGAGCATGTCCTTCTGATTATTTTGATACCAAATTTGCATATATTTGATAAACAATGAGAGGGTTGTGTTATTTTTACTAAATGGGTGGATTTTTTAAAGTGAAAACTGTCCATTTCTTGACCTGCCCTGACCACATGGAAGAGCGGATTCCACTAAAAATTGGCGTGTATTTATTAATCATTGATGTCTACAAGTACATCAATTTTTATCAAAATCTGAAGACCTAAGGTCAAAAGGTGTGTTGGGCTCGCATGGAGTGACCCACACTAAGCACGCATGCACCACAAAGTGTGACGTGATGTGGACTGGAAGTGTGCAAATGAATGGAGTACACACGCGTGTTGGTTCACGCGCTGATTGTTGCACTAATTCTTTTTATACACATAAAGGCGCCTTCCATGATTACGTACGTTTTGGGGTTGCATTGCGTACACGATGCGTTTCACTTTCACGGACACAAAATCAAATCGACTCCATAAACATAACACGTGTATGCGTTGCGTTCGGCCGCCAAAATCGCCCGGGGAGCGGTGCTGACAGACAGGCAACGCTTGGCGAAATTGTTGACGTGCATATGGAAGGGTGCCTTAATTGTGCCCGTGACGTATTATCTTCAGTACCCTCATAATCCGCCCCGAGTTGAAGTGCGACCTCACCGGCAAAAGACAGAGAGACTGGTACTAAGTTTTCCAACTAAGTTCTTGCACGTATTCGGCCTGCATGCACGCCAAGTCCGTAAATTGCAGCCATAGATATCAAAAGAATAAATGTCGCCCTGTTCACGTGACCTATTTAGCGCGTCCACGCACGGCGAGAACATTCTCTGCACAAGCAATGGCGTGCGGGCTTGCTTCCCATCTGTCTGATATGTATGGCTGTCAGGGCTCTGACATTTGGCTATTCTTAATTAGGAATGGCAAGCCCGGATCCTATAGGATGCATCGACAATCAAAATAAATAACAAGATCAAACGGTCTTCTGGAATTCCAATATTCTCCATTCCAATGTTTACAACACGAGCTCGATATGGTATTAGAAAGTTAACTTCTGACAGAATTAGTTAATTACTTACAGGTCTGTGATTAAGTCATAAAATCTCAATTATACTCAATTAGTCAATCAAGTGACTCTGGGATCATCACATCAATCATAAAAAAGAAAGGTTCCATTAGATATCCATTTTAATTTATTGAAATAGCAAAATTAATCGGTCCACCATCTGTTGAAGTTTCTGTAGCCCCCTGAATCTGGCGTCTAACAAAACCGCAGTAGATCAGCCCAAAACTCGGTCAAGCATGCTCCAATTTGTTTCCTTTCCAACCTCGATCTCCACAATTCCAAATTACCTCAAATCTTATATCATTATCCTTATTTTCATAAATGTAAATTTCCGATCTTCTCGAAAATCATCAGCCTCGGTCTCCAAGATCAGCTTAATAGTCTTGCTACTACAATGACGACGAAACTTCATCATCTGCAGCCTTTTACTTCGATTACTTAAAAGCAAGAAAATAATCAATATTACAACACTTACGGTAATTTGCTGAACAACTGTCTTGGGAGGTGAACTATTGCCATGAAGTCGTTAATGCCGACCCGGACGTCTATGTGGCTGGAATTAGGCCCTAGTTTGCCTAATTCTCACGGAAACAGATTTACCCGTCCTTTTCCAAAGTGGTCAAAACAGATCCACAACAAAGCTTAATCTGCTGGCTCAGATTTCTGATGCTAGGGAGTCAAAACCGGTCTTGCATCACAAGTCACTCTCCAAACCTCTGTCTTTCTCGAGCAAGTCAAAAATGACTCCTGACTCTCTGACATAAGAAAACCCCAACATGCACCCAAAGATTCTAATTGTGTCCGATTGTACAATGCGACCTATTCGTCATCGACTAGCATGATTTGATTCACAATAATACGATGGGCGTGCTGACAATTACCACGGCCTGAACAAAATACTGTTGCGTAAGACGGGAAGGCGTTTTCCCACTTCGCGAACGCCTTCTCTGAATGGCAGAGTTACGTTTACGCGGGAATGACGAACAGTTGATTGGCTAAAACTTTTGGACGATTCCATTACCTTCGGGGTAGATTAATTTATACTCAGAATAAAAACAATCAACGGAACACAGTAAAAACATAAACGGAAACACACATTCAATTCATACACTGGTTGCACTGTAACAATGGCAAACCATACATTACAGAGTAAATTCGTTACGCATACTCAGCATGCTCCGCGTCAAACGCACCATTGATCTCCATCATAAACGCGCGCCCATGCGGTGAGTACCAGAAAAAAATAAGCCTTTTTTTGTTCCGCTCGAAGCGCATACGCCGTGTTGACAGGCGCTGACTAGAAAGTTTTTTACACTTAGGTCAATGGTACTGAAGGAATAACCGCGTTCGTGAGAAGCCTGCAGAACAGAGATTGCAACCCCTTTTTTCTATTTCTTGCAGAAACATAGCTCAATTCATTTCACTTATCTGTTTTCCTCCATTCTGATAGCTTTATCAAGGAGACAAGAATATAAATGTATTGGGAAGGGAAAATGAGAGAGACGAATTCATGATATGAAGTCCAAGAAGGGGTAAACGTGATAAACGAAAGAAGTTCAACCCTATAAATCCTTGAGTTTTTAATTCAAGTAAGTTGTGTACCTTTCTAACAGTTAAGTGCAAATGCAATCACCTCGTCGATGATCAGGACTGACAGGGCGATATTTAAAGAATTCTTTAAGAAAAAATGGCCGTGTTGATCTGAATCATATAGTTGGCAAGGTATCCATCAGAAACATCACACCAACTTTATTATTATTAAGGTCCTAATCGTTTCTAGTAATAACACTAAGGATTCCTCCAAAGCGCCCTGGGCACTCTCGCAAGCCTGAAGAAACCTGTAGAGAGGAGACAATGAGAAGCAGTCGCAGATTTAGAGGTGGGAGGAAAAACCCCAGAGGAATATTCTGGGCAAAACCCACGCAATCAGGTAGGGACCTGGCCGGGATTCGAACCCGGACCGCAGAGGTGGCAGGGGAGGAAGGAGCCACTACGCCAACCTGACTGATGATGAGCTCACGGACGACCTGACCAAGTTGCTGAGGGTTTGCCCCGAACTCTCAGTCTGCTTGCAAAGCTTTAGACCTATGTAGATATACAGGGACAAAGTGATTGATAAGAGTCGATGTATAAAATGTGATCACCAATACAGCAATCAATATTATTACTGTGTGTCCGATACCAAGCAAGACCAAAAATATCACAATCAATGCCATGCCCAGTAAGAGTGTCCAAAGTCCCACTGAAATCTTTGCAGCTCCTTGCAACCCAGAGGATCCTGCGCTACAGAAAATCTTTCAAAAGCAACGGCTGCTACAAAGGAGTAGGAAGCGAACTCCATGGCATAAGCGAATCCAATATTGATGATCGTGTTGTATGGTTCGTTGGGCTGCGGCGCCCACGTGTTGACCTGGTAAAAGATCAGCATCAGTCCATCGGCGACAGCCAGGTTGGATTGGTAGACAGTTCGCATGGACTTCACCCGGACGATGACGAAGAAGAAGGCGAGGTTCAAGAGGATACCAAAAGGTGCGATTATCGTGAAGCTATAGTCTGAGACGTGTCATTATTATGTTGCAAGTGAGTGTCAGCCTCGTAGAGCTTGATCTGTTCGTCCTTCAGTCCGTAATTGATTGCGGTATAGCTCATCTCCTTGGTTCAGAGATTTTGGTCTTATGTTTGTTCTCAGAGCTCGTCACCTATGATTTGATAAATGACTGTGGAAAATGACATTTACCTGATAATTATAGACTTACACGCTGGAACTAAAACACGTTAAATGTTTTATAAGTCAGGTTTACCACTATTAAGTATGGTGTGAAAACAAGTATTCCATAGTTAAAAGGGAATGCGACGTGGAAGTACTGATCTTAATCCTATCAGTTTCTCAACTCCGAAACTGCAACAAATTGAGTTGACTTGAAGTGAAACTCTTTCATTGCCTTCACTTTGGAGGGAAATGACGTACCTCGAAACCCCGTTTGCAAACTTTTCTAACGTACAGTACGTGTGCTTCAAATACATAGTCGAGTGAAAAGAGAAATAAACATTGCCACTTAGAAATGGGTTGACCATTCTGCCAGATTATAAGTAAAAGGTTTTTCATAGAGAGAGGAGCTTCAAATAAAACATTCTGTCCTGCTGTGAAAAGTACGGAGGGGCGATTTGAAATCTATTGAAAAATACGATTGTGTGAAATATATATGCAGTTATATAGTTGATAAACGTGCGTCCGATTTTCACCTGTTCAAAGCAACCAGTAAAAATGCACCTTTGTTTCCGCATTAAACTTATTTTAGGTTTTTCGGAAATTTAAAGGGTGTTTGGGCATCGTTAGCGAATAAAGTTCACATCACATAAACGTCATTCCGACCAAAAAACCTCAACGTTATACATATATTTCAGCAAAACCCAACACAGTCACTTGACCAAAACAAAGTAGTCAATCCATGGTATAATTTAACCAATATTTAGTTAGTCACACGAGTTGAAAGATTAGTCATTACGTTGGTGCGATGACTGATAATAATTCGTTTTCAAAAAAGGTTTAATTTGACTAATCTTTTGGACGATTAGTCATGCCGGAAAGTTAAGTAGTAATCTCTAAAAATTAATTAGTAATTAAGTAAAATTAATTGATCTTTACATTCGTATTGCGAAACTAGTAATTAGTCTGCGCCACCAATAATTAGTCAGCTATACATTCTCAACAATTTAGTTTCATGCACAATTCACAAGTACATCATTAAAAATTACAAGTGATTGATATCACAAAGTCAGCATACACTGCCCAAAAACTGGTTGTAATTATAATTAAACACTGCATAAATAAACCTGTTACAAATACGTCAAATACGATGCTTCAATTTAACAAGGTTTAAGTTTTGAGAAACGTAAATGGTAGTATATCCATTCGTTTGAAGCATCAAATTCTCATCCAAATACATAATGAATGTTTGCGGCTGCAAAAGTATAGTCGAACTTTGATAATGCCAATTTTTTTACAAAACTACCAATTCCAATTTTTCAATATTTTAGAGGAATTTTGTAATGGGTAGGCCAATTTTGAAATAAAAATTTCAAGCTGAATCAAGTTAACAGTCAATATTGAACTTTGTATGGGCTTAATGTTAGTTAGTAACAAGGTCTCAGCCACGGGGAAGAATTTCGTAATGGGCTAGGCCCATTTTAAATTAATATTTTAAACTAAATCATGTTAACAGCCAATATTGAACTTTGTATGGGTTAATGTTAGTTACAAGGCCTTAGCCACGGGGAGGAATTTCGTAATGGGCTAGGCCCATTCTAAAATTAAAATTTTAAACTAAATCAATTTAACAGTCGATCCTGAACTTTGTACGGGCTTAATGTCAGTTAGTTACAAGGCCTCAGCCACGGGCGAGGTACGTGGGCCCCTTTCCAGTCTTTAAACCATGAAAGTCAGTGGCAGTGTGCCAAGTATTGTCGTGGGTGTGTTTCACTCGATTTCTTCACATCTTAAATCATCGTTACTTCGTAACATCGATGCATTACAGTCCTGCAATGTGTTTTAACCAACTCCCCCTTTACATTTGACTGAGTCGCCACAGCACCAGTGAGGGGTCAACCCACCTCTTAGCGTACGACCAGCAAATTAATATGGGCAGACTAGAGCACCCAGCCTAGACCTGTATGCTAACTGAACGCTCACGGCACGTTAGGCTAGTCCCCTAGTTTGTGCGCATGCGTACTGAATCCCACTACAGCCAGAAACCAGTAAAATGGCTCTTGACTTGGACAGGTGGACCCCAAAAGTAATCGATCAACATCAAGGCAAGACATATTTGTTTGCTCTTCATTTCCATACTGATTAGTATTTAAACACTCAGAGTCCCTCTTGCTAACTTGCGCACGATAAAAATCCATTTTCAGCCAAATTTTTGCCCGTCTTTCTCACGTACCTCCAAAGTGAGAGAGTCAGAAGTTGGATGGGAAGTCAACATTTAAGAGGAAATTGTGTCAGTTTTGTTGGGTTTTCCCTGTAGCCTTCGTGGCTGTGTGTGTAACAGCAAAGTGACTAGTACAGGAGACCAGGCGAGTGGCGCAGCCATAAGGCCTTTTCCAACTCGATTTTGAGGTTTTTGCGGTGAATTATTCTTAAACTTCTTGTAAATAGTGGAAGCGGATGAGTCTCCGATATAAACGGCATCAACTCCAAAGCTTATACAATGTTTCCACCTGGTTTTTCATGAGGCCAATAATCGGTGAGATGACAACTGTGATGCTTGTTGTGGGCAGGGTGGGGGATACTTGTGCTGACGTTGGAGTAGCACTAGCAAACGTGTTTTGCTTTGAGCGCTCAATATTTCAAGCACTGCCGTTAAAAGGCAATGCTTTAAATATGGAGCTCTTACCATATCCCGTGGGTAAAGAGACAAAAACGTCACACCCGTGTACAGATGCTTCAATAGCACTTCCAGCAGCATATTCTAAAGAACTGCCCAAATACTGCTCAGACAACTGACCTGCACTCACGGCCACCGACACGCTTGACACGCTCGCTACCTTTCGCATACTTTCAACTTGCATAAAAGGTTAATGTATGCTGACCCCCTCGCTTATAATTGGTTGGGATTTTTGGAACGGGGAATTGAAGACAAAGAAAAAACATAAGAAATTTCTGACACGTTGGAAAAGGCTTCTTGGCTGCGCCACTCGTGAATGTGGTCTCCGGTCCAGTCGTTTTGCAGTTACACATAAACACAGCCACGAAGGCCTTGACGAAAGGCTAGGTTTTCCCTGACATTTCTGTACTTGTGGATGGTGAGAAATATCGTGAACGCCCTAATGAGAAAGTATCATGCAAGAATGAAACTGGATGAATAAGAACGGAAGGCTTTGTTTGTGCCTTTTAGTCGGGCAATGCGACGTGACTGTACGTGTTAATGCAAAGGAGTAAAAGCCAACTCATAGCGAAACGCACTCTTTTCCAGGGGGTGCGCTTGTAAGTGTATGCCGTGCCTCAAAGTCGGACATCTCTTTTTTAACCGCTGTTGCACTCGATGCGGAAATTTAAATCTGTATGAAAAATGAACCTCATTTCAGACAAATGAGCTGATGATACAAACGATTCGTCAGTCTTCCAGACAGTATCACCGATGATCTGAGGGGAATTTGACAAGGGTGAAAATTGGGCCCTAAGTAAAGTGAAAAACACGGGAAAAAGGTGAAAATGCAAAACGAAGTGAATTTCAAGAAAACGTTTTCCTGCCTAGAAGTAATAAACTTTTTTATTCATAAGAGTTACTAGTCTTTCATGTGGCATCAAAGTTATCCAAGTTAACCTGGCAAAATTGTGAAAATTAGACACAGAGTTAGGTTTTAAAAAACGAGAATATTTTCATAACTATCCTTTGTCGTAAATTTGCCATTTTCCAGAGATATTTCTTACAAAGCCATTTGACAAATTTGGTAGATTATTGGCAATTTTAATCACACACGCGGTCTTCAAGGGAAATGGTGGTACAAATCCCTCACATGGTTCATCACCAATATGCGTCGACTGCCAGAATAATTTCTCAGGCCGACAACCAAGAGTCAACATTGCAAATGCACAAATTGAATGCACAAACTAATCTATGGGGATTGAACATACGTAGTCCGTACATAGATCACGGACAGTGTTGAACGCATGTGCGTCAGGCAATGCATGGAATTTTGCTTATTTCGTTGCTTATCTTGACACCAGGTCTAAACTATAGCAAGCTGTATCTTCAATAGAGACCAAATAATGCCGAAGTTAGAAGAGTAAACCGTTAAATTATACTTTGAAACTTACCTCAATCAGACCAGTTAGTGCTCACTCGGCAGGCTACTCAGGTGATGTAGGCCCGTGTACATTTACATGAACAGTATATGAAAACTATGGGCAGCCATCAGGCCAAAAAACAGTTGCACAAGCATAAAATTAATACGAAATTAATACATTTAGTTAAGTTTACCGCAATTATACCACCCCGCAAAATAATATAACCCCACACTATTATGTAACCCTGCAAAATTACACAACTCCGCCAAAACAGGCGATTCCCCCAAATTAACCCCTAACACACATTTATATAGGCCTACCCAGCAAAAATTTACTTCCCAAAAATTATACCATTCCCCAAAATTTCCATGCTATAAATCAAATATTGCCATGTGTGCCAGCAGCCGGGCCTAGCTTTGATTGTAGTACGGACGTTAGAGGCTTCAAATTTCCACCAATGGATGAATGACTTTCACGTACGTAAAGTTTCTTTTGAGTTAATACCCATTTTATTAAGTTTATAATTATCTTGATGTCAGTTGATTGTATTTCATCCTCTTTCTGTTGAAATTCTCACCGGTGTGTAGTGTAGTTGGAGTCAAACAAATTACTATCATAGCTGATTAATTGGAGTACATATGACAGTAAAAAAAGGGAAAAAATGAATATAAATTACATTGACTTAAACTAAAAATGTAGAAAAACATTAACTATCCAAATAAATTAATCACGAAATGTACGACTTCCGCTGTCCAACTCTAAAAGCTTTATGATAATCAGCTGTCTGTATGACGGTAAAAAGTGCAAAACGCCTCTGACGTTTGAAAGGGTCAATTTTTTGGGAAACAGTTATATTGCAGGGTTGTCTTTTTGTTTGGGAATTAATGTTTTTGCCACCGAGTTGCATTTATGCCGGGTTATACAAAATGCAGGTAATGTACTTTTGTCGAATTAATATTTTGCAGGGTTGTATCATTTTTCGGGGTTGTATTTATTTCGGGGTTATATATTTCTGTGAGCTTATCTATTTTTTGGGAATGGTAAAATTTCTTGGAATAAAATTTTTGCTGGGTAGGCCTGTATAAATGTGTGTGGGGTTAATTTCGGGGGAGTTATGTAATTTTGCAGGTTTACATAATAGTGTGGGGTTATATCATTTCGCGGGGTTGTATAATTTGCGGTAGACTTAACTAAATGTATTAATTTCGTATTAATTTCATGTTGGTGCAATTGTCTTTTTTGCCCTGGTGGCCGCCCATAGAAAACTGCATACTGTACGTGTGTATTCGGCATAGCACTGCATGAGTGCCAAAAGGTTTTAAGGACGTTTTTGGCTGTTCTAAGAACTGCGCCCACGTTTTCATCGGGAACGGTGTATCAGTATAACTCCTCATTTTGTGGCCACACAAATGAAGAATTGCTTTTCATTTTCTTGATGTAATCGGAACAAAGGTGGTCTTGATAGTGAAATAAAGCCATGCTTGTGTTCTGAGAAAAGCCACATTTTTTCATTAATTTCAGAGATCAGAGGGAGGGATATCAATTCGTTCGGCTTGAATCAGCTTTGAACTAATCACATGGAATTAGTTTTTTTTAGTATTTAATTAGTCATACAATTTGTCACTCACATTTTAATTAGTCTTTCTAAAAATTAGTGACAAAAAACTTTCTTGATTAAATCCATTTGTAATCAAATAGCTTTAACACAGTCAAGAAGAGTTTAGGGTACCACTAGAGGGTTCCGATACGAAATATATATCTGTGTGTTCAACATCAAGGCCAATAATTCCAATGGAAGTAAACAAAGAAGACCGCACTGTGTCAAGGACGCGCAGGCTATATAGGCCTATTCAAGTTTACCAGTCAAAAAAACCTTTTGTATTGCGGGTTAAAGGGTCAGTTCCCTGTCCGTGTTGTTGCATGTGATCCCTCACCTGCCACAGGTGGACGCGAAAGTGCAACTAGTTGGCTGGCCAAGAGCCTGAATAAAGAACTTACATGGCATTTTTTATTCAAAGCTGGCAACCTTGCTAGAAAGTGTACTATGACTATAGTCTAAGGTTTCAGAAACGGCCAGTTGCAAAAATGTTACCTGACCTAAGATCAAAAATTAAGGTCAAAATGTCCAATGAGGTCAAATTTTGAGGTGCCCCAAACATGGTCTATATTTCGAAATAAGGTGAAGTAATAGTAAAATAATAGTAAAATATAAACAGAATTGCAAATTACTTCTTAATGCACGACCCTGCGCAAAACATGTGTAAACACTAATGTCAAATATATGCACTGTCTGCCACAAAGTAACGCAGTGCCCACTGCTCAAAATTCTTAGTCGTATTAAGATCAGACGATTGCATGTAAAGAGTCAAGACACAAAATACACCTTAAATTCAGACTTTTCAGGCTGCAAATTTTGGTGAAAGAGTCTTCGGATGACTCGACATTCTGCTTGAGAGTTGATGTAATCCTAGGCCCATAGTAGTGCCTATAGGGCCAGTATAGTCGATATTACGTCATCATTTTAGCCTCTCGACCAATCAGAACGCAGAATTTGGCTGACAGTACATTTGGAGACAGGTGGACGCGCTTCTGATGGACGCGTTTGTGCTTTCACACGCAAGTTCAACTCCGTTTTAATTTGTGCGCTTTCGCAGTGAATCCAAGAATTTCGATACCCAGAACAACTAAATGTACATGTATCTCATCCCGGCACAGTTTGTCTCTCAGACGTAACTGGTCAGCATCACCTTCGGCTTACTTTGTTGCACTTTTATTTTCATAATGACAGAAAATGCACACAATGGAATCATCGTGTCTGTTGGGGTCATCTATTCATCTTGTCTTTAGGCGGCCTGATTTTCTGGGTAACCCTAAAATACAATAAGTTAAAAAATAAAAGTAAATATCAAAACCATACCTCTAACATCTTTAATACGAAAAACGTAAAAAAAAGTCTAAAAACTTAAGTACAATGCAGTAGACACGTTTAAATGTACATTTTGTACGTTGTTGGGACATCATACACAAAGTAAATAAATGGAGACACTGGGTGCCTAAAACCAACCGAAACTCACCAGAACATTCTTTATCAACGGGCGATATACGCTTTTATGTGTTTTATTATCATTACGTACAAACGATACAGCAGATAGTATTTAAGTAAATCAATCTTAATTGACAATAAACGGAATTACATCGGGTTAAATAAATTGCAGATTAAAAGGATTCGAGATATAAAAGAGCCAAGAATTTTAGTTTGATCTAAGCATTTGTGTCCTTGGAAAAGATTTTTTTTCGTCTTTTAATAAACAAAGGTGTTAAAGAGCTAAACCTCCTTTAAAAATCTTTTGGCCTTTTGCGATACTTGAATAATACAAAGGATTTTATGAAAAACACTGACGACTGTTCTTCATTTTTTTTACATGGTGGAGCCAAAGTTAACTCTCTGTGTACACAAAGAGTACATGTACTACTTATCAAAGGGAAATCGTTCAGTTTTTATTTCATTTTGGTTACTTAAACAATTACTTTCATAAAAGTAAAGTTTAGTGTAGACTATTTTCCAAGTTTAGTTGGCAATCTGGTTTATTGCATTTAAGAAGAAATTCAAGAAAAATCCCCTCCCTGTATGTAGTTGCTGTCCCTCCCTTGAATATATTTGAGCTTCAAGTAAAGAGAAAACAAAGATAATTAATAGCACGTTTAATAAAGATCTTTTTATCGTTACACACTCCTAATGACTTCAATCTAAATAGAATGAAAAGGCACGCCGGGAGATGTGTTGGTATTCCCGCAATAATTTGTGCGTAATAACCCATCGTAAATTTTAGATAAATAACCCATATAAACGGCTCCATTATTTGCTTGAAAATGGCCTTGACTGAATAAAGATTTCAAATGATAACTCACCCAACTGAATACGTCTGAACCCCCTGGGATGTATGATGATTGCTGATTTGAAACCCTGTTCCGAATTCTGTTAAATTGTATAAACCGAGCGTGGCCTTTTGATGAAGCGCGCCCTCACGAGAAGGCCGTGAAATCGCGGCACTGCTGCAACATTTAGCGTTCAATGATGGCAAAGTACCAAGCATTAGGACAAAACAAACGTAGAGAGATTCTATCATCTTCGAGAATCAGTATTATGTGGAGATCTTCCAAACGCACTACAAGCTCAACATGTCATTTTGCGACCTAACATACATATGGAATTATGGATTTACATGTATGAAACATGATCGTATTGACAGTGCAGGATTAAGCAACCATTTACCATTGCCTTGCTCTTTCATGTGGTTTTAGTTCACAAAACAATATTTTGTGTCTTGCCTTCAACCGTTTTGTCAGCTCTATTTCCCAATGTACACGACTAGAATTCCAATGCCAAGTGACAATGTCATGGCAGTTCAGTTGGTTTGTTAACTCAACATTAAACACACTCTTTAGAAGATTACGAACTGTTTTAAATTGTGAATGACGTCAACTTTTCAGTCAACATGTTCTTACACACAAACATTAAACAAACGACTATGTGACGCAATGGGGCTACAAACTGTCTTCCCACCCTGAAAAGTGTGATATTAATAGCCATAAGGAACTGTGCCAAAGTTTTCGACTTGAACTCTTTTAGTGTAAAAACCTGATACTTCTTGTTTTCTACTTTTGTTTCGATATTCATCGTTTTCTTATTTCTGCATATTTTATGGGATCTGTTAGTTGAACGCCAATGTGGTGCACCATCTGGAACATTCTGTCAAAGTTCACGACTGAGTGATTTCTGTAGTTCAGCGTTATTCCGCGCACTTTACAGAATGTCGTGTTCCTATTCTTATCTGGCTTAGCCAACTTAAAAGCGTAGTTTTGGGGTCCACCTGACACGAATATATGCTGTAATATAATTATCTGATTCAGTTTCATTTGTTAATTCGCCGAGGAAATCCCCAATTTCGGGTTCCCATTCCCCCTCACGACTAACGTAAATAACGCTATCAGTATCGTATTAAATACAATACTCGGTGTCGTAAACTCTCCAACAGTTCGTATAATTTGAGGTGAGCTTGCACTGTGGTGTTCGCTGCAATGATGACGTTGGTCCGTCCAGAAGGCTCGATGAAATCATCAGTATTCTGCCACTGAACTTCCGCCATTTCCGACGAGACGAAGTGGGTGCTGTTCACTTGGATGTCATCGCGAGTCATCCTCTCGAAGTAGGGTCCGCAGGGTCGCTAAAAATGCGACGTTTTCGCCATGTTAGGTCTCTCAGGCGAAACTTACCCCAAAACCTATTGATCATCAATTTTGCGAGTGCCCTGAGGCCGGGGTTCTTTTGGATATTATCCCACTCCAGCCTGACACCTTCCCTGTCGAAGTACCTGTGGATGTAATCGTGTTTCTGCTGCATCGTCTGACACCTCTGCGGCCAATCGCTGGCTTCCTGCTTCATTTTTAGGAAAGCATTAACGTACGACGCAAATAGTCCTCCTTCTTTTGTATCGGGATCGTACTGAGCAACGCAGTCAAAATGCCACACCTCATAGATCGTAAGCAGAAGGTAGCCCATCTTAAGTGCGTTTTGAAGTTCCGACGTGACCTAGGTACCCCTCGAAGCCCGCTCTTCGTCACTATGGAGACAGGAAGACTGCTGTTGAGCTTTGCAGCGCTAGGCGCATAGAGGAAACATCAACCGGCCAGTTGCTTTGTAGGGAAGTACTGGGTGACACAGCCCTCTGGGAGGAAACACTTTGCCCTTGACCAGACCCTCATACTCGCTCATTCACCAAAATTCTCGGTGTTGATAGTGGGATGACCGATAGGATATTTACCATACTTGTTTATGTACGGTTACAGGCTGGTAAAATCCAGGTTTTTGATTTCTTTTTTTTTTTTTTTTTGGTGCGTCCTCCAAAGAAGGCATCACGAGGGACGACGGGGTGGGAACTTCCAAGGCCTCAATGTATTCTCTCATCGAGTCATCCGTCTTCAATTGCGCATCGAACTCGCATTCCTGCTGCTCAATATAGCGATAGCCCTGGTCGATGATGAACTGCTGTTTCTCAATGGTTTTCTGGTAAAGTTGGTATAAGTGATTGATAAGAGTCGATGTATAAAATGTGATAACCAATACAGCAATCAATATTATTACTGTGTGTCCGATACCAAGCAAGACCAAAAATATCACAATCAATGCGTCAGTAAGAGTGTCCAAAGTCCCACTGAAATCATTGCTGCTCGAGTTTTGCTGGCTTTTGTCCTGAAACTCAGAGGATCCCGCACCGCAGAAAATTTTGCAACAGCAACGGCTGCTACGAAGGAGCAGGAAGCAAACTCCGTAGCAAAAGCGAATCCAGCATATTGATGATCGTGTTGTATGGTTCGTCGGGCTGCGGCGCCCACGCGTTGACCTAGTAAAAGATCAGCATCAGTCCATCGGCGACAGCCAGGCTGGATAGGTAGATATTGAGGACACTTCGCATGGACTTCACCCGAACGATGACGAAGAAGAAGGCGAGGTTCAAGAGGATACCAAAAGATGCGATTATCGTGAAGCTATAGTCTGTGACGTGTCATTATTATGTTGGAAGTGAGTGTCAGCCTCGTAGAGCTTGATCTGTTCGTCCTTCAGTCCGTAATTGATTGCGGTATAGCTCATCTCCTTGGTTCAGAGATTTTGATCTTATGTTTGTTCTCAGAGCTCGTCACCTATCTAGCATTTGATAAATGACTATGGAAAATGACATTTACCTGATCATTATAGACTTACCAGTACATTGAAACTGAACACGTTAAATGTTTACAGTCAGGTATACCATTATTGAGTATGGTGTAAAAACAAGTATTCCATAGTTGCAAGGGAATGCGACGTGGAAGTACCGATCTTTATCCATATCAATTTCTCAACTCCGGAACTGCAATTCAGTTGAAGTGAAACTCTGTAATTTCCTTCACTTTTTTGGAAATGACGTACCCTAAAGCCCCGTTTGCCAATTTTTAACGTGCAGTACGTGTGCTTACAATAAATGGTCGAGTAAAAAGAGAAATAAACACCGTCACTCAGAAATGGACTGATCATTCTGCCAGATCATGATTAAAAAGCTTTTCATAGAGAGAGGAGCTTCAAAATAAAACGCTGTAGTTTCCTGCTGTGAAAAGCATAGAGGGGGTGATTTTATTCCTGAGGCTCTTGGAAAATTTGATTGCCTGAACGGGGTTATGTAGTTTATAAACGATCGGCCGATTTTTATTTGTTTGAAGCAACCCCTGAAAATGCACCTTTGTTTCCAAATTAACAGTTTTCGAAGAATGACATCCGGTAACAGCGCCCTCAGTTGCCTAAAAAACACATACACGATTTTCAATAATTATGTTACAGTAACGTAATAAACCCATTGATAATCAAATAACTTTAACACACCGAAGAAGGGTTTAGGATAACACTAAAGGGTTCCGATACGAAATATTCATTTGTGTTTACAACAGCTAGGTCAACAATCCCCGCCAATTGGAGTAAACAAGGAAGATCGTACAGTGTCAAGGACGCGCAGGCTACGTAGGCCTATTCAAGTTTACCTGTCAACAAAACCTTTTTATATTGCGGGTTAAAGGTCAGTTCTTGTTGCACGTGATTCCTCACCAGGCACTGGCAGACATGCATAGCGCAACTGTTGGTGTCGAATGGAAATAGGCTGATATGACAACATAACCATTTCCTGCTACAGAGGTAGGTTCCTATTTCAGTGAGGACATCTTCGAAAGAACTTTTCCTTCATAGCTCACGAAGGAGGGAAAATATGGTGTTCAGTGAATTGTTCATAATATTTGTAATGTATGTTAGAAAGTATAGGCTTGACAGCAAGCGTGCTATGCCACTGTAAAGACGACTAGTACGTCGTATCCTCCAACATAATTGTACCCATGCAAGTATTAGGCCGGGAGGGCCCCTTGTAGGCCCATACACAAACACTCCCAATGTCCCGGGAGTGTTCGTGCAGCTGAGAGCCGTATTTTATCTTAATTTAACGACTTCTTGGCCAACATTGGTTTTCCGCGCAGATCTTGTGAACAGGTATTTTGTCTGCCATGACAAAATTAGCGACTGGAGAACTGGGATAAGTCTAATGAACCACGTATAAAGGTCACAGATTCATTAGTTTCCTGTAAAGGAGCATGCAATGAATACCGTCACCTTTGAAAATGTACCTGTGTGTTTCAAAGGGTTTTTGAAGGGTATTTTGGCGCCTTTTTGATATGCTACTTGCGATGTTATTCTAAGTTCATGAGCGAAACTGTGATGTCACAGTGGGATGTCAAATGGTTTTCATTGAATATTGAAGAATTAGTAATAAGGTAAAAAGTGTGAAGGCAGTTCTTCGCCTGCACCTACTAAAATCCAAAGGATCCGCTTTTTTACATTCTATAACAGTCAAGAATGGTTTCTAGTCCTTCAGTTTCGATAGCCCTGTGTTAATATTTATTAAACATTAAATGCATATCTGCAAACTTTTATATTAGCCTATTCTGTCTGATTGGACAAAAAAAAATTGTTTCGTCTGTCATTAATTCATTACAAAACCGTCAGGCTGTGGGCGACCACATTCCATCGTGAACAGTCCGTAGAAAAAGTTGACACTTTTCTTCCACCTTTATTTGAAATTGGACATTTTGCAAGAACGTTGCGTTGGAGGCTGATCTCATAAACTTACCTCGTAATGAACTGAAGATATTAGTGAAAAAAACCAGCAATTTTCTGTGATTAATAAAAATCAAGCAAATACCCCAACAAAGAAAAACAAAATAAACCAAACAAACCGGAACGGGTGCTGTAGTGAAATCCGAAGAAAAGGTGTCGTTGTATGCGAGTCTGTCCCACCCTGAGGGTCAATAAAGTGCCGACTCACTGGACGTTCATCGATTACATCGGTTTAAGGTGTCCCTGTACTCAAGATGAAGCTCACAAGATGGAAATTTCACAATCTTTATTTTATTTTGTTTGTTTAGCAGAATGCTATATTTCTGCTTGAAGATGAAGTCGGCGCCATTACTCGGCTGTGTTCTGGCGATATTTATTGCATGGAACGTGTCGCTGGCGCATGATGTCGACGGGCCGCCCACGACTGATTGGGAAACATGGAAACAACGTTACAGGAAGAAATATGGAAGCATGTCGGAAGAAATTGAGAAGCGGGCGGTTTGGGAAAGGAACTCGGCCATCATAAGGAAACACAACTCCGAAATGAACAAAACCTTTGATCTTGCGATGAACGAATTCGGAGACCAGGAACAGGTACACCAGTTACTTTGTAACATTTCTCGTTGGTCGAAATGTGTATTTCGCTCGTCCCCGCCTCCCTTGCAAGGCGCTGGGGACTGTCAAAGCCCTTCACAGAACTCTGTGAAGGAAGTACGTCACTGTTTAAGTTGTACAAAGCATTGTGGTCTTCCTGCCCTAATCAGTGCATAATGGACATCATATATTCAGTACACGTGTCACGTGCACACGGAATTGACCACCGTTCAATTGAACTCTTGGACTTCCCAATGACAAACGTCAAAAATGACGGGCGTCCTAAGATAGTTTCCCGTCGATCCCTGTAAGGGCTGCGAGGAGGGGCAAAACTGGAAATATCCAGAATAAGTGTCATCCTCAAAGTCGTTGCCAAGTGACAGAGCAACAATCTTCATTGACTTCATCCACACACGGGGCTCAAAGACCTAATTATCCACCATTTCAAAACCACAGCTGATTTTGAAGAGTTTGTGATGTCTTTATTTCACTTTGGAGCAGATGACAAGGAAGCATTTGCCGTATGCCTACCCCGCTCGGTCCTCCTCGTCAGATGTCTCTCAAAAGAATCTAATGGGGTCGCCCCACGTGGTCCTTCCAAGCAGCGTGGATTGGCGAAAGAAGGGTGACGTCACACCCGTGCGCAACCAGGGGCAATTAGGGTCAGCAGTAGCCATTGCTGCTGCCGGTAAGCAAACATTTCACAGCAGTGTGTTAGCTGTTGAAAAACTTCACTTTGACCTAATTTTTTAAAAGTCCTTTAAAGAGCACCTCTAAGGAAAACATGTTTTCTCTGATTTTATCCTTTCAAATAAATATGAAAGCATCCACATCATGTCATTTGTCTTCAGAGCTCAACTGTAAGCTAAAAGGGGCTTTTTCCTGTTCATGCCGAGATGCGAATTCTGAATGTATATTGCGTCATTTAAAGAAAACAGAGAAAACAAGGGGAACCCTCACCCTGTGTTCATAGTGAATAAACCCTTGTGCATGCCAAACAATGGCTACAAACAATGGCTACATGCGCTGTTTGGTATGCACAAGGGTTTATCCACTACGAACAGAGGGCGAGGTGTTTTTCTCAGATGTGCTTTAATGCTAATCCGTATTTCTACCTTCTCACTCTACTGGATGCTTGCTTAAGCAGCTTTTGCTCTTGAAAAGGTCAGAAATTGATCTAACTAAAAGTTACAAAAATATGTACATAGATTCTATGAACAATACACCTTAGTACGTTTTTGCAAACAAAGTTTTTAATCAACGAGGCAAAATGCACTGTGAGTTCCCCAATTCTCCAAAGCCAGGCCCGTTACTGTATAGAGCACACTGCAAGTCTGGTCACAATGGCTGAACAGAATGAACTATCAAAAAGAGATATACTTTGGTCCCACAGTGCACTTGAGATTGAATAGTTTGCAATAGATTTTAGAGGACGTTTGTTGTGGTAGACTTCACTAAATCGCTGGCTAGGTTTTTGAAGTGTTGCTGTGGGGTATATAAATCTACAATTTTTTTAATTCCAGGGAAAACTTCACTAGTATGTAAACATACATTCACCAATTCACCAGTATGTAAACATACGTGTGTTTAGGCAAATGGACAGATGGACATCAATATGTTAAATTATACAAGTCATAAAAAACATAAGGTAGAATTAATTAGTCAAGAAAAGCACCAGGACGAATCCCATCTACAATAGAATAACCCCACGTTGTTGTTGCACATATCAAATATGTCTTTAAATCATTTTTGAAACCTGAAAGGGAAGGCACTTTCGGGCTCATTTTCATTTTGTAGATATGAGAACGGCAAATTAATAAAAATTAGATTGACAGCTTTATCTTCAATATCGGTTCCACCAAATAGAATACTTCATTATCCAAGTTAATACAATAATTGGTCCTTTCCTTAATTCACGAAACTTCTGCAGACCAAAAAGGATAGTGTGTGAATACACAAGCAAAATATTAAAATGAATAAGAGTTTCCTTTTCGATTTTACAAAAGGTACACATTTTGGAGGTGGACTTTTTTATTTTAAACAGGAAACTATTTGTACCTTATATTATATGCTTTGATCTATATCGGGACCATCGTAACCTGGTATCCACTGTACATTTAAATGGAATTTTATTTAGAGAAGTTGTAATCTAATCTACTACTTCAACGATAATTTCGTAGCCCATCACCAACTGTTACAGACGCAGTGGCTAGCTTCCACGCAATCCACAAAGGCAACATTGCCATGCTCAGCGCCCAAGAGGTGCAAGATTGCTGCCAGATCCATTTTGCTGATTTCGTCTTCGACTGCATCCACAAACTGGGCGGCCTCTGTAAAGACGGTGACTACAAACCAGGCAATGGAACGTGCCAAAGTGGTTCCTGCACTCCATATGCCAAGGTGAAAGCAAGGGAAAATAAAACAATGAACAGAGAGCATTGCCATCAAAATACAATGTTACATCTATATCACCATCATCGTCGTCACTACCATCCCTATTATTATTTGACAAAACAGGACCAAAAGAATACACCGAAAACAATTCAATACAGAATTCAGCAAAAACACAACTTATTTAAAAAGACGGCAAAAAAGATTAAGCTGCAGAAATAAGCAAACCCTAAGTTAAACGAAACTAAACAAATAAGCAATTTGACTGAGATTTGGAAAGAAATGAACCAAGTCGACCCTTACCCGTACACGGGCATGCATCCAAGCAACTGCATGTATCAGAAACATTAAAAACAACCTTTCAATTAATTACTTTGTTCACCATTTTGGTGTAACCCTAACTCAGTTTTCAGTCTTTTTTGCAGCAGTCACGGATAGTAGTGTGTAGCAAATTCTTAGTTGAATCCCTTGCAAATCCTTCCTAACAAGGGCACAGGGCTAGCGAAGTTGGGTGCCAAGAAAATGATTATGCACAACTTAGACCAACTACGACCATCAGTGCATGGGTTCAGGGGTAGGGGGGAAGGGAGACGCACTGATGGGGGGGTCATGCCATGTAACTACTTGTACATGTTTAAAGATTTAGTGGCTTTGTACTTCCAAAAGGTACCGAACGGTGGGAAGAAAGTCAGCTCCGGCAGTGAAGACACCCTCGCCCAAGCCGTAGTCACTGAGCCAGTCATGGTCAGCATTGATGCAAGTCAAGCCTCGTTCCAGTTTTACAGCAGCGGCGTGTACGCCAGCAGTCAGTGCTCTTCTACCCAGCTCGACCACAGCATGCTGCTGGTTGGCTACGGGCGGCTGGGGGACCAAGAGTATTGGATCTGCAAAAACTCTTGGGGTGAGTGCATGTTGGTATTGTAGGCGTGGCCCAAGTCTGAATGGGTGCCTCCAGCAAAGACGGTGTCAAAGAACAATCATCACAATATACGATAAGGTTGTCTTTCCATGGAATAGTAATAATTATTGCTTTGTTTTGTGTCGTCTCTTTTCTTTCAATTGCAGGCACATCCTGGGGTATGGCTGGCTACATTCTGATTGCCCGTAACGAGGGCAATATGTGCGGAATCGCAACAGACGCATTATACCCGATCTAGACACACAACCCCCCCAAAAAAGAACTTTACATAACCAGGGAAATGGTGAGTCCACGAGGAGACATCAAGCAAAACTCGCGTTCTTTTGATCACTTTGATACATTCTGTATTTGTTAATTTGTTTATATACAAAATCTCACACTTGGATTAGTTTTAATATCTATTTCAACTCATATAGTTCAATTCCAGGAGTTGCAACTCGGGCACTTCAAAGTGTCCAATGATGATCACCGCCGAGTCAGACGAATTATAGAAAACATTCCAAAAATGCCTGATTACTGCCTGCAAGTTAGCCGGACAAGCGGGGCCAGTAATATCCTAGCAATACTAGTTTTTTGCTTGCAATTAAATACAAATTATCGATGTGATCAGGAAACAGACAGAGAAAAATTCCTGATATTAGACCAACTTTTGCCATCATAAATAAACTTTTTTTAAAATTTGGATACACTGTTCCATTATCCATGCCAGGTTTGTAATTTTCATTTTCAGTCCTCCGTCCAATGCATCAGTGTTCAAAGACTTGGTACAAATTTGGCTAAGACTGGCCAACAAAATGTCCACTACTACTGGAAAGCTTAGTTCATTAGGAACAAAATGCGCTATTTCATCACAGGAAGTGATCGTGAAATCTCATAAAATACGCTTTTGTACAAATGCCATATTAAAAATGATTCAAACAAAACACAAAATCTTGTAAACAACCAGGCTATTTATTCCCAAAATAACTCCAGAAGAAAGAGCTCATCGGGGGCAATAACTGCACATATAGATTTAGGGCACACAGCGTAATGCAAGCAACTGCGCAAGCATTAAATTTGATGTTGTCATGAGATCATACCAACCACCAACAAAAACATGAATATTCAATTTCCTGTACCTCAGTACATGAAGTTTTAAATGCAGATTACCATCGACAAATAGCGCCGGCAATCATAGGGTACAAAGGGGTTTCGTGGTTGTGAAACAGATGGTGCGTAACAAGCGTTCGCTGCGCTCTGGCTATGGACATACCAGGCATGCCAGAAAGCGGTAATTGGCCAGATGTTACAGCCCGGGCAGATCAAACTCCTTCTGTGTCCTTCCTCTGTGATGCACCTTAATTAAGGAGGTCAGCCAAATTGTTATTCCTATACACACACAATTACCCTTTCCCAGGCGGCGTTGCAATTGGATAACCATTCTATCATGACGGTAGCACTAGCAGTGGTTTTTATTCAAACTGAACTATAGTGTCCAGCAAAAAGTCCAAATTTCTGCTGTTTAATGACTCCAAACATCAAACTGTTAAATGAACCAATTAGCCATAAGAAATGATAACATAAACAAAAATTACTATTGCTTTATTCTATGTTATACACGCACGCATGATTGGTAAATGAATTATGTTAAATTTATCAATGTCAAGTTGATTTGGTTGGCTAATTGAACATGCAATACCACGAGGGCAAATAAGCATTTCGATTTATGTGCCATGATTACACAAACAGGACGAATTTTGGAGATCATAACAAATTGTTTGACTGGCATAATTATTGCTTAAATGTTTTCGAATGAATGACTCTGTCATATATAAGGATCAAATTAACTAAATGAAACATATATTAAACTCACCAAATGTGACAGCACAGATTCTCTTGTCTGCCAAGTCTCTTACGAGTGGTTAAGACATCTGCACTAGTAAGCAGGAGGTCGTGGGTTCGAGTCCCACCCGAGTAAGCTTGTGACTTTTTTTCGCAAGCTCTCGGACAAGCACTGAGCATACAGTGCTTATTAATATACGTTGGGTAAGGGCAAACCCATTACATATAATTATGCTAGCAGTTTGATCCGAGGGGGAAAAACAATTACTGCGAAGGCAACACCATCACGAAGACAAGTCACGACAACCTATTGTATAAAGCCTGAAAGCTGACCCCCAGTGGCGCTGGCGTACCTCCGGGTCCCTTGGATAGGAAAAATAACGTGCACAAATTTTAGAATTTGTAATATTTTTTTCGGAATTTCAGTCAGTTACTTCTTTAAAAATCAAACTCAGTAAAAGGGCTTTGGAAAGTATTCGCTAGCATATCAATTTATAGAAACTAAAAATTACCTGACTCTGACCCTCCGACATCTGGCCGAGTGAAGTGAGCCAGAGGACTCCGCAGGTCGACTTGGAGAACTTCGCTGGCAGTGCGCATGTACATGTACAGTACTTTGGGCGACGAACCGGGTATTTTTCAACAGTACCCAGGGCACTTCGGTTGCAGGAAAACCCGAAGAGGTAATAGGAATAAACTCCATTTCCTTCTACATGTTTCTGTGGGTCATCTTTTCTAATTTCTCCTGCAGCTGTGTTAGGTGGAGATGACGTCTTAGAAAGAAAATCTCAAAAACTGACGGTTGTGAAAAGATTTTAAAATGTAAGGCTATCCATTGTGTGCTTGGAATGATTTACACATTATGCAAGCCTGGTTTTGCAAGCACATCCTAATGTTTTATTAACATTCGAGGCAGAGGAGAAAAATGTATAATCTATGGCAGAAATTGAGAAAGCATAAAACTGGCGATTTCTTGGATCATCAAACTAAGCCAAATTAAGGGGTATGGAATCGGTTGCTTTATAATATTGTTTACAATTTTTCATTACAATTTTACAATGACCTTCATGTATCTAGTTCAGTCTTGGTACCTACAAAATAACTGTTTTCATTGTGTCACCAGTTCTTGTTGATTTGTTATACTGATTTTTTTTTTGGAAAGTATATTTTAGTCAGTAGTAGTAGTTTTCCAATCCATTTCACGACTGGGATGACCTTACCGATTATCATTCAAAGATTTTGGGGGAAAGACGGTAAATATTTATGATGGTCAAACATAAACTTTCTCTACACTACAGATAAAACCAAAAGATCCTATTAACTTACAGGAAGTACATCAGCAAGTATTTTTGCATGTGTATCCGCTACAATGAAATTAGACAGATTAGAAAATGGTATTTAATGTATATGCGTGACACAAAAACTTGCGCTGTGTAAAATAACCGCATTTTTATGCATTCAGCCATGAAGTTTGACTTCCACTATGGCTCTCAACTATTAATCTGACAAACATAACATGAACGTGTATTTTGCTCTACATCTGATCAATACCTTTTTTCTCCACAAAAGTTGACCTAATATTAAAAGGATAAAAAGTATGTATCAGAAATAACCCCTTTGCTCCGACATAGTTCAAACGAGGACTTTTTGGCAGTCGGCTGGCATGTAGTCCAAGCACTTCTGATTCAATCCTCTGTCAATTTAAACTCAATACGCTTTAGTAAGAAATTCATTCATATAATTTATCCATGCCCATGTCAGGAAATGTTTGTGCAAACTCTGAACAAGTTATAAGACTTTGGTAATTTCAACGGAAATATCGGCAGATGTTAGAAATACCACCTCCATTTAGATGCAATGGAAGGTCAATAGTTCCAATTGCTGCCGTCACTGTCAACGCAATCTCCAATTTCCCGAAGGACCTCTGTCTGGTTTTCCGCGCCTATTTTGACCCACATCACTGCCTCCAAACAGTTCACGAAATATTCAGACGTCATAAACGGTTCTCCTGCGGATCCCTCTTCAACACTTAGCTAGGTTATTTCAAGGTTTCGATATCTTAATCAGCTTCTCATGGTCGAATTTGGAATGAAAAATAGACCTGGACTACAAAACACAATTATACACCGAAGTACATATGACGAGCGACATCCGTTTACAATCCATTCTATAAACAGGTGGAGACGACACCAGCACACGCAAAAAGCTGAGGAGTGTAATTATTAAAAATATAACATAGGATACTTGCTCTCACAACCTATCAAAAGAGACAGCTACAAAGAAAAGTGAAGCACATACGGATTCTACTTATTTCATACAGGAAGCATCAACAGAAAAATCCCAGCCTACAAGTTACCAGCTCTATTTTCACCACAAATCTGATTACATTTAAAGACGTGAACTAAGTAGTTAAAAAAAATGGTGCGATAAAACTTGTCCAAGCTTCATGGCAATCACCAAAAACTTGTAAGTTAGCACAAAAATTATAACTTCATAAAAACTTTTATGGCAATCTATGACAACTTTTTCTCACCAGGAAAAACAATGATTCGGTGAACCATTTTGGAAGTCTTAGTTCTAGAAACAAAAGATGAAGCAACAATTTCCAACAATTAGAATCAAGACTAGCAATTCCGAACATGCTGAACTGAATTTCTTTTTCTTTTTTTTAACGGTAACCCTATGCGACATCCGTTCACCTGTTACAAGGGGAGTTTTAAACGATTTGCTGACGGTTACCAGTGATGTTTAAAAAAGCAACTGCCGAGTAATTCAATTGCATCGTATTTCATCAGTCAGCTGTTTAAAAAAAATAGCTCTGAGGACTTACCCTGAACTTGTCTTTGGAATACAGGTAAGCTTGAAATGGTTTCATAGAACTGAAACGACTGGGACTGAACTAATGAACATGACATAAATACTACCCCCTCGGACACTTATGCGTATTGAAACAAAATCTGAACTGCATGCCAACGTAACGAAAGGGTCGGCAAGAGAAAATATTTTACCTCCCACTTTAAAACTAAACTTTTTTTGTGAATAAAACAATGTTTTCTGCAGAGTTCATCCCATTCATTCCCACCCCTCCCCCAAGTTTTCTGAAAGTGAGGAGACCCCAAGTTTTTGTACAATGATTTCTACATTTCTTAAAAAAAAACCTTTCCAAAGTTTCTGGGGAAAAGGCAAATAAACCCCCCCTCCCAAAAAAAACTTTGACGCTTTTAAAATTCTATTTAATTTCTACCAAAAACACCTAATTACTTTTTTAATGACTGAACACAACAGTGAAAACACTATGTTAACTACACGCCTGTACAGTGAGCAGGTTAATATATATACAAAAGACAAAACATTGTTATCTGAGCATAAGCTCTACCTTTGGATCTATTTTTTTTGTCCTAAAGGTTTTCTGCCCCACTTTCCAACTGATAAAAACGGCCACTGCCTTCATTACAAACACAAGCACAGCTGGGTTGTTTGAAAGTCTTTAAAAGCCACTCTAGGTGACTATGAGTGCACTAATCCTTTAAAAACAACTTGGCCGGACTGCTCAATAGCAACACATTCAAATAAATTGGTCGTTGTCAACAAAAGGCAAAAAGTAGGAATATTAAGCATAAAGTAGCCAGGAGGCAAAAAGTAACGAGGCTGGGCACTTTGTACACAACAGTACTTGTACATATACACCCAAACAGTGCATATAGACACCCAACCGACTATTCCACAGAGTGCATATAGGCACCCTACCGAATATTCCAAAGAGTGCTTATTGACACCCCACAGACTATTCCAAAGAGTGCTCATAGACACCCGACAGACTATTCCACAGAGTGCAAAAAGACACCCCACAGAGTATACCACAGGGCGCAAACAGGCACCCCACAGACTATTCCACAGGGTGCAAACAGACACCCCACAGACTATTCCACAGGGTGCTAACAGACACCCCACAGACTATTCCACAGGGTGCAAACAGACACCCCACAGACTATTCCACAGAGTGCAAATAGACACCCCACAGACTACATGTATTTCAGTGAGTGGATATGGACACACAAGAGACTATGGCACTGAATGTCAGTGTCTCTCAATGACACACACGGGAAAAAACAGAGGCTGCAAATTTTTATTAAACACTTTTTACAACCATTTCGGTATGGTATTAACGGAAACATGTCACGATCCTATCTTTACAAGGCCAAAAGGGACCCCTGATCAGGCACTGGCCTTCCATAAATAGCCTCCACAACCCTATATTTGGGGTTGCTTCTGAAAGGGTTAAGATCAGGTCACCACATTTTTATCCCCTCAAGTAATGCAAATACGCACGAGTCAAAGTAAGGGAGCATTTCATACTTGTTGAAGGCGGTATTTACTGCGGTACCACTGTTTTTTTAGCAGCACTGCACTAGTTACCCAAAAGGGCTTAATGCTGGTACCGCAAAAATACAGCGGTACTGCAGTAAATACCGCCTTCTGTAATTATGAAATGTTCCCTAAAACAGAACAAAACAGAAATGAACAATTTCATGCAGAGGATTCAGAAGGCAATAACTGCATGAACATTTTCAATGCATGCTTGGGACAGCAAGGACGGTTGGAAGTTCAATTCCACTTCAAGGACCATTTTTGCTTTGAAGCTGAATAACTAGAACTGTCGAAGGATGCGGTTGTCGGTGGTGCCGTGCTGGCATCATAGTCAGTGGGTTTACATGATGTAACAGCTCTTGCCTTGATCGCCCTGATGAAGAGAAGAAACACAAACCAGAAGTTTTCACAATTGTCACTCATCTTTAATCACATGCGAAAAAAAAACATGTATTCACAGAGCTATATTAAATCACTAGAGCACTAACTTTTTGTTTCCTGTGCAAAAAAACATTGACGGCATCATGGATGTTGTCATTTTGAAATCATGTGCGTGTGCCCAAGAACAATGACAGCGGTCAGTGAACAGTGTTCATGCAAGCTTTCTATGTGTATGATACACACAAGGAAAACCTGCGGCAAATTTCACATGCAGTGCAAATTAAATATACAGAAGCTGCGTGTATCTTCATTCACAGCTCATGCACATGTATTAACGTTGTTTGCAAAGAGCAAAACAATTCACTCACTGACTGACTATGTGTTTCTGTTTTGGTTTTCGGACTACAACGCGCTGATGTAGATTACATATGCAGATATGCAAAAGGCTGTTCTTAAGTAAAACTACATTTCACATTTTCCATAGGTTTGTGCACAACCAGGGATGCCCCTAGCAGGCCTCACTTTGTACAGAAAGTGTTCTAGTAATTTAATACAGCAATGTGAGCCTGTTGTGAGTGCAATGAAATGATATCCAAGGCAGGCTCAGATGTTCTAGCATGGGGGAATAAAACCTTGAAGGTGACTTGAAAGGATCAGTTTGCACTCACAGAAAGTGGCAGGCAAACCTTCAGATTTACTAAAATGTATGAGCATGCAGTGTTGTAGATCAGCCCTTCAAAAGTCTTTTCACAAGATCATTAACATGTAATAGGGTAAACGATGTCACTGTTCATTTGAATAGCTTGTGACTTGGCCGAAGACTGCATGACTTGTGCTGGACTCATGATGGATTTGCAGCAATGTTCGGATGGACTTGACAATTCTGCAAACATGGAACTAATTCCGTATTTTGTTCAAATGTAAGCTGATGATATTCAAACATTTCTGGCCTTTCAGTTGGTCTATTGATGAATTCAATGCAGAGGAATATTTCTTCCACTGGTTATATTTTTCAAGCCCAAAACTTTCAGCTCAGCTGGCTGTTACTTTATCAACTGTTCAAGGCCCTGTCCACAAGACACAGCCAATGAGAATAGCTTAACTACCATAGGTATATCCAAAAAGAAAAAGGGTCTACAATTGACGTGCACTGCAGAGAAAGCAAAATTAATAAACAATAGAATATGCTGTATTATAACTGTCAGAGGACAATAATCTTTTATAGGCAATAATTTTACCGTGGGAATCCGATTGCCTCCAAAAACGTGCTGTTAAATAGCAGTGTTGTCCATCAAAGACAACATTATCATGGTATGCTTTTGCCACCACTTGGCAGAGTTTTCAGCTACAAAAACTGTCTTCGTTTCAGCATGCACAAGTCAAAATGTCCATTCTGGGACTGTTTAAGATTCAAGCATTTTTCAGGGTTAACCAAAACGCTGGAACATTCTGGATCTCTGTTGTACATTTTGTGTCTCTGTCGTTGAACATGCATGAAAAGCTGTTGGTGGTAGGACAAATCAAACAATTCATAATGATCCCCTGTTACCAGTGAAATGAGAACACACACAAAGGAAAGAAAGAAAACATCGGTGAAGTACTTCCCGTAAATTTGGACTATTTCAACACAGATGACAATGTAGGAAGGCCACAGGCTTTATCTGAGAGGAAGTTAGTGGCGCATGCAGCACAAGGCAGGGGGAAAGGCTGGTGAACCTACCTGGGTCTGAAGCAATAAAGATAAGAGGGGACGAGGGTAAGGTGGCTTTTTAGCAGACAATGCATTCACACGGAGAACGCTAATGACAAAAGAGGAGAGAGGCATACAACAAGCGGCATTGTAGTCCAGTGCTCTGTCAAGCATGGGTGGAAGTGCACCTCAGAGAAAAGTCAAACAGGTGCACCACGCTAACACTTTGTTTAATGCTCCCCCCCCCGTGTATTGTAAGAGCATATGGAAAGCAATCTGGAAAACTCAGTACAGCTTGAGGCACCAAATATGCATCTGAGTACAACCGTCAAAAGACATTAGAGTGTCAATCAGAGTCCATCACAAGTCATTCAAAGAGGTCACGTTGACGTCACCGTATTTTCCTTGCCTTACCCCTGTGCGGCTCAGGCTCAATCCCACCCAGGCTGACGTGTGGGCTTGGTTTTCAGTCCATATCTGATTCCTTCGGTTTTACCCAAATACTCTTCTGGGGTTTTCCCGACTTTTGAATTGCTCCCTTAGTCAAAAGGCCAGTCACATAGCACGATGAACAATAACAAAGGAATGCCTTTGTCATCTTCATGGGTTGTGACTTGAGATTGGATAACTTGAGATTGGATGACTTGAGATTGGATAACTTGAGATTGGTAATTTGAGATTGGATACCTTGAGATTGGATAACTTGAGATTGGATAACTTGAGATTGGATAACTTGAGATTGGTTATTTGAGATTGGATAACTTGAGATTGGATAACTTGAGATTGGATAACTTGAGATTGGTAATTTGAGATTGGATAACTTGAGATTGGATAACTTAAGACGGACTTGCATGGACCTGAAACAGCCTCGACTACAACACTGGAGAATGACAAACAAGACAAACAACACAGACGGAGTGCTTGGGGAGGGATAACAATTATAACACAGAATGGGAGTAGGCAAGCGAATCATGAGAGAAGCTGCCAATGTGCTGCAAATATGACTACCAGCTAAATCGGTCACAAAACACGCATCACATGTAGACAGGCGAAGCTGAAAATGTATAGAGTACCGAAGTGAATACGTCACGCGCACCATTAACGTGTAAAAGGCATTAGTGCGAGAACCGGCGCGTGAATCAACACGCGCACATACTCCATTCGTTTGCACTGCACTTTCTGGTTCACAGTGACGTCACACTTCGGTACTCAATTGCAAATGAACTTCAATGGTCAGATTAAGTGCTAAGCAAAGGAAAAGAAAGCTTCCCGTATGTGCACGTGTTTAACTGCATCAATGAAAGAATTGGCAACAGATGACTATCTCTAAGGCCTTACCCCATCAACATTATATCTGGGAGCCTGTCTGAATTTGAAGTTGGGTATTTCCAGAAATTAGGGGTCCATTTTTTAATGTCCCTGTCACATATGATTTTTTAAGTTCAGAACACATTTTCCTATTTCCAAGAGTGATGAATTAATGCAAATCACCTGCCAAACAAATATTAGTTTGAAATCTCTTCCGGTGATATTTCCATGTCAAATTACAAAGGTCGGATGTAACAGGAACACAAAAATGTCACACTTTTGGACCCCTTATTTCTGGAATTAACCAGGTATTCAGAAACTACAATCAAATGGTTCTATGTCAGAACAGAACATGGACGTCAAGTCCCACCTGAAGGCCTGCACAGTCCTTTATCTACTGAGTCAAACAAGATGAAATTTGGAAATTCTGAAGGAGATTGATGGCCACAGAAAGACAACAGAGTTTGGGGATTTTACTGCAAGTGGTGCATTTGGTAAAATTCTCAACTGATTGTTCTTTTGAAGGAGCAGAGCATTGCTGTTGTCTGATTTGAAACTACTGTGTAAAATCAAACCCAGCTGGACATATGCAGCAAAGTATGAGACGGAGAGAACCCCCCCTGCTTTGTGTTGTCTCGCATTGTCTCGCAGGATCTGGGGAATTCCTTTCAGACATCTTGGGGGGGATGTGTTAAGTAACAATAGTCTGGAATGTGTATAGGGATTGGACATGTTGGGGGGGTACCCCTCGGTCTCATTTCATGCTGGGTATACAGCTGGAACCCCAAAATTATCAATTTGCCAGGTGCCAAGGACTGGGTTAAGCACCAAAGATACCCTATTTAGCAGACGCCCCCCTAACCTGCTGATGAAATAATTCTTCATTGCCCACCTCCTGTGAATCGTCATTGTAGCTGATTGACGAAGTGCTTACAGTGCGGGTTGCCATCACCTGAACAAAGACAAAAATGCAGAAATTGCGGAAATTGATTTGGAGAAAGAGTGAAAATTTATATCCGAGTCGGTACTCCACTGAGTGAAACTTCCATGAGCCATTCAAACATTAATCCCTGAACGTCAGTGGACGGCGAAAGCCGCAGCTTTGTGTGAGGATTAGTGCACACCATCACTATTCATTCTATTCATCATGCACCTGCAGTTTCAATGTGGGCCTGCTGCTGGACAGGGCTTTGCATACTGGGCATACCGCAGCCCAGCAGTCACGGTCAAAAGAATCCCGGCAGGAAGCACAGGAAAGCATTATCACTGAAGTGAATGCATCACACGCACAATTACGTGTGTAAAAAGGCATTAGCGCAAGAACCATGAACTGCCACGTGCGCACACTATGTACGTTTGCACTACACTTCCCATTTCAACATTTCGACATCACACTCTAGAGAAGGGATAGTCATAGCTATGATTGTTCATCCTTCAAAAATACTCAAAAAGAACACTGGAATTTCACCCTGGGGGTGACTGCACTCGTGACCAATCCCCCTTCCCCCCTGGCTCTCTCACCTCCCCGGAGGCATCCACCAGTGTGCTGACAACGTCCTTCCCGATGCCCCAGCTCTTCTGGTTCTTGAAGACCAGGTCAGAGGGCGGGTTGTGCCCATGGCCACTGCCAGCGGCCCACACTGTCACCTCCTTGCTGGCCTTCAGGACATACTTGGCCGAGAACTTGTAGTTGAGCTCATCCCCACCGTCCACTTGACTTTTGAGGGTCCAGCCACCTAAGGCTTGGTCCTTAGAATACGAGGAGCAAAAAAGCAAAAGTAAGGTTTTAACTCAGTAAATCTGGTACAAAAGGTAGCTCTCTCTACAAAAACTCTGTAGAATATTTAGGAAATTAAACTTCTTCAGGTATCTAGTTTTCAGCAGGTTTTGAAACAAAGTACTTTGATTTGTTTTTTTTCCCAGTTTTATAATACTGTATAAGAACAGGTCCGCACAATTTTGCTACAAGTGCTTTGATAACCTTCATTTTGCTTACCATTAGAAACTTTAGCAAGACGAGTTGACACATTCAAATTAGCCAGCCTTCAAACAACTGTTTGTCACTTTGATTGGGGGTAACTTGGCACTTTTCCAAAGGGTCCCCTGCGGCATTTTTTGACGATGCTGTGTGCATCGATTAAATATCCATGGATTCCGTACAACTGGTCTCAGCTGTACGATGGCAACAGAGCAACCAACAGTTTTGGACAAAAACATTTTGTTGCCATAATAAATACTTCTTTATGCACAATGTGTTAAGACGAATGTCTGGATACGGTAGTTTTGCCAGGCCATAGTGCTGTCACCATCTCCACATACCAACTTCTGGCCAGGTACCGTAACTCTTCATGAAAATTGTCTAATGAACAATTCTGGTTGCAAGAACTGACACACAGGTATGAGCGCATACCATAAGGAGTTTGGTTTTCACAAATTGCACACGCAAGCATGTTACCAATACACAAATCAGAGAATTATGCTGTGACCAATCTGACACAAATTTATGCCATGCTTACATTTATGGAATTTTACAGTATCTAACTAAAACCTTTTCCAACTGTGGAAATTATGAGTTTCAATTTCAAATGTCCGCAGAACATGTGCAGCACTCATGGGCGGGTTAAAAAAGTTAGGCAGAAATCGTGCAAACAAGTAAAACTTTGTGCTATTGTGTAATGTCAGTGATAGCATGAAGGGCGCAATACACGTTCTAACCTGGTCAGAGGTGTTCTGAAGCTTAATGAAGTCACCCTTGAGATCCCTCTCAATGATAGCTACCAGGCCGGTGGTCGTGGAGCTCTGAACTGTGCTGGCCTCCTCATCAATCCGACGCCTCTTGACTCCCCGAGACACGCGCTGGCTGATTTGGGTCTTGCGCGGTGGAGACGGGGTTATTTTCAACCTGCAGAAAAACCAAGCAACATTCAACAGAGGTTTACAGAATAAGTTTAGCCATAATCCAGAAACCAATGCGCTTTATGTTTCTCTCTGGGAGCCTGTGAGGGAGGTACCGACCTGCTCTCCTCTCCTTCCAATAGCTTGCGGTAGGCGGCGATCTCAGTATCCAAGGACAGCTTGATGCTCAAGAGCTCTTCATACTCCAGCATCTGGCTGGCCATGGCGTCTCGCAACTGCTGCAGCTCCTTGTCGCGGTCGTTCAGGGCCTCGTAATGGTTGTCCTGCTCTATCTTGAGCTGATCTTCTAGGTCTTTGATGCGAGCGATCAGGGCATCATTCTGTCAGACAGAGGAAGAGATGTCGAACAAACACATTAGCCACTTCACGAGAGATGTGTAAACATGCAGGAATTTCTCACATCACAACAAAGAGGATGTTTTAAGTAAGTTCTGCCGAATCCAGTGTGCAGGACTTTGTGGCGTGTATATGTACACCCTCATCCCCACGCTTGGGTAATTCCCATCCACTTTGTATAGAGGCTCAAACCTCCGTGTGGAAGCATGTGTGGAACACTCAAGCAGCCGTGGGCTAAGGGTGGCTGCTGTGGTACATGTCGCTCCACAACACTGTCCTGGAGTTTGAAAAGTGATGATGCCGGAGGAAATGTCACACAAATCTTGAACAAGCGACCACCAAAGGTTAACATTTGTAAAGTCAAACCATGGGTGCTATGGGTCTCGAGCTGGACCAAGAGAGGGTGCTATTTTCTTAGCAACTGAGCCTCCTTTGGTTGGAACTGAACTTCGCTGCTTCACGAATGACTAGGAAATGCACGTATTATGGTCACACTGCTACCAACAAAATGAATACTCCTGACCAACATGGCTCTTTTTAACCAATGAGGGGGTGTTCCTGCTCAACGCAGATGTAGCCGAGACAGGGCACGCACAAAAAAAAAACAGAAGGCTCGCATTAGATATGAATTTACTTTTTAAGCTCTCAAAAGCACCGAATTCATGTTGCTTTTGAACATTACGTTGGGAAACTTGAAACCACAAATCAAAATCCACATTTTGAGAAAAATGTTTTTCCTGTACGCCTCTCTAAAGCACAACTTTTACTTGGAGTGCTTTCCGAAAACCTTAAAAAAAAAAGGTCAGGAGGACCGTGCAGAAAACTCCTTACCTGAGATTTGATGGTATTCAGCTCTGAATGCAAGTTGTCCACTTTAGTACGCATGATACGCAGGTCGTCTTGGCTTGAAACCGAGGCGTTGCGGTAGCGCTCGGCTAGGGCCTTCAAGTCACTCACCTGTGTGAAAACGACAGTGAAAGGTTCATTTCACAGAAAGGACGCAGCAGTGATAACCCAAGAGTTCAAGCAGGTATGCACTCGGCATGACACTGCGTCAGTGGTTGCTTCATGATGCCTTGATCTAGACTCTGTTTGACCAAATATATCCGTATTTGTGAGAGCAACTTTCTCAAATTAGGAGAACAGATAAAAAAACTAAACTTAAGGACTGAGTGCACAGTTTTACCCCTGATGTTTCTTTTATCTCTCCCTTACCTGAGCAGAATCCCCTGCCCTGAACAATCCAGTCTCACAATGGGGACATATGCATAATTCAGTCACTAAATTAATCACCAATGTGCCAATAATTTAGTATAATTTTTGTATTCCACCAATCAAAATGATGTCATGCAGACTTCCTTTCAGACGTCTGAACAATCACCAAAAAATCTCAGAGGTACAAGGGTAATGCAAGCTTTTCCAATCAAAACATGCAGACAGCCACTGACCAGTGACCTCCACGCTTACTTGTTGCCGGCATGGTGTTTAAATACTAAACCCATGGAGGGTTCGATGCCCCATGAAATCCAAAACCCAGACTGTCAAGTTAGTTTCCAGCACAGTGGAGGATTCTTGGGAGGATTCAGGAAGGCTCCTGGTAGGGAAAAATATCCCAGGAGAGTTAAGGGACGGTACCTTGGACTCAAACATGGATTCAGTCTCTGCTCGCAGCTGCAGGGTCTGGGCCTCATGTTGTTCCCTCAGCTCCTGTAGACTCTCGATCAGCTTGCTCTCGTATTCGCTGCGGGCCTGGTTGTCAATCTCGGTGAAATCAATGGTGGACTTGCTTCGGATCTCTTTAACTTCCTGCACAACACCAGTACAACAAAGTACACCTGTCAATGCAAAGTTGCTTAGGGCCAACTCAGGCTAACAAGTTTCTGCTTCATTTGGTGCTCACCTTCTTTCTGATACTCCGAATGCCCCCTTTTTAACCCCAAACTATCCCCAAAAGTCTGAAATTCAGACACAACTCTCCATTTATTGGCAAATAAGTGAAATCCGACAACCGCTCCTTATGCACATTTTCGCATGCGGCAAATGACATTTCACACTGCTCCCTGATGGTAAATGTATAGTAACCTGGTACAAATGGGCAGCCAGCTTGTTCTGATGAAGAGCTCCACAAAACTCCAGGCCAGAGGTTCTGCAGCCAGCGCATTAGGAGACCTTACCTGATCGTACATCTGCTTCTTAAAGTCCAGCTCCTCCCTCAGACTCTGAATACGGTTCTCCAGGTCAACACGTAGCACTGTCTCCTCCTCAACCTGTCAAAACATGGAATTCCATTCATGAATTCAAGTCAGGAATCTCTCAAACTCTTTGTGGCCGAGTCCTAATAAGCAGTCATCCTGTTGACGTCCTACTTTTTGAAATCTACGTTTTCCTCTAATGCTTCAATACCCATCAACCCCACCTCGCTCCCACAGGAGGGCACACACATTAGGTGTGACACCATTAGTACAACGGCTTATCAATTAATAGTAAGTTGAAACTGGGCAGTAGGGCTGATTTTACAGTCTACTGTATGCACCAGTTCTCCACAATTGAATACATGCACTCTAGTAACACTTTTCAAGCCTGACCTCCCAGATCCCTAAAACTCCATCCAGATTTGAAAGATTTTGCAGGGATAGGACTGAAAATCTTTACCACTGAATATGAAATTTCTTTCCTAAACAATGACGAGCTCTGGTGGATTCAAGAAAGCTCCTCACCAACACAAGAACAAACTGCCAAAATGCGCAGCCCCAACTCCAAATGGGTTTAAGCATCTCTCTTGAAAACTACTAGCCAACAACCCCTGACCCTGTATCCTAGCAACCAGCTCACCTGCTTCTTAGCAGCCTGTAGCTGTTTCTCCTTGCTGGCCAGGTTCTTCCTCAGTTCGTTGACCAGATCGTCCAGCTGCTTCTTCTCATGCAGCATGGCACTGATGCGGCCGTCCCTCTCACCCAGGGATGTCTCCAGGGCCTGGATGCGCTTGTTGGCAGCTTCCAGATCCTTTTCCATCCGCCGGTACCTGAGGAGACGAAAAGAAATGCAGCAAGTCAGATACATGTATCAAAGCAGCATCCCCCTGAACCAAGATATTGACGAATGAAAAGAAAGACCAACGTGGGGCTGGGTAGCTCAGCTGGCAGAACACCAGTGCAGTGTTCAAAAGGTCGCCTGTTCAAGTCATGCTGCAGCCGATTTCTTCGTTCATCTATTGAAAAATTACCACAGTGTCTCATCTTGCCATGTGTTCACCTGTCCCGAGGACAGGCAAAGACAGTTTTGATCGTGGAAGGTATTACTGGGTCAATATTTGCAAGTTGCAGCCACCTCCCTCTACAACAGAAACCTTTTACAGTTGCAAATGAATCTTTGATTTCCTTCTAAAACACCAAGTACAATGGAATCACGGGCTCAGACAGCAACGTAAATTTTTGCTGGGAGAGGACAGGCAATTTTAAACTTCTGACAGGTAGATTTTTCGTCCCCAAATGAAATCCTGATTCACCATTTGAAATACAGACTGCAAAGCAAACAACTGTTCAATGGAAACAAGATTGTAATTCAGAACACGGTGACTGCCCTTGCCGTCCCACATCCTCAAAAATCTATCCAGATGTTTGAGCATATTTTGTAAGATTGGTTGCTGCAGTGGGCGTTTCCGGTGAGGAAGGTTGCCGGTAGACACACTGACGACAGCAGGGTTTACTGGAAGAACTCTTGTCACAATTCAAGTTTCTCCTGCTTGATCAGGGTATAATCCCTTCAGGGATAAGCCATGACCACCATCCCAAGAGTTGACACTACACTTCCAGATGGTCAAAGGTTCATTCTTTCTTATTATGTACACATTGGCGCAATCCAAGGATAATACAATCTCTCCAACAAAGGCAATGAAGTGACTTTCAAATACAAAGAGCATTATCAAGTGTTTGCTTTGACCAGGATAACCAACAGCGCCACCTGCAAGCACACTGCAGCTGCATGTACGGTACATGTACACAGAGACCATCATATTCCTTACATGTCAAAAACCTACCAAAACCTTCCCACGCTTGTGGGTCTGTCCACGCTGAAATATCAATACAAACTTCCAACTGTAAAATTTTGCCATTTTTTTGCTAACACACATGCATGTCTTCTCTGTTTCTGATTGTTACCACGGAAAGTTAAAGCTAAAATAAGCAGTATTGAAGAAGTTACAGAGGTTTATTCTTGAAGATTTAACATTTGTCACATGGACAGACACTTTGTTTCTTAAATATGAATAATACTAAATATAATGTATATGTGTGATTGATCATGACCTGCAGCGTATTAAACAGTCTTTTTAGTTTACTTTGAGAGACTTTCATAATCTCAGAAAAACAATTCCAGTGTATACCACTGAAATTTATTTAATGAATACAAGGTAACGGTGTCACTCATCAAATCCTAACCTTGTACCTGTAGTACCTCTATTTTAACAGATGAAATGCTTTTCTCCATGATAGTAGTGTTTCAACCTGAAAAACATGAGCTGAAACGGTTATGTGCATGTCCCACCGGTGCCCCTAAAATAAGCTGGACACTTTCAGGAAAATCCCGATTAATTTAGCAACTACCAAGTCCTATTAAATTGTGTAAACTACATGTATATCTCTACAGTTACAAATTAATTATCTCTACAAATATCAGTGAAATTGTGAAAGTTCCTTTCTTGACTCTCAACAGTGTTTAAGGGAGAGATGATTTCGGTTGGATGCAAATGTATGCATTAGTGTGGATAGACTCAAGTACATTCTAAACACCGTCATACCCAACAGAACAAACATAATAAAACTAAAGGGCAACATTTTTCTCCAAAGAGTTGGGACTTGGCTTGAGAACTGGCAGCCTTCCAACCAGTGTTGCAGGTCTTGAGACCTGGTCTCGAGACCTTTTTTTCCAGTCTCTGTCTCGCCCTGTCAAATCTCGGTCTTGGGAGGGCCGGTCTCAGTCTTGAAAGCGCCAGTCTCGGTCTTGGTCTCGGATGCCATAGTCTGGGGTCTCCCAGTCGAAACCCTAACAAAATGCGCATCTAGCTACCACGCATGCACGCAGTTGCAAAAGGCAAAATTACCTCCGTTCGAGTCAAATCTTCAACCACTGACTCAAATACAACACAGTAATGTTCAGATTTTTTTTTTGCAATGAACAATGAAATCGATGCTGGAAAGAAGACTAGTCAATGCAGCATGATGCACCCTTGTCCCAAGTTGTTACTTTATTTCAAATCCAGAGTAGCCATGCTGCTTGACACCATGGAGATGAGGTTGTGAGTAGCGGAATTGGCACACTAGACCGGTTCCCATTCCCTACGTAGTCTCCAGCTGAATGTAGGGCCGGGACGGGAACCAGTCTGTGTGTGTGCGTATGCTATGAATGGGTGCACGTGTGAAAGTGCTTTCATTCCGTCTTGTAAGTGGTATTTGTTGTTTTAGTAGTTTCATTACGGTACATCATTTTTGGATATTTATTTTTCAGTATTTTGCTTACAAAGAAACAGTTTAAGGATATTTGTTTTAATGCTCACATCATATCATCTGGGACACTCTGGTTGAAAATGACCAGACCAGGGTAAAAGTAGAGCAGTATCACTGATAAAAGAACTGAGACATTCTTTAACAAATATTTGACCTATTTATGTGAGTGTGTTTATGCTAATGTTTTCATTTTATTTCTTTTTATACTTAATTGTACTGCCATATGTTTGTCCCTATTTACCTTTTGGTAAAAACTAAACATTGGTTTCTGGTTGGTCTCTGCCTCGGATGTCCTGGTCTCGGTCTCGACCTGCAAAATTCCTTGAAAACTTCCATGTCATGTGTAAATTGAGAAAACTGTCTGTTCTCCTGATAATGGCTGCTACCCAGGTTTTCCCCTGCCTATTCAACTGTGGCACAGCCCATCTCACTGATTTTAGAGACGATCTCGAGCTTTTCTGATGAGTTTCACCAGCTCACACTTACATGTGTAAAATTGACAAAGATGGAAGAAAAATGCAAAACAACTTAGATATTTTGAAAAAGATGAATTTCAATGGTACATTATAACCACTATAATAGCTTCTCACACCCTGGAGTATCTCCAGCCACGATTTAAGAGATAAAAATACTTCTTACCATGTTAAAGATTTCTATTCCTTTGAAATTTTGTAATGAATAATTTACTTTTTGAGTCGTCGTAAGATTTTGCTGCTTGAAACAAGCCTCTGCAGTGCAATTTTTCTCATTTAAAAACAGAAAATTCTCCCTTCCTTTTCATGACTTTTGCATTTGAATATTCAAATTTGGAAAATAATATTCAAATATTCGATAATCAATCAAATATTCAGATATTCGGCACAGCCCTAAAACCCTGCTACTTGTACTGCCCTCTCTGATCTCGGTCTAAATGTACCTGCATGTACAGTACATGTACCAGATACACGGCCCAAGTATGATCAGTGACCACATGCTGACCCCTGGCCAATCTTCCCTGGTAGTAGACCCAGTGACTGACCAACTTCAGTTGATCAAACTGGGCCACACACATGTATGCAGCATGAATGATTGATTTTCAACAGCAGAATGAAGGCCATTCTGGCCAAAGTGTTACCAAGTAGTTTTATCTTTGGGATGTGATCATTTACAGGGAGGGGGACACTCCTTCCAAGTTCCAATAAAGGTCAAAGTCTCAGAAATGATGTATGTGATTTATTAGTTTGTATTAGTGTATCGTTAGCGTATCCTGACTTCCACAAATTATTTATTTACAAAACAAAGAACATGTATCCACAAATCTAGCTTGATTAACAGAATTTCATTTTGGTCCAGAAAGTCTAGTTTTGCACAAATTGAGAACAATTCAATCATGTTATTTATACTTTTAAAGTTGGTTAGAAACTGCCAACCTTGTACTGTCAAGCTAAAACGTTAATCAGTCACACATGTACACCTAGTTGAATAATAGCAAGTCATGTCATTCAATTGTTTTGCAGTGACAAAGGTTTACAGAAAGTCAGTCTTTTAACACTGCACACTGTTGTTTTATTCCTGCATGATTTAGGTTCAGTTCAATCAAATAAAATAATCAATCAACCTCATCAGGACTCCATCACTGTCAATTGCCCTGTCCTTCACTCATTCATTGACTTGTGAGTGCAAAAAAGTCTGCCAGACTGGAATGCGCCCGACCAGGAGTTCAAATGTCAAGGGTGTCCTATAGTAGTTGGCAAGTGCCACTCCCTAGTTCCATGTAGCTGTGTGTGTGTGGTGTGTGCTGTACATGTACATGTACGTGGAACCACGTGGCTGGTAGCATGGCAGGAGAGACCACGTTTTACAAGTGAATGTTTTAATCACATAAAGCAATAAAGAACTACCGGTACTGTTTAGGGGACACTGGAAGAGTGCTCTTTGATCTAAGACTGAAATCAAATTGTAAATCCATGCTTGTAAATCATTACAAAAGTACCACACTGCTGCAGTTCAGTGCATCGGAATGCCTTTTCACACCCTGTTGGGAATTTCGGCATGTATCCAGCTTGTATTTGACTAAGAGGGTCATGTAATTTTCGCAACAGCATTTTGGTTACAGGCAGTTTACCTTCCAAACCATTGTTGAAATGAATGCAGCGATATTAATGTTTTCACCGATTTGGCAAAACAACCTGGGCAAAACAGGTTTGGTCCCTGAGGCTAGGCTACACAGAAGTTAAACAAAGAGAACTTGTACCTGTGCATTTTGCAGTGTGCATAGTGCATTTTTGTTATGTCACTTCATTTGACACTATGGCACAATTACATACACTACGTAGGTGTTAAATTACTCCAGAGGTGACAAGCTCATTCAAAGAAAAAACACAAGCACCGCCGATGACATCACTTCCCTTGTCTTTTATCCAACCAGCCACATGCTCATTGACGCCTCCTGACCTTAAATAGATCTGGAAGTGGCCCATGAAAAAGTTTAACCTACTTCCTAAGGAAGCTGACGTATGTAACATGCAAAACGGGGATGGTCCACTCTGAACACAAAAGGCAGGGCATTCATACACATTGTGTATGGTATCTTGCTTGAACGAAGCAGGATGTAACATGTCCGCGCAAACTGTACATGTACATGTATTTACATGTAGTTTTGACACATGAACAAAGAAATCATGTTTTGTATTTCGCACCCCTATCATTTATTTTTGAGTGATGAGTATATACAACTTAATTATTAATTAAGGAGAGACAGTCCATGGGCCAAGGTCATAATTATGACACGGCACATTTGCCAACACTCATGTTACGGCAAAACAAGAGTTTGAGCATTTTGCAGGAAATATCGACAAATTGTCTGCCCATGCCATGTTTTGTGAAAATGAAACAATCTGAATGGGGACCGACGGCTGAATTGTTTTTTACATCACAATGCATTAAACGCACCATGTTCTCACACGATGTGCATGTATGTGAACTTGCATTTAACGTTACGTATCGTATGTGAGTAAATTGCCCAAATCTGTATGTATCAGAGGATACATCAAGGATGTATCAAGAGGAAGAAAGACAGTGAACCAGTCTTATTCATGATTACACATGATTTCAGCAAAATCTATTCACAAAGATATTCATGTCCCGTACATATTGTTCAACACAAGAATATTGGGCCTACACTCCGACAGTTCGCTCTTTGCACGATGCCGCCATAGGCATGCCCAGCCTCAATCTGGCAACTTGACACAATAGACATAGTCGGTTCAGTGATTTCTGTTTATGTTGCTTAGCAATTTTGGGGGTGCTGTGTCTGTTTCTTATACCATGGGACCGGACAACATTTCAAAAGCTGCAATGATGCCATTCCCACGTGATTCTACAAAAAGCGAATACTTTCCCAAAATCCTCCAAAATTACAGGCACTGGTGTCCACATTTTAGTCCGCATCAAGTTTACAATCCCATGGAATTAATTTTCTTTTTTTCATGCAGGCTCTGAAGCTTCATTTAAATACAGCCTGACAGACAAAACAAGGTTTTATTCAATTATATCAGTTTGGACATGCACTCAAATAAAAATAAATTTACGCCCGTCTTTTTGATTTAATCAACCATGAGAGCGGTAGAAAAGTTGTTAGTTTTTTAATGTAGATTCCTTGAAAATCACTGTTGCCCCAATGTTTGGCAGTGCATATACATTTATGTAATGTTGCTCTCTAATAAGATTTATAACAAATAGTCTGATATGATTTACATCTTGCCTTTCTTGGATTCTTCTGTCCTTGTCTTTCCTGAACAGTTATTTAACTATTTGACAAGAAATTTTTTTTCAGACGTCTGTATCAGAAATTTAATAGAAGTGACTGAAAACAGAGAAAATTTAAATGAAACAGTAGTGGTTTCAAACCATAAATGAAACGGGGAATCTCTCCACATCAGTGTTTCTGTCCAATTGTAACATGCAGTGAACTTTCGTAACTGTACACACTACTGACGAATTCTGCAATGCTAATTCTAAATGGTCCAGTGCAATGTGAACAGCTATAAAGAAGTCCCAATAATTACTCCACTATTGGAAAGATGGCAGATCCTGACGTACAGATGTTTAATCCTAAGTTTCCAAAGGGGGCCACCACAATGGGGGGGGCTCTTCACGCAAGCCCAAACTAGTCTGCACACAGAGGTGTTGTCCCACCCAGCGTACAGTTTACAATTACATAGTATTCATTTTGTTGCTGTAGCAAAGGCACTTAAATCCTCACTGAGCTTTAATGACAAAGTCACCCATGCCAACCACAAATCCAGGTACCATGCTGACGCTGACGCTAACGCTTACGAGGTTTCATTGTAACTTCCCGGGAAACTATTGATGCTTGGGAGCCTTATTATTCACAACTGAATGCTTCAATAGGAAAAACTAGCCCATTTGAAAAACCGGCCTGTGCACCCCTTGTGATGTGGGTACCCACCTGTGTGCAGAACACTCGTGGATGACCTTGGAGATAGCGTGGGTAGATGGTACATGTACAGTACATGTATACTGTACTGTACATTGTACATGTGGGCTAGACTACAGATGGCTGGCAGCATGCATTGTGGTTAGCACTGCTCCAATTCCAGAAATCATTTTAAGCAAAACGTGAAGTACTGAAACAATACACTCCGGGGTACACTTTCAAAACGGCTTGCTAAGCAAATAATTTGTCTTCTTTCAGTCCAAACCTGAATTTACGTTTCATTTCCTCCATATATATATATGACAATACAAATTTGCATCTCCTCAAAAAGGGGCAAATCTTGAGTTTGGGAAAATTCAAGCAAGTTAAAATGTTGTCCATAAGTAGGCCTTTAATAACAAGACTTAATTTCCATGATTCAGCATAGAACTGTAGAGATTTCAGCAATATATAAACTACAACGATAGAACATGTAATTCTACAAAGAAATGACTGTTTTTTCCGAATATTAATTACTATTATCTTTAAACACAGCAAAATATAAGCACAGAACAAAACTACATTCATCATGGTAAATTAAAGAAATTTGAAGTTCAGAAAAAAAATCACAGTGCATGTTCAGTTTCTGTGCCGATATAAAACATGGTAGGCCCTAAACACGCAAAAGCACATTGGAATCAGTAAACAACACCAGAAAATTGCATCAATGAGGAATTTAATTTCCATATTGGGATATCACAATTTTTGTGTCAAACACTAACAAATTTACTTTAAAAAGGTGAAATTTGGAGGAAATAGGGTTTAGTAACATGAACCTTAGGGCAACCTTGCCGTAATATTTAAATAGCTGTGTTCGCATATGATTTTTCATTTCTTGGTAAAAATAACTGTTCCTTGCTCTATGGTAAAACTCACAGAGACTGCTGTCAATTTCACAAAATTAAATCCAATGCAGATGGCTGATGAACTGTTATATTTATCGACTGTGGAACGTTGGCTGTTAGTAAACTTTTACCATAGCTCCACGGTTTTACCTTCCACTTCAAATCTTACATTTTGATCACATGAATGGGTCAGGGTAGGCCATATTCCCACGACCTCTGTTATTTCTCTTGCTCGAGCCATATACCGTAGCTCCATACTCGAGCCAACACAGTACTGTTCATACATGTACTAGCACTAGCAACATGGGCGTACAAGGAAATGTCCAAAGTGAAGCCACATCTGGTGTCAGATTATAGGGATAATCAGAACAATATCTACAATGTAACTTTTTGAAATTCTTTGCCTATTGCAAACACTAATGCAAGCCTAGAGTAGGCCCAGAACTGTAGGGTCCGTTGTCTGCCCCGCTCCCGGACCCCACAGTTAGAGCTATGGGCTACTCCCACCGCTTTCCCATCATGCCCATCTGGGGGGTGCGGTGGGCCTGACCATGACAAACCCCACAGCACCGTCCTACGTAAACACAGCTTATGACACCCGAAAATTTTGATGGCCGAACAATATGGAATTTTTTCCATTAGGCCTAATTCTGTCAGAATTAAGTTACCGTACATAGGGCCTTCCCCCTAAATATGTGACCAAAACAATAGAGCTAGGCCCTGCAGCCTGCCTAAACTAGCTACTGCTGGACCTATACTATAGGCCTAGCAAAAAAACCGCTTACAAATTCTTACCTAGGTTTCATGTCGTCCAACTCGTTCCTCTGCTTGCCGAGTTCGATCTGCAGCCTGGCCTTATCTTTCGCCGTGTCGTCCAGCAACTTCCTCATGTCCGCCAGTTCCTTCTCGTACATGTACTTCAGATTGGCGATCTCCTGCATCTGGGTCTCCTCCACGGTTGAGATCTGCATCATCAGCCTGCTGTTGTCAGACTCCAAGGAGCGGACCTTGTCGATGTAGATAGCAAGGCGGTCGTTCAGATCCATGAGCTCCTCTTTCTCCTGGGTCCGGCTGATAGCCGTTGGGCTCCTCGGGGAAGACCGACTGCTACTACTACTAACGACATGTTTGACGGTCTTGCTGGACCGTGTGCTGGTCCTCTGGCTCATGACGGGAGTCGACATTTTTTCGGTGAAAACGGCTAGCTTTAACGAGTACGACGCTTCTCCTCGCAGGTAGCTGCAACTGGGTAGCCTATTACGTACGAACGTGAGGTCCACACACGCGGCGCGCGGTACATGCAGCAAACAACACTGAACGAGCCGGAAGTCAGATTCGCGTGGCCTTTTGGGATCACGTGGTATGAAACTGCAGACACAACCGCCAAATTTGCAGTTAAGTGGAGAAAACCGTCAGCCTGCCGCGTGCGGCGCACTAACCACACAATAGTCTGGTTTCCAGACCAAAAGATCACTGATGCTCTAAGTGTTACGATAGGGACCCAGCTCAACCGCATGAAACAAAACCGCAGACAGTATAAGGCAACAGGAATGTGGTTCGCTTACAAGTAAAACGGTCCCTTTATTTACGTCTAGAAGGGTTTTATGTTTTACATGAGATATTGCCCTCTTAGCAGTGTCAACACAAGACATGAGCGTCTCGCTATTTTGTGTATAACCGTTTGTTTGTTTGTTTGTTTGTTTGTACAAATTGCACATTTCTATGGTTTTCTCTACTTTTACTCTTGTAAAAAAAAATAAAAGAGCAGAGAGTTGAAGATTACACAGAACACAAAATTTCACATTTTCAATTGTCATTCAGATCAAGTTCGATGTCCGGAAGAACTGTTTCTTCGTTTCAGTTCATGCATAGGCCCCTGCGGACTTGTGGCTTGACAGCAACCGCGCGAGTAATACAAAGCCCTAATGAAAACCTTCTTTTGGTCTCATGAAATACCGGTCACTGAACCGAACCCCACCCCCTTTTTCAGCATCACAAAGCCACTTCTTCAGCCATATATGCATGCAGTGCATGGGCTGGCAATCAGAACTATGATAGGATTCCTACGCTGTTGCTTGTGTTCAACCATGCAAAGAAATTGATCCAGTACTCGTTCGACCCTTCTGTTTATCGTAGATTGGTTAATCTCATTCAATATTGTATCGATCGAAATAATCCTTGACATGTTTGCGAGGCCAACGACTTCCGTGCAAATGCTTCAATGTGATACAAATATAGTCAGAGCCAGGCGCGTAATTCGTTTACTGTGCATTATCAAAGAGTAGGCCTACCAAATTACTCATGAGCTTCGTGCTTGAAGTAAAAACACTCTGCTCCGTGATCCTGTTTGAGTCCATTGTCGTTTTTCCTATGCAGCATTGCAGAGTGGATGATCTTTAGCTCGAGGCTTTCAACAATCATTTCACAGCTGTGCAACCCTTAAGGGTTCAAAATGCTTCAATTTAGTATGCCAAGGATGAACTTCCAGGATATACCATCAGTGTACAACATATATAATTCGGAAACGTGCACATAATTGCCACTGGTGGATGCTCAGCCTGTCGTCAAAGCGAACGGGGCATCCCCGATGGGACATGTGACATTTTTCTGTCCCTGTTACGCCTGACGTGTACTATGGCAAGGGATATACTGAAACTATTTTCATCTGTTTGGTAGGTAATTTGCAACACTAACCTTATTCAGTCTTGGAAATTAAATAGAAATCACTCGCAAGATGTAACAGGGACAGGAAAAAACAGGATGCCAAACCTATGATGGAATGACCCTGATAATAGTGTGGTAGTAACACGAAGAAAGATCGGTGCGAATGAATTCCTTTCGACACACATTTCTGTCTCTCTCCAGCCGCTCTCTAGGTGACGCAACTACACGGTACGATGGCTCCCTTGCATCGCACCATCGCTTTCTTGCCATTACTTTTGTACATACACGACGCGACGGTCTGCGGCGTCTCGTCGCGCGTTGTGTCGTCGTGCGCCGCGTCGTGCTTCAGGCGACGTAATGAGCGACTCCACGCAGGACGGTGTGACACGACGGACGACGAAAGGAGCGACGTTTAGGCAGAAAAATATGCAAAATGGAAAAGACGTAAGACAGCACGACGTGACGGGCAACGGCACGACGCGACGCACGACGTGTACAAACGTAAGGCAAAAAGGCGACGGCGCGATGAAAGGGAACCGTCGTGCCGCCGCGTCGTGCAGTTGCGTCGCGTAGAGAGAGGCAGAAATGTGTGTTGTAAAAGTAATTTGGATGGGCTCACGCGGTGAGGTGTTGACTGCAGGTCAACACTGATCTTAGAGATCTTTTTCTAGTAAACACATATAGAAATGGGACGTCACTGTCAAAACAGACGTCAAAGATGTCGAGAGGTGTGACCACGGTATCGTGATAGAACCCATCAAGAAAGCTCCTTACAAGGTGTACGTATGGACAAATTCCTTCAAACTTTATTTTGTGAAGGAGGCACGTCAATAGCTAGCTACAGCTGTTCAAAACATGCTGGGTTATTTACCGCGTTGTCCCTAAATGCAACAGGGTGGAAAACACTCTTTGTGAGCGATTAGGGCCGCCCCCTTAAATTAATTCTGAGTGATTTTGCAATTTTTTTACAGTGACGTTTTCTCCTCTTTTGTGTGTGTTTTTTTTTTCACCACGGCCAATAGCGAAAAACCAACCTTGAAGAGTAAATAGACTCTCTCTGAGCTACAGAGAATTGGTACCGAAGCATTGACAGCTTTTTACACGCATTTGTCGTGCTGGACAAAATAGTTTGTCACTTTTTTTGGGGGGGGGGGAGGGGTTGGGGGGATGGAGGGTTGGGTTGTTTGTTTGTTTGTTGGGGTGTTGGGGTTGTTTGTTTGTTTGTTGGGGTGTTTGTTGGTTTGTTGGGGTGTTTGTTTGTTTGTTGGGGTGTTGGGTTGTTTGTTTGTTTGTTTGTTTTTGGCTTGAACTTCAACGCACACAGCGCGCACCTGAAACGCGCACATAGAAGTGCAGTGTTAATGACCTGTGTAATGACGAATTACTGTTCAAAGGACCTCTAACGAGGAATGATATAATGTCACAGATCTGAAGAAATTTGAATGGGCAGTATATAGGGGAGGAAGAGCGATATATTATGCTGAATTACATGCAGTGGGCGTTGTGCATCGTTAACGGTCAACGATATGCAAGGCTTGGCAGGTACTAGTGCACTTGATCATCAATGTAATAATGTTTGCGACTCAATAATAATGGCAGCCAATTACATTGCCCACCTCCTATCAAGGTTTTGGTGAAATGACAACTTCAGTAATTATCTAACAGTAGACGATTTGGGATAGCACTTTATAGACTAACTAAATATAAAATACTGCATAAGCTTTCGTAGCAACAACTACTTCATCAGATGCACTAAGGAAATGTTGAGTTTTCTGTATTTTGGTGTTATCACAGAAAGTTTTTACATTCAATAGAAAGATATTTATATTGAAGCTAAAAAAATGATGAATTTCGTCTGACTGTTCCTTGCATTTCAACGGATGCTCTTGCTCATAAAAAGAGCAGGTGCAGATTCAGGGGGGGGGGTTGGGGTCGAAATCCCCCCACCCCTAGTCTGAGACCAAAACAGGGTTAAAATGGGGAAAATAATACAAAAAATAACTTAAGCAAGTGCACTTATACCATTGTAAACAATGTATGTCGTTTATAATGTTTCATTATCATTTCCAATTGTCCCGCAAAATGAGACATTAATTTAAAAAAATCTCCGGCCAGATGAAAATTGCTAAAATGTCATTTCTCAGCACCAAAAATGAAAAGAAAACTACAAGGGACCTACTGGGGTGATCGAATGATATCGATTGCTGTTTTGATGACATCAGAGAATTTTAATGCATGCCATAAAAAAAATGTATTTAGTCTCATCATTTGTGCGAGATAATATCTCTGAAGCACATTATATTAGGGCCTTTAAAACGACAAACTCAAATTTTGTCTTCGAAGGTTTTCCCTCTGGCATGATGGAGAATTATCGTCCAAAAGGGAGAGAGTAGGACGGCTATAAACCTACAGGTGACCAATCGGCATGGTTCCCAATCATCTAACGAAGAAAGAAAATAAAAAAGTTGTTACGATCGTTTGTGGGGACATGTTACAATCATTGTCCTTCGACAGCGCCATCAACGGTGAGATTCTTATAAATGAAATTGTTTTTGAGAGCGATGAAGGTACAATTTTATCTTAATTTTTCTGTTGGGGGCGCTCATGTCCTGGTATGTGCAGAGCTGTTTATCAAGGTGCAGTGAACTAATTCAAGTGAAAATTTCTGCTCAGCTCATTTACAGCATAAAACGTGCCCCCAATTTCTTTTGAAAAAGGAGATTGTTTTGCCAAAAAAAAATAATAAAAATAGAGAGATTGTGTAAATATGGCCATGATCAACTGCCTGCATGGATTTCGGCATTCCATCCAAAGGAAGAATTGATACTAAAATTACGGATGGAAAACTGTCCTCAGTTCCCGACAAGGTAGAGGGAAGCCATCTGAAACTGGCTACGAAGAGGATTTATAAACTATCAGTTTTTGAGGGGTGGGTTTGTTTTGCGTGAATAATTACAAATGTAATCGGCTAATCCCCCCCCAAACTTTTTTTAATGGAATGACTAGGGTTAAGACAATGATTTAATTTTTGGTTGAGCAACTCCAGTGATGTCGGCTTGCATGTTATTGAGCCCTAAACTGTGTTGAGTTTGCACTGTTTTCAATGGGGCTTGAATTTGTTCACTCTATCCATAGAGATATGTATAGCTCTTTATGTACAGCACTGGAAGTGTGTTATCCACTGCATGCACTACCACGGCCATTTTGTAGCCACGTCGTAGCTACCAAAAGGGCTATAGAACAGAACGAGACCTTTTAAGGGTATGGACCAGTAAATAAGCTGCCATAGATAACAGTGTTAAATATGTCCCCACTTGAAAAAAATCATGAAATACACTCACAAGTTTCTTAGGTGTTCAAGACACAAATCAAATTAAAGCTCACGTCCCCATCTTTTATTTTCCTTTCAATTTTAAGTGGCTTTACCGATGTCTTTTGAAGATATTTCTCTCCAGAGAAAATCACCCCTCAAAACATTCAAGTGAAAATTGATGCCTATACACTCCATTGCAAAATAGAGCAATTTGGAGGGCCCCTTTCGGTCCGATACTCTCAGACATACAAGCTTACAGTCCTGCCCCGGGATTTCATCCACCTTTTTAATTAACAAACCACCCAGTCCACGTGCCACGCAATGCTCTAATAGCAGATATTTGACTAAATATCGCGATTCAGTCCGAGCAGGCAATTTTGGACCTATTTAAAGTAAAACCTTTCTGTGATAACTCTATCAGGAAATTCGTTGCATATGAATTGTAACATTCAAGAGGACAGAACTGAAGAGCAGACACTGTTTTTTCCGGCAAAAATATTATTCCCCGAAGAGTGTTCGGTGGTAGATGAGCAGCATTCATTTAAGCTTGCTCTTCATCGTTTATATCTCTTACGACTTGAAAAGGCACTGCACGGTTTAGAAATGAACAGTTGCAGCAGTGACCTTGTTTCCGCGATCATGAGAAGGCAGCTGCGATCTCCAGGCACGCTCAGCACTGAGTGGCTATTTATTGTCGGCCATTTAGTGTGCTGGATGAAAGAGGAAAATGGCTTTTTCGAATACACCCCATGGTCAGCCATGCAGATCGAGCGTTAGTGCCATAGAGATCAGTGGTTAGTGCTTACAATCACTCAAAAAAAATAGATAAATAAAAATTGGATCGGGGGGGCTTGTTCTGTCGCCTTTTGTGTACCCGTGATTCAATAGTGTGCCGCCTTTTGCTCCCATGGCGTCTGCCTCTAAGCTATTTAGCTTTTTGGAATGTCCCTTTACGTATAATGTATGCATTCGTTTTTGTGTTTATATAACCTGTGTGAACATCATATTTCCCTCAGGGAAAAAACATCCCCTTTTCATGCATTGCCTATTCATCGATGACATTAAAGTCAGTCGTTCTCTTTGTCAAGAACACCGAGCCATTTTGCGGTACCACACTGCTCCAGTATATGTGTTACGTGTACATGTACAAGCTTGTACAGTGTAAACGCCGCGTTACTTTGCCGTGAATAACTTGGTATTAAATTTTTAAGTTTTGCTTTGTTTCAATCTCAACCAGGCCTCCATGCTCTATTGCTCTTCTTGTGTTATACTACTCAGCTCTGTCTTCTTCTCTTCATGTTTTCCAACCCTATGTTTCGTCGTTTGTCTCTGTCCGGCCCCGAGTGTCTTGTTGCCATACTCAGCCCCCCATTCGTCTAGTTTTCTTCGTTTTACTCCCGTTTGCTGTCATTATGTACCAGTCTCCCTTCCTCCTTGATATCTGCTGCGGCATCCATGATGTTTATCTTTGTTGCTCACCTATCTTGTGGCAACATTCCCTACCCAGATTTTATCTTGTTCCAGCCACTGTCGAGCTCTGCTCATCTCTGTCATGTTTGTTTGTTTGGGTTTTTTTACGGAGGGCATAATCCAACCTGTCTTCTCCTGTCTTTGCTCTGCTCTCGGAAGGGCGAGGCAGGTCTATGCCCTCACCATTTTCAGATACAAAGAAAAGACAAATTTTTCCTGCATAAATGTGTAAAACGCCCCAAAGATGTGGGCCCACGCTTCAGGAAGGCCAGCATTGGCAATTTTTGCCCCTTCCCAAAAATCAAAATGGCCGCGGAATTCAGTTCTCGGTCCATCTCAGTGGATACCGGGATGTAGTGACTCACCACCGAGCTGGAACACGGGACTTGCAGAAGTGTTATGCTTGGCATCGACATTTAAAGTGATAAAAGGTACTTAACACACGATAGAGGGCCTACCGTTTTCAAAATTACAGAGAGCCTTACATTATTGACGGTTGATTTCTGGGCAAGACGGTCACAAGTTGAGAGCTACGCAAAGAGATGCCACGGCTCAAGGAGGCAAACAAAATAAGCCATAAAGGAAAAACTACACTTCTGAGAAACGCTCCTTTTCCCGTCGTTTTTGTAAAGTAGTTTGGGTCAAGTTCACTAAGACTATGGTCAGTTGTGGAAAAGGCTATATGCTTTATTCTCGTCCTTTTTATAGCTCCATGGTTGGATACCGTTGAAGTTCGGTGCCAATCAAGGAAGGCTGATAAAGCTACAGTAGGCCCCCTATATTCATATTTACGAGGTTGTGAAAGGTAGATATATAGCTAGAGAACACGATTTTTTTTTTCAAAAGATTACTGAGCATCTGAACCACGGCTGACTGATCTGAACAGTTTAGTGTGCATATTTCACGTCAATTTGGCAGCTGCTGCAATACATTTCGGGTCACTGGACCAGCGGCTGTGTCGTGAGACCCGACTGGGAGCAACCCTCACAATAGCTGATCAACTCACTCTGCGGTTATTACTCTATACCAACCGACTACCATTACGGCCTCAGGTTGGGTCGGGCAAAGAAAGGACCAGCTTGGCTTTACGATCCAGGTCATTTCATACTATGAATTTTTATGACCACAATGGCGTCCTGACGTCGCAGTCAACCTGGCGAGGTACGGGAGACACAGGCTGGGTGCGTGCGTTCTGTCCGACCCGGACGTGGCTTACATCCAAGTTTCGGTCGCCAAAACATGTGCTCCGCTACATCATGGCAAGCAACGTATCATTTCGCTGGGGTGTCACCAGTAATAGACGGCAGACCTTTTTTCAGTTTAATGTTATTGCCACTGGAAGTACAGGACTACATTGGCACCAAAAAGGAATTCCTGTTTGTTCATAATTCATGGACTTATGAACACAGACTTCGTATACACGTAAAAAATAAGGATGTTGAAGAACGACACTCTACATGCGTGACATGTGTTTGACCCTGCAAGCCCAGCGATGTGGAAGCGAGTCGACTCGTTCCAGGAGTGAATTATCATGATATGATGTGGTGACATGATCGAAGACCGCAGTATTCCCTTGCTCTGATGGCTTTTACACGATGAAAAAGGAATCTTGGAAATGTTAGGTGAATATATAAATTGCCTCAGTTAAACCTACCCCTTCCCCAAGGTGTGTGTGGTAAAATCATATTGACATTGGAGGATTGAGAGTTTTGGCTTTTTACGTATGTATATATTTACTCTTGAGCAATCACGTTCGTTGTGTTGGCATTTATTTATGCCCTGTATACTTTAAATTTAATAGTTTATAACCCGAAAGAATCGGTGGACTTGGATGATGGTTTAAGTTTGGTCCAATTCCATTAAGTTCTTTCATATTTTGTATGGTTCTGCAACAGTGACGTACGGGTCTGTAGGGAACATGGGGGTGCATTTTTTTTCAAGCAGACACCGTATAGGCTGTGCGCATTTCAAGTGGAGGTAGCACCGCACCATGTACCAGGCGGCGCTGACTTCCGCTGGGGAAACACCCACCCGTACCCACCAGTGCCCCAGTTATCCAGCTTTCCTGCAACTCTAAAATAATGAGAAATTTTCGTTTCGCAAAAATGCTTTTGATACAGGCGGATGGTTCCGTGAAACACTGATCAGAAACTGCTCGCCTGAACTGAATCTGATTAGACGCCGTAACTGCGGTGGCACCGCACTCACACGCACATTCTTCAGCTTGACGCGCGCGTGCATCTGGCAAATCACGACACCCTGTTGGTCGAAGAGGTATGTAACGCGCGCGTTTTATCTGTCCACGAGCGTTGTGCCACCGCAGTAATGGATTCTAGTTCTGGTGGTCGAATTACACTATATGTTTAAGAAAAGAAAAATTGTTGGCGATTAATATTCCCTATATGACGATATATCATCGTCATAATACATTGGACTTGTGATGATCATAAAGCGAAACGTTTCATTTCCTAGGTATGTTTGTTGTTTTGGTGGCCAGATTCCATATCTCATTGGTGCAATATGCCATCTTGATCGCACTTCACTGAGGAAAAAAATATTGTGTTAGTGAAAGAAAACAATTGGCAATACTTGTGAACCAACTGTTGTGCCTATTTTGAGGCCTTTAGACATTAACTGGGCACGTGCAGGTTTTTCCCGATGAAGGTTTTTATAAAAAGATTATAATGTGGAGATCACGTCTGTTTTCAGTAAGGAGAGATGTTTTCCAAGGACACTGGTTCATGAGGTATTACGTAATTCCTTACCACACTGTAGTTTGGCAGCTGGGCTATGGGTAAACCCGACACTTGTGTCGGGTCTTGCAGAGTGGCGACTTACTGGAGATTCTGATCGGCATTTGTGTAACCAAGATACACTATCCTTTTTTCATTGCATGATATGTCTCGAAAATAATGTCAAAATAGCATTGCACGCTGCAGTTTATTTAAAAAAGAAAGTTTTTGTTTTTATCAAGATGGATATGCAACCCTATCCAATTTCAGTCTTTAACTAGCACCCAAAATGAAATGATTAGATGCTGCGATATCTTTGTTAGTTTTCTCCACGATTCACACTTCCCGGTATTTTTTCAGTATTCTTATTCTGCAGTGTTTACCCTTCCCAAAAAGGTCGCTCGAAAACAGGCATTCCTACCAGAAAAAAAAAGTGCGGTGAGAATCACTCCCATGCATGTACACGTACTTCGTGGTCATTTCGTTGCTGACATAATAACTGAGATCACGGGTATGAAAAATGACATCAATCGCCCATGTACTTGAACAGCACACATGGTTAAAACATGCTCATACAGTGAAAAGAATAACAACATCTGCGATGTTAATTATTTGAAGTTTCAGTCTGTCAGCCAGCCTAAATTACTCTTCCAACATTTCACCAATCGTCCATTTTTGAAACTGCTTTCTCTTTTATTTCTGGTTTCAACACACAACTTTTCTTATTCCATAATCATGCCAATACTGGACAGTGTTTACTGTGTACGTAAACACTGGCATTAACCTTGCAACCACCGACCTCTGTCACAAGTGTGGCACAGTTTAACAGATTAAACGGTTGCTTTTCGCTGACAGGTTGAATCTGGCTGTGGTTGTCATGAACTTGAAAGTGTCGGAAGTTTCGAATTGGGTTATTTGGTACACGTTTCAAGATAACGAGATGCGGGTGTCAACTTGGCCAAACAGTATTTTACTGTCCCAAAAGACGAAACGGTTTTACCCCTAAGCTAACCCTTGGGAGTGGATAATTTAAAACATGGTTTCCTGAAATCTAAAGGAAAATCAAATGGGCCTTGGCTGGAATAATTTCGTCGAGCATCGCGTGAGTAGTGAGCATTATTCTAGCCAGACTATTTTTCCGTTGTGCGCCCAGAGCGGCACGCTATCCTCAATACCTACATGTACATCGTGGCTAAAACATTATGGTCCAGCAAAGGGGGCGCTGTTCAAATCATACATGTACATGGCTAATAGATTTAAGGCGTTTTTCCATAAATTGTGCGCGTTAACACTTGCGCCAAGCGTTGCGTATCCGTCAAAATCGCTCTCGGCCGAACTCAACGCACACGTGCGTTATGTTAATGGAGTCGATTTTTGTGCGCATAAAAGTGAAACACATGAACGCACCGTATACGCAACGCACCCAAAATATGTACATTGTACATATGGAAAGCCGCCTTATTATTAAAGGCCGTGTCCGAAACGAGTGTCTAGTGCTACGGCTAGGTCTATTGTCTGCGCGTCTCTGCGTATTTCTAATGGAGTTAAGACCCAGACCTAGCTCTAGACAACAGATTCGGATGCAGCCTTAGTTTGCACATTCCTTTTTAACCCCCCTCCCTGTCATGTGCTGAAGGACACTTCGTGCGTGTTGTTAAATTCTTTCCCTGTCTTGCGTCGGAGGGAATGACGTGGAATTTTCCACAACATGGAGTCCAACTAGTGGTAGTTGGACTCCATGTTACTGGTAGGTATTATGATCTGTGATCAATGCTCATCGGTTCAAAGTCTAACCTGTTTTACGTTAAAGAAATTTCGTGAACCGTGAGCAACACGTTCCAAAATGGGGTGCTGGACGCGATATGTTAGAAACCCTCACGTGGATGTGAATTAGCTCAAGAGGGATGTTTTGGGGAACTGAGGAACAAAATCTGTATTTAAGAGTATCCATGGCTAGTTGAAACCACCAGAAATGTAATCAAAGTTACTTTTGCTATTTTTTTGTCCATTAACACTTTCTTGCACTGAAAAAAGAAGAATTTTGGGCGTCCTAAGTAAGACACTGTTAGATACGTACACTGTACATCAAAATGAAGTTCTTGTGTATGTTTCGACCAGGCTAAATTTTTGCCTATTTGGCACTTCCTTGCATGGAATAGAAATTGACGTTTTAAGTTCAGTTAGACACTGTTGACCATGATACTGTACTTGTGTATACAGTACTAGTCGCATCGGTTTACCTGTGCATAATATGTTGCAAAAGTTAGAACACTTTTTGAGCGACCAATTGCGTAACTTCAAACTACATGTAGGTCGCGTATCTTCTGAATGTTTGTTCGCTATTCTCTTTTGGATAGCACCATGATTGTCGTCCGCTTTTAAAGTGCAGGCAAGGGAGTGATGCCAAGTTGCTGTTGATATGGTGAGTCACCCAGCTTCGCGGATGATATCTTGGCCTCGGTTGAGTTCCACGCGTTTTGCCGATAGAAAGTATTTACTGTTCCTTTAACTTGGCATGGAACCAATGAAAAAATGATAAGTGCAATTCCTCTACAGAATGTGCTGTAATTTTTCATAGGATTCTTACTTAGCAGTGTTATGTCCAGTGATCTTGAGCGAGTTAAGCTTAACAACGGGGTAACAAGGGCATGTGAATTGATATCCTTGTGTAATGCTAGTGCTTTATAATTTGCTCGCTCAGATATTATCATCGATGTTTTCAAGAAAAAAATCATACCGCATCAATTACAAAATTTGAAAGGAAAATAATTTTTTAAAAGCAATTTCCACATTCATGCACGCACGGCTCAAAATCGAATGGGTCACTAGCAATAAATGACAAAAACTCCATGGGTGCAGAAAGAGAGAGAGAAAAGGAATTATTTGCTTGAGAAAAATCAATTCAGAATCAGTAAGAAACTTGCCAGCCCAAAGTGCGTGCTTCTAATTGTCCTGTATAGGATGTCCTTATAAAACCAAGATTTGCGAGGTACACCCTGCGTAAATTATTTTCTATAACTGCATTCTTTATCTGAAAGAGAGCTGTTGGCATTATTTTACACTTCACAAACGGTATTGCGGCTTTTCTTGGGGGAGGGAGCTTAGGATTCTTGTAAGGATGATTAAAAATTTGACAATGGTTTGTAGAAAAGAAGTCCCCACCCCATCCCCCCAGAACCAAATCCTGGATGTGCCACTGCATGTCCTTTCAAAACGTTATCCTGTGCGCCACGAATGTCAAAACAATAGTTTTAAGAGTCTTCCGTTTGAAGCAGCCTAAAAGTACACGCACCACAGCTGACTGCTACAATCGCGTGAACAAAGCCAATTTTGGCGTCACCAATTCAGAATCTCTGATCACTCATGCGTCACCCAATCATTATCTTGCCGGTATCAGATGAATGGAAAAAATTAAGTTTGAAATAAAGCATATACCTTCATGAAAAATGTTTATTAGTTACCGAGGAATTCACCTCCAAATGGTCATTTCCTTTTAGGGGGTGACACTAGGTAGATCGTTTTAATTTAAACTGATGAGTCGGCCGTCTGCTAGGAAAGACAATGATGACTACTTTCTAAAGCGGCGCCTTCCGCCTTGCTTGTGGCTTCCCTCTTTTTTGGCGAACTCGATGAAAACCTCTGCCTGTATCCCCAAGGAGTTTGACCATGGGCCCTAGTTATGATGTGAGTGACGAAGGGAGGTCTGTCATCAGTCTTGTATTGTGAACTTTTTTTGTGTCTTCCTCGGCGTGGCGCTGATGCAGCCTGGGGGAAACGGCATCAGAAGCTGCCATTTAGAGGCCTGTTATTCACGAGAACGTCACAACTGCCCCAAGTCCGATCTGGTGACGATCGGATTTTTACGGCGCACTCATCAATCCGAGTATGCGTTTGCCGTTTGAAGTCAAAACGTGCGACCGAGGCTCTGCACGCGTAAAGACCACTGTCGCAAGAGCTTTTCTCAAGTAGGATTGGAATGGAATGGGTTTTCCCAACATTGTCTCGCGTAGGCTCTCGTATTGAAAAGTTCAAAATGTAAAATGCTGGCGGCAGCGGTTTTCTGTGTAGATGTGCTCACCTGCGGCATTGGAATTCTTGACTGCATGCACCGTGTTTCAACGTTATTATTGTTGGAGATTTGGACCCACTTATTTCTGGCAACACCATATAGTGGCTGATGGAGTGATGAAGAGCGTTGATTACACTTTGCTGTTGATTTCACTAGGCGGTCCAGAGTACTGGGATTTCCCCGGGAAAACACCCCCAAACAGACGGGGCGCAAGCACCTGAAGCACGGTAGACTCCAAGGTTCTGCGCCCCGGTGGATGTACAGTGTAGTTTGCGTCGCGCTCGGCAGCCTCGTGATCGTCCACACTACCACGGTATAAAACCATGGGTAAACTGAGCGTGAAGGGTCGTAGCAACTCGAACGTGGACTCAATTCCAGAGAAGCACTAATCGTGGATCTAGTAGCTCTGATGTATCTGGGCATTTCTATGGTCATAGTAAGTTTGTTTGCTTGTTTTGTACATTCGTGATCCTCACTGGATTTTACCACGATTTTCACTTTTTAATCGCACAAAGGAACCCGCTGTTGGTAACTTGGATGACGTCATCATAGCTCTATGGTTAACCTGAACCTTGCTTGTAAGTAACAAGCAAGGTTCTGCAGAATGTCCTGGCGGTCATCTGAAAAGGCAAATAACGCAAGATAGGCATGGGGCTACTTTGTGCAATTGTTCCTGCATATTGGAATGACCGAAGACGACTCCTCTGCAGGTGGGCCGTTCTGTATGTACAAAGTCTATTTTTGTGAACCTTGGCTTTGAATGGGAGTCTTGTTGTTCAGATCAATATGCTGCGTACAAGTCCCTATAATTTTATTGTTGCTGTTTGATTCTGCATGTAAACCCAAGAGACTTTTGTAAGTAGTCAGCATAATGGCTGCTAAGTTGCACCCTAATCCCTGTATCAACTAACCCCCGGAAGTGAGATGTGTCCCCGCGTGAGTGGAGGGCATTTACTACCCGTGAGCCCGGTAAACGGGTGGAATTATTTTTTTCCCCTCGCATTTTGGAATCCGCCATGCTTTTTATCCATCAATCCCCGCATAACTCGCGGGTCAAGGGACCTCGGGAAAGGCTATGGGTTGGAGGGCGCGCCACCGCGTCTGAAAAGTGGCGGGAAACTCCTGAGTACATAGCCAAATGTCGGATGTGGATTGCAAGAACTATAACGGGTTTTCATGTCAAGGCCGTGTGACCGTCACAGGCCAAAGTACTGTCAGGTGACACTGATAAAATACACATTATCGACACTACAAATGTCATTTTAAAGTGACAATCACATCACAACTGGTCAAAAATGATTACTTGTCATTCGTTTTCACAACACCAAATCAATTTTCGATGTGCTTAGAAATAGTTAGGACTTTTTATAATTATTATATCACAGTGTTGTCCATACTTCCAATCCAGTGAACTTTTGCATTTTGTTTTTGAACAGTTTCCAAAATTTAACGCCTGACATCTACCTGCTTTACATTATATCCTTGCTTTGGAGAAAACACAGCATGGGTCTTTTGTTCTGACAAAACAAGTTTTTCTTACTTTCTCCTTGAGCCTCCACTCTGTTAACAGACTTTACTGAGAGTGTTTGCTGAAGAAATGTATGCTGTTTTTAAGAAGGTGATGTTGCGCATTGCACACTAAGCATGATGATATAAATGATCAGTGAGAGATTTGAATGAATTCTATCGGCGTCACAATTGGACTTTTTACAAATATCTAGGCATCTGTTTACGGATTAAACGTTAAAATTTTCTTTCACTTTTGGGCTTGAAATAATCATCACCATAATGCGACCAAAAATTACTCTCTATAGAAATGGAAACCTGATAAGTTGCTCCTTTTTTCTTTGAATAGAACTTGATTTCAGAGACTGATTCTACTTTTCTATTCCGAAAATTCGAGAAAAAAGTAACGACAAACGATAGGCCTCTCCGACAAACTACAGCATTATTTTTGTTCTGGTCTTTCAGCAAGTGTTAGATTACCGTTGTTGTATAATCGCTATCTTGAAATGGTGGTAGCCAGATAAGGCCCGTGGAATGTCATTATTCAAAAGATGAACGAATGTTTTGCTGCAGAAATTAAATTGTATCGTCAAATGGGAAGTACGCGTGCTTGTTATTACTCTTACTTGTAATGCATTCGATTCAAGTTCATATTTGGGGGGGGGTGTTAAGAATTGAAAGGTTAATTTTAACTGTGAACATGAACGCTAGCAGTTTGGGAAGGTGGTTGAGTCAGCCTCTTTGGAGGCGACAGTGAGGTGCCAGACTCACTCCGGTTATCGCGTCTATCTCCGATGTTGTTCATACCCACAAACCACTCGGGACTGTGATGATACAGGCGTATTTTGGCCCGTCTGAAATAGGAATATGCAGATAGTTTACTGGGGTGTAAGGATGTTGTTGTAGCACCGACGGATTGAGTGGAGAATTATGGGCAGATATGTCAGTGAATCATACCGCCTTGATAAATGCGGCTGCAAAGTTAAACCATGGAGGAAGGAATAGTACGCGGTTAAACACATTGGAAAATCACCCAAGTGCGTTCGTTGCATCTCACTTTAAATAGACGATGAATAATCGTAAACTTATCCTGGCGGAGTGATTATTGCAAGATGGAAATGACAGTGAACGCCTCTTGTAGATGTGCCATCTTGCAAAGTCGAGCTTGAATTTGGAAAACATTGATTTGTCAACAAACGACGTATGTAAAGTTGTTTAATTATAGAAACTGTCTGCAATTACATGTCCAAATGTATGTTACAAAGAACATTGAACACACTTCTTGAGAAAAAGGCACAATGACTATAAAGATCCTACAAATATGTACAAAACATTAAGAGCATTTCATGTATTTTTAAATGCTAGGAAATATATAAATGATGTTCTTTTAAATTTGGTTTTATATTTGGGGGAAGTGTAGGTTACGTTGCCATTTACTTTTTTATATTAATTTTTGTCTATTACTCTTTTCACTTTCAGAGTAGAGAGTCCTTTTGTCTCATGATATAAAAAGATATTTGTAAAGTCGTTTACAGGTAAAATCATCACAGCATGAATTTCATAAACTAGAGTAGAGTAGAGAGTCCTTTTGTCTCATGAAATAAAAAGATATTTGTAAAGTCATTTACAGGTAAAATCGTCACAGCATGAATTTTATAAACTAGAGTAGAGTAGAGAGTCCTTTTGTCTCATGATATAAAAAGATATTTGTAAAGTCATTTACAGGTAAAATCATCACAGCATGAATTTTATAAACTATTTTATTTACAACAACAGGGAAGCGATGTGCCGTATCGTGTTCCTGTACCCTTCACTCATTAGTTCATTATGAATATCCTCTTTTTATATTATGTGACCGCTGCATAATTGTGTGATCTCTCTCACGACAGTGCTCTCTAGGGACATTTTGCCTATCAAAAATATTGTCACCTGGTCTAATGACCTATTGCGTTGCGCTGGGTTCGTTTACGATTATTAAATTGGAAAATGATCGAAAAATCAGTGAGTTTCGTGCACGATTCTTGCGTGGAAACCAGCCAATTAAACGAAAATCTTACCGTCATCATGACGGTGACTCAGTGAGCTTGTGATTTTTTCCTTGAATAAACGGCAATTTCGGTGGAATTGATGGGAGAAGGAACAGTTAATCCCATTTTCCACGAATTGTCGAAAAAATAGGAGCACATCCTTTTGTTGATGCAAATATAATTCATGTCATCTTATTGTTTTGGGAGCTATAAAAAATTGGAGACTAATGGAGACTGAACTTACTCAACCACCCCCAAGCGTCTCCGTTTTATTTACGTAGGCTTTTTTTGGGGGGGTCGATGTTCATCCATGCCCGATAAGTTGAATTCAGGCCAACTTTATTTAAGGGTGCTTTATTTAAGGGAAGCAGGTATGGCTTGGATATGGGAGACAGTATACTTTTTTTTTTACAAATCCATGCTGCAATTTACAGCGTGTTAACTTGCCGATGACAGTTGCAGCTGTGCACCGAACAGTGTGGCGACTTCGGCGAAGGGGAACGCATTTTTCACGAGTTCGCCGACTGACCTTGCCATGATTGCATGCCGGTTGCGCTTCCAAAATTTTCCGTCACGTGATGGACGCCAGCCACTCACGAAGTCCGCTCGCCCAGGATGGAATACAACCAGCCAAACCTCACTCAACGTACAGAAGTGCACTGACATCTTGATGGACAAACCGAGTGATTGTGTTGGTCATGTGCAATGGTAAATCCTGTTGGCGTCAGCGGTGCATGCGTCAATGCAATATATACCAGCGTTATAGCCAATCATTTTCTGGTTCTCCAAACTCTTCCTTCATCGTGATTTTGTTCCTTGATTTCATAGACCTGAGCCCATACGTGAAATCACAGCGCTGACAATGTTATTTTAAGGAGGGAAACTGAGCTGTTATGGAGTTACTCGTGGGAAGTTCAGTGTTGAAAGTTTGAAAAGTGTGGGAAATTGCTAAAGAATAATATTGGAGATCTTCAAAGAGCCATCTTTTTACAGAGGCCTAATTTTGTTTTCATTTTTAGTATTACCTAATGTAACTAATACTAATTTCGATATTTATTAGTGAAACTGTGATGTAATCTTCGGTATAAGCCATACTTTGTCACAGGAGCTTGAGCGTCGAGAGTTGCAGTTTTTATCTTTTGCCGCGGTCAGTTCTCTGTTGTCCTTCTTTTCATGTGCTAGGCCTATAGTAAAAGAAGCAAATACGATGCTCATCAAAAGTTACAACTGGGTTTTTTTTAGTTCCACATGAAACATTGAACGAAAAAATATTCTACGTGTGGGTTTTCTCACTCTACCCCGTCTTTCCACACCCCTCCCCCACCCAGCAGCGTGTCCACCTTTTAGTGTCGGGTGCAAATTCAAAAGCGAATGCGGCCTCGGGCTCGTTCAACGTGATGCCAAGGGAGAAAAAAAATATCAAAAGACTTACTCGTAATCCCGGCATCCATGCTTTTATTTCATGGTGTTGTCTTTTTCAGGGTTTGGGGAGTCAGGTTGGTGTGGTGGCTCTTTCCTCGTCTTCCACCTGTGCGATCCGGCTTCGAATCCCACCTAGGCCAGCATGTGGATTTGGTTTTCAGTCCCGACCTGACTCGGTGGGTTTTCCCTGGAATATTCATTCTGGGTTTCCCTCCCACCTCTAAAACTGAACATTTCTTTATTGTCGTAATTTTCACTTCATCCTGATTGTGGATGCGCTGCAAAATGCGCTGTTGGATGAATTAACAGATATAAATAAAATCATATTTGATAAATAAATACACCGATTTCTTTCTTACCTATGAAGTATTCTTTGTAAAAAAACAAATCCGGGGGGGGGAAGTTCCCCAGCTGGATACGCCACTGCTCACCCTGCCCCACCCCACTTTGGCCAAGAATTAGGCTTCTGTTTCCACTGTTGCTTTAAACATTACTTGATAAGTCTCCAGGGTAACTCTAGCTCTTTGGACGGCATGCATGTGAAAGGGAGAACAATTGAGGATTTAAGCAATGTCACCATGGAGGACTGTTCTCATAGATATGACTAAAATGCTGATATTAAGAATGAAATAGGTTTAAAAATCCTCTGGGATGTGGATATTAATTTTAATTGACTCTCTGAAAAGAGACTTACAATGAACGATTCAGCGATCTTTTTATTTAAAAAGTTTCTCTGTTTGTTTATTTGTATGTTTTAATGCAATAAACCACAACGGTGTCATCATGTAAATGAAGCTAAAAGCTTTTACGTCTCTTTCACGGCAACTTAAACGATTTTCGCGCCTTTTATACCTCTCCCAGTGTCAATCCTATTTCCTGCCATTGTGCACGGGCTGAGGATAACGAATGACCCTGGTGACCATAATGACAATAGCAGGTTCAACCAATCAAAGGAGTCGTTTTATAACCCAAGGCCTCCCCGCGCATAATGAACAGAGCGACGTTTAAATCTATCTAATGCACTTTCATTCTGCGCTCAGACTAAAGAAAAATCCTCGTAAGATTATTTTATACACAATAGAACAAGTTAGAGTTACAGCCAATATAGATACGCATTATCTTACCATCAACAACACATTGCTGTCGCACTGTCGTATTTTCTCCCAATAAACTTGTTTGTCGTCACTGTACTTGTTCACAGGACGGATAACGCACATCCCTGTTTGTTTATTGACAATTTAACGACTTTGGTAGTTTTTAGTTACAAAATTGTTAATGATTCACTAAGTTAAAAGAACTGTTCTGTTCCTTCACTATACTGATAACACACGTCTGAAGTGATCTGCACTTGTGCTAATTTCTTGTGAGAATTTTTCCCAGAAAGTAATTATAATTTGCAAGGTTTTGCTTAGCAATTAAACGTACTAAAACGTTGTTGCAGTTGTGCCCAAAAGATTTTCGTTTCTTTTTGAGTTCAGTTTAGAATTGAAATAAACTTTGTGCGTGCCATTATTTCGTCGATCGTACGACGATCTGACTTATCTCAATTTTTGACGAATTTGGGTTTTTAGCATATTCTTGTTATGCATGATGAATTTTTGTTTCTAAAAATTTCAAACTGACAGGTGCTCTGAAAGGCTAATTAAATTAATTTGGGTAATTAGAAATATTGACATACCTCTCCAAAATTTAAATTATTACCTCACGGACTGACGCATTGAGATAAGTCACCTCGTGAAACGTGTATAGACAACGCTTTTTTATTTCCACGAAGTAGCCTACACAGTCTGGTGTCTGGACCGTAAGCTATACCTATCGATGTCATTTGAAGTTCAGTCAATCGAAACCAGTCTTGCGCTGTTTGGTGTCATTCGGTAGCTGAAGTTGAACCTGAATTTCAACTGCGTTTCCGTTTCTTTAAATGACTGGACATAAGTATATTCCTTGTTTTTTATGCCGAAATTCGAATAAAATCGTGATGGGCATTCGTGTGTACGGTGACACGAAATCCTAAGCGAGGCCTACTTGTGAAGTTAGTCACGGCAACAATACTGTGGCAGTCTCGTCTTTTGGAGTTTGCTACCCGGTCGGGCCAGCCCACGTCAGCGAGCGGTCTAGCCTTTGAAGGCCGGTGGCGCCGATCCGTTTTGGCAGCAGTTTACCGCCAGGCCCGCAGCACAACAGCCTTGATGAACAAGAAAAGTAACAAGGGGACAGATACAGTTGATACAGGGCCACGTTTCTTCATCATTCACAAAAACATGAGCCTTCGCAAAGGCGCTTTACCTCCGCGGCACACAACGTTAAGAAATTACAATGAGTGTAAATTACTGATCCTTTCAAGATTCAAAAAGGACAATCATTAAAATTGACTAATTTCCAGTGTGGCTTGGTGATTAGCTATCAGTACGGTGATATATGTCTCAATTATTTACATTGCTATGCCAAACTCACACTCCAGTACGGGGCTTCTTTCCCGCGCTTACGTACAACTATGCAGGAATACTGGTCTGCGCAAGTCGACCACCACTGCAGGCGGGCGAGTAACGCCTGCCGCGCGGTTTTATACGGACTGCTAGGCTAAACTGGTACCCTAAAAAATCGCACAAATAGACATACCTAGCAGCTGGGAACTTAATAAGATGAAGAATAAGGGGGCCAGTTACAATTTAATCCTTCACGTTTTGTGGGATTCGTATTTGGTTTCCGGCTGCCCGGTTCAGATCAAAATTAGCATTTTACCTGTTTGGTTCATGACATTTGTGCTTTGTGTTTCTCTTTTGTAAATGTTGATTTAGTAAACCAGTACAGATAAAATTTAAAATTTACACAGTTAAAAAGAAGCTAAACGTAATGAACTGTAACAAGCTACCAGTTGCCATATTTCTGGTTAGTATTGCAAACTAATGCAAAGCATACAAAACCTAAAGAATTATTTGTTACATACTGCAAAAGGAATGACACCGGACATGAAAGACACTCTGATTGAATCTCTCGTCGACTATATTTTATGTGGAAAAGCATACGAAACTTTTCATGTCAATTCCTAAATTGGAATTAAAGCTGTGTATTACTTAACTAAACGCTGTGACCCAACTCCGATATTTAGCCTCAGGATTTAAGGGGAAAACGATGACCCAAGGTCCTTTTAAAAGTAAGTCTGCATTTCCCTTGGATTTTCGATGCATTGTAATGCTGGCACTCCGCATCATTGAATCAGGAGGTAATTTCCTGCTGTTGCTGCTAATGTCATTCAAAAGTCACCGATGTCCTTTCAACTGATTAAGAAACAACTCTGACATTATTTTGGTCTACTTCCTTTACTAATGTCATTTAAAAGTCACCGATGTGCATTAAAGTGATTATGAAACAACTCCGATACTATTACTTCCTGCACTGTTTAATTTACCTATACACATGTATGGTTTGAAATTAAACTGAAGACATAATAACTGACAATAGTCAGTCCAGGTCAGACACCAAGACAGACGTCTTACGTATCTTTTTAAACAGTCTTTTGTAAAGCTTACTTTTCCGCCCCTTGAGTTTCCCTTAAATAGGGCCTTTTTCTGATGGGCTACTCTCAACATCAAAATCTACAGTATATAATACAACCAATTATACAGTGACCCCGAGCAGATTTCACGTTTCACGTATTAGTATTGGAACAGCAGTAGATTTCCTTTACAATGTATGTCATTGATATGCCCTATATTACTGTAATTCTTTTAAAGGAGGTGTTTAATTTGTTTTTGCAGAAAATTGACCCTGGTTATACATGGAAACATAAGTTCGAATGATGAGGTACACTTTGAAAATAACAAAAATAGAAAATATGAGTTCGTGACCTTTCCGATGGGAATTCCCCTTCTAATTTCCTTGAACTTTTGCAAAGTTTCATTCTTTAAAACCTTTTTATCGAAAAGTATAAACCAAACTCATTAAAGGATTTTAACTAACCTCCACATACATCAACTTGAAAAATTCGGCGTGCGCATGCGCACACGACATCGATCACTGTCAGCCACAGAGAAATCGACATGTTTTGTTCGAGGAAGTGACCTGTCTGTGTAGGTCGCTGTTTGCGCTCATACAATATGACAATGAAAATTTCAAAAAGTGACGAATGGTTTTGGCGCTCATTTTAACCTATTACATAAGATTTTTTCCCCAACAAAATATCTCATATATTTATTTAACTATCTAACTTTATTAAAATACGAAATCTGTGTCAATACAAATAAGTATTATGGGGGAAATGAAAGATTCAAAACGGACCCAACTTTAAATGCGTTTTTCTCGAAATGTCAAAAACTGAGATAGGTGAGATCGTGGTACGAATACGCATGACACATTTGTCGGCGTATTTCTGTTCATGTACATTTACTCTGTTCTGTTGGTCTGTCCTCAAATCTACCGCTTTTGGCGGTAAAGAGAGGGTTACAATTCTGTTAATTCAATTACTCAGCAAAAGAAGTCTATACCGAGCCTTGGTCATGATAACGTACTTGTTCTTTCACAGCAAAAACGACCACTCTCTTTAATTAATAACCCCCAATACGTAATAATGGATTATTTTGTTACGCGGAAAGTTTCCTTTTTGTTCAGATTTTTCCATATCTATTCACACAATATTTAATGTATCACAAAGTTAATTTCAATTATCCTGCACGTTTTGATTTAGTGTGAATTAAAAAGGTAACATTACGGAATGCATAGTTTGTTTGTGAAATCTTTTCTGACGATGTCAGAGCCACTTCCCTACTTCTGTACTCCGACGACGTACGTCTTGAAACTCACTCTTATGCTAAACTGTTTACTGGTATTTTTATATAATTAAAAAAATGTTGGACAGGCATTTGTAATAGAAAATAAGGACAGTGATACAGAGAAACAGAAACTTCAGCAGTGTGAACCATGCGCAGTACCTGCAAAGGTGTGGCATGTACAAAATTAAACGTCGGTTTGAAATGCCAATTATGAATAATAATTATCAAAATTAATTCCAAAACATTTAAAAACTATGTGGAATTGCTCGATTTGGCGAACATTAAACAAATCCTTTTCAATATAACATTTCTGAAGATATGAAGTAGCGAAACTCTTTTTTATGAGATCATTGGCCAGATCTTGGGAGCAAGGGGTCACGCCCCCCCTCCGGGCGAAAACATACCGGTATAATAAGAGATAGGCGATTGGAGGACCATGTCATTTCATTGCCTTCCCAGACCACGAGAGAGCTATATAATTTGATCACACATCTTACAAAGGCCATGACAGATTTAACTTTAAAAATTCCCATTTTTACCCCCCCCCAAAAAAAATGGCCGCCGAAACTTGGTTCTGGATCCGCCCTTGTGTGAGAATAGCTAAGCGCTATTACACATTTCTATGGCACAAATACCAGTCTGAAAAAACACAACCTCGACTCTTCGCAAAAATACTAATCTGGAAAAAAAAGTTAACCTGAACTAATTTCCTTTTCGAAAGACTCATTTATTCTGGAAATAAAATGAGTTCAATGTGCTCAATGAACCACAACAAGCGCCTAACTAACAGAAATAGATGTTTTTGTGTCCCTTCAGCACTTTATCATAATTCCCGCGGGAGCAGTAAGGAGTTGAAGTAAAATAACCCAACATGCCCCCCTCCAAAAAAAATGCTGGCGGCGGGGAAGGTCACGCATGCCTGTTCGCGAAAAGCTAAAAACCAGGCACGTTTGCTATGTCCATTGAAACCCAGTCACATGCGCCTTTTATCCTGTTCAAAGTTAATTTCCATGAGCCGGTTTACCCAGCGACGCTGAGTGATAATACATGTACATGTACATCGGTGTACCTGCCCCTTTGAATGGAGGCCTAATTCGTGCCAGTGTGATGAACCCAACCAGCGAAAAGGGTCGGTAGGCGGGGCCTGTTGGCCCTGAACTCCACCGCTCGCAATGCCTCACTGGCTAGCCCACACAGACTGGTTTTTTTTTTATTTTTGGTTTTATAATTTTTTTATTTATTCATTTCCATAGCCACTCATAACATAGAGGGTATTTTCTGTTTCATGCTATAGGTCGTTAGCGAGGCGCCAAAGCCAAGGGATGTGGCAGAGTCGAAGGCGGGCTGGCCAATGTGTTGTGTGAGTAGCATCAATGGGGGTGAATGTGTGGATGCTGTTAGAGACATGTACTGCAGCTCGCAATCAGTCAGCGCGCGAGGTCAGATCAAACCATTACAACCAGCCATCACCCTAAAAAGAATCAATCCCTTCGCCTTCCGTGGTTTGGACTTGACTTCCAGAATTGCCCAGGGAGAGGTTCGGGCCCTGTGCCAGGGCTATTTTTGGGAGGGAGCTCTGCCCGCTTTACGACTCCTTCGCTGCATCGGGGTAAAGAACTACCGGCGCACCGTCCCGCCGTTCAGGCGCGATGCGGTGACATGTCGAGCTGCGCTGCGGTACGATATTGTCACGATGCTCTGCCTAGCATTCAAAACAACACCAACGTTGGTATTCACTAAGTCAAACATCAAAAGGTAAGATTTTTTTTCCTCGTCCCATGTTGGATCAAAAGGGGTATGAATTTCCCTTTCTAAAGGGGGTGATTAAATTTTTTGGTACTTTGTCAGAATTGGACAAAAAGTGCTAATCAGAGGAAATAACATAAACAATGATCATAGTGGATGCTTTTACCTTAAAACTAATTTTTAATCATTTATATTGGGGGGTGATGCATATGGCTTACTGCTCTTAATATGTATTTTTATGTCACCAGAAGTATCCCAAATATTTGAATGCTGGTGTACAGAGCACTCACATGATTAACAGTTAATGTTTTCACGTGTACCTGATTGAGAGTATATGATATTTCCAGAAGCCATATATTTAAAATTGATTCATTTTGGTTTTAATAATTCTCAATCAGTTTAATTCATATTTGATTTATACGAGTTAGTAAAGGGTCAAATTCTGCAAACCACTAGAATTACTAGTCTTCAGTACACGTCAGGACGCGTTTCAACCGTATTTTTGGTTTTAACAAAATTGTGTAGCGCCAACAAAAATTCACAAAGAAGTCGTTCATACCCGATCCGCCGACGCTGGCAGTTTCTCTTACCAACGGTAAAGAAGGTCCAAAATACGGGGTTGAAGCGGTTACTTCAGGTGACGCCTTGGGAAATATGATCTTACATTATATGTAGTCATTGCATGTGTGGGGAGAAAACTACTTAGGGTTTACGTCGGTGTTGATTCCATGACCTGCCGCATTTATCTTGTCGGGGATGCATGCACGTCCAACCTTGCAGATCGGACTGTCCTACCTTTCCCCATCTGCGCAGTGCATCTGGCCCTGCATCTCAGCTCACTACCGCACGAAATCCGCCCAGTCGCATGCACAGCCTGACCGAAATTCGACCGTGACACTCTCGTAACCCCTGGCCCCGTCCGCGCTACACTAGACTCCCGCCAGCGGGAACAGGAGTTCAATGTTTGGCACGAAGCAGGTTTGCCCGAGGTGCTGTGTACTTTCCTCGACCCCCCCTTAATGAGAAATCTTTAACTATGAGAATATATACGAGTGAGTAAGCTGCCTAATTCATATCGCGTTTGTGGATGTGACAACAGAGGCCGTTAAAAAAAAGACCGCGCATGGGTTGCTCATAAAGCGAGAGACGAGTTGGTGAGTCAACATGCAGCGGCACTGGAGCGCATCTGAGCCGGAGAGAGGCCCCGACAGGGTGAATGGTATTAATATGATCGATAGCATGAGAACGGCATCCAGAGGGACCATTACTGGGGGAGTGATTGGGGGACGAATTCACCATGCCTACGTCATGACACGCTGGTGGCGAGGACGACGATGATGATGGCGGCATGATATGAAGCAACTGCACACGGTCTCGCCACGGTCTCGCCAAACTGCATGCCGATTGCCATTGGGGCTGAATGGACTCACTTCAACCATGACACACACACGCAGGACGTCCGTACCCACCGATGTAGGCCTAGCCCTTTTCGTTTACAGTGCCTCAACCTTGAAGTTGAACTACCATTATCACATAAGGCCGAGTTGGCACGAAACTGGCCCGGCTGCCATTGCGCATCGCACAGCGTGGTCGTTTTGGCCTGTTAAGCCTTCCCCGTGGGTCCAGCGAGGTGCAGTCATTGATCGGGCATCTAAGGACATGACCTGACCTGCACGATTTCTCACTGCAGCACTTCTCTGTAAGTCAGGCACTGGGCATGTTCACCATGGCATGGACGGATGCAACCCGCTGTAACAGTGCTGCACGCCATATATGGGTACAGCGTGCGACAACTTTGCCACCCAAAAAAACCCACGCTCAAGGACGGCAATCGTGGGGCTGTGGTGAGTTATTTGGTATAGGTGTGGCGGAATTTGGGGAAACAACGCAGAAAGGAAACACCCTGACCACAGTGGGGATTAGCGAAATGCTCGCTATGTAGATTACGAGCATTTGGCTGTTGCATGCAAAAAACAGTGTTAGTGCTTGGTCACACAGTTGAGACAGAAATGAAGGCCACATTGAGGCACCAGTTCAGAGGTCCTTACAGGTCATCAATATATGATGTTCTTCTACATGTATAGTTTGGCTCTTTTTAGGGAATAGGTGTTGTATCAGCGGTCATTTTGGACGAAGGAATCGTCCATAGATCTAGTTCTTCTATTCATTTTAATCAAAAGCACAACCTCGCTGTTGAAAGTACCGAATGAAACTAACATGGCTGTCGCGACTTGAAACTCAAAGTGCAGCAAAGAGGCCATGGAAGAGTTCCAAATATATCACGGAATACAACACAGTGTGAGCAGATTGTTGAAATTTCGTATGTAATCTCTGCCTGCAACGGGTCCGTGGCCATGAGAAAAAAGGGAGGCCTACCCGCCTAGCCCTGGCTGTGATCGAATTCGCACATGGCCGGAAATGTGCCAAAGGGAAAGAAGGAAGCTAGTGGCCACGTCCAGACTGTTGTGAGTCGGTAAGATCGTTGGATATTAATAACCAGTACAGTAGGGACACGGCACTGCTCGCTGGAAGGTCGCGGTGTTCCCAACGCCTGTCTCAGTCATCAGCTTTCAGTTTGTCGTTGCTGTTGTAATCATGGAGGATGTATTGCTGTATAACCCTATGCATTTTTGGCGTTCTTCACCACGAGGACACTGTGGAACATCGCTCTGTGCGCTGTAGTGATTTCACAAATGTGGAAGGAGAATGCATGACGGCAGTCAATGTCTGATAATTCTTGCCTAAACACTCTTGTTTTGCCGTTAAATTATGGGCCAAATTATATACACAACAGCTTAGGTGACAAAGTGTCACCGGTGTCGTGCAGTACATATGTCGTGAGCTAGAGGGAAGTAAAACTATCCCACTTTACGAACTACCCAAATTTGTGATGTAAGTTCAAACCCCAGTGAGCTCATGTATTATAATCTCTCCAGCATATTTTTAATAAGATTAACGTCTCATATCCTAGGCGTTCTGGAAGGTGGATATTCCTGTTCAACAGTACATTTTAAAGGCATTCTTTTTAATAGGGAAATAAATTTGGTGATATTACTTAGCAAATAAGCAAAACAGATGAAGCAAAATATGGTCCCTGACATAACACACAGTGTCCCATTTCTGGTCCGTATATCCATGTACTTTTGATCAATCGGATTTCAAATTCTACTGTACTTAAAAAAAGATTAATCTACTTATGTTTCGTTCATTGTGGTACTTCAGTCTTTTAAGACAATTTTTAATTGTTAGAAATTCGAATATCATTCTTTGCATTCACGATCATTTCATTCAGAGTTAAATCTGAGTCTTGGTGAACAGCACAATGTCAACAATTTTGCTGATATTTATTTCAATTCAGAATTATTCCACTGTTTGTCCTTCATCTAGCATGAAAGCCAGGGGAGGAATGAATTCCTTAGCCATCGAAGTCGTATACATGATACTTCTATTTACCAAAACCAAGTCGAAAAACTTTTCATTTCAATCATGTTTACCAAAGATATACATGTACACATCGCCTTTGTGCTCAGCGATTTCCATGTCTTTTTTGTAGTCCACTGAAGCGAACAATGGTTGGAGCTTTCTATTAGAGCGTTAAGACGAAAGAAGCACAACTGTTGTATTGTAACATCGGCCTTTTGAATTATTTCTCCCCAACAACAGAAATTGAAAGAAATTGACCGGAAGCCTTGTCTAATGCGACCCCTGCGAGCTGCGTCTCTCGGCTCGCCGGTGAACTCAACGCTACGCATATGTTTATGGTATGCGTCTCTCGACGGGTTGGCAGTTGTCGCTGCATACCGAATTTACTTTCTAAAAATAACCTTGGTATTACTTTAAAATCCCTTCTTAAAAACGAGAATATATGCCGTAATGATGGCAATATGTTTTATTTTAATGAAACGTTTGCAAGTGAATGCTGGTTCGTGCCTATGCTTCGCTCAGTATGAAATTGTACGTTTGTTTTTACACTATTTTGCGTCCGTTTCACATCAGGGGGATTCAGTCATGTTTGCAATCAAACAAGATTGTTTGGGTCAAGCAAGGGGGGGGAATGTAAAAACAAACCACAAAACAAAACCAAATAATCCCTTAAATGTTTGGTTTTTTCACTTAGAAATATCTAAGGGAAGGTGACAGTCGTCTCGTCTTAGACTGGTAGCAGGCATATCTAGAGAAAGTCAAATGCCCTCTGCAGAAGTGGCTAACGTGTAAAAAAGAAAAGAACCGCCTACAGTTATTTGTTTCATTTTCAACAATAAAACAACGAAAATATTGAAAACAAAACCAAAAACCAAACAACAAACAGAGGTACAGTGCACAAACAGTGTTTATCATGTGAATCTCATGTACCCTCAGTTAGTAACAAATATTAACTCACTTTTTATTATTCTATTTGATGTATCAAAAAGTGACCGAAAATGTTCTGAATAGCAGACCTCAAGTTTAATCACCGGGGGCCGAACCGTTCATGACGCGGTGCGAGCCTTTAATGTCAATGTGCTCGGCCACAGGTATGATTTATAACATCCTGACCCCAGATTGCCGTAGGTGACCTACATCCAAACTTTACTCATACGAGGGCTCATGGTGTAGGGGAGTAGAAGTGTTGTAGCAGTTTTCAAGCTGTAACCTGCTGGGAAAAGGGTTGGACCTACGTAAATAAGCAATAAAACCCTGTGGCCGATGATTGAATGGGAGTCTGGCCCATGTTGTACATGAATTTGGGGGTTGGGGCAACAACCCTCGATGTAAATGACAGATTTTCACTTTTAATTTCTGGAATATAAGTTTTTGTTTTTATGGACAGTAGTAAATATGTATTTTAAAATCAGTGGCTTGTGAGTTCCATAGTTACTTTTCGTGTGTAAATTTACTTCCGGGAAAAGTGTCTCGTTGTATCTTACAGTCATTTGAAACGTGTTTTTGCGTTTCGAAATTAATTAATATGAATTATATGTATATCTATTATTTTTAGCCGAAGTACGATACAATCAAGAGTCTTGATTGTTCAGATCAATTATGCCATGTATTACTGGTTGTGTGGTAACAATTCAAGATGGCCGTTGCTGTAGGAGCGTTTCTCTAGAGGATCGTTCAATCTTTTAGAATCGGACTATGTGCTTCACAAAACACTTTAGTCATTTACGTCAGATGAAACAGTGTCATGAATTCTGAACCAATGTACGGAGTCCTCAACGTACACCTATTTCTTTACTTTTTTCACTTCATCCAAATCAACGGATGTGTCTTATTTTACTGGTCATTACGTTAAAATGAAATGTGTTGCCAAGATCTCTGCTGTTATAAACGTATGGCAAAAACAAAAGGCACTTGTATACGAGAGACTGAAATAAATTGTGCAGGGGCCTTCAACCTCTTGTGTCCGTACGTGTATTAGCCGATTAACCAATCGTTGACCTCTCCAGACAGGAAGGGGGAAATTTCAGTCGAAAATTGGTTGGTTCCCCTCGGGTACTCCAAGGATGGGTCCAAAACAGCGAGAGGAGTATCAAAAAGATGGATGACGGGGAGTGTTCGGCCAGTGGGACTCTATGCAGGACGCAATACGTGAGTCACTTCTCTCAAGATGTGTGGACCAGCGTAGACGCGTGGATGGAGCTGTTCAGTGGTGGTACAGCGAGACGCTGAGAGACGGAGGAGGTGTTCGGCCCTCAGTTGCTGGAAACTTGCGGGATTTTACCCACCTGCGATACTTGCCACACATCGTCTACCCGTTTGCCCGTTTGTATTATAGACTGCCGGTGATAACTCAATAGGACACCACTCCACAAAAAAAACTCTGGATAACGCAAGTGGGTTGAGGATGGTACTGTTGTGGTGCGTTGCCTGCTCGTATAGGAGGTTATGGGAGCTCCTCTTTACGCGCCTGCGAGTAAGTTTGGCGTCTTTCTTCGACTCACCTGTTATGTTTACGGCTTAGATGTAGAAGCAGATACAGTATGTGACAGACTTATACCATAGGCAGCTGTTCGTCATGTCAGGATTAGGTTTTGATGCTGCCTACACGAGTCTCATTTGATCACAACTGGAAAACTTATCACGCCAGGTTTTCTTGAGCTGTAGATTATGTTTTTTAAGAGAGTGGTGGAAATTAATGTTGGGGAAAAGGCAAAACTGAAACAATAGTAACACAAAAAGTATGCTTTTTTGTCGTTTTTTCCAAGCGTTACATTGCGGAATTATTTTGTGAAGTTGTGAACAAAACCCTGATTTTCCATGCCTGTCCGAGAGAGCTTTTTGCATGGAGCCGTCATGCTGGAACAAAGGCACCTGCAAAACAATGAATATTTGTTAACTTTGGTGGCGTCACTATGTATGTTGTTATACAAAATTTGAGACAGAATCTAGTCAAGTGACCAAGATATGTCCGTGCAGCCTCGCTTTTAGCAAAACCGTGCAGAGGGTCGTTCCAGTTATCAAACATCCAAAGACGATATCAACACCAGTGTAAAGGCATTAGTGCGAGCGGTTAACATCCCTTCTCAATTCCAAAAAACCAATAGATGTTTTGGAAAATTTGGATAATGTGAGTCTATGATCATGACAGGTATAGTGATAGTAACACCGGTTAACACCTTTATAATTTATGTTGAGCCTTTTTACAACGTTTAGCTTACCATCATTTTCTCTGAAAACCAGTGTCTTTGATCTCTTTTTAAGCTTATCGTTTTCCTTTAATGTCGAATTAAAGAAATGAGCGAGTAAGGTCTGACGAATTTTATAAAAGCTGCTTCGCTACTAATGGTTGGACTCTTCTATCATCTGTGGCTTTCTAACTTAAAAGTATGAGGTTAATTTCCTTTAATGAAAAGATGTCATATTTTATTTCCTTTAAATAGAAAGCCTTCTATTCAACTATAACCGTTTGCGGAAGTTGATCAGCCGATGATGAAAACTTAAAAACGCCAGTGCTATACTTCACCTTCCCGAGTTTCTCGCTGAAAGGATACCCATGAGATTGAAGTTTGTTGAGAATCTTAATGGGTTAGTTTGCTCAGGGACAAATTTAGTGTAAACCACTGGTCGATTTTGGCTGGTAACCTACGCATAATATATATACCGGGCACCAGGCAAAATCGACCAGTGAATAACAAATCGTTGCTTATCGAACGAGCCCCAAGACTTAGTTTTTTTGTCCACGAGGTTGCTTCCTTCTTGTGCCTTATTAGTCGGTGTGTAAAACGGTTACTGTGATTAGTACGAGTTGGGATTTCTATTCTTATAAAGGCGCTTTTCCATTAGCACGTCAGCACTTGCGCCAAGCGTCGCGTATCCGTCAAAATCGCTCCCGGTGCGATTTTGACGGCCGAACGTAACGCACACGAGTTTTCTGTTAATGGAGTCGATTTTTGTGTGCATGAAAGTGAAACGCATGAACGGATCGTGTACGCAACGCACCCAAAATATGTACCTATGAAAAGGTACCTGTATTATGCCCGACGGAAATTTCGCAGAGGCTGAATAACTGCAGTTAACACCTCACAACTATTTTGCATAAAACAACGTTATTGTCCTCTTTCATATTATTTTGAACATAGAATATAACTACTTTGTTGTTATTCTTGTGCATGTATAATGAGGAGAAGTCCTCCTTTGTTTCTCGCCAACAAACGGCATTTACGCCCAACTACGGTGATAGCGCATCTTCCTTCAAGCATTGTTGTCGGCCCACATTTCGACCGATGATGTATCCACTGAAGTTTTATTAACTTGCAGCCTTTAACTACGAGGGCAAAGGTGTGACTGACCAATCTGGCCCACCGAGCATCACCGCTGTCATCCTGTCTGCGCAGACCAAGGCGATGCAATTCTCTTTGGTTATCTAGCTGTATGAGTGTCACCTATGCGTCATAAAGCTAGGTTACCAAAGATAAGTGTAGTTTGCCGCGAAGCATCTAGGAGCTACGTTTACCACGTGAATCGACGAGATTGAACAAGATGTGTGCATATTAAATTACTTCCTGTACTGGTTTGCAGCGCTCCGTTTTGAATTGATGCCTAGTACAATATGTTACAGTTCCCTAGACAAAAGATTTGACCCCCAGGTTTCGACATAAAAAAGGCTTTGTAAGACACACTTGTACTTGCGTGTCGTGCAGAACATAATAAATCCTTTGTTAGAGGAACTTAAAATACCAAAAAGTTCATTGTATGGCATGTGGATAAAATGTCAGAGACAAACCATTGTGGACCGAAGGCGGGTGTTTTTGAACTTTCCACGGATGAACAGGACAATAAGGTCTCTGGGGTATGCTTGTACACATTGAGTAGCGATTACTCCATGGCACGTCACGAGGTTGGCAACAACTGCATTTGTACTTACAGATTTCTAAAACAGTTTACCCACTGTTAGAAAAACTGTCGCGTGACTGTGCGCCGGACAGATTATGACAAAAAAAGGTAAAGCAGTTGGCCACAACAATTTGATTTTTAGGATGATGCCATAACATTGTAAATGAAGTCCGATGCATGTGGAACTTAAGTTTTGTCAAATCTGTTTTCCTTTCAATCGCAATTGTTATTGGATAGACGGGGCTTTGTTTTTACCAATTTTCCCTAATCTGAACGATTTGTTAAACCTGACGACAAAGACAGAAAGAAAGAAAGAAAATTTCCAGACTTATACTATCTATCGATTGTTCATGTTGTTGAAACTAAATTGCCATCTGGTTGAGTTTTAAAGACACGGCATTAACCCGAATGTCTGGAAGAGTTGCTAGTGACGTTAGAAACAATGGTGTTGTTGGTATCATTGCGTGGGGTTTGAATGTTCCTGGATTTCATGTGCCTTTGCCTCTGTCATTGTGTTGTGAGGGTGGCTGTAGAGACACCCTATGAAAAGAGTACAAATTTCTGGGGAATTTAGATCCGCGAGAAGAGTGTTTCCACTTTCTGCAATAAGAAGAAAAGTTCAGGTTTTAATTCGAAGAAATCGCTGCACCGAAGGCCAGCCAAATTTCATTATAAGAAGTGTTATTTTTCACAGGTTGTTTATTTAAACGAAGTGTGCTGCCATATGCGTTAGTGTATTTTGAACCCCTCCCCCAATATAGCTTTCATTGTTGGCTGTCCTTGCTGGCTAGGGTATTTTCCTTCGACAGTTGAGACATCAGAACTGTGTAGTCATGAATTGCGTTGTATTTTATATCCATAGCGTTGTAACAGGTATTTCGTCACTCCATTGTGACAGGCAAACCATTGTCCACAACCTGTTGAGGACACCGCACTGGTTTGGAAATTGAGGACAACTGGTTCATCTATTTTAGGGTATAAACTCTTCAAAGGATAGCCCAGCGGTCTCGGCTCATGAAGCATTGGAAACATGTTCTCCGAGAAAAGAAATACACCTCGCGTTAAAACGACAGTATGCCACGGTTACTTCATTTGAATAGCCAATACTTCCCCATTAAAGAACCTCCTTGCGGACATATTATGTCTTAGGCACTTTGAACAGTCAAACTGCAGTGAGCGCTTCAAAAAAGGTGCATGGTGGCAAGAATACAACTAGCTAGAAATTTGAAAAGTAAAACTTAGACACAGCAGTAAAATCGATTCAGCATCTATGATAAATCAGGACTTTTTCCAAGATGTAAATAAATCAGGACAATGAAAACGGAAAGCACTGAATTATGAGCAGCAAAAAGTATTCTAAAGCAGGGTTGGTAAAAATCATGCGTTTTTTTACCTAAAAAGCAGATTTTTAAACTTTAAACCAGATTTTTTATTTCGATCGATTTTTTTACACCGATCTTTGTACAAACTGTCCTGAAGGCTTTTGGTCCTGAAGTTCAAGACATGAAATAGCATGTGATTACTAAAGGACCCATATGTTGAACTGTTTCTTTCTGATCAAAGACAAAAGTTTGCTAAGTCCAGTTGATTACCGGTATGCTGAAATACACACACACACACTCTTGGTATGCATTAACTGTTTCTGCAAATTTCAATAAAAAACATGGTGATTAAAGATCAGTGTCTTTGCTTTTTCAATACGAGTGATTCACAAAAGTGCACCTTCTAGAGTTTGCAAAGCGTTAGCCAATCACAACGCGCGAAATCTGTCGATCCTTTTCAAACACGCATTGGGTCGTCAGATTTCGCGCATGGTGATTGGCCAGCCAACAATGAAAGCTGCTTTTCAAGGGGTCGATTCAAAATATGCGAATGCATGTGGCAACACGTTTCGTTTAAATGAACAACATTCTGTGGAAAATAACACTTCTTATAATGACATTTGGCTGGCCTTCGGTGCAGCGATTTCTTTGGATTGAAACCTGAACTATTTTTCTTTTTCAGAAGGTGGAAACTCTCTTCTCACTGATCTAAATTCCCCAGAAATGTGCACCGTTTTTGTAGGGTGTCTCTACAGCCACCTTCACAACACAATGACAGAGGCAAAGGCACACGGAATCCAGGAACATTCAAACCCCACGCAATGATACCAATGTTGCAACATTTGCAACGTTGCGCGTTGCAAACTCTTGAGGCGCACTATTGTGAATCGCCCGTATTGGGATAAAACTCCTTTACTTGCTAACACATGACATGCCTTATGAATGTAACATTTCGAGAGACTTATTGAATAAATACGCATCTTTGGAGTTAAATTCTGCTTTATCTAAATGCATGTAAATGGAATGGCTATTGAATTTTGTACATATATGTACATACAATCATACAAAATGGAGAGTGGTGTACATGTATACCAGGTCAAATAAGTGTAAAGAGAAACATTATACACAAAAACGGCCCAATTCTGGTGGTGTGGAAATGTTTTGAAGGCATCGGTATATTAAATTCAGCCATTTCTTCCTTTCAAATGCCTCAAAAGAATCTAAGGTTTCTTTAACGTAATTTTAAAAAGGATTCTTGTGATTTTTAAAAAAATGATTTAAATCATGATTTAAATGAAACAACCTTGTTCTCAACTCGACTGGTACTTGAAACTGTCTCCACAGCCTAGTGAAGCTAAATAAGACAAAATTCTGTTTTGCAGGGGACAAAAAAAACACTGGACACGGGCTTAATTGCTGCAACTTTCATTTATTGGGCCCTTTCGCCTTAGTAAATCAAGCTGACAGACAGACAATCACAGGCACCCTCCTCCAAGCGATGGTGTGATCGACTTTTAAGGTCTGGCGGAGCTTATTAATTGTCTCATTATTAAAAGTGAAATCAGAATAGCTAATGGTGATGACGATAATGTGAAGAACTCGTCTCCATCATGGCACATGTCTTGAACAAAACTATAAACCGCTCTCAGGATTTGCCTACAACTTGTATGGGCGGCCAAAGTTTGCAGAAACATCACGTTTGTGTTGGTTTTCGATATTACCCCAAATTCGTTCAAAATGGACATTTGTCTCATTTATTTTTAACAGGATCGGGTTTTCATTTCGTATTCAGTAGAACATATATTATTACCTGGTTTTCTGATAGCTGTGTGGGATTTTTTAACACTTTGTGAATTGTTCTGTTACTTTTGTACCGACGACCAACCATAGTTTTAGCAGCCACTCATGGGAAAAACGCGACTGTGACGTCAAAAGAGCAGATCCAATATCGAATCTGTAAGGCAGTAGATAACCCCATCAAAGAATTTCAGTAAACATTGTCGGCCAACCGCCGTTATTTTAAAAGCTTCTGTTTCATTAGTGTACCGGTAATTTTTCTCACCTTGTGTGTACATGATTTCAAGTGGCGCCATTAACAGGGACTTTTTATTATTTTTTTTTTCAAAAGCCATCTAGGCCTATACTCTCGATCCATGGCTATGTATATGTGTATCATATTTTCTTTGTTTTCAATCGCATGCTGGTTGCGGACTTCTAGAAGCAAGTCAAATTATGCGAACCTAAAGCAAAATATTCTTCTTCATTTTTTAATTTTCTCCTCATAATCCAGGGTGAACCAGCATTTTTAGACGCATGGTAGAAAAAACAACGAGCCCAATAGATTTTAAAAAGTGATGGTATCGTTGTCAAAATATATATTACTGCAAGGTCGTTCGCAGACCAAGTTTAAAACACCTAAAACACCACCATGACGGGATTCATTACATTTATCGAATGGGACCCGAAGCAAAAGGGGGTGCCTCATCCAAGGAATTTATTCCACCTTGAGCTTACGAATGTTTCCGTGATTTTGCGTTACTCATACAAACTTGTGATCAGTGAGCATGAAGCAGTAGCGTAGCCAGCTTTTGGTGGTGGTGGGGGGGGGGGATTCAAAAGCGAATGCGGCTTCGGGGTTATTTGACATGATGAATCCTAGCTTTTATTTCATGGTGTTGTTTTCTTAGGGTTTCCTTGCTAATATTATATATATAAACATTAAAAGATTAAGATAAAAATTTGATAAATGAATATTAAAATAAAAATAAAAAAGATCCATGGGGGCACGTTGCCCCTTGCCCACTCCCCACCCACTGGATATGCCACTTGCATGTAGTTGTTAAGCCGCGCTAAATCATTTATGCAAATGTGACACGAGCTCAATGTGTGACAGTCCCGTGACCATTTTTCAGAATAATATTTCGCTTAATTTTGTCAGTATTTCCTTTGTATATAATTTGATGTATTTACTCAGTATTGTTAGCATTCTCGAGTCTTTTGAAATCGCTTGTTGCAAAATCATGTCTAGTTATGCAATTTGTGGAAGCAACCGAGTCAGTCTCGTGGTACCTGTATGGTAAATTAATCAACTTGGCAAAGGTCATCCCAACGACACACACACACGGTCTAGAATACATGCATAATTCTACGCGGTGTACAGCCTCCCGGCAATAAAATATTCATTCACAAAATATAGTTCGCATAGACACCGCCCATGGGTGCAACATCTGGATTATGCATTTGAGGCATGAACATAAAATACGTATAAGATTCCACAGGGAAAGAGAAAAAGTCCTACCATTGTCTACACTGTTCCGCGCAAGAAGCAATTAATACCCGTCATTTGCAAGACGAGCATCAGCGAATATACCCCTGCAGGGATGAAATTTAGTTCACGTTTCTTTGTTGCCAGTTTTTGTATTCAGTGTTGAACAAAATATCTAAAAAGTCATATAAAAATGAAAACGCCTACTTTGAATGATTTGTTTTACTGTATAAAAAAAACACTCTTAAAATGATCTGGGTAAATTCAAATTGACTTTCTGATTTAGAAATGTACTGGAGTTATGGAAGTAGCGGCAATATTCGATTTTGATTGGAATTTGAGCGTGCATTTATGTTGGGTTCGGGAGATCTCAACAATCAACACTATGAACCTCCTCTGTGTGAAAAGGCATGCACAGAAATACTTTATCTACTCTGTGATGGTTTTGTTTCACTTCCAATTAAATGAAGGTAGGCCTAACTGCTCAATTTTGGCAGTTCCAATTATTATTCAACAAACTCCAGAATTTGAACGGAATTACTAACCTGAAAACCTCTTTGTCCCTAGGTTTTTGGCTTCTTGACCCACACTCCTTGGTTCTTTAAACCTATCGGGTTAACATTGGATTGCAAACGAAGTTAGACTGTTGCAACGCCACTTAATGTTAGTCTTGGATCGAACCGTATAGTGAATAGATGCAGCATCACGAACAATGCGAAGCCTCAATCCCCTAACGTGCTACGAGCAGGTAAACCCATACTGTTGAGTTGAATTACTTGGCAGTACGAAGGAGAGGACCAAAATGAAAGTAACTGTAAATTACGTCAGCTGATTACAACTTCGATGTATTTTGTGCGTTTCTGCGACTTGTTTGCAATTTAACAACAACAAAAACCGAATGTACATGCAAATCTTACGGGGAATATTGATAATGTTAATCGTCATAGTTACTTCCTCCATAAATTAGAAAAAATACAGGCGATAATGGATATTGTACCTTTCAAGAACAGTGTTTAAATGTATTTTGCTCCATTTGAACTGTAACCCATACATTTCATTCCTACAGCTGTATTAAAGTGCTCTTGTTCACAGTGAATTGTCCCTGAGTTCACTTGGCCAATTGCGATGACGGATAGTGACGTCACCATTTTGGGCGTGCTGGGTAAAACAGTTTTCCCTGATCCTATAAACGAGCCGAGTCTGACCGACAACGCTGACCCATAGATGAACTATGCAGCCTATGCACTGATTGGCTAATTCAATTACGTTTATCATAATTTAGTTCTACCATACTGTGCTTGATATTCCAGACAAGACATCCTGGAGATTAAAGAGGTAGAGAAGAAGTATTATGCACGATATCTTTTACTTATACACGTATGATCATTTTTCTCCTCATATTTCATTGTTTTCTTTTTTTTCCTGCGGCACCGTTTTTCAGGGACTAAAGCAATTTTGAAATTTTTTCATGGAACCTTCTATTTCCTTTCTGAGGGGTAGGGTTAAATTGTGAGGCTCTTTACACGCTTTAGAAAGAAACTAAATAGTTCTCCACATTGCCTTTACCCCCCCCCCCGTCAAACACTTTCTTTTGAGGGCAGCATGGGCCCTGTCTTGAAGTGTCTGCCCTTGATCCTCCGGATCGACAACGGTATCCTCGAGTTTTATTCACAATCTTTCGGGACGTTTATCGCCGCGGCTTTAACATGTCACTGTACCTTTTGTTGCCGTGGAACGATTTATCTCATGCAGGCGAAGCTAGAGTTGTCTGCTTTATTCTTTGGTTCATTAATGAGACGTTTACTTATTAATATTTGAGAGGTTTGTCTGTGATGACCTCGTGCAGCTATCACATCCCGGTGGATGCGACTCGAATATCGAAGAGTACCACACCCGTACTTCATTCTCGCTTTATTTTGCGCGGCACGTCATATTTGTGTTTTCCTGATGCCCTACTGCTTGTTTTGTTTACGCATGTGCAAAGTGGCGGATCCAATCACCTCCCCCTTTAAAAAGGAGGGGTGTTCTGCCATTTTGCGAAGGGAGGGTGCCCAAAATAAAGGTGAACTCAAACATACGAGTGGGCGATATTTTTCTTTAGAACTTATGAAATAGCCACGATGACAACCAAAGAAAAACGAGCAAAAGGGAAGGTAGTTATCCCTAAATTACATGTAATAATAGTAATAAATGGATAGAAATAAAGTAAACAGGGCGACCTAGTTCCCCCCCCCCTCTGCTACTTACTTTCATGGGCTAACTGGATGTTCAAGTGTTATACGCATCCAGTGAAAAAGCCTTGGTTTCGTTGAAATGAAGCGGAATGGAAGACGTTTATATTTCCGACGAAAATGAACGACCATGCACTTCTCAGAAGTGAATGAACACTTTGCCAAATTGGTTGGAGAACATTTTATTCACGTTTTCAATCAGTCCAGAAAGACATGTTGGAATCATGTCGATGATACATGCGTCAAACACTGGCTCAGATAATGAGTACCGGTAATATTTTTTTCTGAAACACTGATTCATGTAGTAAAGAGTAAAGATCATGTTGTGTGAAAAATTAGCACAAGCGTATTGGTTATTTCACGTGAATAGAAATTTCTATAACAACTGTATAAACTTGGATGTGCTAGTGGAAATGAATTTTTTCTCAATCAAACAAAATTGGAGTTTCTTTTTACGCATGTTCAAAACGTATTTTTATTTAAAATGTAGGCCCTACATGTGCACAATGCATTGATCTATTAGCAATCAGCTTTCCCCGAAAGGTTACTTTTCTGCCTTTTGATAGAAAACAAATACTTGTTTGCTGAATTGAAATCAACACTGTGGAAAATATTGAAACAGACAGATTTCATGAGACGCAGTGCTAATGAGGGTAAATGACAGATTCGACATAGGCAAAGTCACACGTTTGTTGTTGAGGCGCTGCATGCATCGGATCCCCGTACGGGCCTCACGCTACGTGCTGTACCTCGACCGCGTACGGACGGCAGGCGGCCGCCGGGTGCGCACGGTAATGCTGGACCGCGCTGGAGTCGGTCCCCTGCTGCGGGAAATCTCCATGGTCTCTCGTGATTTGCACACGGGCCGTTGTACCGTACGCAGATTTGATTAAAGCCTACCCGGCATTGGCCGATTAAGCTTCAATGTTAAGAACTTTTATTAAAAATGGCCAATTAAGGAATTAAAGAAAAACAAAGAAAAGCATTCTTCGGATAAGGATTGGGATCCATTATTGGAGACCCCAAGTGGTTCTTCCTCCAGAGTAGGGTTTTTATGGAGCGGTTTTCTGAGAGTTAACTTCAAACAACCAAATCTGAATAGAAAATGAAATTCCTAGCTTTTTAAAGACATCTGTTCATTATACCAAATTTAGTGACCGCTTCAAAACACATGTATGAGTAAGCAAATAAATTTCTGACAAACTCGAATTTGGACATGTAAATTTAAAGATAGAAAGACAATCGTGATTTATCAAAATCATGTTAGCATGAACGTGAAGATTATTTTCTTTTAAAATCCATCCCATTCACGTCATCGTTCCCTTTTTCTGATTTTTCTTCCGTTTCCTGGCACTGCCTGTGAATTTTAGAATTGAGTTTAAGACACTGACATTTTTCGGATGCCTTCTATTACCATTGCTTTTAAGCAATGAAACAAATCTCCTAATCAATGGAATCGAGGCTCATGAACAAAACGTTTAGCAACACCTCTTCAGGAAAGTCTAGAGCAAAGTATAAGTGAGCCTAAATTTGGGGGCTCAATGTTTGTACTTGGTGCAAATTAGGTGATTGAAACGGGACAAATTCTTGTAAAGTTTTGTTGCATTTTTCTTAATGGGGCCAACATGAGGCACGATACAACTTGAACGGTTCGTTTTGTTTTGAAATAGTAGTTTGTATTATTTCCATGTTTATGTGTAATGAAACCCATTTTGCCGACAGATTTCAAACCGTCCACAGCCCTTTGCACTGTAAAATATTCTCCAGCAAATTTCCTACGGCTGATTTCAACCCTGCGATAAGTAGCTGTTACCTCGTGTAGTTTCTGTGAACCAAACCAAGTGCTAAGGTAGCAGTAATAGGCGCCTTACGTCTTTTACTGCCTGGTATATTGAGCCATCTGTGACCGGAATACTGTCTAGTCATTGTATTCAAAGACAACTATTTTTATTGTCACCAGGACGTTGGCGGGAAACAACGCGCAGAGGAAACCGAATCAGTTGTGAGGATAAGCGCGATATCAGCCTACCAGCACACTTGGTGAATATGTGACCGAACCGAGAGATGAGCGCTCCTGGGCCAGCCAGCACGGCGTCAGGCGGCGTTCAACTTCGCTGATTTTGGCGCAAAAGCTTCGTCCTTTCTTATACGGCAGGAGAAAAATAGAAATTAACAATAGCCCCGAAACGCGTCGCGTTGGTCACGCATGAGGGGGCACGCTGTCAGTGGCATCAAAATGGGAGCGCAGCTACCGACAGAGACCTTCGACCGTGATTGGGTGTTTTGAGGAGCTGGTGTCTAGTGCACATTTGAAACAGTACGCCATTGAGAAAAAACAAGGGGGGAGAAATGTATCCACAGAAGGCTATCCGAAACGGCCTATTTGTGTGTCCAACTGTCAGTGCTTGTTCATGAGTCACCGTTTAGATGTTGCTGTTTGGTCCGATTATGGTCGGACTCTGTGACACATGACATGAAAATAGATAGTCACACAACCCCAGGGAGAATTCCAAAGTGCCTTCGGGGATAAAATGGGTCTTATTTTTAGTGGTTTGTAGGAGAACTTCTGTCGTCAGTGAGGTGCAGCGATGTTGGAGGCGTCTCGTGTCTGCTAGACTCACTCCACGGTTCCTTGCAAGTGGGAAATCTCCTCTTTGGCGATCAATTTAGTGGGAAATTGCCCGCTATCCACCAGGAAATTTGGAGGAAACTTCACGCAACGGCAGAAAGTTGGCAAGTCATAGTGATTCGCGAAATCTCCCATTCCGATGCCTGGACCGCCTCTCCCCCACTGGATTCGGCGCAACGGAAAGACTCGTCTCTAAGAGCACGACGCATGTCACCGTCGAGTTCCCTAAAGGGGGCAATTTTTGCTTAGTTAAACCCATTGGACTGCCACGTAGCTTTTCATGATATTCTGTAGCTGGTTTTCTGAACATATGTTTGCTTACAGGTTTTCTCCGTATAAAACTTCTTATTGCACAAACGTCATCAATAATTTTTATTAGTCTATTTGTGAATAGAATTCGAGACTTTGCCTACATTCCACTCATAATTATGAAACAGTTCGCGATTGAGATCTCTATAATTATACAAGCTTAGCAACCAAAAAGATTGCAAAACATCTTGAACGTTTCAGTAAATTTCTTGCTAAATAAAAAAAGCACACTCGGAATAAAAATGTATGCCACCTTTCACAGAAAACCACACAATGTACACAATATACAAAATGACCAGCCTGCGTATTGCAGACGCAGAGAAATTTAGCATTAGTCCCGGGCCCCCTACCGCTTAAAACGCCCTCACCGGTCACCTGCATTGGTTGTGTAACAGAAACATTTCTGTTTCACCATCAAGTCGCAGCTTTGCTTTGTCTCTCTCTTTGACACTAACTTCAAAATTCGATACGATGTTGCAATATTAATTTCAGTATTAAAGACATTGGGAAATAAAACAGGGCTAATGTGAACTGTAAGCGTGGACGTTTGCTAACTGTTTTTCAACATGTCATGTAATGCTATTTATATTTGGAGGCCTCTGTCATAAAGACATAAATAAAGAATCTTTCATTTGTATGCAAACGGAACTGCAGAAAGTTCCACACACACGCTGTGACTTCGCAATGAACGCTGAATGACTAAATAGAATCGATTAAGAATATCAATTCATACAACTGGCAATTCTTAGTTGGTCAAATTAAGAATTGATGCAGCAGTCAATGGATCCAACGCTGAAGTCGGACTCACTCTCCTTAAAGAGAACTTTATTTGAAAGTGGCAGCCGACACCAAAGATCCTACAGCGCTAACTGCCAACCTCCCTCTCTAAACCAGCTCCCAACCATTCATACATACTGATTTCAACAACTTCCATCGCAAGCACTTTCAAACACTGCATATAACTCGACTTCCATTTTGAGGCTGTGACTTAAGGTTCTAAAAGTGTCTTGTTACTTTTGTAAAGATAGGCCTATCTGATTTTATGCTAATAATTAAAAATGTACTGTTAGTGTGCCTGGCAGGACATCTGTATGTGCAGACATGGATCAGGTGGTACAGAGTTGTCAAATGACCTCATCGGGAAAAGATGAGATCAATTCTTTCAGCATAATATAAACTACTCCTGCAATGGGCTACATTTTCATTTGGGGTTCATTTCCTTGTAAACGGTGTCTCTAATCCGTTGCCAGAGTGCCTCAATTGATACATCAACAGTGCTCCTATCATGCAAGCATCATAACTGATGAACATCATGAACTGAAAGTTCTCTCTGTAAAGGGTGTGCTGCTATTTTCACATCTTGGGTTGGAGTTGAGTGCACTTTGGTGCACAACTTAAGTACAAATCTAATTACTACTTGGCACAAATGAGAGAGCAGATAGTGCATGTGCTCAAACATGAGTAGTGCAAGTGGACTTTCTTGGGAATAATATTTCTGTTTAGAGACTCTTGTGTTTATTTATATAACAGGTTTTGCCCTTACCCAACGTATATATTGATAAACACGGTATGCTCAGTGTTTGTCCGAGAGCTTGCGAAAAAATTCACAAGCTCACTTGGGTGGGACTCGAACCCACGACCTCCTGCTTACTGGGTGGGTGGGTTTGAGTCCCACCCGAGTGAGCTTGTAAATTTTTTTGCAAGCTCTCGCAACGCAAAATACCTCTTGTGTTTAGTTGTGCATGCTCTTCAAGAGGGGACTGCCAATCATGTACAAATAAATTTCTCAAACGTGACACGGAGGCTCCATAACCATCTTGGCCCACAACAGGCAAGCCCAGTCATGCCCTGATGATGCCATATGCATGCTATTGCATGACCAAATGGCATTAATGTACAGTTTTCCACGTGGATGGTTAACGTTACAGCATGCATCATGCCTCCTCAAGCTCCACCAGAACGCCACCGCAGTCCTTCGGATGAAGGAACACCACTGGCTTGCTGTGGGCACCAATCTTGGGCTCAGGGTCTAGCACTTTGACCTTCTTTTCCTGCAAAGTTTTCATGGCTTCTGAGATGTTGTTGACCTAGGAGGCAAAAAAAAGGCTCATTACATATAGAACAGTGTTGTATAGTCGAGACCTTTACGTCCAAACAAAATCCCACAAGACCATCACATTGCCAAAGCAAGACTTCCAGTCTGAAATCAAGTTACAAGCTCTTAAAATCAACTATCAGTACAATATAAGCACTCGTCTGTCACTGTTCACCCTATTACTCGTGCTTGGTCTTGTGACTGCTTTCGTGTCGGGTCTTGTGACTGCTTTCGTGTCTGGTCTTGCGTATGGTCTTGCGTCACTCTCAACTACACTTGCGAAATAGCATCACAGATTGAGGTTGTTTGGAGGTTCTCTAGATGTGTTACAAACAAGGACATGCCCTTACTGAAGCAGAACCACTTAATACACGCTGTATGCCAAATTTTTATCAGGTGCCAAAAGGGGGAAAAAGTCTCAGGTTGAGTGTGAACCCAGGACTTGCCGCTACAAAGTGCAGAGGCAAGTTTAGCTCGCTGTTTAAATCAATTGTCTGAAGCAGGCCCATGTTTGGTTTATTCTCTCATATATACTGCGACTCTGTCACATGCATGTACAACTCTCACACACTGCGACTCTCCAACATGCTACGACTCTCTCACATACAACTCTCACATACTACAACTCTCACATACAACTCTCACATACTATGACTCTCACATACAACTCTCACATACTATGACTCTCACATACAACTCTCACATACTATGACTCTCACATACAACTCTCACATACTATGACTCTCACATACAACTCTCACATACTATGACTCTCACATACAACTCTCACATACTACGACTCTCACATACAACTCTCACATACTACGACTCTCTCACATACAACTCTCACATGCTACGACTCTCTCACATACAACTCTCACATACTACGACTCTCTCACATACAACTCTCACATACTACGACTCTCTCACATACAACTCTCACATACTACGACTCTCACATACAACTCTCACATACTACGACTCTCTCACATACAACTCTCACATACTATGACTCTCACATACAACTCTCACATACTACGACTCTCTCACATACAACTCTCACATACTACGACTCTCTCACATACAACTCTCACATACTATGACTCTCTCACATACAACTCTCACATACTACGACTCTCTCACATACAACTCTCACATACTACGACTCTCTCACATACAACTCTCACATACTACGACTCTCACATACAACTCTCACATGCTACGACTCTCTCACATACAACTCTCACATACTACGACTCTCTCACATACAACTCTCACACACTACGACTCTCTCACATACAACTCTCACATACTACGACTCTCTCACATACAACTCTCACATACTACGACTCTCTCACATACTGTGACTCAAGCCTTTGTGATTATCCTCATTCTCTCACACCCAAGATAGATGTATAAAAACTAAAGCAGTACATATACTTAAAACCCTCAACGTAAGTCCTGTCCTGACCATGAAATGGTTTCATTCCAGTCTGTAAGTTTGTTTTTGCTAAAAGAAACACACACAATTTGATGGGTTTCCATCACAGAAGTGGTAATGTCACACGTTTTACAAGAGCAGGGCGTGAGTCCACGTCTAAAGCGGATTTCTTGTCTACAGCTGGGTCTATTACCGTGCTCAACTCTTACACAATGGCAGCAAACCTGGATTTATAACAATTACTGCACATCTCCTCACATGCAAATGATCCTGTATAAATTGTGTGTCACCTGCATGCCCGTACATGCACAGGCATTTAGAATGACAGAAACACAGAAAGAAATATGAGGGAGGCCTTTTGGTGAAATTGATCCTCCTTTTTCATAGATGGTCCCTTTGTATGAATATGGCTGTATCACAGTATCAGTCGAATGACATCATTGCCCGGTCCTCTAAGGTATAGTTTTTTTAACAACTGAGCATGCACCTAAGCTTAGTTCCTTTGACAGAGCACCAGACACCAGCCAAAGTGGTGATTAGCACGTCTCACACAGTCGCTGTCGTCGATGGTTACAATGAAATGAGTACACCACAACCCTTGTAGAGTAGCTCACAAACCTTTGCCTTTTCAGACTTTCCTGACAATAGATTAACTAGTGACTGCAGTGAGGTGGGATATTCATTGTTCATTCCCTTGAGGACGGATTGCATCCCCTGCTCTGCCCCAGGAGTCATACGTCACACAGGTATTAGACAACAAAAAAGTGTCACACCACAGCTATCAACATTCATACCTTCAAGCACCAATAAGCCTTGTGAAGTCTGCATATTGATATAGTGTCGTTTTTCCCAGGATATCTTTCATGGTTTAACATGAAAATATCAGTTAATTACAAATGCGCACATATAAAACGTGCACCGGGTCTCAGGTCAAAGATGCATCTACAGATTGGGTAAATACAACTGTAGCCTGTTTTGAAGAAACTGAATTCTTCCAAACGCTGTAGAAACAGTAATCCTTCAAACCTTCCTGCCTTTGAGAAAGATTCTGCTAGGATCGAAATGTCAGGCCCTCCATATTTTGAGAGTTGTATTTTAGGACACTGTAGTCAGCAAGCAGTTTGCAGCAGTTCCGTATTACATACCTTCCTTTGTTACATTCAGAGTAATTGGCCTACATTCTTTCAAATATTACAATCAAGACCTGCATGGCCCCCATGCCCTGCTACAGTGACACTATGTGTTTATAAAAATCTCTCCAACTTCTACAAAACATGTGATGAACTGTGGGAGATTTGGTCCATAACCAGAACCTGACCAAAGTTGTGACAAGATAGAGGTCACGATGGTTTATGATAGCATTTGTTTCCAGAGTGTCAATTGCAGTGGTGCAGATGACTAGTCAATAGGAATATGGCCGTAAATTACAGGGCTTCAACATAGGTCATGAATAACCCCCCCCCAAAAAAAAGATGCAAGTTGGACAATGGATGGTTTTCAGGTTTCTAATCTGAAGTTGTTGCAACTCTATGTTCATAAGCAAGATTTACCGACTTTATCCTTGATGAATGTGAAGGGAAGCAGTGTAACGCAACAACATATCAAGCAAGCAAAGTAACAGTGGCTTGCCTTGCTGCACAAATTGGAAATCCATCAAAATGCTTGCAAACAGCCTGGTGGCTGATTTCAGAATAATATTGGATGAATTGTGCTTCACTGCATCAGTGGGGAGAGGTAGTTTGAATCTCAGCAATACAGCCTACTGCTCTGGAGAGAAAATCCTGAGAATCAGCCACGCCCTTGTGAGAAATGAGTTATTGTGGAAGGTTTGTAAGGAATTGAAAACTTACAGAACCTTGGAGAGAATTCTTGTTTCGTGAGATTTCTGTTACATTAAGCGAAGACAAGACTCCCCCCCACACACACATGCCTATTTTGGCAAATACCAGAACATACAATATCATCTGTGATTTAGCAGGAGAAGACTCTGTACGTGTCCGGTAAAGCAACGCCACGAGGATGCTTAATGAAAGTGGAGATATAAGCTGACATTTGAAATGGTCAAATTATACACAGAGCCATGGCTTTGACTGGCCTTGGAGAGTTCATATGTGCAGAATCGTCATGCACTATTGAGCATCTTACCAGGCCGTACATATAGTTGTCCACATTACATTCAACTCAGAGATTGCATAGCAAACAACACCGGGGAACTCAGTAAACAAGTGCATTTATGCATTCTGCACAACAATTCAACTATTTATGACTAGACAAAATGGAGTACCAAGTAGCTTTTTTGTCACAAATTTCCACAATATCTAGAGTTTCAGCTAGGAAATTAAGCCTAAACTGGGATCCATAAGCACCTGGAGGATAATATCATTATCGTTTGGTGTGTTCTTATAAATTACTTAAGAGTGATATTAGCGTCAACCACACTGAATATGTAACTCCTAAAACATGTCACGGAGGACAGACACAGCCAGATTCCAGCAATATTTCACCAAAACAGAAACCCATACAAACTCCCTGAACTATGCGTCACTGACTGGAATCTTTGACAATACATTCTCCTTTATATCACGTTTTCAGAGCACCATCACAATAATCTTATCTTGGATCAAACCTGAATCATGACCAATCTCATCATGAAACTCCACAAAGTTATACCTGGTGAAGGTTTTCTGGAGGTAAACAACCAGATACCAAGTAAGTCTCAATGTGACACAATGCTCAGCACACAGACTCTGACTTCTCATTGGTTGGAAACACTGTGCTTTATAAACATGTGGTCTCAAAATATATCCCCCGCCCCCCAAAAAAATTCTGAAATTGTATCGTGAAAAGTTATCCCTACCCCCCCCCAAAACTGATTTGGTCCCTTTCCTTTTGAAATCAAGTTGAGAGTTGCACCTCATGAAAACCAGCAATGTTGCCTCTCAGATGTGAGATGATAACACTGAATGTATTCATCTTGTTGCCAAGTAGCAAAGGATAAAGCAACTCTTCCCTTCCTGTCCCAACACTGAACCTTTGCATACGCGCATTCAACAGTCTATGGACTTGATTGATTAGACAGGCATACATCCATAGATGAGACAGAAATAACTATTCAGAGTGTGGTCTGGAAATCTAATGGAAAAAAAATAAACACTTGCAATCCTAGCTAATCCAATAGATGTCGTTTGAAGCTGCGCCAAAAGTCTGACCCCAGATGTCCTTGAATCCACAATGCAGTCAATAGTTTACATGAATACAGACCGCTTTGGTAACAGTATCTTGCATATACAGTGGTGGCTACTGTTACTGAGATGTATTTTCCAGAATTTTTTCCCCCTAATTTATCTGCTCTGGCCTTTCCTACCTCCCAAGTATAATATCAAAGTGAAGTTTTTACAGTCTCGTTGTGTTTTTGTTTCTTCTTAATTATCCTGAGCAAAGCCTCATCAAACCCTTTGGTGCTGTACTCTCGGGCCAAGTGTTGAATTGGAGGTGAGAGGGAAAATTTTTTATTTATGGGAGTGAAAGGACAAAAAGAATTTGTCTTGAGTAGAGACAGGGAAAGAAACCTCAACGCTGCCCCAGCAGGAATCGAACACGGGTCCCTGAAGGTATGGACCCTGTGCGTGACCACGAGGAAATGCTTTATTTTGCCCAGCAACGACTCAAGATTGGACAGACACCCGATACACAGCAACTTGTCTGTGCCTATTCGCCTTGAACCCCCTCATCAGTTGAAAAGAGCCATGATGGTGGGGAGAATTGTTTTTGTTGGTAGCAATGCGAAAGTAGCGCATGTATGGTATTTCATAGCAGTGTTGTATTCGAGTCCATCACAGGTCCCAGCAAGTCCTTGTAAGTCCATCACAAGTCATTCTGTCTGAAGCCAATTCACAAGCTATTCAGATGAGCTGTGACAAAAGCACTCCTTTGTCACTGTTCACCCTCTAGCTTATGACTGGCCTTGTGAAGGGACTTGTGACTGGCCTTGTGAAGGGACTTGTGACTGGCCTTGTGAAGGGATTTGTTACTGCCCTTGTGAAGGGACTTGTGACTGGCCTTGTGAAGGGACTTGTGACTGGCCTTGTGAAGGGACTTGTTACTGGACTTGTGACTGGCCTTGTGAAGGGACTTGTGACTGGACTTGTGAAGGGACTTGTGACTGGCCTTGTGAAGGGACTTGTGACTGGCCTTGTGAAGGGACTTGTGACTGGCCTTGTGAAGGGACTTGTGACAGGCCTTGTGAAGGGACTTGTGACTGGACTTGTGAAGGGACTTGTGAAAGGACTTTTGATGGACCCGACTCCAACACTGCTTCATAGTCGTTTATGATCCAGAGAAGTGCCGTTTCCACCAAAGGAGCCTGCATTGCTAGGACAGTTGCACTCTCTCTCAGTCCAGCTCGGGGCTCATATAATGCAGTGCTTCTGCTACAGTCAATTCCATCACATCACCCAGTCACAATCCAGTTGCAAGTCAAATCCACGAGCTGTTCAATTCTGTGAGTTAAAATCTCCATTCTGCACTAATCACGCTAGCAGAAAAATTCTGCACTAACCTTTTAAGCACAGAATCCTTAGTTCGCATACGCGCACAAGCCAAACTTCCTTGCCAACCCGTGAAATGCGTTCGCTGTAAGCAGAGAATTTTCTGCTACGGTACGCTCTGATTTTTCGCCTGTGGTAAGCAATGCCGTGAAATTGGGCCCAGATGGTGAAGTGAATTTGTTTCAAATATCCACAGAATTTTGAAAAGCATGTCTGGGATGCACACGGACATGGACATTTTGCACTTTACAGTTCAACAAGCCTTGGACTGTCTAGGGGTAGGGGGAGGGGATGCTTGAGTGATTTTTAACTGAAAAAGTTGATTGCTACTCCACTGTCAATTGTTAAATATTGCGATTTGGTTCATGCACTCACCCTGAGGCTATGCTGTGAATTTGCAACGGTACACAATGCAACTATGGCAAACAAGATCCCTTTGCAACACATGACAATTTCTGGGAGCATTTTGATGGCCATGAACCACGGCCATGCAACGCATTTCATATGTTGAGGGAAATCAGCTATGCTAATGCATACCTAATGGGTACATGTGATCTTTTTTATGCCGTACTAAACAATTACGACAAATGTGCTGACTGACCAAATGACCTACACCATTAATATCCCAAGATCCTCCATAATCCAAACAGAGGTTTAGCCTAATAGCTTGCAGGATCCAGAAAGGTATACAGGCCAACCAAAGTTACTTTACTGAATATGGAGCTTGGCGGCGTGTGGAGCTTCATTAACCAAAAATGTGCCATTGGTTTCCTGCACAGAGGAAGATTTTGGAGGATTCAGGAACATTTTAAGAAGAATGCCAAGGGAGTTATGGATTGATAGTTAGCTTATGGAATGAAGTTTGTTTATCTCCAACCCAACTGCATCTTTGGCCCGTCGTCTCTCGAAAGTTATCCCGGACTAGCTCTTCAAAGCAATGTCCTGTTGGACACAAAGGCATTATACATCCGAGCAAAAGTAATCTTCAGTGGCACACTTCAACATATGCACCAAGCTGTTGTTTTATCCCGAGAAAGCTGAGGAGTCCTTTTCAAGGTGACACAAAGGAAACTGAAGAATTTGTTCCTGCATTCCATACAAGTTTGGGGGCATGCTGGCAATGCGCTAAGACTGACCTGTCTACAGCAAGGCAGCTGAAGTGGCTCATGAGGATGGGATTCGCAACTCGCCCTAGCCGGAGGAAATTTAACAGATGGCACAGATGAAACACCAAAATCTGAAAATTTCCTTGTGTTTTTCCCAAGCATGCTACGCGCAATCCCTGATGAGTTATGGGTTTGATTGCAATTACACGGAATCAATCAACATTGATTTGCCGCCTGCTGCAGCAACGCACGAGACTGTATTTTTTGCAGGAAAAGCAAATGATGGAGGATAATGAAGAACATCTTGGGGCTAATGCTGATAACATTCGCAAGATTTCCAAACTTTAAGCCCAGTCAGGCAAAACAAGTGGCCAGTAGTACACAACTAAGCAAGGAGCAAAACTTCCATTTCTGATAACTGTGGTGATGAAGCACCCGATTAATTTAGCCAGTCAACATAAGTCAGTCCGTACATGATTTACTTGCTATTTTGTCACCCGCAAATCAACGCCAGACATTGGTTTGGTTCCCAGTGGGGGTCTTTGCCCCCGGCTCCGGCGAAAGGCTATGAGATGTTGGATAACATCAGGTTGACGTCTCTGTATGTTTCACTTGTTTTGAACGCTGTTGAAGGGCTGCCTGATCCATTACACCAACGCGTACCTGTATTTTGTCTAAAGAGATCTCCGTCTTGCCAATTACTGCTGTGCTACACCTCGACATTGCTTTATGCCTCTATAACTCCCTATCAAAATCTGACACCACTCTCGTTCCCTGCCTTCTCTCAGTTCAAATCTTGGAAGACCTGCAGACAACTGCATCAACCAAATTGATCCAACTGAGCCGTGTACACGGTCATAGGGGCTCACAGTCAAGAGCAATATACATAGCTGTCATATGATGCACAAGACAGAAGAGTCAACAGGTCCAGGAATTCCAGAGTTTGGGTCCATTATAGTACCTGACCTTCATGCCTTGATTATAGGATAAATATGGTCATGGAGGGAAGAATGGGTCTGCTGGCCCCATTTTAAGACTCTACTTAGCCTTCACCTTGAGTTCTTTCTAGCTCCTGAATCATCTGCAGGTGTGTCATTAATGCCTGAATCAAAAAGATAAGACCCTTACTTTTGGTTGTTGTACATCAATGAGCATCTCGATGGCCCCGTGCTAAGACGATAAAACTGACCCACAGTGAGCAGTAATTCCAAAAGTGAAGGACATTGTTGGAGCCCTCGCCCAAAAGAGGGGGAAACCGAAGTCTGTGGAATGGTCCCCGCTGTACTTTCTAACACCTCCAACATTTGCCCTCATTTCACTGCTTTCACGGAAGGAAACACAATTTGAGGATAACCTGGCCCAACATGAGTGTACAACTACAAGCTTAAGTTATCAGCGCATTCATTACGGACAGGAAATCTAATAGGCCAAAGATAAATAACTAGAACTTGAATAGTTTCCTAGAGTGTTGCATTGCGTGCTTCGGGCCATGCGCTGATGACATGCGCCCTGTCACAGGGTGAAAGAAGCCAGATTTTGAGGCTAATCTACCTCTGATGAGCGATCCCCTCCATCACTCACACTGAACTAATCACCAATATTCAAAACACTTTCTGGAGTCACTACAGGGAGTGTGGCATAATCCTCTCGATGAAGTGATTTGACAGTTAAATCTCCACCTACGCCAACGTGTGACTTAGCTGACAGTGCAGCGGACTCATGATCAGTCAGGACCAAATTCATTCCACCGCCCAAAACTTCCTGAAGTTAAAAACAGCAATGACAGGCCATACCTTGAAGCCAAACTGTTGCTCAAGTTTGAAACCTGTGCATGTACCCACCAGCCGCCGAGCAATGAGAACACACTGAAGTTTGTGGCCAGCTCAACTGTACGTCCATCAGCGCATGATTTTTGGAGCTGATTTTTGTTCTCATTCTGCTTTCTGGGAGTACTGTGTGATTTTATTCAGTTTATTCCAAGTGTAGCAATCTTTTTTTGTGTGTGTGTGTCTTTCACCAATTATTTTTGTTTTGCACATTCTTTGGAAAGGTTTCTTTTTTATTTTAAAATTGGTTGTTTTAATCTTCGAATGCCACATGATCAATGTGAAGCAAAACAAGTACTTCAAGTTGGAAGGGTGCAACAGTTGAGGTCATTTTGAAGAGCTTCCACAGGACTACAAATACACACAGGACAGACCATTAGATCTTTCACGTCAGATCAAATTATCTCAGAAGATGCACTCTTTCAGGAAAATTACCGAGGAAGTACCACTAAGTCATCGGGAAAGAATTAAGAGCCTTCCATATGGTTGGTGTTTAGGGAGAAAATGGACACAAATATCTATGGCCCGCATTATCTGTACTTTGTTCAAATGCTATGGAGTCAGGAGAAAAGATAAATGGGCCTAAGCCTTGCCATCTGTGTCTTGACCAGAGAACAATATTCAGGCATCTCAGTAAGGTGATATCCTGTACAGCGACATCCGCGGTCATCAAAGCAAGTGCTACCAAAAAACCCCAAACAAAGACACCACCATATGACCTTTCTGTCCAGCATTCGGCGCTACTACTTCCTCTGGAAACAACAGGAAGCAAGAAATCCATCAATTATTTGGTAACTCAGACTGGAGGAGGGGGGCGTGTCTGCCTGATTAAAAGCAGGGAGACAGAAATGGAGATGTCCTTCTGAGGGAGAATTTTTTTTCTTAGGCTCTGCTCCCTCAGGAAACAAGATTTGGCCGCTACGTCCGTCCACAAAGAGGACACACACGTCAATGCAGACTTTTTCTGTGGCTGATGGGATACAACGTACCTGAATGTTATTATAACCAGAGAATATTTGAGCATGCATACTGAAAAAACAACTTGGAGTTCCATCCAGAATAGCAGAGGGGGTTTAAATGGATTTGAGTTTTCAAAATCCTAATCTCTACCAAAAATCAAATTAGTATCCAGGACAGAAAGATTCCAGCACCAAACCTGGACAAATGATGGAAAGTGATTGCACCATTCTGTTGAGGTATGAATGTAGCAGGTTGGCTCACTTGGAAAGGCTCCATCAGATTGGATATGAGAGCTTCTTCCTGTTGCGAGGAAAAAAATCCAATGTAACAAGAAATCAAGCATCATTTTCAACAGTCAGCCTGAACCAGAGGTGTTTTTCCACACATCTTCCGTCTCTGGTTGTCTCGGTTTGGATTCCTGCCGGAAAAAATAGAACTAGGTAAATTAAGTCCTACCTCAGTGTTGTTCATACACATGGACAAGGAAACTGGTACCCTAGAACCCAACAACCCACGTCTGGAATCATTTCCAAATTAATAACTTGCCGCTGGGGACTCCGGTTTCTGGCAACTTTTGTTTATACATGTGGCTGGGGTCTCCGAAATCGGACAAAGGGAACAGGGCCTGTAACAAAAGACCATACTCAGAACAAAAGAGCAGGCTGCTGGGCATTACCGACATTTTTTCACTCTCAATAGTGGAGATAATCCAGCCTTGTTTTGAAACAGTATGCCACGGTTTGGAGTATTTAGTGCGAGCGGATTACCACTGGGGACAAAAGCGCTCCACCACTGGAGGGATGAGCCACACAGCGCCGCTGCACGCTAATCTGGCCCCTATTGAAAAGAGGTCAGCAGCGCACTGTGCCAGGTTTGTGAACAAAAGAAAGTTACATAACACTGCACAATCTGGGCTCTTTTTACAAGGCTGCAAGCCTGGCTGAAATACGCGGGCATCAATAGATTTTGTCTACATACGCAGCAAGGTATGAGACGGAGAGAACCCCCCTGCTTTGTGTCGGTCATTGTCTCGCAGGAATCTGGGGAATTCCTTTCAGACATCTTGGGGGGGATGTGTTAAGTAACAATAGTCTGGAATGTGTATACGGATTGGACATGTTGGGGGGTACCCCTCGGTCTCAGTTCTTGCTGGGTATATTTGTCTGTCAGACTAGAGTGGGCAACAGACATCAATTTGTGTGGATGTAAACGTCCATCAATTTAAATGATGAATTTTTGAAGAATTTTGAAAACTGAAAATCTTAAAAAAAAATTCCCGATTATGTGTACTGCATTTTTCAAACCACCTGGCAGCAAGTGGTTACGGAACTGGGTACTTGACACCAACTTTTAAAAACTACTCATAAAATGTTTTCAGGCAGTAAAATAGAAAGTTTTAGAAGCTTTTGTGTTGAGAAATTATGAAATCAAACTCAGTTCACAAACAACAGCATTCTCAGACAGCAATGACAGTTAAGAAATGTGGATGGTGTCAAACGTCATGGTGTCAAAAAATTTTTAAAGGCTAAGTTTTTGGAAAAATGCAATCGAATGCATTCTTCGTATTGCCCTTTAAAAATTGTTTTCCTTTTTTTTTTCTATGAATTTTGGGATGTGGCTACTGTGACGGGTACCAAAGTAACTGTGTAATTACGTTTATTTTATGGGCTAACCAGTTCCTGCACCACGCATAAATACACACCCTATTAGCCTGCACAGGTTGCTTTGCGGGTGGAGTTTTCCCCTTATTTTGGTCGCCTCTAAAACTTAATCCTCAGCCACCAATTGCACTACTTGGACTAACAAAAGCAAATAAGACATGGCAAGCACAAAGGAAATATAACAAAGCATTTTGCCACTCAGTGTCTTTGGCATGCCAGATTTTACCACTGATGCGACTAAAATGATGCACGTTATCCTCAAGGATTAATCTGACAAAATCAAGGCACTCGTGGTGTACTGGTCGCAGCTTCTCTAATTAGTGGCCCAATCAAATACTTATGCATTATTAAATGCTACTGATCATAAGAGACAGCGGCTTCTCAAGTGTGAGCGAAGCCATTTGGAACGATTCCAAAATGATCCTAATGGTAGCACTCTGCAGTGCATCGGTTGAGACGCGAGTTTAATTTCCAAAGGGTGAGACCTTGCCCGATCACACTCTGAAACCCTCCACACATTTGGAAAATATATTCTGACATTCATCACATGGATTGTGCATACTTTTTGTCATGCTTTCCCTTCAATTCACCCAACATATGGACGCCCGTTTGCACTATCCTGATATGTTGGGCCAAGGTTGGATCCCTAGATTTTAGAAATTACTTTCACACTCACAAGAATTCAACATGACTTGCACAGCAAAGCCAGAACACTATACACCCAGGCACACGTAAACTTCAGTCAAAGTTGGGACCACTGGGAGGTTATACTGAAGAACGAAACTCCAAACTACGGCCTGTTCTTACACATCATAACTACAGCATATGTATCCTCAATTCAGGTTCACCCCAACAGAGACAAAGACATTCGGATGTGATTTTTACAGAGTTTTAAACTCAGTGTTTGGAAGCTTTTCAAGTTCTTGAACAATGCGTCCTCTCCAAAGTTTTATCAGGTTTTTTTATTTTAATCGTTTTTTTTTCAGTTTTACAAAATTTTTCCACACACCGAAGTGGGTGATTTCATATGTCCAGACTGAAAAATCAAATCAAATTTCTTATCTGCAAGCCCACTCGTTGTCACTGATGACACACGTGGACACAAATTATAAACCACATCATAAACATTTATTCATCTCTACATCATATGAAAGATTAAATAGCAGTGTGAATTCCCAAATATCAAAAGCTCATTTAGTGTAATTAGCTGCATATGAGTTGTGACTGACTCGCAGTGCGAGGTCAAACAGTTGGTGATGACTATATTTATGCATGCAAGTGCATACATCTGCAGAGGGCAAAAAAAAAAAGAAAAAAAAAATTACAAACAACATCCAAAGCTCCACAGTTCCAAATTTAACACAAGTGTTTGGGATTCTAAAGCAAAGACCAGTGGACCACACATGGTTTTTGCTGGTGTTCAGCGTGACGCTATGCTCCATCCGGCTGTAGATAAAAACAATTCACCCACTTACAGAAGTTCCGCGCACTGCTGCAAATTCATAGAAGCGTGACGGACGAGAGCAGATATGATCAATTGGGTATTTAGCATGCAAATGAGCAGATGCTACAAGGCCGCTGCATTCAATCGATGCACTACATGTACAAATAATTTGCATACCAGACAGTAAACAGATACAGGGAGCCACCGCTATGTGGGGGTGTTTGATACAGCCAATGTATTGCCAACAATGAACACAACTATACAAACTTGAATGGGACGGTCATAAAAGAATCCAAATGAGGTTTGTGCATGTAAAAAAAACGATGAGAAGAGTGATATGTGGAAGCTATTGATCGGCATGGGAGTCGCACAGTCACAATTTGGTGTGGTTCAACAAGTCTACATCTGTCTGTATTTCTCTTAGGATAAAAAAGTTAAAACAAAGCAAACCTTTTTATTTTTACTTACTGCAGATGGGCTCAGCCTAAAAGGACCTCAAGAGAAAGGGCAGAAATTTTATCTTATCTATAAATCTTATCTCAATTTCTGCCAATCTGATTTATTTATTTATTTGTTTATTTATTCATTTATTTATTTAATCCAACAGCAGGAAAACTGCCAATTACAGGATTGGATTAAAACTATTTTTAAAAAATGTAAAACAAACACATTACACAATTTACAATGATCATTAATTAAATCCAAATATTATGACAAGAAAGCTAAAAATATAAATATGATCCATATTTACACACAAAGCTTAAGAGTAACAGACAAAAGCAACCCACACAACAAGGAAAGACAGACAGACAAACAAACAAACAAACAAAAACCAGAAAAAAACACTAGACAAAGCAACCAAAATAAGAAAAGAAAAGGAAAGATGGCAGTACTAAGATGTGGATTGAGAAAAGGAGTAAGATTGCATTAAAAAGAATGACGTTCATGTACATTAACCACTAATGGTTGAGCGAGTGGGACACCTGGCTACACAAAGAGTGAAGAGACAAAGCACCAAACACATCACATTCCCCAGGGAGCTCATTGCAGGTGGTAGAAATCCTAGAAATAAATCCATGCTTCATCACCTCAACACAACTCCTTGGGACAAAGAAGATGTGCTTATGTGTATGCTTTGTCTGTCGTGCTGGAGCATGCAACCTGTATGGAATGGCGTCTATTGTAGAGGTTTAATATGGAAATGTTTATCTAAAATGAGATAGATCAACACCTGTTGTAATTTTTGGGGGCGTGCACATGTAGATGCATCGGTCATACTTCAGAAAAACACAACAGATATCTGAATATCTGACTAGCACTTTTACTTTGAATATAAGCTCTTATAGATCATTCAAAATCACACAGCACCCCTCAGTCCTGCCACTCCATGTCAGCACAGGTCTTTGGGCAAGCCATACTAACATCCATACCCATATCAACCAGCAAATGGTACAAAATATGAACCCTGCTGGTGCACTGAATGCTTCATGTTAATAATTCCCTTGATGGAAGTTCAATTTTTATTTTTCAAGATTATCTCATCTGTTATTGCAGATTAATCATCCGTTACGATGGATTATTCGAGTAGAAAGGAAATTCACACATGAGCCCGACCCACTCCTGCACTGTGTTCCCGATGCATGCACTCATCTGATCCATGCACAAGCTCCCCTCCCTGCAAATGGCAACATTATTCACTCACGCAGCCTATAGGAGAGCAGGTCTACCCGAGCAACTAGCCCTGCGAAAATAACAGGCTGAGTTACAACTGGTTCCAAACCACAGGTGAACTTTGCATGAGTCACTGAATTAGGGGTCGGTGGTGGCTGCAGACAAGTACTGTAAATCCAATAAAACGATCAAATTTAGTTGAAAGCAAGTTTGCCTCTGCAAATGCGACAAAATATGACAGTAACTATGACAATCAAGTTCAACCTCAGTTGGTGCACGCATACCCTGCGGTTATGGAGAGTGACTGTTTGGACTGTCCCAAATCACGACTGTTGACCTTCTGAGCTCATAGTAAACAACGCTGAGCCCGTTCTCCATGGCTTTTTAAGTTGGACGTGGACTCTAATTTTGGAGGGGGGTGAGTCATCAGAGCAGTCTGGCTCTCCCAGAATTTGGCAGAAAAAAAAAACTTTTTCATGTTCTGTTTGTTCTGTATATGTGTAATTTTGTAAATTTGTCCATATAATTATGTACTTAGGGGACCCCAATGGAAATAAGCCTGTGTAATTGGCTTTCTTGGGTTATCCCAGAATGAATCAACCGTATCTTGTTTTCTCTGTGTACGATTGTTGCTTAGTTGATTGATTTCTGAATAAAATAACAATAATAACTCCCATATGTTGGGTACAATCTGCTATTACCATAGCTTTGTGTACATTCAGTTCCTCCACACATGTAGCTCTGCGTAAAGTTCCTCCCTGATGCCACTTGACTTGTACATCCCAAAATCAGTTCAAGGATGTTTGATCTCCTCATCACAACTTTCTCAGACCACCTACCCTGCTAGATGTGCCACTGCATCCCCTACCTGTCAGCCCCACCCCCACAATGGATACCAGCCATCAATGGGTTTTGTACTTCGACGTGTTGGCAGATGTATATAGTGATTGCAAGTAACATTCCAGTGGTTGTATAGTTTACAAAATAAGTACAAATATGATTTTTGTATGCGACAGTTGAAACTACTAGGTAGGTTTTTTTTAACTGCCGAGTTGGTGGAGGGTTAACCGTAGATGTCAGGACATATACTTGTCATTACACCAAAAATGTTGTGGGAACAGAAGTCCCCACAACTCAGTCCTAATTTGTAGAGAACCTCCCTGTAAAGAGGCGAGGTCCTATGCACTCCTGTCAGCATTATGCCAACACAAAGTACAGTATGTGAACCTAACATAAACAAAAATGCACGCCACAAAAGTGTATTGGCAAGTGTACAGAATTTTTGATGGTGAGGTTTCGAGGGATGTGACCTACAGATACAAGGCGTATGCAGAGGAATAACAGCATTCCGAGAATCTGACATGCAATGCATAGAATCGCCTCTAGAAATCCCCACGCAGAAAAGCCGGTGTTTATGATTCACATAAATGTTGCTGCGCAAAATTTCTTATCGCGGAGTTCTGAGAGGAAGTGAGATTTCATTTAGGATTAGAAGAGACTCCAGGATTAGGGTATTCGTGTCTGACTCAACAGCGTGACATGAATCTTGTCCCCACATCACATGTTCTCACCCCTGAACACTAAATTCTGCCGCAGGTTTACATCACCAGTTGGCAGGTGCCTATCGTTATAATGCTTCAAAACTGGCCCATCTCACTAACCCCCACCCGGCAGTAAACCCTGGGTAGGTCCATCGTATCTATTTAACTTTAACAACTCTTATCAGTGACACACAACGTTCTTGAGACACTCAAGACACATAATCTCCTCTGATTCTTCCAGATATTCACAGGAAACGGGCAATGCCTGATTGCGAGGCTGATCACTCTCAAAAAGTAAGCACAGAATCCCTTGTAGTTCCGCTAGAAACTACCAGATCGAAAACTTGCACACTTTCTTGGAACAACGTACAAGCATGGTGCCCCTTGACTTTTTTTTTTGCAATTCAAGCAGAACCATCAGGAAGAAATAAGATTCTTTACACTCTGAGTTTTTTTTTGGTCACAAATTGAAAAACTGAGAATTCAGCACTAATTTTTCCAGCACTGTTCACATCCCCAACCTAGTTCCAAGTATCAGGCAGTACAAGTTGCTGCTTTGCACGGAGCAAAAAAAGAAAATGTCCAAATTACCTGGCTGCGGCTGGTGGTAATACACAAGTCCATGGGAAGTGGAAGTAGCCACTTAGTAATAGCTAAGATACGCACATGCTCTCTATCTAGCCATAGCCACATAACTTGGTCACAGTCTTTAGGATGAAAAATATAACTGATCCTGTCAACTACAGATGGCAGCAACCATGTGCTGATGAGTAGGACGTACAACAGCCAGGGGCCACAGTAAAGCAGCTAGATGAGAATCAAGACTAGCCACGTCCAAATCAGGTATTTTCTGGCTGTGGCTACGGTTAGTGCCATTAGCATGCCATGGCAAATGGCCGTAGGTGTGGAGAACTAAGCCCAGTTTGAACACAGCCCAAGTGACATGTCTAAGTAATGAGCCAAGGTGCTTGACTATCGTGAGTCACAGCCATGACAGACCTTCTGGAAAATATTATGTGCAAAGTGATGGCTGTAAAAAAAGTCAATCAATAATGGCCAGATGAATACAAGAATTTTTAAAAATCATCTGGTCTTAAATTTACAGCTCTCTCGTTTTTCATTGACCAGGAAAATGAAAAGAGGGGCAGATAGTGAACTATATTTTGTGGGAGCTGAGCTTGCATAGTGTTAAGTGTGGTAAAGCATGGTTTGAGCAACCTGGCATGCATTTCAATAACAACAGTTTGAAAAGTTGAAGTGGGTGTTGGGAACCACAGCCACTTCAACACAGCAGCTATGGAATAACACCGCAAGAGATGAATCCCTCAAAAAAGGGATGTTTGTTTGAACCAAACAAACATCCCATAAGCTCCATTTATTAGACTCTCTCCCACATATCCACAGCAGGTGATGGAGAGTGCTACACACAGTGAACGTCAAGTGTAAGGGACTGCTTGTGTGGACGACAGACAGATGCCTAAGCACACCCTGAGAGGCAGTGTTTGGGCCAACCAAGAATTCCTCATTCTAATCACACAGACTTCTGCTTCAGAATGCATTGAATCTGACCACAGAGCAAGTCTGCGGCAGTACAGGTCTCACCTCAAGACATACGTGGTGCATACCTCCCCCTGGTTTTTTCTTTAAGTACCCTCCGATGGGGCTGTTGTCACCCAGGGGTTCCAGTAGTTCCAGCTTCGTGTTTTCCAGTTCCACAAAGACGACAGTCACACCATGCTCAGGAAGGGCCTTTCAAACAAAAATGAAAAAACAAAGTTGAGCTATTGCAAGGCAGTGGGCAAAAAATCAAGTTTTAGGACTAAGGTCTGTAGATATTTGAGTTTTCAAGAAGCTCTCGGTGTAATGTACATGGCGGTACTAGTTACAATGAGACACGGCCGACTGAATTTGAAATTCAGATCAGCTGACTTGATCAACAATTGAAACATTTGCACTGGCACGCAGGTGGGTTCCAGTTTTAACCAAGTACAAGATGGGGCTCATTTCCAGGGGCACCCTTAAGATTGCCATGCAAAGCATTTCAATACCTCCCTCATGCTCACAAGCTCACAAACTGTCACGTATTACCCACTAAGTACAACTGTGGAAGAAAAGGCATTGTACTTACTTGCGGCTCACTGACTTTAGCTTGAAACACATCTCTGTATACCTTGACTGCGTCCGCTATAAAACGTGAAGATAAATCTAGCGTCAAGTCTCTGCTTCTAGTCATAATTTCTGCCATGGCAAAATTTTTGCAAGCCTTTTTCCACACTTTCCCTGACGTAGGTTGCTCAAATTCTACTAATACGCTCCAGAATTATCCAAATGCTAGGTTAAAAATTGGTAAATATTTCCTTGTCAAAATGATGCATATTTGCAGTGTGCGGACAAGTTTGACTTGTAAACCTTGTTTTTAATGAACACAGAAGCTCCTAGCTCTGCTTATGCAAATTAAAAAAGTAAATTAGATCATGTATGCAATAAGCACTGTCATTCTTGGCCACAGCTGTTCACTGCAGTGCACCATTAGCAACAATTTAAAGTGTAGCTGCAATGAATTTTTCTTTGACCCAATTTTTCTGCATCTTTGTACTTTTCTTGAATGTATGAAAAGTCTTACACACTCCTGTTTGGTTAAATGCATTGAAAAGTGCATACTTTTGAACAACAAAATTATCCATGCTTTCCCGGACAATTGAGGGCGCCGTTGCTGTGAAGTCATCTAGGGAAGACATGGTTCAGTGCATAGGTATATTTCTGTTCAAATTGTGCACCCAGAATTTACTAACTAAAAATATTTCTGAGAGAGGGATTAATGGTTTCTTATTGCTATGCACATTGCACATAAAAAAAACAATCAGCAATGAGAAAACTTAGTCCAGGAAAATCTACTAAAACGCTGGAATTTTTTGTGTACAAACCAGCATATACATTGAGGCTTCTTCCTGAGATGACATCACCGTTTTGCTCATGAATATGGCAACACTCGGCATAAAAACAAAAAGCATTAAAATACCCAAATAGTGAAACCAAAGTTGAAAATAAGGTTTACTGAAGCACAAAGGTGCATTTTACAGGTTTGTAAACAAAACCATTGATTGCAGCTACCCTTTAAGCTGTAGCCGATTTGGACATGGCTGTAACATCTGGAAAGAATGTTGCACTCTGCCTCTTGTCTCATATACATGTACATACTTTGTACACAGTAGCTAAAGTGGAGTTAGGATGCAACATTCTTTCCCAGCATATTCTAGACAAAATATTCTTACTAAGGTCTGGCACAGCTATGGCCACATGGTTCAGTCTTCCCAGGCTCCACGCACTGTCTGAATAATGATGTCTTGACAACCAAGAAGTCTGAGGCCACATGACATGTATGGGGTAGGGAGAAACAGAAGCAGGACTTTTATTGGTTGAGTTGGATGTATTAGATGTGTCACCGAGACATACTTCAAAATGTCGCCAGAATCAATTTACATGTAGGTCAGTGTAGGTAACATTTGTAAAGCATCTAGTGTAGCCCTATCCGTCATGTCTGTATGTACGGGCACAGGGGTATGTTGGCCTATTGTTAAGCATAATCATGGCAATCTTGACTCTAGCTCCAGACAGAGGGCCAGTCTACCGGACTCCGTTCATACCCTTGGCCCCACTACGGTCAATCCAAAAAGTAGAAAAGCCGCAAAAATGCCTTCTATGAAATTCGTTTTGCGTGTGTGGATCACTCACCCCATCAAACAACCAACATACTACTTTGGGTGATTTCCAGTTTGTAGAAGTCCGTGAAATTTTGGTTTCGATTTGGGCCATTTGTTTACTACAGTGATTACCTCCCAATTGTTGACCACAGCCAAACACAGTCGGGGTCTGTTCGGTCTGGGAACCAGACAGCATTCAAGACAGTGATCACAACTGCAGTTTTATCAGCAACTTTGTATCACTCGTAATGAAGCCTTGCGTATGCATGAACGCAATGATGTGTCGAAAAACAACATCCATCGGGTATATTCATGGGTGTGCGTCATCATTGTGTGGAATGGGGATAGGACAAGCAAATGGTGTGCGCGCCACACCACGCTATGTCTGACAACAAGTTCACACTCGATCCCAAGCATTGTATTTTGGTTTATCATTCATCAACATTCTTTGGCAATGTCACGGTCAGGGGATCTACGTGATAACGCTGTCTAGTTCCCAGACCAAACAGACCCCCACTGTGTTTGGCATCAGTCAACGATTGGGAGTCAATCACTGTAGTAAACAAATGGCCCAAATAGAAACCAAAATTTAACAGACTTCTACAAACTGGAAATCGCCAAAAGTAATAAATCGGTCGTTTGATGGGGTGAGTGATCTATACACGCAAAAGGGATTTCATAGAAAGTGTTTTTACAGTCTCCACTTTTTGGATTGACCACTGGGGCTCTCTTGACTCTAGCGCAAATGTATTGCAGGCATACCCTACCCCTAGAACTGTGGGGTCCGACGTCTGCCCTTGGAAGAAGAGTGGACATCAGACCCCACAGTTCTGGGGGTAGGCCTACCCTAGTACCCTAGGTCGATCCAAATGTTTAAAAAGGCGATTTGTACATTTGTAGAGTCCAAGTTACTCGGACTAGGCCTACCCCTGAGTTGATCTCATAGTCGTACCATGTCATGCAAAAGCATCAACTTTGGATGGTGTACAATAACATGAACATGATTTAACTTAGGCCTAAACATAGCCCCCCCCCCAGTGTGGCACGGACTCTCACCACTCCAGATCCATCCTATGGATCGGGAGTGAGAGTCTGTGCCCCACTCGTGGGGCTAGCCTAAACAGTGTTATAAACTGGTTGCGCTGAACACCATCATCAGATCATGTATGATGTACTGGCAGGATAGTTATTTTTTCAGTTTGTTCAAAACCACGATAGCCATGACTGCGCACGTATCATAACCAGATAATCATGATAACAAATGCAAATCTGCACGTTGGATATGACACATCATGGAACATGCCTGGTGGAACAAATTTAATTTGGAAAGTCACAAAAATCGCTCAAGTTATATCGTTTGTGTATCTGTCGTCCCTTTCCCATGATCGCCATCGCCATTCTCTCCGATCACAAATTTAGTTCAAATCAATTTCATTTTCCATTTATTTGCCAATCGTTTCTTACGGAACTTCGTATTCGTAGCACATGCCGTGCTCCCAGCCGAACCAAGGCCGCCGCCATCTTGGGTATTTATTTATGTTTTGCCCCAACTATAGCGTCTGTCCCAACTGTAGTGGTGCAGTTGGGCTGGCCCAACTATTGTTGACCAATTTCTATAGAAATTTTCTCAACCTTATCCAAGTTTTATACATCTCACACCTGACACAATTCATCAAAAATATGGCGCTTCATCTATAAAATGACACTGTAAACAATGAATATGACTTTGGCACATGCTGGACACATGCACACTGGACCTATGTGCTGTAGTTGGGTCAGCACTCTAGTTGGGACGGTTCCAACTGTAGTTGGAACAGATGTTAGAGTTGGGGCGTAGCGAGGCTGGAGCTACCAAATCTGTTAGTATCACGTAAACGCGGGGTAAAAATGGAGACCAATGGCGCTTTTGCCATCTGTTATTAGCGCACTTACCCTCCAAGCAAATGAAAAACTATTCGCGACTAGCGGTGAAAAAATATACGACATCGGGAAAATATTCACGACTTGTCTCGAAAATATTGACGAATAGTTGTGAATAAATTCACGACGTGTCGCAAAAAAATTTCATGAATTGTATGTCCCTTCAGGGCCACCATACCTACACTCAGCCATCAAAGATCGTTTTAGCGCCACTGCGCGGATCTCAGCGAGCCATAGCTATAGTGCAATTCGTCAACCAGAATTAGAAGCCATAATTGCGGTAGCGCAACGCTCATGGACGGGTATCGACAAGAATATAATACCAAATCAGTGCGCTGAATTACGGTACTTCAGAGCACTGATTTGATATTATATTCTTGTCGATATTCTGATCACGGTGCTACGCAGCCCTTCCGTTTTGCTCATGGACAGGTGGTACGCGCGTGTTACATACCTCTTCGACCAATAGGGTGTCGTGATTTGCCAAAAGCACGCACGCGTCAAACTTAATGCGTAACAGCAATGTGTGTGCACAGTCGTCTTGGAGCTAGCTCCACGGTTGCAGATAGTTGGACAGACCTTGCTCTGTGTTCCATCCCACAAATGTGCTCTTTTAGAATGATCATCCCGGTCCTTGGCTCTGATGTACAATTTGAAATATTTTTTTTTAATTTGAAGCTGGATTTTCGGGTACATTTCAAAAAGATGTACGAGTGTGCAGAATCTGGACTGGCAAGGAAACGTTTATCAAAAATTGTTTAAAACAAAAATGTGACAAAAGTGCTAAAACCATTTCACTGTCAAAGACTTTAAATCTATTTTATTGAAATTAAATATGAAAAGACCGATTAAAGGTGAATTGTTCTTTTCTACCGCATCGAAATCTCAGAATGTTTCTCTTTCAGCACTTACGCATTCATAATGAAAATTTTTCTGAAAAAAAAGATGTTTTAACAAGCCAGCCACAAGTGGCTTCTAACAAAACCACAAATACATATATTGCACCCAGACAACATAATTTTAATACTCAAAGTATACTTTGGGTTTATTTTTCAAATACACGTATTTCATTATTTGTTACAAACTGATTGGGTTCAACCATCCACAGATTCTATGATAACTGAATCATGGAAAGTGGTGAGGATTTGGGACACAGTGCTATCCAGCCTTCTGAGATCAATAAGTCAAGGACTGTGAAAGGGAAGACTCCATACCTAGTACTGTCAAATAGCACTTTTGATTAATAGTCCTTGTTTCTTGCCAAATTGTTCTGTACTGACAGGGTATTCCAATATGCCAAATATCTCTGTGTTTCTATTTTTTTCCTCCAATTTCATTTCACTAGAATAAGAAAATTTAGGTTCAAAAACTGACAAACACCACCATAGCTGAAGATAATCTTTCAAAAGTAGAAGTGGCTACAGCATTTTCTTCCACTTCCAATCAAAGGGCCACCTTCGCAGATGTCGCACGCAAAAAATAAAATCTGAACTGGTTGGCCAAATCTTTGAAATGCAAAGATCACAAATAAATCAATGGAATGATCCTAGCTAAGAAAATGACAAGTGTGGTGAAGTTAAAGACTACTATTTGCAATTATGCAAAAACTTAAACAAATCTCAAACAAAAAGATAATTGTGTCTCAAATGTGCTTTATATGATGATAAGAAATACTGAGCAAAGAAATTTGATCAAGCTAATGCATCCAAACAAACGGAATGTCAGTTTTCACTGACTGTTCTGCCAAAAAAGAGTAACGGGAGAATTCAGATTGACTTAAAAACAAAACATGACTGAGAAATAACCCTGGTGAACCCTGTACAGTCCATACGGTGGCCACAAAATCCATGAACACACTGACTGGCTGTTGTTGCAAAATTACATTAAAAAATAATATGAGGTGTTCATATAGCACTCCCTACACAGCAATCTCAAACTCTTCACAATCACCTCTTTTACTGGCCACAAAGTTTTGTTTTCTGCAACAGCTCAAGATTGGCGTGATCCATTCTACACCCTACTATGTACCCATTTACACTCTTGGGTAGAGAGAAGCAATTGTCGGAGAGTGTCTTGCCCCGGAAAAGCAACAAACACTGTGGTACCTACACTGGACCCAGAGCAATATTTGTGGGAGGCTAAACTTGCTTTTGGTCGGCCAAGAAGTAGAGATTTTTTTCCTGTAACTTGTCATGGCCTTTCGAAAGGGTGAGGCCACATCTGGGGCTTTTACATGCACTTTGAAGGGAAAAGAACCAACCAACCAACCATTCACTTTTCATTACTTACCAAAAAAGAGCTGGGGGGGGGCTGGAGAGGGCGGGCGAATGACCCCACTGCCTTGCCCCCCCCCAAATCCATTAATGGCTGGTACCCATGGGGCTGGAACCCACACACCATCACACATAAGTGGAGCTTAAACCACCGAGTCACAGCATTTTGGGATGCCATAATTTACCAAGGGATAGACAGTACACTGCTCTGGACTACAGTACAGCTGCTGAACATGTGGTCGGATGGAAAGGTAGCCTGGCTAAAGCAATAGACTGATAAGAGGGCTTGTGGTAACACCATGTGGATAGATCGCTTTTGGAAGAGGTATGGTTCTGATAAGAACTGGAGAGTGTTATCAGAACCATACCTCTTCCAAAAGAGATCTAAATGGTGGATACCGCAAGCCTTTTCTTTAGTCCATCTCCACCATGAAAAAGTCTTACCTAAAGCAACAGACTCAGCTCAAAATAGCCGAGGGTAGAGAGTTATTGAGAACAGGTGTCTCAAAAACCATCACCATATTTTTCCCAATCAGCCCTCAAGTTGAGAGCTGTTACGCAACTCACTAAAATATTGTTCGCCTGATGCCAACAGTTCGCATGTTAAAATGTTCCCAGATTTTGTTTCTTTATCCTTGTCATACATGATTTCTTCAATTTCTCTTTTCTGGATAACTTGAAGGCTGAATGGGTGTAGTACAGGCTTAAATTGTCTGACTTCAATAAATTCTATTTTTTATGGGATGTTACACTTGCAGAGACAAGGATTAATAGGTGGGAAGGTGGGTACATAAAAAGTCTCTATAAACCTGCATTATGACTGCTTTTTGTCAATTTATGTTGCGCCAATATCATAACTGGTCAATGAACCCTGGCTTAGTGCCCCTCTTCTCCATCGTCATAGTCCAGTTCTATCCCTGAGCCATCAGAATCGGTCATCTGTACTCTCACCAGCCCACTCAGGAAGGCATAGCTGGCCATCGCCGTCAAGGCCACCACGGCAGCCAGCACCTGGTTGCGCCTCTTGTGGGGGTCATCAAAGGGGTCTTCCGTCGGGGACTTCTGGGAAGAAGTTGGTCCGGGATCTGGATGGGTTATAAGACACAGAGAGGCAATAAAGTGCTCACCTGAAACAGTTCTGAGAATGATGTAATTCGGAAACAGGATGGTGCTACTTGAGTGAGTGATGAGTGAGGTCTTTTGTATTCCTCAAATGGAATACCTGAGGCTGAATCTGGAAAAAACTAAAAAGCAACCAACAGAACTTCAAGGAAATGGAAAAAAAATGCCAGAGTGTACGGTCGTTACATATGTAGCAGGGTTGGAGTCAACAAGATGATGTACTTTACATTGAGTTTTTCAGTCCCAATCCTCACAACTCGAAGCACAGACTGGCTCCAGTGTGCCATGATTTCTTACAGTCTATCAATCTTTATTCAAAGGGAAGTCATTCTTATGGTGTTTCCTGAATCTAACTTTTTCAATGAAATCTGATAAATGGATTGGTGCCTGACGATTTTGGTTTCCATACCTCACTTTCATTTGTTGTTTAATGAGGCTTGGATCATCAAGATGACAGATTTTGAATTATTAGTGTAAATGAAATTGATTTGTCATGAACATGACTTCAGTGCTTTCATTTTTATTCAAAGGTTCCTGAAATTAAAAGTTAACTTTCCTTTCAGTTCAATATGGCGGACTTGTGAATGCGGCTGATTGATCAAGCTTACTGAGCCTGGACAACTATAAAGTACCTATGCACCAACACGTATAATAAACTTCAGTTTGACTAATGAGAACAGCAATGTCAGATGCGATCACACTTTGGCCGAGGTGCTGATGTCACACACGATCACGATTTGCCTATCACCTGATCTTACCTTGAGGTTCATCGGGGAAGTACCTAAGCAGGATACGGGAGCAGAACCTACACAGGTTATCGGTAGCCTTTAGGTGCATCTGTAACTGGTTGCTGGGTAAGGGGGCTCGTAGCAAAGGAGCCAGATAGCTGAAGATCAAGGCATCTAGGGAGGTTGGTCTGGGGATTAGAAGTACAGGGGGTTAGCACTTGAGACCTGCTTGGAGGGTAAAGGGCACTGCACTGAAACCCGGTATTACAAGTACCAATTAGTACCTGACTGATGGGACTAATTATTACTGGGGTATTTGTGGGGAGGTTTTAAAAATAGCAATGAGGCCACCTGGAAGCCATACCAAATCTCACATTCATTTCTAAGAGAGCCGGGGGGAGGAAATCCATCCACCCCCCCAACAACATTTTATTCTGTATCACTGCAGCGCATATTTTAACAACAAAACCATAGGTCTGATTGAGTTCAAACTCCACATTTGTAATGATAAAGAGTGTCTTCACACGCATGCCAAGTTTCAAACCATTCAAGAGAAACATAGCCAAGTTCTTGGAGGGTGCATTGTATTTTCGTATTCAAACCATACATCCAAAAATGAATATTGACATTTCTGCACTTGTCATCAAATCGGGTGCATGCCATAATACACCAAGTACAGGGGAGATCCATGTACGAACTTAACATGACAGAAAAAATGCTTGCAATATTAAATTTCGTTCAATCAGTGACCCAGACAGTCACAGGTGCAAAAGTATGATCATGTCAAAGAAAAGTATACAAGTTACACTTACACAGGACCAAAGAAGAAGTCCTCATCACCAAGTTTTTCAGACAGTAGATTTATACATTCCTTGGCATCACTGTACACCTGTAGGGTTCATCATGTCAGTATGCACCATTAGGCCTACTACATGTACCCGTATTGCATGTACATTGAATGTAATTCTCGCTACAGTTGCAATACCAACAGCATTATGCACAATTGACTGTTGGTGGAATGCCAGTCAGTTTTCTGGCTGTACATGAGAGTCTGTTTACAGTATACAATGTTTTAAAAAAGGAAGATGTGTGCCGGTGTTTTGTCAAAATGTCAACAATTTCGTATTCACATGCCCTGATATCTATGGAAGATAGATCTTTATGCAATTGCTTCAACAGATCGTATATTTGAAAAAATCATTAGCATCGGGGGACTGCACGGCAGATGTGCTTTTGAAGCAAAAACTTTTGGACAAGAATACAATACTTGCGGAAATTACTCTGGATTGTTGGTAACTTTTTAATTTTGAGGGATGACTTTGATTTTGAAATGTGCCAAGCAAAACTAAGCTAAAAGCAATCAGTATAGATCAGTAGGGCAGCCATGCTCTACTCAGTGGTAGGAGTACGGGGGCAACATGGGGGCTAAGAGTTCCCATGGGGGAGAGTTGTCCCCCTCCCAGGGCTACGCCACTCAGTTTGTATAATGGACAGCTCTGTTGAGGTCTACGTCCACACTGCTGTGTTCTTACTCTGCTAGTAATTTCTTCAGCCTCCATGTGCTCTCCTCCTCGTGTGACCTCCACCCTCCTTTCAGCGGCTCGCTTTAACCGGCCAGGAACGAAGTAGTTAAGCGGGAACTGCAAGGCTTTGGCGTACCATGGACGGATCAACTCTACATAGTTCTTAGCATCAACCCACCAGGCGTGAAGCTAAAAAACAACATTGGTCGGACATCATGATGATTTTATATCACGTTAAAGTATTCGTTAAAGGCAGGTTTAATCTTTCCACAATGTAGAATTGTTGTTAGGTTTTGGCAGAAGCAATACACTGCTATGGTTGGACTGCATGCACATAGCTGTGATCCATGTTCTCTCAGACTGCATGGGACTATTAAACTTGAAACAGTGGTCTATTCAGGGTGACTTAATCAAGAACAGGATAGAGAACATAGTGTTTTTCACATAGCACCACCAGTTTTGTAATTTGTAAACTGTTTATTTCACAATGTCAAGGCAATTTCTTTGCCACAAAGGACAGATGTGTGACATTAATGAAATTGTCTCATGAAGTCAAGAGAGAATCAGCTCTGGAGGAGCACTGAGTGAATGGGAGCAGTACGTCACTGAATTGAAGGTGTGAATTACTGAATTTGTAAGCCATTGCAGTTTTCACTGAATCCCAACACCTTGGGACCACTCACCAGTCCAGGCAGGTACTTCTCTTCCATCAGTGCCTTGAGCGCCAAGCTGTCGGCTCGCTGCTGATCGGTCAAGTCCCCGTCCAAGTTTGCCTGGGTCTCTTTCAGGTACTGAATGGCTTCTGTGTCCGATCTCACGACTCCTTCACCGGAATGGAGCATCGGGAGATGAGCTGCTATCAAAGGCACAAATCACCCATCAAAATGAACACAGTGCATAGGTTTTAAATTTTGAAAAGAAAAAAGGCCCTCATATGAAAGCGGTGAATGTGTCCAACACTCAGGAGTCTTGATAAATAGTTAGACTTTGTCTGAAAAAAAAAGTTCCCACTGCTCTTAGTTAAACTTTTTTAAATTGAGCAATTAATGATGAATGCCTACATGTACGTTTAATACATTTGAGTACTAGTGGGACCTTTTCCCAGACAAAGGTTTTTTATAATGAACCAACGAGTCGAAGCGGTTTGTCAGTTACAACAGTAGAAAGGTTGGCAAATAACAGCAGGTGGAGGGAAGGAGCAACTAAGAAAGGTACAAGTGCAGTTGTTGCCACAAAACACTGCAATAACCCTTCTTGAAGGGGTGAGAAACCTCTGTACGATATCCATTGACTGTCTTTTCGGAATTCAGCAAAATCCACTCGGTGACAACAGCCTGTTTAAATCTCATCTGATGTCAGTAGTGAGCAAAAGATTTTTCATCCAAGCTTCGCGTTTATGTTGAACTCAACAGGAGTCAAGCTTTACCCCTTCCAGATTTTGCTATATGTGGGGTGCCCTGAAATATAATCTGATTGAACAGGACTTTAAAAACCTCGTCGGAATTCTCGACACTGCTTCTAGTTTGGATCTGGAGTTTTGAAAACACACGTTGTACTTGCACCTACCTGCAAGATTCTGCCATAGAAATCTGTTCTTGTGAACCCTCAGAGAAGCACCAGCAAACTGTGCATAGGTCTGTCAAATCGTAACCAAAGGGATTAAATTACTGAACCTATCTGCTTTAAACGCCACAGAACAGGGTCTGAAAGTATATGAGGGCATTGAATTGAACTTAAAATCTTAAAAATCTAAAGAATAATTAAACTGCTCCCATAACCCTCCCCCCAAAAAACAGAAATACAAAATGGAAAAAAAGCAGCTGTGAGAGCCAAACATACATGGCAATTAATAAATATGCAACACATCTGACTTAAGTAAGTCCCAGTTCAGTGACTCCAAAATCCAGATAATGTGTCCTACATGAACCTCAATGTGTATACCAGATGAGTCCGTAAAAACTGCACTGATCCTGCTGCACCTGCAGTTACTATGACTGGTCATGCATCCGCCATCAGTCATGTCAGTTGTACCAACACAGAGCAACTGTAAACTGAAGGCGCTGGAATTATGAGTCCAAACATTCAGCCACTAGGCAACATGGTCACCTGATGTGGAATGGGGATTTCATATACGCCGACCACATTGTGTTTGGGCTAATTTCGTGGGTAATTCCAGAAATTAAGGGTCCAAAAGTGTGATATTTTCCATCTGACCTTTGTTTAATGGAAATATCACCAGAACCGATTTCAAACTATTACTATTTGTTTGGCAGGTAATTTGCATTAATTCATCATTCTTGGAAATTTTAAAATGTATTCTGAACTTACAAAATCATGTCAGATGTGACAGGGACACACAAAAAAATGGACCCCTAATTTCTGGAATTACAATTGTAAATGTACAGGTACTTGAGGATGCCAGCTTTATGATGAAAAACATTATGTAATGGCAAACTATATACAAAAAGCCATTCCAACCTACCAATCCCCCTCAAAAAATTTTTTCAAATGCCGGGCAGTGTATGTTTTGCCATGAAAGGGCCTGCTTTTGTGGATCATAATGGTATTGATTGACACTTCATTTAGATTGCAACTAACAATGTATATGAAAACTTCATAAAACCTGGGCTGTGATAGGTCTATAGGCATTGTACAGATTCAGTGTCCAAAAAACTGTCCATGGTGTCCACTCTTGCAATGAATATGAACCTGATGAAATATGTGAAAGAACAAATGTTGCATTGCTTTATAACAAATGCTATTGCTTGAAGCCTTAAGGCACCTCCTTGTGCCTTTCCATTTGGCAATTTTACTTTACAAGGGGTCATAATGCAATCTGTTTTTAAATCCAGGTCTAACAGTTCAAAATACATTACGCACTTAAACATATGGATTTTTGCAAAGCAAGGTCAAAGGTCATATATTTGCATAATTTTTCAGTGGTATGTGGGAACTTACTGCAGTAAAATTATAATTATGATGTAATTATTTATACAGAGGACAACTTGACTAGGGGACGAGTTGACTCAGGGATGAGTTGACAGGCAGTGCTCCCAGAGCAGAAACAGCCGCCCGTACATTCTTCAAACGTTCTTCGAAGAATGAAGAGCAAAGAACTTGTTAAATTACTTCTCCACCATTCTATTATCCATTATAAGAATAATGAACAAAATAATAAATAACGAACAAAACCAACTTAAACCTCTTAAAACAACCTGATTTTCCTAGTTACAGTGTATTCAAAATAACTAAAATTCATTTCCATTCAGTCATACTGATTTTAGAAAATAATATTCAAATAAACTGGAAATGACTACAGGAAGATTTGAAATTTAAGGATGTTCCAATTGCTTTGACAATTCACAGAATAGGCCTATGTGCTACATTGGCACACACCAGGAATCGCCCTTTTAATAAATATCTTGTGTGGTACGTCTCTGCCACCATAGATTTCTAAAGTCACCAGCTAGCTAGCTGCATAGAACGAATGAAAATTGTGAATGAATGAGTACATGTATATGTACGAGTCTCTGTCTTGTTTCTTTTTCTCTTCTTCGTGTTGATGTACCTAAAAAGAAAAGGAAATTCATAGATTCATAGAAAATTCATAGGGGACGACTTGACCCTGGGACGACTTGACCCATTTCCATCCAAACCATGCAAACACCGCATAGGCCTACATGTAGGCCTAGGCCTATTTAACCATCGCTAGGAACATGGTTAACCATGTTAACATTATTCATAAATTCATGACACTAAACTGCTTAACCATCATCATGACCACTGTCACTAACTCTGACCATGGAGGTAGTAAGAGACCCATGGCATGACATGCCCATGCTATAAAACATAGCCAACATGATATGGGCGACGGTGTTTACTTGTTTCTACAACACGCCTCAGACTTAGTCAGATGGTCAGATCACATGCTTGTCGGCATGGTCGGCGTAGCTGTTAAAAAGAGAAATCAAAAATTACTTTATGTTGAGAAGATTTTAAAGAAAAATGCACCGTCTTACCAAAACATTAAGGCACTTCACATCAACGGAAGGTAGCCCCCAGTCCCCTTTCCAACAGTCAAATTCTATCGTTTTCTTGGGCCCATCATTCACAATCATGTCTTTGCTCTCCGAGCTCGCCGCCATCTTGTTCAACTTCGACCCATCACCTTTGCGCCAGCGCTTTATTAAATTTGAGATAAAAAAAATTTATGCAATCACACGTACATGTATATGTATGGTCGGCCGGTCGATGCGGACATGCAATGTGAGGGGCGCCGCGCCAGCAGCGCACAGATCAAGGGTTATACATGTACGAAACCCTAGACCTGGAGCTGAGGAGAACAGGTCAAGGCCACGACGTTCCGCACCGGTAGCGGCGGCATTGTGTGCAGCAAGATTGAAGCCAAATCCCTAACCCAGGTAGGCCCTACATGTACCGGTAGACGGTGGTAGATATTTGCTAGCAGAACAACTGACTTAACTTACATGACTTAGGCCTAGGCCTTCTCACGTAGGCCTTATCAACATGACCTAGGCCTTGAGTCAGACCACAAAATAGTTTTTGATAGGCTGCTTTTGAGATACATGTAATAATAATGAAGGGAAGCTAGTATAAAGAAAGTCTGATGTTTTACAACATGCCCAACACCAATTCTCCGAGGCCCCACCTCACTGAGATGTGTTATTTTCTCCAAAGAATTTTTGAGATCCCAGAAACACCGTGAACAACATTGTTACGCCCCAACTGTAGCATCAGTCCCAACTATAGTTGGGCCCGTCCTAACTAGAATGCTACAGTTGGGCCGGCCCAACTACAGCAGAGAGCTCCTGTGTGCATGATGTGCCCAGCATGTGCCAAAGTCATATTGTTTACAAATGTCATGTCATTGGTCATAGGGCTACATGTAAGTGCCACATTTTTGATGAATTGTGTCAAGTGTGAGACACATTGACTTGGATAATGTTGAGACATTTCCCACAGACATTGGTCAACAATGGTTGGGCCAGCCCAACTGCAGCACTACAGTTGGGACTGTCCCAACTATAGTTGGGACTTATGCTATAGTTGGGGCTTAACAACTTTAATCAGATTTCCTGTATGTGGAAGGCATTGAGATGAAACTGGGACTTGGGCATGATGGACATATTGGCACACCCTAGGCTCTGGCATGTCTTGCATCATTTGTAGGAAATTAAGCCTATGCATACTGCATATATCATGAGGTGAAATAGCTCAACTCGTACCCAGGTTAACTCGTAGTCGTACCTTGGTCAACTTCTACCCAAAAATATGCACCCAAGTTAACTTGTACCCAGGTCAATATGGGTTTTGATGCCAACCGTCTTTAGAAATTCAACGATCCTAGTATAGCTTATCATCAAGAGGACACCAAGTATCCGTGTATTCAAGCTCTGGGAGTGGAACGAGAATGGCGACCAACCGGCTCTTTTCAGAGTCAATCCATCTTCAAAAAAGAGATAGATCTGCCTGCTGTTTGTTTGATGATTAATAAAAGAGATTATTTTCCTTGTCGTTCTTTTTCTTTTGTAACCAATCACGGTCGCCTGGGATGGGAAATTTCCGTAATTTGGTCCCTGCACAACAAAAAACGGATAGTATTGGAATCAAAATTAAATTATTAAAATAAAATTATTCATCCCGCTTTTTCTTTGTGGGACCACGCTTGCGAGTTTCACCATTTGAATGATACATATATATGAATAAACGTCCCTAGAATCTGACATTGTCCAAACAGTGAGAAAAACAGGAAAAAGGAGAAGAAAAATTATCGTAAAAAAAGGCAGACAAAATATCGTAATCTGTTTGGGTTACAAACGCGTGTTTTCTTTGAGGGTACAAGTTGACTGGGTACGAGTTGACCAGGGTATGAGTTGACTGCGGACGAGTTGACCAGGGTACGAGTTAACTCGGGTATGAGCTGACCCAAAATCTCATCAAGCATGACATGTATGACAAAGGCATCCCTTACCTTTAGCACCCTGTTCCTTTAATAAATAGCGAAACAAAGTCCAATTTTTCAAAATATCTGACATAACATTTAGACCTTTCATTTACTTGGAGGATACCTCAGACAGTCAGTGAATTGTGAATAGCAATATAAAGGCTTTCCAGCTGAAGAGCTGTGTTTGCCAGAAGGCTTAACTGATGCAGGAAGTGTCAAACAGAACAAACCTCCTTGTAAACCACAAATCATTTGCTTGGAGGAAACCTCAGACAGTTACTTGCATGCTCAATGATCTGTGAATAGCAATCCAAAGGCTTGGCAGCTGAAAATCTTTAGTTTCAAATTGTCTGCCAGTAACTGTTAGCCTCTTTGTTTCGATCTGTTACACCCACTGTTCGACATGAATGACATTACGCACAATGCAAGTGCGGCGTGGCGCTGTTACTAATTCTCTTTAGAACAAAATATCAGAACATAATTCATTTTTTTGTTGTAATAGTCTAAACCTTGGCGGATTTACTGTTTTCTCAAGTAATTTAAAGTCTCTAAGGTAAGCACTGTAAAATCTATGCACCGGTATTGTTGAACTCTGTGTGCTTATCCTTCATAGCATATTGATTTATGTAAATATTTTCCTTTTTAGTATATACGAGTACATTGACTCGAAGAGTTTCCGACCGTGATTTAATTAACCTGTAAAGTACAAAGTGACTGTTCTAGAGCAATTGATAGTTTATTGGACTCTTTGACTGTTACATATTGAACCTTGTTGATGTCGGTTTTATGGCAGTTAATGTGTACAATTTCCCGTTAGATTAATATCAATTGTAAATCTAAGGTCATCCAGCTCAACTGCATCTGCTGTGAACTGCATCTGTTGTGAACTGCATCTGTTGAATGAACTGCAAGTTGTTGTTGAACTGATGGATGTTGCATCCAGTCACAATTGTAACGTTTAATCTTCTGTTCGATATGACACACACATTGTAATGATTGGACCATTATTGTTAAGATCATAATTTTGTTTGTTAGATGAAACGACTTTGTTGCAACAATTTTACCAGTAATGATTTATCCAGACGGCTCGGCTTGATTTAACGCCTAGTCACTCAAAAGTATGCCACTCAAAAGTATATCCGTTTTTGTTTGTTTTTGTTTTTTACTGTTATGTCAGGATGGAATGGAGTCCACTCATATTGGCTATTGTACTCGTTGCCACTGCTTACCTATACAACTGCAATCTCAACTCCTCTGATGCCGTCCTTAATGCCAGATCAACCACATCAGCTGAGGCCCAGATTGTACAGGCATGGGCGCGAACTATCCAGGAACCCATGAACAAGGTCAAGCGCGTAGCTGTTGGGTAAGGTTGAATCTACATGTAACTTAGGGGCTAAACAAGGCACAGAGGGCAGAAAATATGTCCATCAATATAATACCAGCCTTACTCGCTCCACGGGTGACAAACATTTCCTGAATGTTCATAAAACAAAGACAAGATGTGTTAACAATGTGTAACCTGCTTGGTTTGACACACCACTTCAGTTTTTGTTGGTTATTTTGATTTCAGCACTGGGTACTAAGAGCGAAACCGAGTGATTTTTCAGTTTGGAAGATTAGAGAAAGAGGAAGTCACTCATTCTTACCCATGTGATAGCATACACGTCGGTTCTGTTTTCTTCAGATTAAACGTTAATGCAGATTTGATAGTGTCTGCCATATCCCTCCTCGATAAGCTGGACATCAAACCAGGTGCTAGCCAAGATCACGCCCTGCTGAACTCGTTGAGCGACTTGCAGGAGAGCTTTGCTCACTTCTTTGAGTCTGGAGCAGCCGCAGAGAGATTCTTTGCCAATGGAGAGGTTTACAAGAGAATCATTGAAGCAGCTGACAAACTGGAGCATAAGGAGGTAGGTTGGAGGCAGGTCTTACAAGCAAGGGTTGGGGTGGTGCTTTGGTGTTGTACAGCCGGTGCTTGCCGGGCAGCTTTAACCACTTCCTGCCGGGTGGAATTTGCATATGTGGGACGAGTTCCCGGACAATTTTCCATTTTCAAAATTTTTCAAAAATTCATAACTTCATTTACTGGATGTTTACACCCGCACAAATGACTGCCTGATGGCTACTTTAATCTGACAGGCAACCTCCATTGATACCCAAGTATTGCAGCCAGGCCTGCCACCCAGTAAAGAGAGCCCAGATTGTGTGGTGTTGCGTAATTTCGTTTGTTCCCGAAATTGGCCCAGTGTGTTGCTGAATGCCAGTGGTTTCTTCTCAAATGCGGTCAGATTTGCTTGCAGCGGTTCTATATCACTCATCTGTTGAATGCTGGAGCACTTTTGTTCCCGCTGATAATCCGCGGGTGCTGAATGCCGCAAACAGTGGTATACTATTTCAAAATAATGACGAATTACATCCGCTAATGTCAGCTGAAAAATGATGTATGGTCATTGTTACAAGGCCCAGCTCCTTTGTCCAATTTCGGGCACCCCGCCTAAAGGTACAAACCCAGTGTACCCGGCATTGGGAACCCGCAGGCAAGTGGTTAATACTTGAAGTTGAGCATTGCATAACAGCAGAGTTGTTTGACTTGATTTCGGGTCTCTGACTTCAGTAATATAAATTTTGCACCATTTCCAAGCACTTGCTGCCAAGGAACACACTTTATCCTGAAGCCATGGCAGAGAGTAACAGATGAATCTCTAGTATTTTCTAGCTAGAAGACCAAGCGAACCCCACAGACTGCATTAATCATTTGTACCCCATGGTAGTTACGAGCTGAATAAGAAGTTACATGACCCATCAGGACACCTAACCGTGGAGTGATTAATTTGTTCTGACTTTCCTTTTGTATATGACAGTACAGCGTCGGAGGAAATGCAGCATTGATGGCTTACAAGATGGCGGAATTAACAGATGATGTCCAGGTAGGAAGACAGACATCACACTTAGGCTGAATGTGAATCTATTGTCTAGAGCTAAGTCTAGGTCTTCGCTTCATTGGAAATAGGTGGATAAGCGCAGACAACAGACCCAGCCATAGCTCTGGAAATCCGTTTCGGAGACAGCCTCAGAGTGGTGATAGGGCACAGCGTATCAAGAGAGAAGCTGTTATTTCACAGTGCATTATGGGAAATCATCAATATCAGTGAGCGAAAGGACCGTACTTTTGCCCAAGGACTTTGCAAGTTGTTGTTTTTTTTACGACACAATGATTTAGAAAGTTGAAATTTTAGCATGTAAATTACAATTTCATATGCATGAGCTCACAGGTGTGAAAAATATCACAGGAATTAATTCATCGCAGTTTGCACAAAAGGAAATCCTCCTCATCATTAGTGACTTAATTCATCACAGGGTGCACCAGTTGGGCTTAAAAGCTGGAACCAGATATGCATGATGAGGGAAAATATACGGCAGCACCATCTTAGCCATTGTATTGCAACACCCTGAAACGTCAATGTTGTCTCAAGCAATACAGCCGTTTCACAATAGTGCACCACCAAGAGTTTGCAACGCATTGGCCAATCACAATACGCGACATTTGTCGACCCAATGCATGTTTGGAAAGGGTCAACAAATTTTGTGCGTTGTAATTGGCCAACGTGTTGCAAACTCTTGGTGGCGCACTATTGTGAATCGCCCGTATTGTGGCCAAAAACACTGGTTTTTATTTTTGGCTTTGTTTAGACAACTAAGAATATTTTATTTGGTTGCCAGTTCATCACAGGTTACTCCCTAGCTTGTGCCAGTAGAACCTATATATATCACTGAGCCCTGGGTAAAGAGAGGCAAGCTGGGATAATGTGATTTGCAAGCTCACACCGTATGCCCAGCTGCCGTATTCAAGCTTCCCGACCCCTTGATTGGATGTTTTAAACACTACCTACCTCACCCAACCCCCTGTCAACACCCCGCAGATTCTGATGGTTGGACCAGTTGGGCCCAAGGTACATTCTCTAATGCCCAGCCGAGTCCAGATCCCCGACACCAGCCTGCGAGACGAGGACGAAGTGCACCTGATCATGGAGTATGCCGAGGGGGAGAAGTGGGGGCAGTGGACCTCGCCCATTGCCACCCGCTTCATCACGTCCCATGACGTGGCTAACGCTGAGATGGATGGATTGGACGTTTTTGTGACCAGCATCAAAGGTATGGCCTGTTTCCAAAATTTTCAGAAACTCTGTCTTTGGAATTCTCATTTTTTTTAATTAGTGAGAGTCTTTTCCAAACAACCAGTATCTGACAGCAGGTTTTTCGGGGGAAGAAAGGAAACTAGAAGTGGGTTTTTCAAAAGTTCTACGTCCTGAACACTGACAGCATTTATCTGCACCAATTTCTTTTCTTGCTCATATTTTTTGGGTTTGTTTTGTAAGTGCTCAACTAAATATCTCCTTTTTTTTCCTTCCTTTTCTTTCACCTAAATTTCATGTATAAAATATTTATCGATGCATCGGTACTCCAGGAAGTACAGCGCAGTTGACAACTGAAATTTTTTTCAAAGATTGTTAGTTTTCTTTCTCCTTCATACAGACTTTGGCCCAGACGTGGTGATGTTCTCAGGTCTCCATCTACTGGACTCTGACAGCCTGTCCAAGCAGCAGGAGAAACTGTCCCTCCTGGTTGAGGAGTTGAGCAAGCTTCCTCACGTTATACCCCTACACCTGGAGCTAGCTAGCATAGCCAACGAGAGACTGGTGCAACTCATTGCAACTCAGGTGAGGAGATTGAGTGACACGTGTTGGACTCGTAATCAAGCATTTGTCTTCTGTGAATTTATAGTCGTGTAATTCGTCTTGTAATTCTAAACAGCAGTTTGGAGTGGAGACCCTCATGGGATCATTCACAGAGATTGTCACAAGACCACTTTCAACAGGGTGAACAACGACAAGAGACTGCTTCTGTTTCAGTTCATATGAATATCTCATGACTTGAATGCTTACTGGAGGTCTCGTGTTGGTCCTGTGACAATATTGTGAGGGTCTTTAAGGTCTCGAGTGCACTGATAAATAGTGAAAAGGTGTTTAAATTGAGGAAAAAAGGACAGTGCCGTCAAAAGAAGGGGTGCTTGACACTCAAACCCCACGGGCCCGTTGCCGGGGGGCCAAGAGGGCTGCCCCCCGGCAGGAACCTGGCCCCCCATCAGTAAAATGGAGAAGCATGAAGAAGATACTTTGTTCCTGTGATGTGTCCCACCTAGCTAATACTGTGGCCCCCCCCTTAAGGCCTGAAGCTGGCGACAGTGCTAAAACCCCAGACATCAAAACACAGATGCAGACACACAAACCAGGAACAAGGTTAAAAACATCATAAGTGCTCACTATTGTAAAAGGAAGAGCAAAAGAAAATTCAGATTTGTTTTCATATTCTTGCAAAACCAGTTTCTTCCATTTTAAATATGAATTGTGCAGGTGCCTACAGGCATGACCATGACAGGGACTTTGAAAAGGAAAAGCCTGATTTCCATCTCTTTTAAATCCCTGAGGATCCACCCCTGATGTCATGCCTTAATAGATATTTAAAAACTTGGGCCATGTCCAAATTTCTTAGCAGCGACTTGTATTAACAGTCACTTGGAAAATAGCTATTGTTTAGTGGCTTCCATAGGTGTGTGTGTCATTTCTAGCCATAGCCTATTAATTTGGACACATTTGTTCTTCCCTTGACATTCCATCATAGGTTTTACCCGCAGTCCACTCCCTGGGGCTGAACGAGCAAGAACTGGGTCTGGTAACCCGTGCCAACAGTGGGCCCCACCCCAACCTTGCCATTGAGGAGTCCGGCTACGCAGAAATAGGAGCAGTGGCGGACATCCTCTTCTGGATCCTGACCTCACTGGTCAAAGGTCAAGACTCTCTGCTGACCAGAATTCATTTTCACTCCCTGGCATTTCACATGGTGGCCACTCTACCTGGTCAGTGGGGGAACAGCTTATCAGCCGTGGGCATCGGGGCCCGCATAGCTGGCAGGCAAGCTTGTGGACAGGTTCCCATCGACCCATCTAAAGTAGCTTTACGCATCCCCAAAGCATTCCCATTGTCGGTGGACTATGCTCCATTACGGAAGACCGTCATTATCTTTGACCCCAGTGAACCTCTCACAAGTTGGACTCGAGGTCCGGTCGCGTTTCATTTCAGCCCAGTTCTTGTCTGTAAAAAACCCGGAAAGACAGTTGGTCTTGGTGATGCAATATCGGCAACAGCAATGCTACACACGCAGTACATGCATAGAGTATAGTATGCAAAGATTGACTGCTTCGAGTGCTGAAGTAAAACTGCCCTCTGGATTCAATCCATAGACCGTTCTATTTTGTTACTGAGGCAAAGCGGGGGGGGGGGGAATGCCCCAAAATGGATCTCTGAGATACAGCAGCCACCGTTTTTGTTTGTAACATGTCTCTCACAGATTCTCCTTGATTTCAGCAACAACTGATTTGTTTAATGTGTATGCCATTAAAATTCAATCCTGTTCGAATGTGAAATTTGTTCAAACTTGACTTTTTGCAATTATCCAAACTAACTCTTCAAGGAATTTTTGAACCCATCTCTTTAATACTGGCACTTTGGAATACACACAGTGCCCACACTGATAGGCATTTGTTGAAATACCTGTTCTATAACTGCGGTTGCTATGGGTATAGTTCATGTGACCAAGCACAGCAAGATAGCAAAAATAGCAAATGCCATGTGACCTGCCCTCAGCCAATCAAGATACAGAATCTGTCGGTGAGATGTAAAAAACTTTGTCTTCAATTTTTTTTTCAGACCAAGAACAGTAAGAATTCTTTCCTCCCAAAAGCTTCTTGGTCTTTTAAGTTCTTGTAAATGTTGACTGCGCAGTGTTCCAGATCATTTCATAAAATAGTCCTTGCCATGTTAGTTGGGTCTTTGTAATGCATGAATTGTTTTAAGCAGGCCTTAAAAGGAAAAAATAAGTCATCATTTTCAGCATTTGTGTTAGTTTCACTGAAATACACTCATTAATATAAGCCACTGAAAATTTTAATGAGGGAAACATTATTTGTGGAATGTTTTTCTTCAAAGTTGGTTACTTTCAAAATGGATAGACGGAATTCTTTCAAACAAGTTCATTTGGGGAGCATTATTTGATCCCATATCAATTTGTTTTCACACAAGTGCCCTCTTTGACGTTCAGTCATTCAGATCTTGTATAACAGGAAGGGTTGGAGGCAGCATTAAAAGTAGGACAAAGCTTTTCGGTTGTACGTGTATTACATAAATGGCTTTTGTGAGTGAGGTTTGCAAAAGAACCGATGGATTCAATATTTCAGACAGCAAGCTCTGTCTCACTTATAAGAGATTTACATGGTACTGCAGACTGCAGGTACTTATCTCTTAGATCTTTATCATTGGAAGAAAGAGAGCATGAACTTGGTTTGTCCATGGTAAGATCATTTGTTATCAGTCCCATGGCTACTCGCATTTCTCTGTCACTCGTATTTCTCTGTGCCTTCAGCCTCATTGCCATTAGACACAATTATACTTACATTATCAGTTCCCTCCAAGCTCGAGTACCAAGAAAGGTTATTCTTAATCAGCAGTGCAGCTGTGCCCTTGGGGCTGGTTCCACGAGGTGGAGTAGACTCGGCTAACCTATTGTTCTGTCGACGTTATGACCACAGGTGTAAGGCCAAGATCATGTGCATAATTGCTTGTGTCCAAGTACAGGTTGGTAAATGTACTGAATTGTTAGGAGCTTGAGAGGCTGTTTTCCCCCAAATAGTGTACATGTATGTCGACTTTGCATCATAAGATTGGGACCGAAAACTACGGAATATGATCAGGGAATCTCTGGTTTGTTTGTGTGCCTCAGTTTTTGGACATGTGCACAGCTGTTCAGTGTGCCCGTACCTGTGCCCTAACCTTACATACCTAGTGTGGACTTGTGAACGAAAGGTGTCCTCACTATGCAGGAAAGGAAGACATTTTGTGGTCTTACACACGTCCACAGGACGTTTCCCCTTCTCTGGAAAAGAGGTTTAGAGGCATTTTGAGGTAGGGGTCATCTGTCATAAAAGGAAGAGGAATAGTCAAGGAAACCTTGTACAAAAATCAGCTGAAAATCGTGTTCCCAGTTCAAGAAAAATTAGTATTTTCACCGAGTTTTCTTAACTGCACAAAAAGAAAGGAATGTCTACAGTAGGTATGTAAGGTAAGTGTGCCTATGTCAGGCGTGTGAATTCACCTTTTTAGCTGATTTCAGCTATTTTTGATTAGATGTTGGCCCTGCATTGCAGCTTTTTGGTACAACCGGTCGGTACAAAATATGGGAACTTTTTACATTTCAGCTTTAATTTTAAGAGGTCACTCACACCCCTGGTATTGTGTGTGTGTACTTATCAGGTTAACTACTGAGCAGCTCTCTGTACTAATTGCAAAACAAACCCGGATATAGATCCTTCAGTGGATAGTTCACATCTTTGGATGCAGCCATTTACTTTTCTTGTGTTAAAAATTGTACTCTTTTCTTAGTGCACATAGCTTTTTGAAAAACCATTGTAACCCTTTGGATTATTTCAACTGAAAAAGGAACTAAAATGTGAATAGTATGGTGTTTAGATAAAGCTAACCTGAGGTGTAAAATATAATGACATGCGTCTGCGAAAGAGAGATGGTTCTATGCAAGATATTTACTTCAAGTTTTTGAGTCAAGGTTACTAAGACTCTAACCTTAACATAAATTTTCATGTTGTTGGTTTTGTCTTTAATTTCCCGTAAATAAATTTCCTTCTTTTCGATTAAGGGGTTTTTCTTTAAAGTGTGTGTGAAATTTGTGCTCAAAAAACGTAACCTTGTTAATACTGTGACTTATTTTGTTAAGGATTTATTTTATTTTATGGTGGAAAAATGATATACTCTCTTTTGATGTATTTTTGAAAATGACATGTTTTACATGACGTTTTCAAACCACAAAATCTTGAACCTTAGGGGTTCAACATTGCCAAGATCTTGTACAAAAGGTGTTTGGCTGAATTGGAGAAGAAAGTTTGTAGACATCGCTTGTCTGCCGTTCTGAATTTTGTTTTCATATCTCATATTACTTTTCCAGACCATCCATGTACACTACCAGTCCACAAAAAATAGCAAGTGGCCTCAAAGTTAACGAGAGAAAAGGGAATTCTGGAACCGAATTCAGTTGTTTCGAAACCAAGAATTGTAATAGTTTACGGTTGATTTTAAAAAAGTGGAAAGGAAACAAACAAAAGCACCCTGCGCTATAAATCAGCAATACTGTTCGGTGTTTAATTAATCTTTATAATACCCGAGTTTTACGAGTCATGTTGTATTCTTTAAACAGGTTTTTATTCCAGACAGTCTCATTTCTGGCAGGAAGAAAATTGCCTCAAATCAACAGGAGTAAAAATACTTGCTCTGACATTTCTTGCGTTTGTTTTCCTTCATGTGGCATTCAAATGAAAAAAATAAAATGAAAGTTACGTATGTGCTAGTGATGAACACTCCTTTAAGTGAATGTCGACATTTATATGACTTTGTGTACTTCTTGACAACACCACTAGTTTTGTAAGCTGTGTTTTTCAAGGAGGGTATAAATCTCTCCGATTTTCGTGTCTAGGAACTTGGTGTGGGTCATGGAAAATGTAATAAAATATTGGAACGCACTAAATGGTCATAATCTGGGATAGACGAATGTTCTCCATAAGTATCCGCAGAATCTATATACGCCTGTATGTCATATACTTTGTCGTTCTGTTGCACTGTTTCTCTACGGACCGAGGGAGAAACAAAATATTCCTTAAAATGCAAAAGTTGAATTTTTGTCCAAAATTCTGTTGAGCAACAAACTGAACAAAGATCACCACATTAGTATTGGAAAATAAAATATCTTCTTGATTTTAAAGCATTTTTTTAGAAATGGAGAGGTGATGAAATTCATATCACAGATGTGTCAAAAGGTTTTCTTCAACCCCACCCGCAAAAAATGAAGGATAAGTGAGATCAACTGCATAATTATAAAAAAACAAAGCCGTGATTTGTTGTCATGTAAATCGCGCAAATTGTAATGTTTATAAATTGCCAAGTTTCTCAATTTTCCAATCGCACAATTACATAAACAAAACCAGGTTTTGGTGTCTTGTCAATCACTCGAATGGTAATATTCATAAGTTGCCAAATTTCTCGATCATGTCCAGTCGAATCGTCTGTTTGGTAGACGTGAAAGGTTCGCTTAGTGACAAAAACGAACCCCACCCCTTTCTAGCAGGCTTTCTCGCAGATTTTCCGATATCGCCAATTTTTGTAGGTGTAGCGCGCAGTCCACATAACACACAAACGCTGATGAAGCAATCGATCGACAACGCAACAATACATTGTTCCCAGAAGCCTAAGTATTCTCCATTCAACTTGAAGGCCGTGCTTGATGAACGTGGGGCTCCCTCATTGCAGTCAATTGGATGCATGGAGGTAACGGTAAGTTGTTTATAATGAGAGAGAAATTGCTTTTTTTTTCTTTTTAAAATAAAGTGATGGTGATTTGGACTTCTACAAAGCAGTGGCGTAACTAAGGCTGATTTTTTTTTCAAGGGGGTACCACAAAAAATAAGCTGCAGATGCAAAGCTATATATAGAAACTCAACGAAGATTATTAGAAGATTTTAAATGGGGGAGCACCCGGGGTACAGGCATCCGCTGGGGATGTCCCCCCCCCCATTAACACCACTGGCAGTTGCATGAGGTCTGAACACGAGCAAATGCCAAAGTGTACAAGAGGTATACGCGCAAGCGCAGTTGTACAGGGAGATTTAACCCACCCATCCCCCGCAACTTAGTCTTAGTATAGTCCCCCCCCCTCCCCATAAAAAAGCTGGAAATTCTGGCCATTCTGTATGTCATTTTCCAATTAAATGAGTAATCCATAATTATTCTTTGGACTAATAAAGTGAAAGAGCAGTAGCGAAAGTTAAAAGGTGACGTCACGTGCGAAGGATCTAGCTCCCCCCCCCAAAAAAAAATGACTGTAGAACCGCACTGGATACGCGTGTCATTAGAACTATACCAACAAGTACACCACCATATCAGAAACGAGATCACGGAGTGGTGGTATCTTGTGTTTAATACAATGTAAACAATATGGATAAAATAACAGGAGAATAAGTACAGTTCGTTATGTCTTAGTTACTTCGAAGATTTATCTGACCTAATTCTGAGCAGCGGCTGCCTTTAAAACTTCTTGGATTGTTAATATTAGATACATTATATTAGTAAACAAGTCATAATAAACTGTTCCTCAGTTTTTCTTAAGTACTGGTGAGAGTATCGGCGTGAGTTATGGTACAATAGTAGGCTCTATATCTAGCGGAGGGACACGTTGAACTAGACGATATCTCAGCTTTCCTTCTTATTTTAAGTGAAAGCATCAACTCCCGCCTTTCTTGAAAGAAAAATCCCCATTTTGTTTCCCCCAGACATAAATACAGTGTAAAATATGGAATAAATTGTTTTGTTTCCGTAAAAATCGATACAAGGGAGTCCACAAATCTGTAAACTTTACGATTATGGCCCAAAAGGGCTGAGCAAACTGTAAATTAGGAGCAATAAATAAAGTCTAATGTGGTGTCCATGATTAATATTAATGGGCGTCGCGGGCAGAGCACAAAAACAACTAAAAACACGAAAAGAAAAACAAAAAATTGTCTCCTGCTGGCAAAGGTGTGCTGAGTCTGCGCTCGAATCGACACTATGTGATTTCGCCATTGCTCTTCAGGTTATATTCTCAATGCAGTGATGGGTTCCTTGGTGTCTCTCTCAATATATTTCAAATCAAGTTGAAATTGCTAGCTTAATTAACGCATAACATCTTTTCTTCAGTCAGGCCTACGTGCAGTTTGAAAAAGGGAAACTACCAAAATGGTATTCAACGATATATGCACAACTACTGCCGGTGCGGCCGGCCTTCGGCATGCCGTTGGGACACTGCCAGCGCACTTCAGGCCTGAGGCTCAGATCTATTTCCCCTGAATGAGTGTACAGGTCATTGGACCAGTTTTCATTCTTAAAGCATGTTTTTATGCTTTCGTGGAGGAAAGTTTTCATTCCAAGTCGTCCTTTATCACGAAGAACAAGAGTGCGCCCCCAAAATATAAAACGTTAACTTTCCATCGCAGGGGAATGCGGTGCACACGTACCGAATTATGTAACGATCGTGATTACGACTTGTGGACTAGGTAAAAGAAACGATTTTATCGATATTACTATATGCATAATTGAAACTCAATAATCTGATTTTCAGGTGTCGAATCAGAGATCGCTGACTGTTCGACACTGCTGTAATCAATGAATGTAGGCCTACACTCAATGCATCGGAGTCATGCGCAAGCAGAAATTTTGCCCCGCGTTAATGTGTAAACAAACCATCCCTGCTCAACAAAAATTACGTCGTGCATTCAAGGGCGGGGGGGAGGACAAACGAATACGTGACATCGTGAATCGGTCCTTTACATTTCAGTGTAGTAGAAGGACGCATCGCATGATGAACGCTGAATCGATTTCCTGATTCAGCCTCAACTAGTGCGTGCATCAAGTGTAAGATATCGCCAACGGAGCAAGGAAAATTGCGCTTTAATGAAATCGAAATCTTTGAAATTTCACACAAGCGTAGTAGGTAGTTCTTACGGAAGGGTATAGAACCCCATGCAATAAAAAATGTGAGTTATTATCTAGCCACGGCGAGTTATTATCTCACCGGGGAGGTGTAATATTCGTTGAATGTCTATTTCGCTGCGGCAAGTTATGCACTCGTGCCGTGCCGCAAATTGATATGCCGCCGCGGCGAATGTCTAGCCAGTCTCATATATTCAGCCTGTTAACGTCATGTCTCGGATGCTTTTTGGGGGGATGCAGTGAGATTGGGTTTTAGAACTCCTTTGAACAAAAGGAGAACTATCTTTTCAACAAAGCTAGGTTTCCAAACAAAGAAAATCTCATTTTGGGGGCGTGAAAAAACTTTGGAAGTGGGGATAAACTACTTTTTAATTCCCTCCTACCTTTTCCAAGTGCCAAAAAGAAGTATGCGGAGCTTGAAGTTGTGTTCAAACTGTCAACAATCATGTCTCATCTTGGAGAGATAGGGAATCTACGAATTAATACGGGCGATTCACAATAGTGCGCCTCCAAGAGTTTGAAACGCGTTGGCCAATCACAACGCGTGAAATTTGTCGACCCTTTCCAAACGCGCATTGGGTCGACAGATTTCGCGCATTGTGATTGGCCCACGAGTTACAAACTCTTGGAGGCGCACTCTTTCGCCGCGGCGAAAAAGTAACTCAAAAAAAATTTGCATGTGGCCCTTATGCGATTTTGTAAGTTTGCGGCTACCCACCGAGGCTTTTAAAAACAAAGAACTTTATTCACGAGTTGGCCACATTGAAATTGAGAGCGAGGTTAACCCATCATTTTTTAACGTATAGAGTAGTAAAGAAAGCAATAAAATGTAATTTCTTGACAAATTAGTACCTAAAGTTTCTCCTCTGATGAATAATTTCAAATTCATGACTAAACACCAAAAAATGTACGTAAGAGTAGTAAGCCAGATTTAGAACAAATATTGAGAGGGAGGCTTGGAACGGATACCGTACACGATATGTGCCCGATAGGTACCGCCCCCCATGTCCAATCCCTATACACACTATAGACTATTACTACCTAACACATCCCCCCCCCAGAAGTCTATAAAGAATTCCTGAGATTCCAATCAAACAATATAAAAATGACCAACACGAAGGCGGGGGGGGGTTCTCTCCGCCCCATATCTTGCATCATATGGTGGAACGCACAGTGGTCATAAACAGTCTGGTGGCATCCTAATCGACAGTTTGCAATTTCTTAATTTCTTAATCTTAATTTCTCCGGGGTACGGAGATCAAAAAGGGGTTTTCATGTGAATAAGGTAGCCCCTGTTCGGAACGGGGCCGAATGAATTACGTAACAGCTTCAGCGTCGTTATGTGAGGTCATGGACACTCAAGAAGGGAAAAATCGGTCGGTCAAACTGACTTGCGTACTGGGTAAGGGAAACGATTGGTTAATTGTATCCTTGGTTTGAATTTTCGTTTCATTTTAAGTTCCTTCCTGTTTAAAAAAAGTTACATGAATGTTTACTGTTCAAAGTTTTAACCCTGAAGTATGGAACAAAATCTCATTTCAGCGCGTTTTTGATCACGTAACACAATCATTATATTTCGGCCCTGTTCCGGACCGGGGCTAGTCCGATGTGAAAGTTGGATCGGCAGGTATACCAGAAAAGACTTTGACCAATACCAAAATCGCTAAATCGTTTTCTCTGTGAAACTCTACACAAAAGGACTACCCGTGGACATGAAAACAAATTCTGTTGCAGGGCAATGTCTCCTCAAATTATTACCTTGAATGCAAATAGCAATTAGAAAAACAAGGTTTTTTCATAAAAACAAACTACGCTCGCTGAGCTGGTACGGTATTTCAACTAGTAGCGCGACGGTGAAATGTCTGGAGGGGCATCGGAGGACGCGGGCCGCATGTTCTCTTTAGAAAGAGTAACCAAAATCAATCTGCCCAAAACTTCAAAGTTTTCAGTTACTTTTATTTTTTTATTTAGGGAGTTCATTAAAATGCACAAATGAACGGAACTGGACCAAAATCGTGTACGCTGGTAGTAATTTTGATCAGAAATTCTAATACCTTACATTGTATACTTGCTAAAAAATTATAACCACAAGGATTCACATTTACCTAGACGTTTCTTCTTATATACATGAAGTTGTGGCTTATTACGTATTTTTAAGGCTTGGCGCCACCTCCTATGAACGTTACGTTTACTTTAAGATCCAGAGTTTGAGTAGCGTAATGGTGACATGCAGTTCTGTTCTGACTTGGTGTTATAGACCAGTTCACTAATAAAGACGAAAGTGGAAAGCAGAAGCTGAGAGAAAATAATGTCAGGATTTGTACCCCTGTACATTTTCAATGGGCCGCTCAAGATTTTGGCCTCCACGTGCCATTTATTAGTGAACACAATTTATTAATGAACTGGTTTATCAACAGATCTTCTGCTGACAATAACCAAACGCTACAGTACAGTATTAAAAACAAAAATTGTATGCCAAATGGAAACACTTTACATTGAATTTCAAAGGTTTTTTCGATCAACTCCATCTACCGAACACAGACTTCCATTAAAGAGTTAAATGCATTTACATGTACAGACATGTACAAAGCGGCTAAATCGTCGCACACAATTACCGTCACACTTATCTGCAGCTATCTTACTAAAACGCCTTGGAGATGCTTCAATTTACTCATTGGACAGAAATATGAACTGCAATGCAAGTGTTTCCAAGTGTGGCAAGTTATGAGCCGCCAAAAGCTTTAAAAAGGCTAGTTTATGTTTTTCAACAAGAAAATGTGAAATATAAACTTTGATTTAGACCCACCTCCTACGCACTCCAACAAATCTGTTGTCAATAACTGCAAACTGCACACAAGCGAAAACACCCTAAATACAAGGTGCAATAACTAGGCAGGTGAGTTGATTGAGTGTATACATAATATACAGCACAGTGATTGGATGTAAACTGTACAATCCATGGTGGTTAAACGCTTCGATAACGTTTCCATCAATATCCGGAACATGCTACAGTACATGCGTGACGGAGTTTGTCCGAGATGCAGTACCAGTAGCAAAAAACGCGTTCGCCTGCATCAAGGTCCTGCGAAGGCTCCAGGCGCAATTCACTTCACCTATTAGGCGCCGATATCAAAATGTTACTCCTTCGAAAGCGCAAAGTCCGGAAAAAAGTGGTTCAACACCTATGTCTTACTCCAGTGGCTTTTGATGTTCCAGGATTGTTGACGTGCCTAGCGTCCATTGGAAATACATTGAAAATCGACTCATTTTAATCTGTCACGTGCATGGTTAAATCCTTCAAAAATATATTGAGACGTTTTACGCTGATACTCAATTACAAGAAAAAGTACTCGCCAGTGGATTTAACCTGCTAACAAACAGTCCTGTAATTATGTTCTTCAAATACCCCCCCCCCAAATGGCAATTGTAACTGAGGAAAAGTCCTTCAGATATTTACATGATACTTTTGGTAATTCGGAGGCACCTTGAATTGATACGTGCCTAACGTTTAGACTCTTTCAGTTTTTTGATTGAGAGGACAGTCCCCGTACATCGTTTCATTCATGCTCGTAGTACATGCATCCATCTATCTCATCAGCCGAATGACTGTCGTATTCAAGAATCTCCGAGGCAGTGACGTCGTTGAGATGGCACACGTCCCCCATCAAGTTGAAGGAGCGACAGCGGGGATCGCTAGAACAGGCCAAGCAGCAATGCACGGGACTGCGATACTTCCATTCTTCGTAGGTGTGATTCAGAAGGCAAGGGTGCCGACTCTGGTCGCCGGAAGCTGAAAAGCAGCGGGCAGTTTGTGAGCACCTCGCCAGCTCGCTCTTACAAATAAACTTGCGCGTTGCGTTGCATACGGATACCCTCCACAACCCGGCGGTGTTGAACTTCGTGCAGCGCTTCTTGGCAGTTGCGTTGAATGAACCAAATTTCGCCAGATCCCAATTGTGGTACTCCCCGTCATCAGTCGTATTCAGAAATTCCCGAACTGTCTTACCGATATCGAGGTGTACTCCAAGAAAAATACTGTCTTTAACGAACAGGCTTGCGAAGAAGCCATTTTCCCCGGCAGACTGCGGCACGGCCAGAGTACTGAACATGTCTTGGCAAAATTGGTCAGCGTCGGAGAAGTTGAGTGTTGGCTCAGTGACAAACTTGTAGCAAAACCTGCCGTGCGGTTTCCAGTCACCGGGACAGCTATGTAGTAGGCTTACACACGCTCGTGTAGCCAACAGAACCATCGCTAAGTACAACAGCAGTCTGCGCTTGTTGGCCATTTCAGCAATCCGAACGGGTCGTGTCAACGGTCCAGTTGTACTTTAAGATGTGCGCGTAAGCTATACAAAAAAGGCACAAAATGCAGTGTATGGTGAAGAGGTTTCTGATAACCTCAGGGTAGGTTTCTGCAAGCTCTACTGTTAAATAACAGGCATCAAGTGCAACCGCTAAACTACACTTCAACAATCGTAACAAAAATCCAACGCCCAGGGATCGAGCGATGCAGTCACCATACGTAACTTGGCAACGGTGAAAAGGGGGTGTTGCCTAGCCCAGGTGGATTCCCTGATCGTACTACGTTACGGAGGGAGTCCAGGGTATAAAAGGTGCAAAATTGGACGAAAAATTTTGTAACCAAAATTTTCAACACTTCTACCTTTTCCAAGGAGCCAATTTCACGAATATAACTCCGTGCGTCCTTATCTCCACGTCTGGTGGGTTAAGAAATTCGACTCATCACCACCAAAGACAAAAACAGGAAAATAAAGTCGGGCGTAACGTTAATTCTGGCTATTGCTGTGGACTGTTTTCAGCCATTCTCCAGTGCAGTTCGTACCAAAGATTCTGTAGCGCGGCGCTATACAATCTTTGGTTGGTGCGGTGTGCCGCGCGCAACTACCTGGCGGACGAGATTCAGAGCTTCGTTCACGCACATCAAACTGAAACTACATGTTCTGACTGAAATCAGCGAAACTGAAGTCTAACCGAATCCACTGATTTCGACGCTCACATCAAGCACGTAACGCGCAACGCGTGGTTCTCAGCCACGAGTTGATCTCCATGCCGAGTACACACAACATCAGGCCGGGGGCGAGGCTGTGGTTTGCGTTGGTGACGGTTGGCCTAGTTTACGTGCATGTAAGCAGAGTCTCCTACGGCCAGTACGGGAAAGCTAAAATTCAGAATTTGTCCAATCCTGGCCCTTTTTTAGCATGCATTAATTAACAGGTGAACTTAAAATAGACAGACAAAAGGTGCCCACAAAATTCGATAGAAGTTAAGGGACTCTCGGCAGGTCCGTGTCGAGGGGAGAGGGTATTATCCAGCAAGACTTTGGCACATTTCTGTTGCTAGCAATTTACTCATGTCTCCGAATGATTTGTCCTATATTTTATATCCTGGAAGTCAGCCGTAATGAAATGAAGACAACGTCCAACCTGGGCTAGGTGTTGCCATAACCACAGCACCCGCGCTTAATGCCATGTGTGGCGCCGCGCCCCTCTGACGAAGGCGAGGGCGCCCTCCTCCTCGAGACGCAACGCGTCGGACGGCACGTACCGGAGAGTCCCAGAGCGGCTAGGGACAAGTCCGTTGGGACCGAAGTATACCGTCCCCCAAGAAAGTTCAATGATCTCTGGTCTTCGTTGAGATGACGCCTGATCAGATTGGCCGAAACTTAATGACGTAACCCGGACAGACCTCACTTGAAATAAACTTCGCCTTGACACCTGACTTATATACAACAATCAAAGGCTGAGTTCGGGCGGCATGTTCTCGTATGTTCACGAACAGCTTGATTTGTCGCTCTTGGGTCGGCCGCTCGAACGCCGGTTACGTACAATTGGTCATCGCTGGCAGGCCTAGTTAGTGACAAGCAACATGGCGGCGTCTATGTTGTAGTAAACTATTCGAGAGTTAATGCTTGGACAACTGGGCTGAATTCTTCCTATTTAAACAGGAATATTCACTTCTGTCCTGTGAAAAATAATTAATGTTAATTTTGCAAAACTTCCTATTCTCTCCAACTTTGTATACAATCTCTCTATTTTTTGCTGCTGTTCAAAAATCAAAATCTCACAAGTTTTTCCGTGTGTTCCTGTAAAACCCTGACGAGGAGGTGGTGTGTGATCCTGTTCCCAGAACAGTGTTCTTGAGCCGTGTTTCCCGTCGTTCGAGCGCGAGAACAAGAAACCCGTGTCAAGAACACGGAGCCCGAACTCCACCTGTGTGACTAGACTTTGCCCGGAGCAGTGAGCCCCACAATTACTCGTGTGCATCTAATGCAATCGGGATCTGCATAAGTCAAAAGGGCCGTCTCTGAGTTGATATACCACTCACAACTCGTTCTGCGAGATAGCAATCCACTCTTTAATCGACCGTAAGCCCCCACAAGGAACTCTTACCGCACCAGCAGGTAGCCCTTCAACCCACCAAGCCCCTCAACGACACACGCACCACTTGGCACTAGGAACTAACCACGCCAAAGACCCAACGTACTAGGGTCTTACATACACGCCCGCTCAGTTGCTTGCTCTGCTCAAACCACAGTTCGGGGTACTACGCAGGATCGAACCAAATGCAACGTTCGCTGTCACATATCCGGCCGGATCCACGCTCCCGTTGCGCCTTATATAGCCTCGCAAGCGGGCTGCTGCCGCGACTACGCCTGCGCCCGCGCGCTACATGTGACCAAGCAGTGACTTCCGTTAACCAATCGCCCTACGCAAAAGGCGGAGCCTATGCACCGCTTTGGCTTAACACACTGTTAACTTGCTAAGCGTGCCTAACATCTGCCTCTGTTATTGGAGCTAACACAGCCACCGTGGTTTGGTTTCATACGTACGTATGGTTGCATATAATTATACCTCGTTATTGGGCAGAGCGCCATCTATAACTTCGCATCACGCCTATGCCTAGCGCCCTCTGTCGCGTCATACATGCATTGTTATCCCTTACATACCGTGTCCATCAGGGGTCACTTAAAATTCAAAAACTGGCGAATAAACAAAGAAATTAAATCAAGCCAATACATGTCACCAAAGTGTGGCGGTGCGCTAAATGCATTCTTGAGAAGTGAGTTTAGTTGTACAATTCATGCAGTTTCACCTCGGTGAAAATTTGCACGGTCTCAATTGCCTATTGAACACCTGCACATACCGAGACGTTCGAAAAGAAAGTAGTTCGGGTTAAGCCACTTAATTGGGCAGTGGTTCAAAACAGTCGCTTGGTACGTTTGGTCTTTCTTATTGGTTACTCTTTGTTTTGTTTAATAAGGAATCGTCTTGCAACATCCCACGGCGGATCTGAATGAGATAATGCCAAAAAGAGGCAAAATGTTTGATTTGTTTCGGACGAATTTCTGAAACCCTTTCACTTCCTCCCCACATGCAGTAAGTAAAACACAAAAAGTTGGCCTCTAGCCTCGAAAAGAGCAGAAATATGAAATGGCAAAATCCTCTTAGATTTTGCCCCCCCCCCATTCCTGGATCCACCCTTGGCACATTTACAAGGCTTACGAAATGTAGATGTGGAAATTATAAATGCTGATGGCCTTTTGGAGATCCCATATATGGATAAATATGAAATACGGTGTATGAAACGGTACGTGAATGAATCAACATCTGCTGATATCTGATACATTTAGCAAAAGTTACCGAAATAACAAGGAAATGATGTTCGCATTCAGTCGCTTCTCCGATATCAACTCAAAAACAGATGTAGATGAGATTAATATTTACATCCCGAATGTTCAAGGCGTAGGCCTACAATTTGACTGGGACCCTTGCACTTGCCAATTTCTATCTTCCTTAAAAGGAGCCTTCACTTCGCTGATCAATATTTTAATTTTTGGCAGAGACGTCCAAGAACTGTTGGAAGGATTCGATTTGTGCAGGGTACCACTTCCATGATGGGCAATGAATTTCGCATTGCGTTTGCGTCCTTTCATGGAAAATCAAATTCTCCCCATTGTATCGCGGGTAATCTTTGCTTCCCGGCTATTGCCAACGGGTAAAGTTGCCCTTGACTATAAATGCTGTCTTCAGTGAAGCACAATGGAGTGCGGTGGGTTCAAACCTCGTAGTCTGAGCGCAAGCATCCGTCTCGAGATCCACGGTTAATTCTATGGAAACTGTACAGCGTGTATGCCTTTGTATCAATAAATTACGACACGTTCTTACAATGGGGGGAGGGGCGAGTGGGCATACTCGCCGTAATTCACTCGTCCCTAGCTACCGCCCCACCGTGTGTGCATGACACCTGTGCACTGAATGTTGATGTGTCGATAAGATGGTAAGTAATTCAAAATGCTTCGATTGAGCGTCTGCAACGATGACGTATTTCCACCACACAATAGGGCAGCGGGGATAAGCAAAGGACCACGAGTGAGGAAATATGTTAAACCACTTCCTGCAGGGGATTCCAGATCCGGACACGTAATGCTTTATATGCGTGGCCGGGGTCTCCGACCTCGGACGAAGGGAACAGGGCCTTGGAACAAAAGACCGTACTCGGAACAAAAGACCAGGCTGCTGGGAATTACCGACATTTTTCACTCTCAAAAGTGGAGATAATCCAGCCTTGTTTTGAAATAGTATGCCACGGTTTGGGGCATTTAGAGCGAGCGGATTACCACCAGGGACAAATGCACTCCACTTCCGCAGCGATAAGCCACACAGCACCGCTGCATGCTAATCTGGCCCCTATTGAAAAGAGGTCAGCAGCACACTGAGCCAGGTTCGTGTACAAAAGACAGTTATATAGCGCCGCACACTCCGGGCTCTTTTTACAAGGCTGCAGGCCTGGCTGAAATTCTCAGGCGTCAATAGATTTTGTCAGGCAAGCATGGACCAGACAGTCCTTCACGTGTTTGTTAGTGTCCGGTAAACAGCTATATTATACGGTAAATGAAGATAGGAAGTTTTAAAGAATTTTGAAAACAGAAAAAAATGATAAATATCCCGGCCCCGCATCACCCACATTGATAACTGCCCCCGCAGGAAGTGGTTTAATTAACACTTATAATGACTTGTCCACCATTATTAGCAGGTGGATTCACAGAGTTCATTCTTTATTGTTGCAGGTTCTGACAGAACTGGAAAGATTAAACAGTGATTTACTTCATATACAATCTTGTAGGTGAACTCTCCTGATGAGTTAATTGCTTCTTTAAAAATACCATGCAAGCCTAGCATATCTACGAAACATCTTCAAGTATTTTTTTTTATCACGTCCAATAGATCTGTATACATGTATAATTTTATGGATGGTTTTTGCTTATAATAAGCCAAGCAAAGAAACACAAAATTGATACATAGAGATTCAATGGAGGGTTACAACCACAAGAGTCTTGGAAAAAACCCTGAAGCACAGCAAACTATTGACAAATCCGATGACCAAAATTAGACGCCATTATAATGGGGCCATCCTCATCACACGCATGCAATGCAAGCATGTGAACTTCCTCCTTGACTAATAAACAATAGTCAATTGCTAAAGGGCACGCGCACTCAGATTGAGACAGGTGCATGAGTGTAAATGGCCCCTCGGAATGGCATCTCATCTGATTTGTCTGTACTGGAGCGAGCGTGTTAGCAATGGTGACAGTTCAGGGCAAGTTTGGTTGACAATTACATTTAACTATGACAGATGTGACTTGAATGATGGATGGTTAGATTAAATTACTCAACAACAGTACAGACATGCAATTTTCAACAACTGGAAGTAAGTAGTCTTATTATTTTCAGCATCAAGAATTATGTTTTCATTTCTTCCAATGACATTATAATTTTTTGACTCAAATAAATGTGAATGCCATTTTTTTTTCAAATGATTACAAGATACAGTAACAACTTAATGTGGCTACAAATATACATGTATCTACTCAGCGATACCAATTAAAAATACATTTGAACAAGCAAGATATTTCATTGAATCAGTGTGATATATACATGTGGTTAAATAAATAATACAGTCATATATTGGTGCAACTCAGCATGGAAGTATTCTTTGTAAACATACGAAAGGAATTAACTATATATATGTGGGTAAAATCCAGTCCATGTGCTGAAAATGGCTAAATTTGGAACTTCAGACTCTTAGGAAGAGTAACTTGGCATATAACGTGCAGAGCTCTGCATGTTTGTGTGTCTATGTATCTGAAACAAATATGGAACAAGCATGCAAAGCATGCTGTTTGGGGACAGAATTCATGTTCAAGTACAGCCCAAGTACTACATATGGCCCAATTTGGAATTTTGTGCTGGGACAAAAAGGATATTTCTCCTCATATGTACATGTAGGATAGCCACATCTTAGTATATCTCTGAAATGAACCTACGCAGAATCAACACGTTTACCTCTCATGTGTGAGCTGTGTCAACATATTTCAGGGGGAATGCCTCACAGGTGCTGGGCTAGAGCCACCTCCTCAAGGTACCTGCACCAAAAATTACAGTCATCAGTCAAATCATTTTATTTCACTGCAGCAACAAAGTTCTCTGTTACAGCAAAGCACGCCAGAAGTACGACATTAGGTTGGGTCCAAGGTCTTTCTTCATCACCATGATTACTGAACATTTTGCTGGGAAAACAGGTTTTCACTCAATCATTTAATTTTGTAACAGTTTAATGATTTTCTGTCGCAGCAAAGCGTGCCAAGTCATCAGTGCGACATCAGGTTATGCTCAAGGTAATTACTGCCATGGTTATTGAATGCTTCATGTGGGAGACCCCGTTAAGCTCAGAAACTGCAATTACGGTAGGCTGGAGTCCTTCGGCATGCTTTCCTACCACGTTTTGAACAGCGCATAACATGCAACAAAGCAACGCAGCATATGAAACCGACACTTAATTCTGTCATTTGTAACTGACCACCGGAGTCTGAACAGTCAGGCAACCCACACAAGCTCAGCGGTCATGTTGGTGAGCAAAATCTGTGTTTTTTTCTCCCATGGTGAACAGCTGTCAAACACAAGGAATTCCAAGCTTATCGTCTGACACTGAGCAAAAGAGTACCTTTCCATATCATTCCATTCAAAGCCTCTGCCAGTGGGACATTAAATGCTCCAGCCTACTCTGTGTGGAGAGTGTACCCCACAGGCTGACGTGCTAACAAATGGGGGTTTTCCAAATCTCTGCTTCGTCTCCGGCCTAATTTTTTACCTCCGTTACTATGGAGTTATGGAGACGTGTTCTGCTCGACGACCATCAAACTGTGTGCTATTAGCCCCAAGATGTTCTCTGAGTGGTTTTATTCAGAATGAACATCATATACATGCTGGCTGTTGCAGTGTCAGAGACGACACTTGAGTCAGAAACTCGGCAGTAACTTAGTAAAACCCTCAATTACATTATTAGACCAGTGGACTGTTTATTGATGAAGGGCCAGAAATCTTCCTGACAAAAATTTACCACTCTTGGTAAACTTACGTCTGTGAGTTGTGTACTGTGGTTCCACCGAGGACAACCCGTACTCCGGGGTTGGCCTGGTTGATGTTGCGAACTGCGAGGGCTTCCTCATAGGTTACCCCTCCTATCATAAACACGACAATGTCTTGAGGTCTGGTGAAAGAGAAGGGGTCAATACAAAACATAATGGTGGTTGGCAAAATGGACATGGAGGGGGGAAATTGATGCATTTGAAGGTTCATGACGTAACCATGATATTTCAAAGGGCAATGGTGTGAAATCCCCTACATCAGGCCTTGAAATATTTTTCGAATGCACTCTATGGGACACTTTTTAACTTTATAAACTGAATTACCACATGATTTAATTTGAATCTTTTTTCCATTCCAAATTCTTAAAAAGTAAATTTTTTATGGGATAATATCCAAACGGTTTCTTCAGAATGTTTTTTTAAAAATGTGGAAAAAAAAGAACTGTAGGAATTTAGAATTTCCTAAAGAATTGTCAGAATTAGTTTGTCGGAATTGGCAAATAGATGCAATACCTTTCCACTTTGCTTTGTCTATGAGTTTCAAGATCCTTGGCCAAACGTCATAAATGAGTAGCAAACTATTCCCTCATTGCAGCATTTTCATTGAGAACTGTAATAAATTCAACCTGAGCAATTGTGCAAGTATGGGGAACCTCTCCTTGAGTTGGCTTGGGCCCAGGTAGGGTTAGCTCCCAAACTGAAGCCATCTCTACCTACCTATTTGGGCAAGCACAAGCTACAAACCTGTCCTTGAGCTGGCTTGGGCCCAGGTAGGGATAGCTTCCAAACTGAAGCCATCTCCACCTACGTATTTGGGCAAGCACAAGCTACCATCCTGTCCTTAAGCTGGCTTGAGCCCAGTTAGGGATAGCTCCCAAACTGAAGCCATCTCTACCTACGTATTTGGGCAAGCACAAGCTACCAACCTGTCCTTAAGCTGGCTTGAGCCCAGTTAGGGATAGCTCCCAAACTGAAGCCATCTCTACCTACGTATTTGGGCAAGCACAAGCTACCAACCTGTCCTTGAGCTGGCTTGAGCCCAGTTTGGGATAGCTCCCAAACTGAAGCCATCTCTACCTACGTATTTGGGCAAGCACAAGCTACCAACCTGTCCTTGAGCTGGCTTGGGCCCAGGTAGGGATAGCTTCCCTCCTTCAGCTTGCCTTTGATCAGTTGATCTAATGTCTCTTGTAGCAATGGTGTGTGCTGGGTATAGATGTTCTCGACACCCTGTGAAGTAAAATTAGGTTCACAAGAGCAACAACAAGAGTTATCACTGATTCACAATCTATTAAAAGGCAATATGCACATGCCACCTTAAGCTTATAAGCTTACTTGTAACATTAAAAAACTCACGGGGACCTCAGTGAAAAATTCTAAAGAGTCTACATCCTTTCAAGGTTGACGGTTTTTAAAAATATTTTTCAGGAAACAGTGATTAAATGTAGGGAGCTTTTGAATAAAATAAAACCACTTGAGTTGGAGGGGAGAAGATATACAGTGTTGATTGGAGGGGCTACTGTCTCCTTTTAATCTCAAATTTATCAATCTTGCTAGGAGCCTCAAGCTAGTGAGCTTTAGCTCATTCAAAACTCCATGACTTTACATGGATCTAGTTGATGACACCATTGGCTGATCTTTAAGAATGAATGTATGCCAATGATTCGGGGCCAGCCTGAGTTACCTTTAATCCTTTAAAAAACCTCCTCGTCCTGGAGATCGGGTTGTTCTGTCCAAACAGGTCAGTTCCTCTCGCCCTCTCCCCGCCATATTCTACAACAGCCCTAACCAACTGGATTAAGAAAAATAAAGCCTGTATCATATAACGGCCTTAAAAAACTTATGCTGGACAGCACACCGGCAGCATTTGAGAGGTCAGTGAAGCCTGCAAGGTCTGAAGGAGGTGTCAGCGAATAGTAAGTTCATACATATGCTCTCTTTTCAAGGGTGCGTGTCCATTCAAAAAAATCAAACCAGTCCGTTGACTTGACATTTCAAACGGTGCCCAGACTTTTTGTGGAATTCCTCCCAAGTTTGCACTCACTTGTAATACTTGGTACTCTTTCCTTTCTTCAATTTCCAAAATCAATGCCAATCTTCTGAGAATCAATGTAAATTAAACACATTATCTTACAAATAATGTAAAACCTTACACATGTACCTTTTCTCCAAGATTTACCTGACGTTCTTCCCTCTCAAAATAATCCCCGTTATTTAATCATGGACCATCAACTTTCCTATTTAATCAATGACAATCAACTTTCCCTTTCTCCTCACTTTTCTTACCCTTTTATTTCGTTCACTGACTCCCCTCCTTGTGAGCGCGCCCAGTAATGTCATGAAGTCATTGTTGCTATGCCGCTCGTACCGTAGGCCATACAGCGCCACCAGACAGCAGGCATCCAGCTCCCTCACTCTGTCGCTCGTGATCAGGCCCCGCACTTTCTGCCAAGTCAAAGCAAGGCAAGCGTTGATGCATCAAAATCCAAAGAGTGCGGTTGGCAGAGTGGTACTTTTCATGCAGCCCTGGTTCAAATCCCATCCAGGCTGACATTAAGCTTGGGTTTTGGGTCCCTACCTGACTCTCTGGGTCTTCCCTGGAAAATTTATCTGGGGTTTTCCCTCTCACTACAAATCTGAACAGTTTCATCTTACTTGCAGTAGTGATATACATACAATTGTAAAATCATTGCATTTTTTGCATTGCTAACGATTTAAAGATGGCCCATTGAAAAATCCAAATCATCAAGGTGACATGGCTACCACCAATGAAAAATGGTATTATTTTTCAGGAGTTGTGCAAGGAAAGATAACATTTAAATCTTGCTTTAATTTTGATGCTGCTTCAGTCAGGAAGTTTTTTAACTTGTCATTCAAAAGCTGACTAAACACCACACAGCCTCCCTTCAGCAGCCACACTTAAAATCAGAGTTCCACAATGCACCTGTTTCAACTTTTACGAAAAGATCTTGTAATGAGTTAAAGCAATCCTACCCAACCGAAACTGTCATAGAAAAGGCATACAAGTTGCCAAGTAATTAGGGCACACAATCACTCTGAATCAGGAAGGCCCCTAGTAATGCCAGTAGCACTATGCCGGCCTTATTTAAAAACAATGAGTTCATACAATATTTGCCCGATTCTTTCATCATCACTCTGAGGTTCCTCCCTCAACATGAGAGTTCCTGGACTTGTCAGGAACACGCTTCTCACCTACATACCTTGAGGGCTTCATTGTGATCACTCTGGCAAGCTAGCTCCTGCTGAACCTCCGACACCTCCAGCAGGTTGTACAACCCTACCAGCCTGGACAGCTCACCGACCACAGTCACATGCTTGGCCACCGTGCCGGACATCTTCTTGAACTGGGGGTAGTTCTCCACAAATGCCTGTGGATTGCAAGGTGGCAGCTGAGAAGTTCAGTTCTTTTCCTTCTTTACACTTAAATACCACTACGGTGGAACGTCGCTGTACCGAACATCGCTATGCCAAGCATTCGGCTGTACCGAACATCGTCCTTGGCTCCCAATATTTTGTGCACGAACGAACATCATGCAGTTGCAAATCAACCAAGATTCACCACAGCATGCATCAGAGATTGATCCCGAGCGGTAGCTTCACGACTTTTGGATAAACTAAATATCAATTTTGTAACTCAAAATTTAACAAAAAACAAAAATAATTAACAAAAACATTTTTAGAAACCTCAAACGTGAATGCAACGGCAAAACATCACAAAAACAGCGAATCACAGTATCACAAGAGGGTGCACTTCAGTTAGGAGGGGGGCGCTATTCAACATGGCAACGAAACATTCTGCAGTTAATTTCGCTATACTGAGCGACCGCGGTACCAAACATTTAGCGTGGACCCCGTCGTGTTTGTTATAGCAGCGTTCCACTCTATTCTCAAATATCGCTATTTATCACACTGCTCATGATGTGAGTTCAAATCAATTATCTTTCATCTCCTTTGTGGGGGTACTTTTTAGAACCTATCCTCGTATTACTTACATTATGATGTGACATCGTAATTTGTACACTATTCAAAAGCCCAGTCATGCAACTGAGGAATCAGGAATGAGACAGTTCACGTGGTACAGACTTTTGAAAGGATTTCCATGTTGCAATGGCACGCAGAGACGTGGAAAATGGTGAGTGCAGCTGATCCACACGAAGAGGTGAGTTCAGATGGTGAGTATAGTTAACTATAATTCAGCACACATCACCTGAACAATGGATGGATGGACCTTCTAGTCAACCACTTTGTAACCAGAGCCAAAAAGTGGCATGGCTGGAAGCCACAAGCAACCCTGGAGGTAGCACAGTGCACAAGGCCGTAGGGGCTTTCCAAGGGTGCAGCACACCATGGCGATGCTGCGCAAACGTCTGCCAACCCTGTCACAATGTTGCCAGAGAGGGCGTGCTACCTGCACAGGGTACACAGAGATCCAACCCATGCTCCATTTACTGACCTTCATGTCGGCAATGGATTCAATCTTCTTGGTGCTCTGACTTTTCTTCTGGAATTCCTCCATCAGCTCCTTGATCCGAGCGCCTATTTCACCAAAGTTGTTGTAGAGATTCTGTGTGAAGGGGGAGGGAAGGCAATAACAGTAACAATTTGTACTGTATCAGAAAGTTTGTTTTCTAACAGACGTCACTGAGAGCAATACAGCCCACAGTAATACAGAGTCCTGGTATAAAACTCAATATCTAAATATTCATCTCCCAACTCAAGCTTGATTGACTTGTTTAGAGCAATTTCTATTAAACAATAAACAGAAATACTGAAACATTAACTACATGTAGGTGTAACTGCATTGACTTTGCTCTGCATTGGAATCAAGTCCCTAACCACATTATTACAGTGACGACATCAGGGAATATTTTTGCATAATGCTGGCAGTGCAGATGCTCAGCTTTTGCAATGTGGAACTCTATTAATCAATAATTTGAAGTACAAAATCTTTCAGGGTAAGAAGAGAGATAAGCTGTAGGCTTGGCCCAGGTGTGGAAATTGCCAAAGCATGGGGAAACATATACAATTGTGCAGACTTTTAAGCACGTTTTGTTGATACAGGCACCCCTGTAAGTTTCATTATTACGGAATGAACAACTTCAAATTAGAAGCCATTTTGGTTCCAAAGTCTGCACGCATGTTGGTGCACAAAACGATCAATCATCCAACTCTAATCTGTCATTTGCATTGTTACCTCAAAGCCCTGTCATTTTCTACTCGATTAGTGAAACCCTATCCTCAGTCAACAACCCAATACTTTGGAGACAAAATGGCATCATACGCTATGTCACACAAGACCTCGGGATACAGCTCTGCATTATCGTCTACGGGTCTATCAATTCTATGTAGCTTTGGATCCCTATCGTCACACACAAACATTACTGCCATACCGCGGCATAAAACTCATCCTGTTCAGCAGACAACACCACTTCCTGTAGGTCCTTGCTGATGCCAGGAACTTTGGACAAGTCAATGCGGTTATTACGGATACCGAGCAACTCGTGCACCATAGCCTGGTATGTCCACTGAAAAGGAAACCAATTGGATTAAACCAACATTCCTAGGGGCACATGGATAATGTAACACAAATGCCCATACATATAGATGTGGGTTAACAATAACCTTTATTACAGTGGTTGGAACATCTTTCTCTAGGCCCAGATGCTGAGGTGGCAATAACAGATTACATATTTACACGTGTGGTTATGAAACAAACCGTTGTACATGAACAGGTGCAGGCCTACTTTAAAATATTATTCATATCAGGCTTTTTAGAGGTATTATCGACATTGTCCCCTAGAACTAATTGGGCCGGTTCCCTGTCAATCCATTGCATAGAAATTCACAGAGGTCGGCCGAGTTCTCTCAATCACCAGTATCAAGACACGCACAGTATCAGACATCTGCTCCACGGCTCACCTGGTGTAGGAGGGGTGTAACCGCATCACTGTGCCGATCCAGTATGAGCAAAAGAGGAGGCACGTCCGTCCTCCTGAAGTCAAACAACCCAGCATCCTTGGATATTACTTGCTGGATGACAAGAAACAAACAAGACAAATTGGGAAAGATGTACGAGTTCCCCGCATTCTCTTAACCCTCCTTTTGCTGTAACCCTCAAAAACAGTCAAAAATTCCTTTCACTTCCCCTGTACAGTACATACACATGCCATATGTCACTTGAGTGATTCTGACTGATAGGCCAACTGTGTTGAGAATGCATCTTTGCATGGGAGGGTTTTAATGCGAGCAAATGGGTAAATGTGACACTCTTCACCGAAAAGCTAATTTCCCAAGAACTTTTCTCAAAGGATAAAGGAGCTATAAGCTCCAGATATGCTTACTTCATTGGGTACTTCTGTTTAGACACGGTCTTTCTTCCATCAATTTAAAATTTATCCTCAAACCACACATTAGAATCTTGGTCGCGTACATCTGCTCCTATCTGCAACCATGCATGTGAGCCTCAAAACTGCCACAAAACGTAAATGTTGCTACAGCTTTCTTTCTTAAGCACGGTCTGTGCTCACCTTGACATTTTCTGCCAGTCGTTTGGACAGTTCTGAGGAGTTCTGGAAGCGTATCATGGGGCATTTCTTGAGGGACAGCAGCACGGCCGTCACACCTGCACAAATCCTGTTCAAGACACCTGAATTCCATATGTTGCCCTGTATTTAAAAGTGATTGGCATTTACATCTTTGAGCGCAAAGCAGTTTCTGCATCTGAAATTATCACACACGTACAATGCTACTAGGTAAATAACGAACGACTATTGTGCTGTGACATTTAATTTCTGACATTCCCCCATATGATGTTTTATATTTTTCATATCAGAAGGCAATTCTTGGTTTGAGAATGACCTTTTTGTCTCAGGCATTCAAGGAACAATTTGTAGGGAGTAAGTCGACAGATGAGTCCTGAAATAAATTTCACATCAACAAACAAATCAATGGCAATATTTGTCAGAAAAAATTTACAAAGGGTGAGAAAGTTGATAATATTTCTGTTCCTTATGTGCAATGTCATGAAACTAACTAGCAACCTAAGTTTGGGAATGTATCATTTTTTGCAGAAAATGGCTGAACTCAGCAAGTATGCTCAGAAAGTGTAATGACTAGGGACCAGAAACGCAGTCTGAAGACTCCAACATATCCAAGTCGCTTAATTTGAGTGGGTCAACAGAGCATCTCATCATTATACTCACCCGTGAACATCCAACGATGTTGAAGGAAAAGACATGTGGGCTAACGGCAATGTAGTCCCCATAGAACTCCTGTAATCAAATGTTAACAAATAACAAATTACAAAGTAGCATAATTTGACAGTTTAGCAGCCATGGCTCCACCAAGTATTCACCATATAGGGTCTGCTCTTTTCATGTCGTCGTCAAGTTTTCCCACCAAGTGGCTGCTAAAAAAATGGTTGGCCATCAGAACAAAAGTAAAGAATAATTCACAAAGTGTGAAAAATCCCACGCAGCAATCAGAACACCAGATAATAATACATGTTCTACTAAATACGAAATGAAAATACGACCCTATTTACAATTAATGGGTCAAATGTCAATCATGACCAAAAGGTGATATTTCTAGAGACTCTGGCTGCCCATACAAGTTGTGACAAAATCAGAATGGTCTATTAACCCTCCTATGCTGAAGTCACTCTTTGGGTCATTTGGTAAACACCTCAAAGAAGCACAGCTGTGTTGTGTTGTGCACTGCACCAACAGTCCCTCACAGGAATATCAGATTGCACTTTTGTACTGCCCTACAACTGTGCTTCACTGTTTCACGTGCATAATTGTGCAGTAAACCAAATGCAGTGAAGAGGACTGCACAAAAGACCCTTGGTCATTTTGTGCTGGCAATCTACTGTGTACACACTGAACTTGTGCAAGTTGAGTTCCATATAGAAACTACATGCTCACCAGTGACTGTGGGCACTTGTGCACATTTGTGCTGTAAAACCATCGGAGGGTTAATAATCAATCTCAGCAACATTTGGTAAACCCACAATTTCCACATCATTGCAGAATGAGTGACTTCTAAATATTTTTATCAATATTGCCATCAATACCATCTGGTTAGGATTTATCTGTTTGCAAGAAAACATGCATATTACATACAGAGTGTAAACCGTCCAAACTGTAAATTTTGATAGAGTGAGTTTAAGTATGGTACCTGGACTTCTCTCACAACTTCTTGTTCATCTGCCTCTGCCAGCCTCTTCACATCACTTTTGCTGACTACATTGCTGAAATCTGTGAGTTCAGGGGACGAATTTCATTTCACTAAGATGTGCTGTGAACGTGTTACCATCAGGAAAAAGTTAACGATCGTATTTCCTGATGGTAACACGCAACTGGACCATTCCTCCAGTTCTATTCCTGAATCCTAAATGAATGACTCTAAATCAGTGCAAAATTCAATTCATAGTGGTTGAATATTAGAATCGTCTCCAGATTAATGTCTACAGCACATCCGACTCAACTGACTCTTGATTTTCAATAACTGATGTTATCCAAGAAAATCAAACGAACTTTTGACCTGATACCTACGTACGCTAAGTAAACAGACTCCCTCAGACAGGTGAAAAGAAAATGTAAGACACTTACAAATACAGTAAATGCCGTACTTGGGATTCTTCAGTTCATTGCAGAGAAGCTCGATGTTTTCCTATATGCATGTCAAAAACAATGCACACGAATGCCAAATCAAAACCAAGCACCAGTCCCGACTATATTTAGACAAGGAAAATCTGCAAACAGCAAATAGGTTTAGACTACTAAATCACCAAAAATTTGACGAATGTTTCCACCTTTGTTGGTCTGATGAAGCAGATGCATCTGAGATGTTTCATCAGTTCCCGCGAGCCATTACTGAGAAGTTCAAACAGGTAGACCTCCTTCTGGAGTATCTCTGACTGGGCATACACCATGCTTACATAGCTGATCTGAGACAAGAAATCACCAATGTCATGACAGTCATCGGTGCAGTAAACTTTGACAGAATTCACATTCCAAATCTAACATCTCTACTTATTTTCTCCACGGATCAACAAATGACTCTGTATTGGACCACCACAATAATTACCCCTAGAACTGAGGGGTCCGACATCCGCTCTGCTCCCACGTACACACTAATATTAAGTTTATAAATGGGTACCTGTTAATTTTTAGGGTGAGGGGTTAGAGAGAAAAGGTGCTCAGTAGGTCTACCCACGGATACTGGTTTAAAAAGGTAAACTTATTTGTTTGTTTATGACCCTCAAATCTTGTGACAAACATGAAGGTTGAAAAGGGAAATTGGAAAATCAATTAAAGAGGAGGCTTAATAAAAGCAAAAGCTTGCCTGATGAGTTTACAACCTACAATTTAACATGACACATTGACAGATAGGCCCACAGAGATACAGAGCTTGCAAGCCTTACTTTTACTAAAACTTTTAGCTTTGTGGCAGAATTTAAAGCTCAATTGCAGAATACCCCGCCAACCCGCATGAGCAACCTCATAGCCAGGTACAGATCAAAGTGTCTCACTCATCACAAGAGGTTTTCTCCTTGTAGGGGGCCTACCCATGTAACCAGTCATTCCAGGGATCGTTTTTTTTACAGTGACAGGGTATTCTGCAATTAGGCCTACTCCGAACTTAAAAATTAGGCCTATATCAATCTGCAGCAGTTAGCACTAGCACTAATAGTACTCTTGCTTTAGCAAGTGGCATGCAATATGTATGACTTGGACCACCTGCAGTAGCATTACAGTTTTGCTATGACAGGTCCTGTTGCAATGCCTGGGCCAAGCGCCTTTCGCATTGGCTATGCTATAGACTGGCTGTGCAAAACTGGCATGTAAGACGCACCGTATCTTTATCCATAAGAAGCACTTTCATGCCTGGTCCACTGTCCTCTATCATCTTGGCAACATATTGCTTTACTGCAAGAATCACATTCATCTTGATGTTACTCTTACAGGCAAAATCAGCCTGTTTATTCGTGCAGTCGAACTCGATACGCGATACGTATAGGGTGAGCCGAGCAATGTTGTTTTTTACATGTGTATGAGCCGTTTACCAATCTTTCCCCAACAATCGACTATACAGATTTGGAGTAGCGCGGCGGGAACTGGACTTTGATAAGTAGGAGAAATAGACGGGTACCATTTATTCTTCAATATTGAAATCTTAAGCGAGAAGTCTGGGTCGATTCACCCTTTTCATTTCTGGCTGCATATGTGTAGATAAGTTTGCGGAAGTGAAGTGTGGGGATCACTGGATGTGTTGTGCTGTTTTCTTTAGCTGAAACTTTCAATTATAGAAATGTCAGCCGATCGTGTTCTGCTTGAGCGAGGCAAAGACACGAGCCTTACTGTTCACTTATTTGGTAAATAATTCTTTACCACCGTCTCACGCCATTTTGAGAAATTAGGTGCGATTTGCTATTATTAACCGTGGTGGATGGTTTGGTAACTACTGCAACAGTGCAAGCATATGCAGCGGGATACAGGATTATTATACGGGGGAGGGGCAGTGCAGTGGATGGGACCGAAACTTCAAGGGAAATGTATGGGGGCTTTGGCTTGGAGATTTGACCATGACTTGACTTCGCAACGTCACTTGAACAGTTGAATACATAGGAAACGTATTTAATTTGTATGCAAATATGCATGCCCAACCCCTCTTTGCCCTTTTTCCTTACCTCAAACTCAATTCCTGCTTCAGCTGACCATGAGCTGACCAGGCCATGCTGACCAAGTGACAGTTTCAGTGAAAGGGTAGACAGGAGGGTGACACTCCCAACTTTTTTGTAATGTTGGTAATTGTATGTTATGAGCAGTGTGCAAGTAACACACATGTATTTATTTATATTATTGGTTAAACTTCCAAAAGTAGTTTCTGGTCAGATCATAGAACTCGTGTTTCTTTTTGAATATTTGTGTAGCCCGATTTGCAGATTTGTTCAGACGTATATTTCTTAACTCCTTTACGTTTTCAAAGAAATATTTAAGATGTGGGCTCTGTAGTTATAACAAATTCAACTAATAAAAGCACTTTCAAATGACGCTTTTTGTTTGTCATTGTTCACAATCGCTGAAAATTGTCAACCAGTCACTGTACGGTACCTACTGCAGACAGTCAATTAATCAAATATGATGCAAAGTCACCAAAAGTTTACATTCACTTCATTTGCAGGTGCAACAGTGATATCCTGGAGATGCAAAGGCTCTGAGATTTTATTTGTCAGGTGCGGTATACACAGACTAAAGGGACTATCGTTTTGTTGTGATGTACAGAGCCTCAGCTAGCCAGCTACCAGATATTATAGGCCAGCTTTATTTTCATAATGCACTTTTCATCATCTCAAGTGCGTATGTGAAGTTGTAAGAGCACAGTGTGGGTTAGCTTGCAGACCTAGTTAAGTGGCAAATCTCCCCATGCTGTGAGCTATGTAGCAGGGTGGCTAAGTAAATTTCTGCTTGGAAACAGCATTTTGAAACTTCTAAGGGCTGTTGCAGATGCACAAGAGTGCATGTGTTTCTCTGAAGTAAAAGTTACCTGCGCACTTGAGCACTTGTTCGGGATTGTGAATATTGGCTGCGTTTGTGTGATTGAAATGCAGCTGTTTATTTCATGTATGCCTATGTGGCTATTTGGTCCAGTCGAAATCACCCAAACAATACCCCTATTAATGGTAATTGTGCATTGGGTACTTTCCTCTTAAAATCTGGCATAGAGGAAAACAAGTATTACGGTAGAGTTGAGAGGTTGTGAACAGATTGTAGATAGAGAAAATGATGAGAAATGGTTTTGGTTTTGCAGATTGTGATGAGTGTCTGGACACAGCTCCTGTTTCTACTGCATCTAACAGCGTGTGGCCAAAGAAAACTTGTCATTGGCTGAAAGTTTTTCTCATTTGCATATATGCAGATTGCACATTTTGTACAAGATGTCCATGTGTAATGTTTAGATGTGGTGTTAATTGACGAGACAATTTTTGTGGGGTCCATAAATAATGCGTAGGTAGGAATGGTCACAGAATGCAGGCCAAAATATATATTGTTTAACTTGATAGAAATTAATTTCTGTTTCTCTTTTTTTGTTTTTTTTGATGCAGTAAAAAGGCACTGTTTAACAACAAGAAGGCCATTCGAGGTGGCATTCCAGTTTGCTTTCGTAAGTAGGAGTACAAAAGTATCAACAAAATCCCACAGATCAAAGAGAAAGATGTCAAGATGAACAGTCTGTTTGAAAAAAATCTGCTGAACTTTTGAGTTTTTTGGGGCAATTTATCTTTCCTCTTCTTGTATTTAGCATTTTGCTGTCAGGTCTTTTCAATTCCCCCCCCCTTTGCAAATTTGCTTCATCGTGTCGTCGATGTTTTCACGAAGAAACAAACACCCCAAAATCTTGCCAATCAATCCGAGAGAAAAGCGTTTGAAAATACCATTCTTTTCAGTACACATTGTCAATCACTTTTATGCACATTGAGGAAGTTTTCACAAAGTCATAAAGTGTAAGACTTGGAAAATGCCAGTCCATACTTAGTTGCAAATATATTGTCTCAATTTAAGAATAATTCATTCATAAAACTTCTAAAAGTTTTTTCACTTTGTGAAAACAGAAAACCTGGAGGTCTGTATTTTTGTCCTATTGCATTATACACACTTTTTGTCACTTCATGAAAAGAATGTGCGCTTGAAGAAAGTTGTTACATTTCAACACGCGTGCAGGTGTTCATGTGCAACATTGTTCGCACACATGTACACACACACTGACTCGTGCCGGGATTGTGCATATTGTTTTTTTGATGTGACTTTTTGTCACTTCGTGAAAACAGAGAAACACTCAGACCAAACTTTTTGTGAGTTATTTGTGAACAGTTTAAATAAGTAACATTTTGCTTTGAAACTCTGTTCATTTGTTCTTTGGATCAACGGAAGTAAAATGGCATGAAAAACTCCAGATCGAACAATTTCATTTTTTTTCACTTCATGAAAACGCCAACGATGTGGTTGTCACAGCCAGCCAGCACAAACTGAACAATGTCAATCCTTTGTTGAGATTGATCAGTTAAAATTTTACACAGTATTCAGAGGCGTCAATATTTGTACAAAATAAACTTCAGTGTGAATTTGATCGGGAAATATACTTCCAAATTATTTGTTACATTGTGAACAGCTCAGTTTGGCCCATGGGATCTTGGTCCCCAACATGGATTTGCTAGAATTACAACCTGGACGTTGGAACAAGCACCTAAGGTAATCCAGAAGATAATTAATGATTATATGTTCTGTGTTAACACTTAGGTACAATGCAAAAACTACAGAAGTTCTTTTAAATTCTTTAAAAATTGTTATTAAATTGAAATTTGTCATTGTCATAATTATCATTAGTGCTTAGAATGCAAAAAAGAAGCTCAGTTCCTTTGGCAATTGTGTTTGGTTTTACCCTTGCAGAGTTTTTTATTGAAAGTTAATATTTTTAATTTTCAGACCCAAAGCTCTGGTGACGTGAGTGCAGTATTTACTCTCACAGATAATGAAGAAACAAGGAAAATGTGGAATCATGGGTGAGCAGTCAGTGATAACATTCTGTCTAGGTCGTTTTCCAATACTCAACTTCGTCTCCGTCTCAGGCTTCGTCCCCGAAACCAATCCCCGATTGTGGGCCTGAAGCATTTAAATTAAATTGGATTACAGTAAGTTTTTGCTTTCTTACATCTTATCTGATGTTTTGTGGCACAAGTAGACTAATTAGTGCGCTTACAGCTTCAAAGTTAGGTAGTAAAAAAACAGTTGAAGCCTGAGACGGAGCCGAAGTTGAGTATTGGAAAATGGCCTTAGTGTGGGTATGTGAGTAAACCATATTGATTCACAGCATGCAGTTATAATGCACAGAAATGTGCTCTGTCTTAAAATGAAGGACATTCATTGACAACTGATAGGATTATCTTTTTGAAATGCTGCTCCAAGCAAACCGAAACCAAAAAGTTTTGGTATTAAGTTGCATGTATCATTTACCATTAACTGTTTATATTTGGTGTGTGTTTGATTTTTCAGGTTCAAGATTACTTACACTTTGACACTTAAAGAAACAGAATTTGTCAGTGACTTTGTCGTGAAGAATACAGGTAAATTGTTGGTGCCTTAATGCAAAAAAGTTTTGTCCATTTAGCTGATTAGAATTTTATTTGACACATAAACATTCCTTAGGTTAGATAGGCATAGTTTAGGTAAAGTTTATTTCCATATCATAAATAAACTTTACCTAAACTATATCATAAACAGAATATTCACACGAATATAATATCAGAGTAACAGAAATGATATGAGGATTCCAGATGAAGGCAAATGCTTGTACAAGATCTGGAACCTGTTACTAATAAATTAGATGGTTAATATGTACATGTGACCTGTCACCACAAAATGAGCTGAAAGTCCAAATTGTCAAAAACTGAGATTTTTGTATTTTTTAATTCAGCAGAAAGAGAGCTTTCCAATGGCATATACATGCACATGGAAAACTTAGGGTAGAAGTATAAGGTGACAATGTAACATTATTCTGGCAGCTTTGCATCTTTGTTCCCGACATTGTTTCAGCATTTCAGACTAGGCAAGATCAATGTTTTCATCAAATTGCTGAGAAAATGACATTTTTAAATATGGGATTCTGCAAAATATTTGGAATTCAATAGGAGACGGGTTACTCTCTCCAAATATTATAAAACCCCCCAATTGACCTCCACTTCAATATGACTTTGAACCCTCAAATTAGGAAAGAGGGAGATGCGACTTTACTCTCATTTTGTCGTGACAGGTCACATATATTACAAGTTATCAAGCAAATAAGCTATTTAAATTTAAGAGAAAATCAGAAACACAATATATTATTCATGTTCCCATCAATAACTATGTTTCAGATCAAATGAATAATTACCATAAGTAACTACATGGGGTGAAGTAAACTACTCAAATAATAGATACATGTCGTATAGTGGTGCAGGATGTTAATGAGGCCTCTGCAAAGGATGCAAAATAGACAAATGCAATGTAGCACTAGACATTTCTTCTGAATTCACTTACCAAAGTTCTCTTTGTTGCATTGAAGGAAAGAACGGTGACAAAGGAAAGCCTTTGTCACAGTTTGCTTGAAGAGCTTGTGACTTCACATGAGATTTGATGGCTCTTGATTAACTCATGAAGACTTTGTGATGTCTCAAGTTGCCTTATATCATAAATGACATCACACATTGTTTACATGTTGCTCTTTCCTATGGGGGCCACCTCACTGCCACAGTAAGCTTGATGTCATTATGCTATCCGCTCTGAGCAGGAACAAATGAGGGCATGTTTTGGAATGAAATTGAAAGTCGTTTGGTACGCACTCAGTGTATAGGTGCGCAAGTTCATGTACGTTTGACACTGGGCATGCTGAGTTCGCGCTACTAATTTAGTCTGGAATACATGGTCTTTGCTTGTGTGCCAAACACGAGCAAGAACCCGGTAGGAAAACTTAGTACCATCTGTCTTTCTTTTGCTGGTTAGGGTGCACTTCAGCTCAGGGCTGATAGGTCTGTATTCTTCATTATGAATTATAGTAGTTCTTAGTTCATCACTTTACTTGCACCTGTTGTAATCACGTTTGTATCTTCCAGGAGAGGATTCTTTCAGTTTCACAGCATTGTTACACACTTACCTTGGTGTGAGTGACGTAACTAAGGCAACAGTCAGTGGTCTGAAGGGAGTGCAGTACATTGATAAGGTACTATAAACTAATTTGAACATTTATTGAAACCAGCTTATCACAAGAAAATGTTTTAAACTCGATGCATGTTGCTTTAACACCTCCTCCCCCCGAAGAAAAGGGAGGTAAAATATGGTGTGCTTCAAAATGTATCAGTGCTCCAAGTAATATTTTAAAGAAGTAATTTTTGTTTCTGTGGTGTATCAACAGCGGATTGAACAATTTTAAGTTAGCCCCTTCTTATCCACTCCAAACGGAACAAAACGGGGCATATTTTTTTGGTACTCACTGCATAGGCGCACTAGTATATGTGCGTTTGACGCAGAGAACACTAAATACGCGTAACTAATTTATTCCGCCATATATGGTCTTTGTGTACATGCAGAATGCGTGCAAGAACCCGCTTGTAACCACCTGTCTTTCTTTCGCCAATTGGGGGTGCACTTCAGTTCAAGCGGATTAGGAAAATAAACGAGTTCAACGTTTTCATTCTCCTGTTAGAGAAGCCACAGAAAAGTTAAAAGGAATATACCAAAAGTGTGGGCAGAAATTGAAAAATGGTTTGGTTTTTGTTTAGAATGTCAGAGAGTAATGACTGAAATCAATTTAATTTGGTCATTCTCTCAGGTCAATGATGGGCAAACTTTCACTGAGCAGCGAGAACTAGTGACTGTCGCTGAAAACTATGACAGGTCAGTGGCTGTCAGGCTGTAGATGCACCATTTGCAGGCAGATTCTAACAACTGAATTACATCACATCACTTTACATAAATCTACAAAGAAAATGTCGTAGTTGAAAGCTCCTACCAGCCCCTGGTACTGTCCAGGAACTTTCTGAGGACTAAAATAAGTGGAGTGCTATTTTTGCCAGGAAACAAAGAGTCTTGATGTTGTCTGGTCATTTTTGGTAGAAGGGCCAAAAATTCCAACAGGGCTGTGCCATTGTCACATAGCCATAGACACTGATGCCAGCATGAAAGAAATAGTGTTCCTCGGTTACACACAATACAGACATTAAGTCTGACTTGGTGTAGAGGACATAATCAACATCGGAAACATCCATAATTGACGCCATGTCCGCAGTAAGCAAATCGTCTTTTTATAGCTGCTTTTTATGCTTGTATGGTTCTGTTTTCAAAGGGTGTACATGAACACTCAAGGTGGACACATTGTCCATGACACGGCTACAGGCAAAACTGTCATCATAAAGAAGACCAACTTACCCGATACTGGTAAAGTGGAACAGTGCTTTCACCCTTTCACCTCCTTTCATTGAATCATTTTTACTTGACACTTCAGGTTTGTGTGGGTTGCTCTATGGCAACTTGTACACTTTAGCCTTTATGCTTTCTCACTCTGCCTGTTTCGTCTTTTTATAATAATAATAAAATGAGAGTCGCCAGTTTACCTGAAAGATTTGCATCACTTAATCATTCTCTTCTGCACTCTTCTCTTCAATATTTCTGAAAGATCTATTGCTATCTGCCACCAAAAACCTGACACTGAATTCGTTCACTAAAACTTCTACTGATAAATCTTCTCAATACGGGCAATTCACAATAGTGCGCCTCCAAGAGTTTGCAACGTGTTGACCAATCACCAGGCGCGAAATCTGTCAACCGTTTCCAAACACACGCACTGGGTCAACAGATTTCGCACACTGTGATTGGTCAATGCATTGCAAACTGTTGGAGGCACACTATTGTGAAACACCTGTATCAGATGTCACAGTAATCTAGTTTGTGTCAATTTCCCATCAATGTATTGTACGTTAATTGTCCTGTCCATGTACATGTGACACCTGTGTTTAAGTTTCCTCTCTGTTTCTTTTTGTTTTTATTTTCTATTTCCACGTTTTCATTCATTCTTGTGTGTCACCTGTATTCAGTTGTGTGGAACCCATGGGAAGAAAAGGCCAAAGCCATGTCGGACTTTGGAGACGACGAGTATCCCAAGATGCTTTGCGTGGAAGCCGGCCATGTCTCGTCCCCAGTGACCCTCGATCCCGGGGCGTCATTTATCGCAGGTCAAATGATTGTGGCAAAATGACAACCATTCCTCCTATGCCAAACGAAACCTCACCTGTAGATTCTGACTGCCTGTACTTGAGGGCAGTAGCTAAGCTAGAGGTACCTATTTTATGATCAAAGATATATTTTGGTATTACTTGTAATATGAAATTATTTGGGGAGGAAAAGTATGGTGTCTTTCATCAGCTTACACTAGTTATGAAGGGTAACGTGCTCAACTATGGAACTGATTTGATTTTTCTACTATTTCGCTAACAATGGATTTATAATTCTGTACGTCTATAAAGTTAAGGTCATACAAGTTTGTTCATCTAAAAGTGTTTATGCATTTTGTGTTGACTCCCATGTAACCAGCAAAACATCCTTTTAGAAGTGCAACCCCTATTTTGATGTGGCAGAAAAGTGCTCTGATAGAGCATCTGTTTTCCTGTTTACCCAAAGAGCTTGTGAAGTTAGTCAGATTTTTCTGTTTGTCCCTAGTCAAAGGGTACAAATGGGAATTATTTCTATCTGAAATCAACCTTGGAATGAAGGGCATTGAGCTATGATGATTTATTGGCACACTTCCTCCAAGCTGGGCAACTCAACTGCAGTTAATCTTTTGGATCAGCAGGTTGTTTTAGCCTCAGCTTCAGTTGAGAATGACCTATACATGTATGTCATTTTGGAGAAATTTAAGTCAGTCGGTGCATTAGTTTGGTTCTGAAATCTTTTTGTTTCGCCACCGAGCATTGATGCCTTCAAAATTACATTTGACTCTTGACATCCAATGCCGAACAGCACAGGGTCATCCTCCTGTATTAGAATTGTGCACTCTCGTGATCAAATATTGAGCGTGGGTATGCATGGGTAACAAATGTCAAATTACAAGGCCTTGGGTCAAGATTATATGTTCATCATCAGTCTGCTAGTTTTTTTAAATGTCTTCCGCAGTTTATCACTCTTTGTCTCTGCTATTGCTTTGATCCACCCTCCAGAACACTTCAACATTTACAACTAGCTCAATGACCTATCAAAGAGTTAAGGTGGACGTAGAACTATAACAGTTCCTGGTGCTGGACTGTAGCTGAAGTTAACTTTGATTATCACTTCCCCATTACATCAGTACTAAGTGCACGTAACATAGTGTTGTAAAGTTTCATTTATTTCCGATCAAATATTGGAACTTAGGCAGTGCTGCCTAGGGTTTGAGTGAAATAAGTGACAATTTAATGTTTTTCTATGTTCAGGATGTTTCTGAAATTAGATATATTTTCTTGAATGAGGTTTCCAATTTGAATTTATTTTCATATATGTACTTGGAGAAAGAACTGATTTCACAGTTACTGCAATAAATAGGATACAAGATTTGGGAAAATGCTGAGCAGATTATGTCAAGAAGTGAACATGACAGGATTTACAGACCGTGTTACAGACACACAGATACAGGCATTCACCCGAAATGCAGTCTTTTATTTTACAGCAATATATGTACTTATCAGTCTCTATAAGAAGCATACCTTATACATTTGTACTCCTAGTATCAACATGGTTTCTTGCCTTGGAAGGCTTTAGAAACTTCGGTCATTATGTCAGATGACAGTGACGTGGCTCTAGGCAAATATCCACAACCATGACTGCTAGCACATGAGATGTTTGGCAGGCCAGGGTGCTAGTGTTCAACATTTACATGCTGCTGCTGCATTTGTGGAAGCGTGGGTGGAACAAAGATGCATGTATAATGAACGTAAACCATCAAACACCTGTTAACATTTGACCCATGTCAGGGGCATAGTCACATTATGTCAATAGCAAAAACACTGCTGATGCTGTCACGTGAGTTCACTGAAAAGCCACCCACATCACTTCAGGGGTGAGATTTACCAACGATAAAAATAGCTAAAAAAAGCTGAAAAAAGGCATAAAGAAGCTGAACTGTGAAAATCTCCTATACTTTTGTACACAGCCTGTGAGGAAGAAAAAGCTGAAATCCCAAACAAAAAAAGCTGAAATCAGCTAAAAAGCTGAGAAATCTCACCCCTGTCACTTGTTGCAACACGAGCAAGTGATGTAACAAAAATAGGTAATGATTTAACTTTTCTGCTGGACAGCAACTGCAATAAAATTTATGCATGACATGCCCTATACATGTGTTCTTCAAGGGAGTGGTCATTGTACATGCACATGTAGTTTTAAATTAAATTTGATGATGAGAATTTACATAAAATATTTACGGGGGGGGGGCGGATGGAGGGTGCCAGAAGATTTGAGAAATGGTGTGAATCCAAAGGCAACACTGACAGATCCAAAGATGTTTTCAACCACAATGTTAATTACAAATTATATAATGCCAAGTTGCTGACCTTCAAAAGAAGCTATATCAAACTTCATAACAAACACAAACCAAGCACACTTCAAATTCAACTTGGAATGAATTGTCAAGCATCTCTCAGTATCTCGGATCCTGTCCCAATCTCTCAGCCAAACAACGATACATGTAGATTCGTTTTCTAGCAAGAGCAGAGTAACCTACATGTACCTTGAAATGAGATGTCGCAGATTATACTAAAGACAATGCCAAAACTTTAATTAACCCCAACAGTCCTCAGTCCTCCAACAGGTGAAGGATTGAGGAGTGTTAGGATTAATTAAAGTACCTAACAGTCCTCAGTCCTCCAACAGGTGAAGGATTGAGGAGTGTTAGGGTTAATTAAAGTACCTAACAGTCCTCAGTCCTCCAACAGGTGAAGGATTGAGGAGTGTTAGGGTTAATTAAAGTATAACTTTAAGTTAGCGATAATTTGACGGTGGAAATAAAGTAACTTGTAATAGGTTGAAGAGCCATGTCTCTTACAAGTGCTACAGTTGAAAAACAGTGCAGTACAAACCATGTACACTTTTCTTATGCAAAGAATAATGAAAGTACTTTGATCCTGTGTATGTCTTTCTACAATGAAATTCGGTAGCATTTTTGCGGGGGTGGGGAGAGATATTCTTTAAAAACACCATTGGATTGCAATACTCCTGTTAACAATGCCCTGTCACTGGTTAAAATGCACCTACTATTCCAAAGAATAGAGATTGAATGTACATGTATTTCTTTGATTGACAACAACTATTTCCCAATCCAGTTCGTAAGTGTGATGTCACATCAGTTTAAACCACGCCCCCTGCACATAGAGTTACATGGAACCGGAAGTTAGCGCGCAACTGTAGTGTTCGTCCAGTGGAAGCTTGCAATCAGTGGTGCGTGTGCGGGTATGACGAAATCACTTACGAACCAGATAGCAAGAAGGTCCACTCGACTCCTCATCCCCAACCCTCCAAACAACCAACAATCAGGCTACCAACCATCAGCACTAAGCCATAACCTCAAACCACTGCTCAAGGTACTGTACTGCCAGAGCTTTTTATAGGGCGAGTTGCAACAAGAAATTGTTGGAATCAAAATGGTGGATTAGGCTTCAGTGCATATGGTAAATTGGCACACACGACGACTGCATCATGTTGTACTGCACACACAATCAACAGCCATTTTGGTCCCAGAGTTTGAATTTGGCGCCACTCTTGCTATGCTATGTACAGCTCTGTGTACTGTGGCCCCACATGTAGTGTCGATGTTAGATCTGCAAACCAGAGATGTGAGCATGCTGAAGCAGTGCTTCGGTAAAGATGCCATGTATGACCAAGAGAGGGCACTGTTTATTTGAAAAGGGTGCTCTGTTGGGTCAACACAACATGAATGCACACAAGTTCTATTCTTCGTGAAAATGTGAGGCTTGTTTTTTATATGAATATGCATAAAGTTAAACCCGAGGGGTCTAACCAGGTGCACAGCATGTGAGGCACCAACAACTTCCAGGGGACATCCCCCTGTCTGTCTTGATCACGGCTGAGGGAATACTTGTGCACGGACCATGCGGTGACCAGTGGCTATTAATGGTCTCCATCATGGATGCTGTTCAGCCAAATAAAGGACAGTAAAGGCACGGCTTTTTGCCAAAAGGATGCATCTGTTACAGCTCCGGAAAGTCGGGTAATAAAACAGCCCCTAAATTCACTGATGGACATACTCATTGGACATGCTTCACTTATTATGTGACTGCTGTTTGACATTAATGATCAGATGCCACATTATGTCTTCCTGGCATTAAATTATGTGGTGTATGTCATACATGTATATGATACATCATGTGATACATATTACTGGGTAATAAAATAATATCTCCAACGGAAGGTTTAAAAGCAAATTTATGCATTTCTCTGTGGGCAAACCTGCATATATATATTAATTTTTGTCTTCATATACAAACGTGAATTAAGTACAATTTCAACGTAACCACTCATTTTTCCCATACATTGGAATTAAACTGAAACAGTAGGACACAAAATGCAGGGGCTACGTGCAACTCTCGTCTGATGACGACACATATTGAAAACTGTTATGTACATGTACATGGGAAAATATACACATATCCAATATCCATATATCCAATGGTGAATCATTTGCCAGAGTCTGGGTCATGAACCCAAATGGTCTCTGCAAAATTTTCCACAACCTCCGAATTTGTTATGAAGATGTGTTTTGAAGGTCGGGAAGGGTATGGGCTATCTATGCTACCGTACTTTAAAAAGCAGAAATATACATTTCTCTGATTGAGTTGCTCCCCACTTTTTTTACGTGTGGTATGTTTGGAACAGCACACAGCAATCTGAAACGCTAGTTTTCCAAAAGGAATGAATTTTTCATGTTGCTGCCACTATAAGAGACTTTGGAAGTGACTCGGTGAAGGAGTACTCTCCTAGTTTACAAAAATCATAAAAGGCTTGTTTATTTCACACAAGGTCAAGAAGGATGAACCGCATCTATCTTTTAACTCCATTACAGCATCTGAAGTGGACACTTTTAAGAGACGAACTTGGCAAAAAGCCAATGTACCACTTCAGAATTCACCTCGAAACTGTCTGTTGCAACGGTTTCATAATGAATCTCTAATTGACACACACCAAACATGATTTTTCTGCACAGCACTTTAAGCTATCAAAATATGACAAACAAATCAACACAGTACCCAGTTCATAAATGGCTAAGTCATGCATGCACCTGCGCCACTGAGTGTTCCCTTAGGCTTGATATACTGCTTTTACTAACGTGTTCAAACGGTTCCGATACTAAAGTGCATGAGTGGGTGTCGTTTAAGGGTTTGCATTCTCACATTTAACAAATTGAATTGCCAAACACAAACAACTGTAAATGTTTTCTAGGATTACAAACCATGGGCCTAATGAAGGCCTTGTTCTCAAGTAATATGAAGATATTTTAAGAAACCAGTCAGTGTTAAGAATTTAATATATGCATGGACATTTGTGAGCACATTTACACACTGTGCAGAAACCAGTCATCAAACTTTTTTCAGAGCAAATGAAATTATTTCAAATTGAATTCAGTTATTTAACACGAGTTTCTTGAATATTACCAACATGGAGTTCATGCTGTCTCTCTTGTCACGTGTAGAAGATGATTTCTGGGATCTGACCATCCTCCACAGAGGTCCCGTTGTTGTTGCCGGACGCATAGGTGAACTGGAACACCACTTTGCCGCTGGAGACGGACTCGTGGACAACCTTCCGCATTCCCTTGGTGCCGTAGTGGGAGTCTGGGCCCTGGGGGAAGAGGGATATCAAGAAACAGCAAGGTTAAGCTCAAGTCTTCAGGTCATGGAATGAGGACAGGTAATGGACTTGCTGGAATACCAACGACCAAAGAAAGAAAACATAAGCTATTGTGACTGGCTTACCCGGTATGTTTATGCCGCATACATTTGCCCGGCAAAGATTGATTACGTCTTTTAAGCCTTTTTCAGTGGTGCACACTAGCTTGCACACAGTTAGTGTTTAAGTTGGCAATCAGCTGCTATCGCATACACCATCGGCAGACGCCTTGACCGTGGCATTGTCTACATTGTCTAGTACGAAATCTGCTGAATACCAAAGAATCCCACTGGATCTCATCGGATCGGGGAGAGGTAAGGAATTCTGCCATTTTTAGTTTCTCTTTAGTTAAAGGCCCGTACATGTACGCGCACTAGGAGACAAGTAAAGTTGAATTTTGATAAGTTTATGCCAAGTAAAAACGGAAATGTACAAAATATGGTGCACAAAAGCGTTCTTCACTGATCACCACCTGTTCTGAGAATACCACTTTTCTACTGGTTGGCCAAATCAAGCTGAGAACAGATGACAATATTTGGTTCCACTGGATGTGTTCCACGTTCCAAAACAGCAACATGCCCCTCAACAAGAACATTTTTGAAATATTCAGCTGCTTGGAAGAAATCAATCCTGTGACCAACCTTGAGTGTGGCGCTGGCGATGTAACTGATCGAGGGCTGAATTTCAATGGGCTCCTTGAACATGACACGGAACGTGGACTCGGATCCATCGCAGCTGAACCCTGTGTCATTCTGCCCAAGCACTGCATCAGAATCACCGTGGAGTATCTGTCGAAGACCAGGAACAAGTGGGATGAAAACAAAACTATTCAAAAAATACAATCTTTCTACAATAACAGAGGACCTCCCTTTTTAAGTCACGGTCATGGTTTTTACCCACTTATGGTTAGCAAACAACAACCGGCTGCCACTACCAATGCAAAGTCCTGAAGTGTTGTTAACCTTAACAGAAACCAGCAGCCATTATGTATTTATACATTTTATAATAATCTACTTCCACTCTTCAATAGCGAAATGTTTAGGCTAACTTGGAATTTGCACAACTGTAATACCAAAGCATTATTTAATTATCCTTGCCTATACCTCAACACAAAACAACTGCTTAGATCTTAAATTATCTGGATCCAAAACATGGAATTCTAAACAAATTCCTACTATGTTTCTAAGTGCAAACTGAAGTTACAAGCATATCTTCTGTTACTTCATACCTTTCAAATGGTACATTATCTATAATTTTCTTTAAAATATCTGAATATCGATTTTTTCTTCCACCTCACTGCCCTAATTTTATATTAAACAGTTTATTTTCTGAACTTTACTCGTACATTCACTGTATAACTATTTTTTTTGTTTTGGTTACCTGCGTTTTGTCTGTCTTTTTTGTATTTCATAGTTGGTTTCCTGTTTGTTTATCTGTGTATTTTGGTTAACATGGGATCCCTTACACTAGCAAATTGCTTTTTTAGGATTAAAATCTTCTCATATGTTATTCGTTTTTATCTCATGTTAAAAGCCTGACCATGAAGAGGAAATAAATAATTCAAGAAGCATCAAATAATAATCTCACACTGCTGACAAAAACAAATAATAACTGATATTTTCAATACTACATGTAGATGAAAGAACCTCCAGTTTTGAATGCAACGAGGAAAGTGTGCAAGGCAAAGCCTGACACCAACCAAGGGTGAAAATTCGGCAAACTTTGGCTACCAATACATTGGAAATGGTTACAAAATTTGTTTTAACTGCTAAATTTGAAAGGCAACACTCTGTAGCAATCTTGATCAGAACTGAAAGCTTACAGCAGTCTGGTATTTTAGTTTACTTTTTATAGCCAGTACTCCACTCATTCTGTTCACATTTACCTGTATGTCTTGGTCGTGCAAAGTATCAAGACACTAGAATAACCTGCTATGATTCCCAAATTAAATTACCTGTATGTTGACGGCATAATCAGCTGGTCCATGGATGGAGCCATACAAACCAAATCCAACCACAAAAATACGTCTGTTCACTTGGAACCTGTGCACAGGGCAGGACAGGACAGCAAAATTTGACATCTCAAAAAGAAGTCCCGACACCATATTCATGAACTCTACGTTGGCTTTATAATGTGGATTATGGACCCCAGTTGCTGTTACATGTACTGTGCTTCAATTGGGATACAGTTTCATCTTCAACACCCCCTCTCCCCTGCTCTGTTTTTATTCATCCTAACCCCCTACCCGTATTTTGCCGCCACATGCTGAACCCGACAACGTCCAACAGCTATAATGTGTGAAGCCTGGTGAATTCAACATACAACAGCTGCTGGTAAAAAACTGTGTTGGGTCCTGTTGGGTTCAGCATGGTTAGGGGTAAGGTTGTTTGGTTTGAGTAGTGAAGCTTCGCTGACAACTGCGATTCATTTAAGTAGATTTTGGAAAAGGTCCTGACAGGTAACAGTGAAGTTACTGGTAAAACAAATACTAAACATTTGAACATGTGTCCTTCCATCTTCAGCAATTAGTGATTTCACGGGCAGGGGAAGCAGGGGAAGGGAGAGAGGAGGAGAACCAGCAGCCTTCCCACTTTGTCAACTGTGGACGGGCTTGCTCCCCTCCCACTATTTGCAGGTCCTATAATGGGGTGGGGCTTAATGGATCTTCCTATTAATGGCTGATGCCTGATGGTCTCACAACTTTAAAAATCGTTCTGCCGCCACTGACTGATTAAGACCGTTCAGGAAAACTTCCCGAAATAAAATGAGTTAAATATGTTGATTGATTGTACCTTATCCTATCACTTGTGCCGCTGTAACCCCATCGACTCTCTGCTTGCATAAACCTGCTCACAGTCTGTTCCTTCCCAGTCAGACAACATCTTGGGTTGGAAGGGAACTCTGTCGATGGCTTAGGATTCACAGTGAAGTGAAGAAAGAGGCTGACAACCTCCCGATCTGTCAGAATCCCCGACTGCGCAGGCCCACTGGCAAACTCTTCCACGGTCATCAGGGGAAAGCGAATCAGCTTGAGGGCATTTCCCAGCGCTCTGCGTTTGTTCTCCGGCGTGACTGGTAATTGTTGTCTGACAGCTTCGTACTCTGCCCATCTGGATATTGCATTGAACAACTTGCTCTCGCGCGTGCCCAGGGTGTCGCGCTCAAGAACGTTGATCAGTGTGTCGAGGTCTATGTCCGTGAAGCCCTCGGCCTGAAGCGCTTCGGTGGTGTTCTTGTCTATAGTTTCCAGGCAGAGGTTTGCGAGTTGTGGCTCATCAAAAAGCCGAGCCTGAGTGAGCAGCATGAATGCATTGTCTGCACTCAGGTTCTTCTTCAGGAACTCCACACACGCTGATTCTAACGCTGGGACAGCATACTTCTTGGCCGTGTACAGAGTGGTCATGACGCTCTCCGGGCCAATTTGCACCTCATCCGAGTACAGGAATCGCAGCAAAGCCAGAAACGCAGCGGGTTCAACATCAGGAAGTTCCACTTCATTGGAGGTGGTGGCCATCCCTCCGTTGAACATGGCATCAAAGACGGCACTGCCAACGGAAAGGACGAACTTGTGGGCGGGGATCCGCTGGGTGTTCATCCCCTTGCCCACAATGAAGTGGACATCGCTCAGGATCTCATTGTTGAACATGAAGGCAAAGCGTTCCTTGACCGAAGTCTTGGTGGACTGCCAATTGTAGGGGACCGCTTCCCCTCGTGGTCTGACCGTCGGGATAGCCGGGGGTGGAGTGGGTTGCAGTGGCACCACTGGCAAGGCCCACTGCTGCAGAGGGGGTTGCTGCTGCTGCTGTTGCGGCTGTTGCTGCTGCGGCTGCAGTGGCTGCTGCTGTCGAGAAACTCCGTTCACTTGACCAGGTACTTGACCATTCAACTGACCATTAAATTGTCCATTCAGACGTCCATTTAAATTTCGATGTGCACCAGCACCAGCCATTACAAGCTCATACAAGCCTTTGAAGACAAACACAGTCACTCAGGAGCATGAGTCTGAACCAAAAAACAAACATGACAAAAGATAAAACTTCCAGATTTTTCAGCCTGGCTATGTGAAATATAACACTGAAACTTAAATTCTAAACGATATGAATTAAGCATCACACTTTTGAATATTGATTGTTAAAGTCTTTTCACTACATGCATTATATCTTCCCATGTGCACTATCTGATCATCTGGGTACACGTATCCTGCAATTACTCAGAAAATGAGAAAATGGCCATCTCCATGTGACTTAGTCACAGGCCCAAATCGTCATCAGCCTTAGTCATGCGAGTAGGCTAGGTAGATAAAGCAGTGCACATTACTAACGGCATTTCACAGCAAAAAAGGGGGTCCTATTCTAAACACCAAAAGCCACATGAGGGTCATGCTATTTAGCGTCAATGAGCGTCAACAAAGCGTCAACAAAATTAATAAGGCTCCTACATATCATATTCAATGTATCACGTTATCGAAAATGATATTTGAGTGTGGAAATTTGAGCGACAAATTCGGGCCTGCTCTTGCTGCCCGACCAGCCGCCACCTTGTTTTCACACGGATGGTAGAGTAAAGATGGCAGCCTCCATGCATCACGAAAAAGTTTTGTTTTTCTGCGTGAATCTGGAAGCAATGTTTCTCTTACAAAGTGGCAGGTGTTAGAGTCTCAAAAATATGATAAAACCACTTTTAAATCTTTAGAGGGGATTTTTAAATTGTTGACGCTCTGTTGACGCTTGTTGTATGTGTTGACACTTGTTGACGCAAGGCCTAAATAGCATGACTGCCACATGAAAATGAGAAATACAAAGACAAAAGAGTTCTAGGCCTAGGCCTATACTATAGGCTATAGTATACGGACAACACTTATTTACCCATAAAATGTAACAATTAACAGCCGTCAGAAAGAGATAGGGCATAGGCCTAACTTGTCTCAGCCTAAACATGCTATATTAGGCCTAGCATGCCTAGGGTGATTAAAAGTGAAATTTAGCCATGTTACTTGTTAATGTTTGGCCTAGCAAAGAAAATTCTGAAGCAGACAAGCTTTTTTATAGCATGTTTAGATTTTTAGAAAACACCTACAAATTTCTCCATGTTATACCTAGGCCCTAGGTTTTTTCAAACAAGTCTCATGGGTAGGGGCATCAGCTGCTACCCTTGTCCGTATAGCCTATGGAACTCTTTCCTGAATATAATTAAATGACATACCTTTCCTGAACAAAGTCGTATTTTTGCCGAATATTCTACTGCAAAATGACATGTACAAATTACAATGGCTGCCACACTAAATCTACATCACTGCGCATGCGCTCTCAAGAGGCCAATGTACTTTTTGGGACGTCGTCTGTTAATGTTAAATTCATAACTTTATTTTCTCAAATTTTCAAATATTTATATTTCTATTTCCCAATTTGTGTTTGTTATTAGAATTATAACTCACATAATTAATACTTTTTCAGTGAGAAATGAGATCATCGTCGGAGACCATGTATTCGTAAATGGTCGTGAATTTGCAAATGGCCTTCCCACTTACGAATTGGGTAGATATCTGAATTGCTGTTGTGGGGGACACAACTTGATTCCTCTTTTGTTCACAAACATCTTCCTCCATTTTTGCCTCGCACATTTTACTTTATTGGCGTCAACTGCCTTTGGGAGGCATTTTCTGTATTATTTTGTTAAAGTTTTCATTAACTGGTGTCTTAATATTTACATGAGATTTTTAACACTTTGTAAATTAACTTTCGGTTTTGTACTTAAGGCAGTCTATTCCACTTTTAACCCTAGTCTTAAACCTGGTTATCGAAGAGGTTTTTTTTTCATTTTTACACTGTAGTTTTCCCAGTTGATTACCACCGTCATTCTGGAAATTCTTTCAAAAAAAAGTGTCTATGTAGATTTTGTTTAAATACAGTTGTCCCCAACTTGACACCCTTAAAGGATTATGCAAGGCAGGGTTGTTTTAACTAAACCCTTGAAATGTACTCCCGTGTTTCAATTAAACCTTATTTTCAGTTTTGTGTTGCTATTTAAAAAGGCCTTTTGTTGCCCTTTTTTGGTATTTATGCTATGCAGATGTCCATAATCATGAGCTAATATGCAGTATGTCCATAATCATGAGCTAAACTGTGGGTCATTTCGTGGACAAGACTCAGTGTTGCATCGATTTATGCGCAAAAGCTGGACAATTAAATATTTTGCAGTTCTTCCTTTCAAATTTTGTGTCGAGTACACGACAAGTATAAGTGAGCCGTTTCACTGACATCTCGGCAAAAACGCCCTCCGGGACAGCAGAAAGAATTATGTTTTAAAAGTGCGCTTGTTAAGTACACGGTACCCCCAAAGCATGTCAAATTATTTTCGTACACTACAGAAGAGCATGAAGTTGAACAAAAAGAAGTTTTAATTGTCTGGACCGTAAGGGCGCTGTGTACAAAATGGGATACTTTCTTCTATTTCTTGTTAATGATAAATTATTTTTTGCATACTCGGTGCATACGTACATTTCCCTAGCCCTATTCGCTTTCCCCACCGCCGGGAAGAGTACTGCCGGTATTTTTATGTCTGTGGTGAAATATCATCCATGACATTTCCTGAAGGAAAGGCGTCACAATTACAGATGCGCAAAGCATAGTGAACTTGCTGTCTAAAACCTGCAATGTTCCATACTAGATACCATATGGATAATTTTTTTCGTCTGTTTTGAAATGGCAAACCACTCCCGGCGCCCGTATGCAAGGGCTACGGACAATCGAGCGAATAATTCCAACCCTGTCATGTGGGAATATTCAGTATTTCTTTTGACGTCTTCCACTTTTTCAGTGCAGCATACCAGTTGCGATTTTCGATGCATAAAAGCTACTAGCGGTCGAAAGTACACCAACTCAAGGAAAGCAAGTTTTTCGCTCTGTGTAAATACACCTATAGACAATTCTGGTGACCATGGTAACGCCATCACAGGTTATTTGTAATGGCCCCCTTCAATGACGGGGTAAGCACTGTGACTGCCACACTGGTGCCACTATTCCGTTACAGTGTCTCCATACAAAACCCAACACAGTGCTCACCACCATTCAAGGGGGCCACCAGAAGTAGTGGGTAAACCTTCAGCATTCGTCTATGCATCCGATCGCCTTAGCTTCGTCCCTCTGTAGGTACGCATGGTGTATGCATAATACATGTAGCAACGAAATACGCCCCCATACTCCTCAGGTACACGACGATTCGTAACCCCGCCGCCCCGCCATGCATGCAACACTTCGGGCACATGTATAGACGTCCCAACCCCTCCCCTCCAGAAAGCCTGTTGTAGTACGGGAAGTTCCTCTCTAATTTTGGTTCCAGATATGAAGAAAGCCAGATGTTCTATCGCGGTGAATTGGTTCTTGGGTGTTGGAGGCGTCTGTGTCCGGAAAAGACCAAGAGACTTTTTCGGCTTGGCAGGCGGCATTATAGGGTGAAGTAATTCTGACCTTCTAACAGGACAGAAGTACACCCACCATTTGGGTAATTGTGCAGTGACCTTATCTCTTTTTCTGTACCTTCTCAGTCTGCTTTATGAAATTAAATGAGCCCCTTGAAATGCACTTCTGATCATTACAATGGGGAGGGCGCACTACGAATTTAAGAATTATTTTGCAACATTCCGAGTATTCTAATTAAAACATTAATGAACTACAGTGTTTCTAAAAGTACCGCAACTCTCCAGCACGGAATCAAATGCTACTACAAACGTTAATTACCATGAGAAATACAGCGGCCGGCGTAGCATTCTGGATAACGGCAGAGGGAGATTCTAGCTCCCTCATTCACATCATCAGATGCCGATATTATTGTGCAAGTGCCTTGTTTACAGTGATGGGATGACAGGAGGAAAATCCCTGTCTACCTTTCATTACGGATGCTGAGACATTGGTGTATACAGGATTTATTGTTGAGGGGAGGTGGTAAAGACCTTATTCCCAAAATAGCTCATGAGGCACCCCCCCCCGCTGCCAAAGGTGAGGGGGGTAGAAGGCTATATCAGAGCTAATAGTTTAAATGTAGGTGGATATTCAGTATCTTCGTATTTCAGGAAGCTAGCAAACTGAAAACCTGGGGGGGTTCAAATGACCTTGCTACGTCACAAGCACTGCGCCGTAGTATGGGGAGCCAGGTAGCACCACGGACGTATATAAAAAAATCTGGACTTGCAACGCCTTTTAGAAGCCAACCAGCGGCCATTTTACCGAGCCGAATACAAATGCGCGGGTTAGCTCGTTTCTATTGACGCCAGGGAGAACAAGGGCGGGCATTGCCGGGCAAGCTTTGTATTCGGCTCGGTAAAATGGCCGTTAGTGGATTCAGAGACCTCTCTAAGCTGATTTAGGGCATTGGGAGTCCAGATTTTTTATATACGTCAGTGGGTAGCGCTGGACAATAATTGGTCACTTTTCCACATGGGCGTATGAACATGTTCCGTTCGTGAATGGCTTGTTTTCGTGATTGGGAAGACGGACAATTTTTTTTTTGTTGCGATGTTTATATGCGACTTCGTTCTGCATTTGCAAGTCGGCGCTGTTGCGATTATTTACATGATTTATATGCGACGTGATCAGGAAGTCGCGTAGAGTACGGGATAGACTCCGTCTAGAATGTCCTGGAGACGGGAATTATTGGCCCGTGACATTGAGTCTGTCATCGACGTCTGTATAAGAGATCCAGCGTGCCCCTTCAAAAGTAAGATGCGGCAATCTGCATGCCTCTGCCTATGCAACAGTCAAGTGCTGAGTACTACATTACTTACTAGCATTAGCTACTAGCCGGTCGTACTAGTTTTAGGCCTAACGTTCAGACATTAGGCCCAAGAAGGCGGGATACACATCACATGACTCATGACACTTCAACATGTTGATGTTCAACGTTTCCCCCAACTTTCCTCATGAATTGTTGTCAAAGCTCTTTGTTAAAAAAGTTCAAATTCATAATACCTTCGTAATGCATGAACCTTTGTGAACTAGGCAAAGGTTTAAGGCCTAACGTGCGTTACCGTGTAGTTGCTAAGTTCAGTAATTTCGCCACCTATCATCAAGTCTGATTGGTTTAAACAGTAGGCTTAAGTGGCAAAATAAGGGACCTGGTAACTTAGGCCTACATGTTTACGGTCACGCACTTTAGCATGCAAGATGTCTCGGCCTACATAGGCATGCTAGGGCCTAGGCGTCCATGTACTTTGGATCAGGAAGATGTTAATTTTAATAATAGGTTTTGCCCTTACACCAACGTATGTTCATAAACACTGTATACTCAGTGTTTGTCTTGGAGCTTGTGAAAAAAATCACAAGCTTACTTGGGTAGGACTCGAACCTACTTGAAACTTGGATGTATTTTTCCTTGCTAGTTTTCCATTTGCAATCTGCATGGTAAGAACAAACGAGACAGATAACCCTGTCTTTGCTTCCTCAGTGCTTATTGATGAAATCCCCAACCAGGGCCCAAATCTTGAATTCTGCTCTGCAGTTTACTTAGTAACTGTGAGTTATGACGCTACGAATCGTCTTTCTCAATTGTTAAAAAAAGTGATTTGTAAAGTATTTTTGATAAACTGTTGTCCGAGTAAGGTCTGCAGAGATTGTTGTCAAACTAAGGGCACTTTTGAAATAAGTGGATTCAGCTGAGATCCGTTTCCCTGGTTCCATCCGTTTTGAAGCAGCGTTCGAAACCAGAGGTTCAAACTCTATGACAGGAACCAGCGAAACCAAATTCTCTTTTATTTCCATTCTGCATTGTTTAGTAAACATTTGTTTTGCAAAATATGTGTACATGTATATACCGGTAGTACTACTTGTAAGTACTAGTAGTGACCACTAGTCAACTATTTGTGACCAGCCTACCGAGGTTGGTCTCTTCCAAAGATCGTGGTGCTATACGATCTTTGGTCATGTCGTTGGTTGCCATAAACCATTTTAATAGCACTGTGCGGAGAGGATCAGTTATATGAAAAATGCCAGAAAAACAGTAAACGACCATTTTCACTGTAATTTTTGCTATTTTGCCCATCCTGCGGCCACCTTAACTACCCTTCGACCTAACGACCTGACAACGGTTGACTAGCGTCGTTCTCACAACCACTTCACTGCACAAGCACTACGTACGTGACAAATCAACCACTAGTTACATTTTGTACATTGAAACTTTTGGCTCTTAATCAAACCTGCCCGTACATGTAGTTGGAACTGTCCCCACTTTATGTTGGATTCCTGCTATAGTTTGGAGTAACGTACAATGTACATGTACATGGATGTTGGATGATGGAGTCTGTTAATTTGAAAACAGTAAACAATGCATTCCAACTTACTACAAATAAAATTCATTCACTTGAGTTGGAGCCACAATTCAGTTGTCAGTGACATTGCGTAGAGGAGCGAGATTTGAAGGTATTCACTGGCATTGCACAAATTTCACTGCACACTTAGAATTAAGGCACAATGTAGTTGTTTGCAATACTCGCTGCTACATCTGATTTGAACCAGCCAGCTGACACCGGCAGGCCCGGAGGTCGAGTGGTTCAGACATCTGCACTAGCAAGCAGAAGGTCGTGGGTTCGAGTCCCATCCGAGTACACTTGTGGTTTTTTTTTCACAAGCCTTCAGGGGCATACACTGAATATACAGTGTTTAATACACATTGGGCAGGGCAAAATCAAAAATTAATTTACATCTTCCCGGTGCAAATCCATCTTTGAAACACTTAGAATATTGGTATAAAAAATATCATTAGGAACCTTTTGCCTGTCATATGCAGTAGGCTTGAAGTGATTCAGCGAGTCTTTGATGAAATCTAACCATTCATGTTTAACCTGCCATTGCAAGATAATAAGATTACCTTCAATAGTGAGACGATGCATGTTACATGTATCTTGGACCCTTCACGCTTCTTTCACAATTAACATACGTGTAGCTTTCTTTCAGCATGCCTTTCTTGCTGTTTCTTCCAGATTTTGAGCATAGCAAAAATTCTTTCAGTTTCGTTCTCAACGTGAATGGGGAATTGGCTGCCTATACCTTTAACGTCACCGAAGATTATCCAGGTTTGTGTCTAGATGTACATGTAGATATGTTTTTATCTTTTTCTGGGTGAAATTTGTGTTGTGTTTTTCAAAGCTTTACTGTATTGTACGTGTTTCACTCCAATTTTTTTGTCGTTGGTAGTACATGAAAGTGCCCTATCCTCGGTGCAGGGTTATTACAAATCATTTTTGCAATAAGAAAAGCAAGATTAAATAGAATTTTCATCCGAGTTGGAATTTATTTATTTTGCCATTTACTATTTTGCTTAAAACATTGGTTTAAAATAAGTTAATTTAAATGACTGTTGTCCAAAGTCGAGTATTAACCATTCTTTGCAAGAATACATTTATGTAGTTTGACTTACACCATATGATCCCTCTGGTATCCATGTTGTCTCTATGTTTACTGGGACAGACATACATGTAGCACATGCAGCCAAGCCATACAAGAGTCAGTTTAGATGGATTGCAAAGGATCGAAACCAGTGGAGGAACTCATTAATGACAGCATTTTCATAATGCCAAGAGGAGGAAGTACATACATGTACATTGTGTGCACATGGGCACTGTATTATATAGTGGACACCAGTTACATGTAGAACATATAACATAGAGCAGTGAAACTGGTAATGCATTGCTGCAGCATACTGTATCACACATGTACATGTATGTATGCATTGTGCACAAGATTGTATGAGGTTAATTTCCTGGAAAAGCGTAACACATTATTTCAGAAAACCTTCCTTGGTAGTACTTCATTGTAGAGTTAAGCAATTTACAATAGAGTTTTATATACATGTAAGTGTACATGTACCGTATGTGTATGTTTGAATCACAGATTTTTTTCCCCAAAAATAATACAGAAAAAAAGAATTTTATACTTTTTCTCAGTGATTTTAAATATTTTTGATATTGATTTAAATCAAACAGCCCTGTCTCAGTGATCAAACATGACTAGCATGTTGCTATCTCAACAAAAGAAAGCAGTATTCTTCTTTGGAAAGAGGAACGATATGTATCAGTTTGGAGACTATACATGTACCTATGCACTGTAGCTTTGCCAATGACAGCAGTGCAAAGTGTTTCTACCATTTGAAACAACAAAGAATTTAAGCTGCAGCTACAAACCTACTTACTGTCTGGAGTTACCTGAAACGGGTAAAGCTTGATAAGGTTTGAGGGCCTGATTGTCTCACCATTTGCTGAATCTTTCTCAGTGCAGGTGAAAAAGAGTTTACTTTGTTGAGAAAGATTCAGCTGAGATCAGGATATCGGGCCAGTGCGTGAAATAAGGCCACAGAAAACCAAAACTTTCCAGCATGATCAATTTGTTTTGCCATCATCAGCTTTTGATCAGATATGTACGTGTATACAAAGGTCATGTGACAACACATACATGTATTCACACACACACACAAAAATAGAGGAGAAACCTCTGGCAGGATTTCGTATTTTGGACCGTTTGGTTATATCTGTATTTCCTTCGGACATTTACAATTGACAATGATGTAAACTTTCCTTCATATCATTTTAGTAAGTCACCATGTTTTCACAGAGTATTATAGGATGCTTCTTGAGTTAAACCAACTCAGTGGGTCAGTTACTTTGACCAGGCCTGAGTAAGTGCAAGAAGTCACTTGAGTATTAAATCAATAATGGTTGTGCAGCCTTGCATGAGTACGCTCGGGGTAGTTCATGTAATGGAGAAATGGAGAATCTTTTGTTTTCTAGAAAAAAAAATTATTCATGTAAATTGTAACTCATCTTATTCCCAGTGAATTCCATGAAAGATAGAGTACCATGGAACTGAAGGACTAGAATTTTAGTACATGTAAAATGCCCCAATTGCTAGGTTCTCGTAGTTAATACTGCCAGTGTTAATTTGATGGGTACCATTAACTTTGAGACTATCCTATTTTGAGTTTAAAATTAAATTTTACGGTGTAAATGAAAACAACCACCAAAAAAAAAAAAAAAGAAATTTGAAGTGCCGTAGGTACATGTAATTTGCTCAGAAGTGAAGGTCATAGGTGCAGTGGCTGTACATACACAATTGCATCACTTTTTCTGGTGAATCGAAAGTGAAACATTCATGTACATTCATAGACAGTGTTGCAGGTGTCCTCATTTTCTCTCCTTTCCTTTCCTTTGTCTGTTTTGGATAGATAATAGTGCTCTTACATGCCTAAACTTCCCGGACAAACCTGAAATCATTCGGGAAAGGATACCGGTTGTGTTCACCAGGATGGCTAGTGGTGAGTTCAGGTTTTACCAGATTTGTGCAGTACTCCTGACCGTCCTGTTTGAATTTGGTTTTTCAATTGCCATGATTTGACATTGCAAGGCCATTTTTGGGGGTATGGAATATGATAAGAGTTGGTACATGTACGTGATGTGATTAGCTTGGATGGCTTTTGTGTACAGTGCTTGCCTTTTACCATTGTACCATTGTGGTCCCAGGTTCAATTCCAAGCCCAGCCCACATTGTAAGTAGAGATAGTTGGTTCTCTTGGATGCCACAAAGGTCTTTCTCCGGGATCTCCAGTTTTTGTTCCCTTCTTGAAATGTTGATACACTGTACCTTTAATCTCCTGGCCGTTCTTCATTGTCAAATAGGCATTGTCTGGCTGCTGCCTGAGGCACCTTTAAATTCCTTCGGCTAGACCACATTGTGGCTGTGTCCTTCGCTATCCAGCTCATATGGCAATTCATATTTATTATTTACATGTACGGTGCATGTGTTTAAACAGGTGTGAAAATGCTTGTAGCTTACGCTGATGTGGCATTCTTACCAGAGGTCATATCGGTCTTGCATTGATTGCAAAAAAGGGTTTTCATATCGGAATGGTAACAATTAATGGGAAGTTGAGCAACTTGAAAATAAAATAAAGTTAACTTGGCCCCACATTGGAGATTAGTTGTATAATTACTGTACAGAAAAAAGCCAGCGTAACTCACGTTTGTGACCGGATCTCACAACATGAATCTTTAGACCACTTTTCAGTAATTTAACATCAGCTTGCGGTTAGAAGGAGCAAACAGAGGTCTTTGTTTTGATACACATCCAAAGTTTGGTATCTTTGAAATGAACTTTTTCCTGGTCACAAATGTTGAGGGTTCCTGATGAGTTTTATTGTGCATGATTCATTCAAAGGTCTTTTACTCAAAAGCAGAGCTGGCGGCTTCCAACCTGTTTTGTTCACTATTTCCAAGGATGGATTTACGCCGGGGAGATGTTAATTAATTTTGGACCTTTTTTTTTTGTTGGCCCTGCCCGACGTGTATTACAACACTGTATACTCAGTGTTTGCCCCCCAAGGCTGTTTTGTGCATTTGAATTACATTTGTGCATGTTACGAATCTGCCCATGTTTTATCTTGATGTCGACAGAACACTGGAAACCGGTTGATGTTTGTCTTCCAGACATCAGCAGCATTCAGGATAAAGGAGGGGGTGATGCCAGTGCACTGAAGAGCCATAATTTGATGGTTATAGATGACGAACAGCCTCCTGTAAGTCACTGGTTCTTTGTAGGTTTTACACCAGTGCATAAATTGTAGACAGGTACAATTTGAATGACTTGTTTTCATGTCAGCCCCAATAGTCATCAATCCTCCAATTAGTTTAATGAACGAGAATTAATGGTTAGTTTTATGAGAAGGAATAAAATGATGAAAATTTGTTGTTACTGATGAACGTATATGTATTTCAAATTGCGTAGTACTGACGAAGTGTTGAAGATTTGAGATAGCTTCAGAGAGTTACTCTGTAAATATTCACTGAAAGGTTCTCTTCTTTGGCATACAGCATTCACCGTCATCGGTTTACACAGATGGTACATGTGACACTGATGACACAGACTACGACGATATGTACTACATGGATCTGGATGACGAGGCGGTGAGTTGATTTGTCACTTACACACCCTCTGATTTTAAGGTCCATCATTGGCAGTTACCAAAAAGGTAACTCACAAAATTATTCTCGAAAAGCACACTTGGTTTGCAGATGGTTGTAGGACTAAACTCCCTGTGAAATTATTCTTTCTGACAAACTGTCCTTTTGAAGAAAACAATGAACGAAGGCCATTTCCAGCAAAGCGTCCGAAGATGTAGTTTTGGAAAACTGGCATTAGAAGCGTGCACAAGCGATGACACAACCCACTCGTGTGCCGTTACTTTATTATTCAAGTCCGTGTGTGACCCTCGTAGCTGCATTTGACTGAATGTGAGAAAGTGTACCAGACACTGAATTCAGGCACAATTTGAAACTTGACTCAGCAAACTTCTGATCTGAAATCGAAATCCCTAGAATATTGTTTTCCTAGGAGTATACAGTATGCACTAGGCTGAAAATTCGTCAGGTTTGTTCTTCGGTACCATTTTTTAGATTTTGAGTAATTTGTCGCCTCAAAGGAACATGTAATGTACAGTACCTCTAATATCCCAAAGCTCACAGTGCCCTAGGCAACGTATATCCATGCTCTGGAAAGAAATGAGGAAATAGGAGTCTGTAATTTGAGGAGTTTGTTCTACCTTTTGGGTGGAATGATTATGGCCAGGCACATTTATTTATTCCGAATTTGTGTTTGACCAGTATAAAAAAGAAAAGAGTTGATGGGTGTGATTTCAGGTTTTGACTTTTTTTTAAAAAAAGATGATATTAAACTCACATTGTTAACTCAGTAGAAGAAAAAAAGAAAGAAAATGGTCTCCTCTTTAATCGACCAGAATTATCTTCAATGTACGCAGTTCTTTGAAAGCAGCGCTTTTGTAGCAATCTTGTATTGCTTCTATCAAGTGCATATCTATTACACACACGTGCATACACACCCATACAGGTGCTTTCAATGGGTCTTACATGTAGCTTACCTATGCCTGTTTTAATAAATGAAGCTAAGGCCAAAATGTGGGCGGCGCCTAATTAAAGCCTGCAGAAATTATCTCCAGGACACACGATTGTATGGTGTTGAAATGTCGCTGTTTTTGAGAGGTACCAGTACCCTGTACATAAAGTGGCCCCCACCTAAATATATACAGTACATGAAGCATCAACAGGTAAACGTGTAACAATGTGAAGTTGATTGAAATGTGTACGGCAGGAAACCCTCGCAAAATACTTGAATATGATGTGATTATATCAGACAAAGCCTAGCATCACCAGATGTACGTGTGTGCATGTACAGAAAAAAGAGGAAGTTGATTTACCGTACATTCTAAGAAAAGTCAAGCCAAATTATACAAGTACAGGTGCACTGGATCTGAAATGATATATAGACTTGATTATAAGCTCATCATGGGGTGATACTTACCAGTGGGTACATGTACATCATGGGGTCATTCATGCATATTTTAATAGAATACGCTCAACATACATGTACCGGTACATGTATGATTATTTTTACCAAAAGCTCTTCATAGAAACATTTTTACCAATAGGTTTGCCATACATACATTGTAGATGTATAAATTTACCAGTAGTGAAGTCATTGCAGGATCATTATTTACTAATAGGCTCGTGGTATGATCATTTTCACCAGTGAGGGTCACTGTAGCATTTACATGTATGTTTTACCAATAGGCTTATCACAGGATAATTTTCACCAGCAGGGATCATTGTACATGTAGCATTGGCACAATGTATGTTTTTACCAATGTTGCAGTACGTGTATTTGTGTTTTAAGACTTGAAGGTTTTCATGGTGAAAGAACTACATGTATATGAGTAAAACGATTGCAGTTACGCCATGGATAAATCTCTTTCTTGAGTATGTGTGGTTCTGAGAAGAACCGGGGAATAGCTCGACGTTTCGAACAATGTACTCTGTCCGTCTTCAGGAGACTGCAGGATTCTGACTGGGAGTGGAGCTTATATGGTGTAGAGAGGGATCCAGGTGTAGGGATTAGCTCGGTGAAGCGTTGAGGCGGAACAGTGAAGTGAAGAGAAGTGTTTTTTAAGGTTTCGTACGACTTGACCTTGGTGCTTCATCAAGCTAATCCCTACACCTGGATCCCTCTCTACAACTAGAAGTGTCATTTGATTGTTTGTAGAACATTCAGCATGTTCATTCGAAGGGTGGCATGTGTGGACAGGTTGTATGCACAGATTATACATGCATATTTTTTATTTTTTAGGAGTGAAAATCCCAATGCTTTTACTGAAACTATTAGAGTGATTTTCCCAAGACCTGCATATACGAAAGCTACATCCTTGAGTCTTAGAAAAATGTCAGCCCTAAGGTCTCGTTCACTTGTGAATGCTGGATTTTCTGTTCACGTAGACAAGGTGCACAAAGGCTCATGCTCAGGTACATAACATGTAAATCTGCAGCCTTGCATTAGCAATCACTGGGCCGAATTTCTCATGGACGAAGGTTGCTTGTGTGATGAGAATAATTGTTCAGGGAGATGGGTAAAGTAGATTGAATTGCTTTGTTGAAGTTGCATGAGTCCTAAAGGTGCACATTTCCCTTGGAGACCCCTGACGATGCACGCACAGGTGCATAACATCTGTGCATTAATGACTAGCATTCCCGGTAAAACAGATTGCAGTTTCCTGAGTTTGGGCAAACTACAGTGAAAAATATGTTTATACTGTATATTGCTCTCATGCAGGGATGTCCGTTTGGAAGCAGAGAAACTGCTGGGGAAACTAAGTTTTATTAGAAAGAACTGAAGAAAGAGGAAATGGGTGGAAAGAGAAAGTTAGGGTACTTGTTACAGGTTCATGTCACCACAGGTACATGTACATGTACACTGGTTCACAAATTTCCCATGCAGGTCTGAGGAAATGTTCAGGCAGTTTTCAGAAAATGTTCAGCCTGTTTACCAGCTTTCAGACTATAAACCATGTATTGAAACACCATGAAGAATGAACAATTATGTTTTAAATAAAGATACATTTTACTTTAAGACTTTCTGTTAATTTGCTGTTCTGTCCAAGTTCTGCCAGTACAGTTATCATTTGATGGTGTGACTTCAAGACTGGAAATGAAATAAAATATTACATTATCAGCTGGGATCATCCTGTATAAATAAAACAAATACGTGTAAAGAAAGTACAGAAAGGAAATGTACATGTATATGTCGTTGATTCAACTAAACAATCTATCACCTTCCGAAATGAAAAAAATACTCATTTTTTTGTCTCAATGCAAACTTTCGAAAATGTGCTGGAAAGAGATGCCATGATTATACAAATTATTTGCATATTAATGAACATAATAGTACACATTTATGAGCGATATTTTGAAGCACACTGAATGTAAATATCAACCAATCATAACAATGTATTCGTATAACAGACTACCTGTAAGTTTTCCAAAATAAAATATTATGTTTGTTAGTAAGCACAAACATTAACGTGCAAGGTTGTTTTTCGTGTATGCTGTATGTACATTTGTACATGTACATGTAATTTACCGAGGCACATGGTTTTATGGTAATTACGCTGCAGGTGTTATACTTTGGCGGGTATTCATGGGGGTGTAGGGTAATTTATAAGCATTGCTAGATGACGTTAATTTCATTTTATCAGAAACTTGGGGCAAAGCCAGCCCTGGGGAGGAGGTTGAGGGAGAGAGAGGAGGTTGACGGAGGTCCTAGTTGAACTTGCCAAAGGGTTATGCATCCTGTTAGATCAGAGTGGTGGGCGTCTGTGGCATGACAGGAAGACACTTACGACTTCATCCAGTCGTAAATAGGGAAAAGTACAAGAGACCATCCATATAGTCACCATGGTCAGCAATTCTGTCTAGCAGAGTGTGACTAAAATTTCCCCAAAGCAGTCCTTGAAGTGGAGCTTGGAGAGGGAGGTTTTGTTTGAACACCCATCCCCCCCCCAGCTTCACCCATGAAAACTGAGGAAAGAAAAGTTGTCGTGTTTTGGTAAAAGTAGTTTTAGAGAAGGTTTCAGCGAATCGAATGGAAAGCAACAAACAAGAAATCTCCCCCCCCCGAAAAAAAAAAACGAACAGGACACTTGATAGATCAACCTATTGTCTGCTTCTCACAGTACTACTGTGAAGATGATGAGCCAGACAGCAGTACTCATCCACTGTTGTTGCATGATATGGAACAAGTCAGGAAGCACTTCGGACCTGATGCCATCAATGGCAGGTAAGCAGTCTGACTGGTTCATGGAATCAGACCAGTATGATTGGACTGTGAAGGCTTGGCAGTGCGATGATTGGTTTATTGATTGTGGACGGTTTAATTTACAATGTATCAGTAATCTATGGGGGAAATCGTTGGTCTTATTGGTTGAGTCTGAGCAGTGTGATTGGCAAATGTTGAGACACACTGTGATTGGCTAATGAATTCTGCAATCCAATTGGTGAGTGGAAATTTTACTCTCTGATGATTGGTTTACAGGGATTCTAGGTAACAGATTTGTCCATTGCAGCCCTAATTTTAAATAATAAACTTGTACCTCTGTACAACATACATGCCTGGTGCTTTCTTACAATGCTACATTTACTTGATATGCATATTTTTGATTCTGTACAATTTAATTCACTCGAAAGCGTGGAATTTTTTAAGCTCTATTTTTCTTCTCACATTTTTTGGCCCCAGAGTATTCACAGAGCTGAGGGATATAGATGTGGAGCTGAATATTGATGTGTCGTTTCTCGAGGTTTGTAACAAACCTACTTGTTTCCTGCCTTCTCTCAATGTTTCCTTGTTGAATTGACATAATTTCCATCCCCGTCTCCTCAGAAAAAGATGGCACTGAGTGTCTTTTAATTTGAGGAATCACTTTAATACCCATGATTATTTCAGAGTTGAGAAGCAAAAGCCAAACAACTGAGCTTTCAAAGAGGATACGCATGTACCTTGTATGTGGGAGTTCAGAAAAAATAATGTAAACAGTAACAATGGATATTGATTCAAATAACAGAAGATTTTGGTCTCTGTCGTCTGGTGGAAAGATAGCAATGACACCAAAAATTAGAGTCTTTTAAATGGAGCAGTTATTTTGATGCCCATAAATACTTCACAGTTTGCATGGTTTGGAGGCAAAGCCAAAACCATGCTGAACTTTTCCGTATCAAGACAGTAATATAAACTGCAACAATGGATATCGATTCAAATAACATAAAAAAATGAAGATCATTGCTTTTCTCATATGCCACTTGCTTTTTGCAGTCAAAAATGCATAGTCGTTCCTTTGAAAATGTGCGTGTTGAATTGTCTTTCCAATAACAAGCCGGTAGTCAACATGTTTAACCTTTGGCTCTCCCGTACCAACTCAATGCCAGCCTTTCACCTGGTGTCTTAACACAATACGCATCCACAGTAGAGAGAGAATATTGGTTGTTAGTGCAAACATATTGAACCATCTCTACCGTGCATCGCCTCAACTTAAGTAAAAAAAAGAGGTCATGCTAGTGTGAGGGCACATACAAGGTCACTCTTAACATTGCATTGTGGGTTGAAGGACAAACAGACATGCTTCATCTCCTTTACAATGAAGCATTTCAGGATCCCTTTTCAGTCCTTTGTCGTATTTTCCTTGAACTGGTTTGAATGTAGACCAGACAAGTGTTAGTTCTCAATCGGTAGTTGAGTGTTTTTTGGCTTTCAGAATGTATTTAGTGGGTCTATGATTGAATGTTTCTTGGGTATATTGTGTGTATTTGTCAGTACAATTGTGAAGTGTATTTGTGCCAATGGATTTAATTTTATGCCAAATTATTAGCCTTCAAATAATGCATAATTATCTTTTTATCTACAACACAAGATTTAATATGTCCATGCGTATTCAAGTTACAAATATTTAAAAATAGGAAATCCTGCTTTAATTTGTTCAATGGTGGGGATTTGAGTTTGTTTTGCTCCCCAAATGTTGAATGAAATAACTTTTCAAGGGATGAGTATGGAAACCATTTCTGACTTACCTAATGAAGATTTAAATACATGTACAATGTTCACAATGTGTATGTGAGTATACTCCATTTGTACAGCTTCGGATAGTTCATTTGGACAGTTTTAATGGTTCATTTTCAGGAGGAAATTAGCAAGGCGTGGTGCATCAGCCGGAGCGAACCAATTGTAGTCAGACTTCACTGCTCACTCACCAAGTACTTAGACGCAAGTACGATCCTTGACCAAGACACCTTTGGACTGTTGAAAAAGCTTTTGCTTGCTCTTGTTGAGATCAGTTTTGCTTCGGTGTTTTTTTTCTCATCACTTCCCTTTTCTGGTTTTTTTTGTTAATACACTGAGGAGTTGAATGCGGTTTTAACATTATTTATGTGAATGAATATAAAACAGACAGGAATCTTTAACTGTATACATGATACACGGTTACTTGTGGAGGTGCCAGTAATTATGCATGTGTCACTTTCCCTTTTTTTTTTTCTGCAGACGTTCCCAAGGTCGAAGTGTTTCAGCCTTCAAAGTCCGGTCACTCCGGCATATGTAGTCAACTCAGAAAGTGAGTGACATAATGCAGACGATTCACAAGAGTGCACCTCCAAAAGTTTGCAATGCATTGGCCAGTCACAATGTGCGAAATCTGTTGACACTTTCCGAACGTACATCGGGTCGACAGATTTCGTGCATTGTGATTGGCCAACGCTTTGCAAACGCGTGGAGGTTGCACAATTACACAATTTCATGCTGAGCAAAAAATTTAGTGGGGAAACAGTCATAGAAGAAACTGATTTTGTGACAATTTGCCTGGTGACCAATCTTCGTTAAGCAGATACATGTATTTGCTTTTCAAATTTCTGAAACCTTGTCTATGAAATTGGCCTGTGAGAGTAGGCAGATGACGCAGAGAGTCACGGAGGTACTGTCATCACCCGACAGCAGTTTTTTTTTTCCACGTTCAGTACCAATGACTGTTTCGGGAGGTAGACAGCTCAGAAGTAACTAATCGGAGCATACAATGTACTCAAATCACACTCCAATGATAATAAGCAAGCAAGTGCCCATTTGTTCTTGATTGCTGCAAAATGTCTTGTTGAGGGACACAAAGTGGCAGTACCGTGATCACTTGCACTCCGATGCTTCCCATTTACGTTGTTCTCATCATCCACTGAGTGCATGACGTGTTGTGTGTCCATGTACAGGATTGCGGAGACCGTGCTGCTTCAGCAGTGGAAGAATGTCAGCAATGAGAAAGTGCAATCCCAGCTTAAGACGGCAGCCCCCTCACCCAGCAAATCACCCTCTAGGTAGGCTTGACTTTGTACAGTATCATTATCATTGGCATTATCACCAATGACCATGCATGTCTAGTTCCCATCCTCTGTGGTTCTGGGGTGATGCACATCCAACTAACCTTAAGCCTGGAGACCACCATGGCACCTAGAAGATTGAAGATCAACATTCCTATTGAGTTGGTTTTTTTATATTTTGTTGAGTTGGTGGTTGTTTTTCTGGACCATGCATTTACACTTCTGATCAGGTTCAACTGATAATAGAGATTTCATTGATGCGATCAAAAATACTGAAACCAGGGATTGCTCGGGATATTCGACAAATCACATATTCAGTACTTTTGGTTTGACTAACTGTCATAACTGTTCCTCCAACAGCGCTATTGACCCTTAGTTTCAGCTTTTGCTCTGAGGGTGTATTCACATACACTTAACACTGCACAAACTTGATGTTTTCTGTTTTGACTGCGCACCTGCCCTGTCACTTCGTTTTATTTGCTGGTTCCCAGTTGTTTAAAGGATTTCCCCTTATACCCTCATGACTGCAACATATTTGATAATAATAACCCAAGTACTTACATTCGTACTGACCAGTCCAAATGCAAAATTGCAATTTAGCTTTCGCTCAGAAATCCCCAGAAGTGACAGAAGCTAGTTCCCAAAACTCTGCCCCTCAATGGTTTTTCTGAAACCTAGCCGGCAAAATGCTTCCACTCAATAACCCAAGGGGTCACGATTGCCTAGGGAGTCTGTGCTCGGATTAACCCATTGAGCTACATGTATGATTCACCTCAAATTCACTGGCTCTACTCCACTAGGCTTGTATGACCTGATCCTAACCACCACGATCTTCCCAAATCCACCCCTGTTCGGGAACCCCATATGAGGTACAATCTTTTGTCACTTTCAACATGAATCATCCCACGTTGAAATTAATAGGAGCTCTGCCTTCCTGAATCCTGAAAAATCCCTGCAAAACCCGCAAATGGATTTTGAAGGATCTAGCAAATTTGATAAGCTACAAGTAGATTTCAGAATTCTCCTGGTTTTGGGGCAAGAAATCCTACTCTGTACTATCTCTCTGACTCTATCTCACTCCAGTTACCTACTTAAAACATTCTTGTCCTTCACGACTTTAAATCTTTGGAGTATCTCATGCAAACCAGTGTGCTTAGGCCGTTCAAGAATTGCATCAACTTTTGCATCCCCAAGTGCCAAGAGAACGTAAACTCAAAAGACACCAACAGTGTGTGGTCATTGTGACCTCTGTACAAGTGTATCATAGATGTATTTTGAGCAGATCAAAAAGCCCCAGCATTTCAGTAATCAGGAAAAACAGTGGTAACATTTTGCACTTTTAAAAACAAGTCCTCTGTCCCAGGTAATGGTTACGGAATGTCTCCTCCCCCGAATCTCTATCAAGCACAACCACTGACGATCCCGAAGCATGCCCTGTACACTTATTTCCCCTTCATTTGTCTGTAGGAAATGCTCAGTAGAAGACCGGTCCTTGGCAAAGCTCGTAGACTTAGGATTTGGCATTGACGATGCACGCAGTGCACTTAAAATGTCGCAGGGGCTTGTGGAAGAGGCAGCTAATCTGCTTGTCAACCAGCCAGAACTGTGAGTGCTTGGAAACCTACACATGCCTGTGTGTTTGTTCGAGTCTTGTGAAGCAAATACCATCACTCTGTCTTCTTTCCACCGATGGTAGAACAGTTTCAAATGTTTATCTGGATTTTGTCCCTCTTTGTCAGTCTTCAGTTGGTTGTGATGTCGTATGCCTCATGCTTTCAGAGGGTCGAAGAGGAAACTCAGATGTGCTCAGTTGGACTTCAATCTGCGTCCTCCCGCTCTCTTGTCCGGGGGACTGTTGAGCGGGTGGTCCTGGGTTCGAGTCCGGCTGCAACACGCCTGCAAAGTTTTCTCCTCTGAAGCCCCATGTCATTACTTGGTCATGGGCAAGGTAGAAGAAACTTGCTTAAAAAAACTCTCTTGTGTTTCATTAGATCCACCTGTTGACATTTCTTTGCTGAAAAAAATGATTGAAAAGTGCATACTAACGAGTTGGAAAATATGTTGAAGATTTAGTTTTGTTACTTTTATTACTTTATTTAATTTGACAATATGAAGCCTTTTTAGTTGCTTATCTTGGCCTGAGGCCTTTTTAGTTGAAGGGCAAAGATAATTTGGCAAATATTTTTAAGCAACCTAAGAATGAACAAAATTCTGAAAGCTTTTTCTACATGAATATACTTTTTTCAAGTCATCACAGGACAGTTCATGTAAATGTGAATTGAATATTTCCCAACTAGACAGTGAGTTCTCTAGTTCTCTTTAAAATTGTGCCTCAGTGTCAGACATCCCATCCACCAACATGCTGTCCACTCTGTAAAGTTGTCTTGTACTTCAAGTTTAGTCAGTCCCAAAGGTCATTTGCGTCTATTATCATTTCTTCACGGTTTCACTTGGTCCTCACACATACATATAATATCCTTCTCACTGAACACTCTGCAGCCTCATTCCCATGTCTTGCAAAAGCATAAGTACTCATGTAACTTCACATGTTAAGCTAAAAATCTATCCATCTTTACTTTTATTGGTAAAAGAACACATACATGAACATAAAATGTTGGGCTAGAAAAAGGAAATTACATTGATACTTGCACAGTCATTTTGGCAAGTGTGTTCTGTAGTTGAATTTTGACATTTGTATACAGCTGTTGGAATGTTATCGTTTGTTTGTTAAAAAGGTTTAAATTGTGTCAAATCAGCTTTGGTATCATTTGTTTGTGGGGTTAATTGAATTAGTTCCACCAAGTTTTTGACTCTTTTGTAGTGGCTGCAGTGCATCAGCCGACCAGAGTAACCAGAAAAAAACCAGCAAGCGGCTGTTCCCATGGCAGAGGAGTTCATCAGTCAACGGCCAGACAGTTACTCCCACGGGAACCGACGATCTTCACCTGATTCCTGCAGCTACACAGGTAAGTTGGCATCGCAAATCCTCCCGAGTGTCAAAATCCCCGTGAAATACTTGCGCATTGAGCGCCTCCTCATCTGTGTTAAACAGTTTTAGATCATGATGTACCTGTTGGGCGGTGCCATGCATGTGTGAGGACGTGCATGTGTGAGGATGTGCGTGTGTGAGGACGTGCATGTTTTACTTCACCATAAGGGACAGACGCACAAATGGATCAGAATAATTTTCTCGTCCCTGGCGGTCAGGGCCGTGGTCTGTCGTGGATGGTCAATGGCTGTGCCTGGCCTCTGTGGAATAGTGACGTATGATATTGTCCCTATTGGAAGCCACTGTCATGTAATCACAGTGCACTTCATTGCCAGTTAGCCATGGAGTTTGTAAGTAAAGCACAGCTCTTCTTGTAACCTCAAAGACAGATTGCCTAGTGTTGACTTTCTGTTTTGTGCCTTTTTAATTGTAGGCACTGTTTCAAGACCTGTAATTTTGTAAGGTTCAGTGCAGAGCAATATTGGCAGAGAAATTTTGGTAACAGTTGAGACACTCTAGGGCAAATGTTCATAAAGTTTGTCGCCTCTTTGAAACACCAATGGGAACTGAGCCAACCGTTCAATGACTTCCATGTGGTTTCAGAACGGCAAGAACGCCAAGGTGATACCGAGCCTGGAGCATGGCTTCCTAGTCCAACTCTACACCTACCTGAGGAACCGAATACCCACACTCAGCGAATTCTGTGTCGTGTGTGATGAGCAACACATCTTCCAGAATGGAGCCATGCTTAAGGTATTGTATGATGTGTAATCAGATAATAATACATGTAGTTATGGTGGGTACATGGGCATATGAATTGAAGACTTCTGCCGAGGCCACCCACTAACAGTATATTTATGAATAAAGAGAAAAATAGCATACATGAAACAGTTTTTGAGAAAGTGCAAGTCTTGTAAGAAGCCTCTATTTTGTTAACCTTAAAGTGAGCTACATTTTTGCCTTCAAAAAAGTAATTTGATTCACCTTATGGTGATCATTCAGGGTTCGAAAATACCCACTTTTTTGTGTTTATTCAATTCTCTTAATGCTGTTTGAAACAATATGGAGAATGAGTGCGTCACTTCTTTTGACCCAACATACTCGGTGTCATTTTGTGGTTAGCCTGCAGTGTGTGAGCGAGAACTCTGCGTCTTCTCCTTCCAAACCCTGGGCGTCATGCAAGACGCCGCCGAGAATATTGCCTCGGGAGCCGAGGTCGTCGACCTGATGGTTGCCATGGTTGTCTCCTCCATCAAGTCCAGCCGGCGGCAGTTGATCTTTGAACCTTACCCCATGGTGGTCGACCCAAGAAATCCCAAGGAATTGGCATTCACGCCGAAGGTGAGACTCGTGATGGAGGAGCAGTAGACATTGGTTTGCTGGGATATGTTTGCATTAAAGCGTACACCTGGTTGCTAAAACCCTGCACTGTAAGTATCGTCTTGTCTGAACATGCTGGATATGTTCATAATATACAAACATTGTGAAGGGTTTATGCAGACAGCATCACATATCACACTGCCATCTTGGCAGTCTTATCAAGCTGACGTAAAAGATCGAAACTTCTGTTTGTTCCACCCGCAGAAGAAGAATTACGAGCGCATCCAGCAGGCCCTAGACAGCTTCATCTCCATCCGTGAGATGCTGGCTGCCGGCTGCTCCACAGACGTCAAGAAACGAATGGATGGACAGGATATGTTGGCATATCCACTGCTGCAGTGGTTAGTAGGCTTGGCCTGTCCTTACGGTGGTTGCCCCTATCGGCAGGAATCCACTTGAGGCTTGCAAAATGCACCACGTTGCAAGGGGGAAATGCTAAGTTTCATACTGGTTCATGTTTTGGATGATATAATTGGTTACTAAAAGTAGCCAGCATTTTAGGAAGTCAACTTTTTGCCGTCCACTGCTGTAAAGGGGAAATTTGAATTGACTAGTTGATATGTCTTGGATGATATGATGACATCACTTAAGTTTAGAGAGGTCGGCATAGAAGGTCAACCTCTACCTGTTTTATCTCCTTTCTTGTTCCCTCCAATTACGGTGTGCTGATACTTGAATTCCCCATTTCCCAGGCATTCCAAACACCTGCAGAGTGTACTCTGAACATTGCAACAAGGTAGGACACGGCAAGCCAGTTGAATCACTCTGGGTCTGGCTGTGTCCCAACCAACTGGCTGTGGCTGGCAGCTACACATGTGTCTATGGGTAGCAGCCGCAGCCGCTAAGCCCAGCAGCTTCTGTGGGTGTACAATGTGCACATGTTATTTCCAATGTTAGCCATAATATTCAGACATGCATGTACGCTAATCCGATTGCTGACCTTCAGTCGGCAACGTATTATTAACTAGGTATTAACTAGCCCAGATGGCCCATGGCGGGATGGGTACGGACAACTGTTTGCTAGCAAACCAGTGGTCACTCTGTGATAAAATGTTTATTGGTTCATCTTGCACCATAGGATCATCTCCAGTAATCGTTCGCACATCGTCAAGCTGCCAGAGGGGAGGGTAAGTCAGTCTTCATTCACTTTCCTTTGGAAACTCGGCACTCCTTGGAAACATTAAAAGTATCCGTTGTCATCATCATCAAACTTTCCCTCATTCATTTTGGATCAGTAAAATCTCAACAACAAAAAGCCAGTGAGATGTTTGTTCAGTGGGAGAAGAGATTTTCACTGGAAGCTTGTTTGACATCAGAAGAAATATGTATAATTTGATAATTCAAACAGTTGCCGTCGTTAATTCTTGCTGTTGTGCATAAAAATGATACTTGGGTATGATATACTAGTGCTGTTTTCACATAACATTGCTGTTTTAGATAATACACATGTATTAGTTTATCAGCTTTGCCCATTGTACACATTGTTTAAGAGTTTCTCCACTGGAGTTGCCATGAACAGTTCATTGAGGTATCGGAGGAAGAAATTGGGCATCCGTTCAGTTTCTATTCGTACTGTTTTGTCGTATTTCCTTTGCACAGCAAATCCGCTTCATGCACACGCCGCACCAGTTCCTACTGCTGAGCAGTCCACCTGCCAAAGAAGCCACCTTCAGGAAGGCCAAGATGATCAGTGGCAGTACTTTTGCTTTCCAGTATGTACCTTTGACCCTTGACCCTTGTCCTCATTGCTCTTCAGAGGATTGAAGTGAGTCAGTCCCAGTGCCTGTAACATTTATTGCTTTTTTTTTCTGATGTTAGTCCTCCGTCAGCTGTACATAGTTTGGGAGATTTTGTATAATTTTTCCTTGACTTTTAATCGCACAGAATTTCTTGTTTAATTCCCGTAGCAGTGCTGCTGCAGAGTGCAACTTAGCATCCCATTTTATTTTCTTTAGTACATTTTTAAAGAATTTGTGCCATTGTGCCATGTTAAATCATTCTGAACGTTAACGTTAGACCTGATGTAAGCACTCATACACTGTCTCTTCATTGTATTGTTTTTCCTCACAGTGGTTCTCACATAGAGAACTGGCACTCCATCCTGAGGCATGGCCTCATCAACGCTTCTGGAACTAAACATCAGGTAAGCCTGAACGCAGTACCATTCATGCACATAGGAGGGGGGCCGTGTTCTAGTTGAGTTTAATTACAAGTCAAATTTCCAAAATTGTTGTCTGGTCTGGTCCGGAATGACACGGAATGAACACTTGAACAGTGATAAAGAAAGTCATGGTTTGAGTCATTTTGAAGTCAGAACTTGTGAGAACTCTGTTAAACCTCCGGTGGGAGAGAACAGGAACGAGTAAAGACATGTCCAAGGAAACGCGGTGACTCCATACTCGCTCGTGCATTCTTATACTTAAAACTTGTGAGGTGCATGTACCACTCGACAAGTCTCAAAACCCCGTTGGTCAAAGACGCCCGTACCACCGTGGTAAATGTGGTGGTACCGCAGTAATGGCTCCTAATTCTGGTCTCAGAATTAGGCCGTGTCCGAAAGAGGATTGCAGAGCTACCGGTACGGCTAGGTCTATTGTTTGCGCAGCTCTACGCATTTCCAATGGAACGAAGACCTAGACCTAGCTCAAGACAAGAGATTCAGATGCAGCCTTAGTCTGTAAAAAGGGCAAGTTACGGCACACTGTGAGAATCCAAATACTGAAAGTGTACCCGTTATGCAGTGGCCACAATAGCAAGACATGGGTTCCATTTGTTTACGTTCGAATCAAACTGGGATCAGCTAAGCCGGCCAGTTTAGAGTGGTGGCCACTATAATAAGATAGCCACAACGGCAGGTTTGACTGAAGTACATTTATTATTATCCGGTTTCCTGGTAGCTGTTTGTACCGACGGCTAACCATAGTTTTAGCAACCACTCGTAGGAAAAACAAGACTGTGACATCAAAAGAACAGGCCCTATTGTACGGCCCCTCTGCATTGTTTACACTCTTCCCTGCTGTTTGCGTTACAAGCTAAATCAAACAGGAAAACGAGCACATTTGTTGTTTTGGGGTTGCAAATTTGTCGGTTAGCAGAGATGGGATGAGTAATGCCAAAGCCACTGTTAACCGGTTCACCCGCTGTTAACCGTACTAAACCCTCATTGGTAGATGCACGGTGCTGTGTATGGGAAAGGCATCTACCTCAGTCCTCACTCTAGCGTGTCTTTTGGCTACTCCGGGATGGGGCATGGCATCCACAAGCAGGCCAAGAAACAAGGGGCGCAGGCACTTCCGAAGGAACCACCGACCAACCGGGTAAGTCATCAAGCCACGTTCACGCGTGGATACATGCAGTTTTAGATGCACGTCGGTCATACGTACTGTTTGCCACATGTGCTTGCAATCGCGTACTTACACATAACGAAGCGCCCTCTCTTGGTCAGGAACAGGGCGTTTTGTTTCAAGACTGTTATCATTTGTCTTTATTCAGACCAAATGAAATGGCAGGTCTTTGTAATTCCAGTCTGTAAACTTCGTCATTTGTCATCCCCTTCAAAACTTTGAGGAAAGTCCAAAGGTCAAGGTACGTCCATAACCAGTCAACATGCAGTCAAAATTTCACCTTTAATATGCTGTTGGTTTTTTCTTTGCATTTGTAGCAGAATTCTCCCTCGACCTGCAGATTCCTGCAAAGTAGGAACCTGACATGTATAGCACTGTGTGAAGGTAGGTAAGCCAAGGCACGACCATGTCATTGGTACATAATACTTCACTATATTTTTGATAGTATTTTTAACCATGGCACTAGCTTGGAAATCTGACACATTTGTGGAGAGTTTACTTCAACGTGTTGTTTGACCATAAGTTTAACCTAGACCTCGGAGCATCTTGAAGCATCCTACTGTTCACTCCTTGCATAAGATAGAGTGCTTGGCAGGCTGTCTTTAAATTTAGCTTTGCGGTTAGGTTACATTTCAAGACTGCTGTATATTTCATATCTTTCATGAAATATAATATCTATCGGTACATTATGTAATATAACATCTGTCATATAATATCTTTTGATATTTCATCAATTTGAGGACAAGGTGACCTTTCTTTTACTGAAAAGAAAGTGCCAAAAAATAACAAAATTGGTGGCTGTGTTCCCGGCCTTAGAGAGATAGCAAATAGGGATCTGGACCCGACTATTTTCTTCCCACTGCATAGCTTGGAAATGTTTACAGTTCAGCCTGAATTATTTTATCAAATTCCAAATGTCTGTAAAAAAAAGGGATGATGTTAGTAAACCGTTCCGAACGTTTGAATTTCTTTCTGCAGTGGTGAATTCTCGAGAGCTCACCAAGCATGGACATGTATGGGTGTGCACCAACCCAGACCTCGTCTGCACAAGATTCTTCTTTGTGTAAGTACTTGTACACAGGGCACACATATATCATTATTTACACCTGTTTCATTCACTTGCGCTTTTAACACCAATTACAGGATGATAATGAGTGAAGAAGGCAATGAAGAAATGTTCCGTTTTAGAGATGGGGGGGGGGAACCCTGGATAAATGTTTCAGGGAAAACCCATGGACTCGGGTAGGGACTGAAAACCCAATCCACATGTGGACCGAGCCTAATTTGAACCCAAGCCCCCTCAGATGGAAAGCAAGGAAAGATACACTATGCCAACCTGACTCATATAGAGTTCTCATATATGGAAGGATGATACCTCTGTGTGAGATATTGTAATCTGGATTGGTTTTAGGATAAGCATCGTTTGCTAGTTTCCAATGAACTGAAACTTGTGCAGATTTTATGCATAGGAACTGAAATATTCTACATTTTTGGGGGGTTGGGGGCAGTGTTTTACATTTCGGAGAAACATTTTATTTATCAAATTTTAAGAAAAGTTCAAGAAAAAAATGATGGACGAAAGACAATTTTCATTTTTAGAAGATGGGTTGAGTGGGGAAGTCAATTTTCAAACAAGGGTTTGCTTCGTCTGTTTTTAAAATTATTGGGCATGATATCTCCCTGAAAATTAGAATAATGCATTTCTTAAAATTATTGTTTCCAACAGGGATCCAACACTTCCGTCCTGATGATTGATTTTGAAAACATGAAGAAAAATAGTGCATTTGGGGGAATTTTTAACATCTTTGAGTGTGTGGTTTTTCTTTTTGGCTTTTACAGACATTTTGGCAGTCCAAGTAAATTCTGACAAAAAATACCAATCTGTTCTCAAAGTTTTGAAAAGTAATACTCAAACATTACAAATACATTTGATATGATGCAGTTGAATGCGACCATACATGTCAACTTCTGGATTCTTGTTTCTAGTTATGAAGATGGGAAGGTGGGTGACCAAGCAGTGGACACAACACAGGAGAAATATACCAGAGAGATCATCGCAGCCATGGCCGATTGCTCCGCCCCTTAACTCTTCAAACCCCCCCCACACACACACACACACCCAACCCCACGATTTGTGACCTGTGCTACAAACCTTCCTGACTCCGCCCAAAAATCCAACACTGCGCCATAAAACACAGTGGCATAGTCTTTGATAGAGAATGCCTAAAGGACATGAGTTCCCTGTCAGGTACTTTGGAAGGTTGCGCTATGCTGGTGCAGATCAAGAGAGTCGTAGGGTCGCAAGGGTCATAAGAGAAACGACTGTCCATCTGCCAGGCAGCCATGTGCATCAGGTGTGCTCCTGAGAGAGAGATGAACTCATGCAATGCCAGCAGGTCAACCAGGAGATGTGGCATAACCGCAGGGTTATCGGTGAGCATCTTTGTGCGACACTCACCACATCTCTTTCATGTGATTAGCAGCTTTCTTGAAGTAAGTTTTACCCAACTTGGTGTACTGTCTGGTCCAGTTGAACAAGCACCGTTGGATATTGTGACACTCATGTTCAGTTTGTTACTGTTGCATTCAAGCTCCAGCAGACACCTTCAAAACGGCTGAGGATAACTGTACAGGGAGAAATGTGATGAGCTATCGGAAGGCCTTCATGAATTCTCTGTTGGTGAAGCCAGTCACCACATGTATGTAGCGTGATTGCGTATTACAATGTACTGTATGTGAAAATTTCATCCTAAGATTTGGGTTGCTTAGCTGCTTAAGTCAACTGGCAAGTCAATAAATAGTTACTCTTTTGGGACATGAGGTTGAAGAGCTGAATACAAGAACTTGTGACGCTATCTCATTGTCTTCATCGGCTGGCAGTACTGAGGATGTCACGTCCCCTGTCACGTCCCCTGTCACGTCACCTGTCAGGTCACCTGTCATAAAATCATGCTGCTATACTCGCATTGGGCTCCTCACTCTCAAGTTCCATAAACAAAGTTACTGTTTTTATTGATTTGATTGGATCATGAGCCTGGAAATGAATCTCCCTGCTTGACCAGCCAGCCAACTTTGACATGAGAGACAACTCAAGCCCTCAACAAATTTTCCTGAGGGAAGGAGTTGCATTAGACGTCTTGATCATTTGGGGAAGAACTTGCTACGTTTTGTAGAGTAACAGAATCTAACTATCAGTACAAGATTATGAATCAAATAAATTTAGTGTAAACCAAATTTCATCTGGTGCCAAGGAAAGTAATGTGTTGTTCTTGAATTTATGTCTAAGCATTCAATGTTAAGAATGGAAGAAGTACACAGTGTGTTGTTGGTTTGTGTACATAACAGTGATATATGAAGCCACCGGTTTCAATCTAAAAATCAGTAAATTGTATAAAAAGAAACGATTATGGCTTGCAAGTTATATATTTGATTTGTTATTTAATGAGAATTTAAAATTAAGTTTGTGTGAAACAAGCTTACATATTTAAGGGAATTGTCATTTATTTTTGTTAGATGAGAAAATTGTTACCATTTAATCTTTTCCTCCCAGGGAATTTGTGGACTGCTTCAATTTTTAGCATATAGTGACACCACATACTTTTTTGTCACTTTGACAAATTCCATTGGTGAGCAAATATGAAAGGAATATGTTTTTGAAACATGCAAATGTTTTGTTTTTGATTTTCAGCATTAAGGCTGGTTTGTACTTCAGGCGAATGCCAAAGTGAAGTGAATTTGACATCAGGTGTTTACAGTGAAATGTGCTGGAGTTGAAATGTGGTTACCTCTCGCAAATTGGCAGCACAAATGTCTGTTCTGACTTAAGTTTGCTTTCATTTGTTTTTGCTCCAAGTATGAACCAGCATTTAGAGTCCTGCAGTTAATGTACACTTTTTAAAAGCGCCCTCAAAGTTCTTGAAGTAGAATTGGCTGCAGAGTGTTTTCATCTGCCTTTGACACTTTGGCCCAGAACACCTTGGCAAAGCTGCAAACTGAACCTTACCTTATCATTTTGGCTCAGATTTTCCTAAAATGAGGAAGACGGACGGACAGACATGAATCACTGTAGGAAATCTCTCGGTCAAAATCCTGGAATCTGTGTGGCTCTGAATTTACCCAGATAATCACTGGAAACCAAAAACCATCTCAAATGTAAGCCAACCTAATAAACTAGGTTGCAAATCACCAGAATCGTTTCTGAGTTAAACATGTTCAAAAGTGAATCAATGATCACCCACATTTTTTCATCTACATCCCGTCCATTTTCATCAGGACGAGGTGAAACTTGCAAACAAAGCCAAGTACAAATGCTGTTTACAGTTGAGCTCATCACATTATGCTGAATTAAAACTTTTATTTAAAAATCAGAGTGCACTTATTGAAAAAGTATTTTCGTTTTCCGTTGAACACCACAGCCAAGTCAGTCAGTGTGTGTAAATATGTGAATATTTTTTGTATCATCAATGAAAAGGGTACTTTCAAAAATTGGGTTACCTACGTCCATTTAATCTTTTGGGTAATTACTTCCTAGCTGAAATCATGTAGGATTTACTTGCCAATGAAGGGCTATGTAATTTCAGGTATGTGTATTTTGTTTTGTTCAACACGTGACTGACTCTTAGAGTTTGTATAATGTATTCTTGCCTCTTCTTGCTCAAATCTTTGCCTGAAGTATCATGTTTCAGGGGACAAAAATTGGATCGTGGGTATCAACATTAGCCCAACATGTACATATTAGATATGGTACCTACAGGAGTTACAACCACATGCACTGAATCTAGTCCGGTCTTGAAGTCTCCTTGGAAATTAACATTACTCAAGAAGTACTCCTAGTTACTGTACGTCATGTGATCTTTACATAATTTGTCAGAGATTTGCCATTTTATGTTTGGTTTGGTTTCATTTTTTCGCAGCAGTTGTTGGGGGGGAAAGTAAAATCACTTCTAAAAAAAGCTAAGCTTCACCTTTTTTGAAGAATAAGAAAACTTTTACACTATGGAGGTTTCAAGCCCGAAAAATGCTGTAAAGAACATTACAAGGAGATCAACACATTTGGATCAGGTTAATAAACCCCTATTATTTAGAGAAAACTGGCAGAATTGGGTTGACCACGAGGTTGGATTCGAACCTGGTACGCAGAAGTGAAAGTTAAGGAATGAATCACTCTGCTTCCCAGCTAGGCAGTAAAAATCATGTGTATTGCTTTTTTCCACATCAGATAAAATACTGCGAAAATGAGTATCACATTTATTGATACTTTAAACTGAAATAATTCAAGGATGCTGTATGGAATGTGACCAAGAGATTTCTGTGTAATCCATATGTTTTTAGTCAATTCTTGTGTTTTAGTGAAGCCAGTTTTCAGGCAAAAGTCTAATTTGAGGTTTTTTCATGTGAAATGCCGGACTTGTTTTAGGCTTTTACAAGATAGGTTTGGGCTTCTCCGGCCTTATTTTCAGGCTCTGAAGAGGAACCTGGCTGGAATTCCCACTGAGTGTTCTGTCCTGAAAAAATGTGCCTGAAATGAGGCCTGTCAAAGCTGCGCCTGGAATATTCGACATGGAGAATTACACAGGCACAAAATGACAAGTTACCCGTTTCCATTGAAGATGGTACGTGTAAATAAAAGTACTCATTCTGTCATTGTGGTATGCACATACTAGTCACCCATATTTGGATCAAGAAGGTCCCTTTTTTTCTTCTTCAGAGACTACAATTAATTTAACCCTAACCCTCCTCAGTCCTCCGACAGGTGAAGGATTGAGGAGGGTTACGGTTAATGTAACTACCAAAGGGATATATTGTACTAGGCTTTGTATATGTATAGTTTTAAAATGATAGGATATTATTTGAAGTACTGTCGTTATATTTTAATGTCGTATTTATGAGCGTTGACCTGATGCTTATGCAAACTAAAGTTCAAAAATGCTTATTAGTCGTTGAGCTTTCTGCATGCTTTTCCAGGTCTCATTATACTGTACCATTTTAAGGGTATAGGGTTTAGACTGTGACACTCTTGCCGGTAACATTAAGTTCATAAATGTAAGGGTCTGAAAGGGTGGAGGGTCCGAAATTATAAAAATCATGGTTTTTGTCATTTACTGCATGACCATAATTGAGATCTAACCCAGGGGAGCTGGACTAAGGCTGCGCTATTTTCAACATCGCAAATGTTTGTCAAGTTCATGGTTTTGGCCAAGTTCAGTGTGTAACAGTATTGCCTAACTGTTGATGGAATTTGTCGGCAGATTTACATTTGAGTATTTTACAGGTGTTCTGCCCTCCTCCAATTTCTACACTAGCAAGCATGACGCTACGAGTCCAAGTCTTACTTTAGCAAGCTTGTACTATTTCTCCCACATGCTTTAGGGCTGTAGACAGGGGCAGATCAGGGGAATGGGGTGGGGGTAATGGCCCTGTCCCACCCCCCCCCAAAAAAATATCTTAACTTTTTTGATAATAAAAAAGCAGTTTCAAGTCTACTTTATTTCCCTTCCATCTAAAAGTATATTACAAGCATCCAAATGCGGCCTCAACCTTTAGGTCATAACATATTCCAAAAATTCCCCCCCCCCGCAAAAAAAAATAATAATTTGATTCTGGATCCGCCCATGGCTGTTCAGATAATATAGTACTTAATTAATTATACTCGCAATGGGTACGTCAAATATTCAGACGATTTGTTAGTTAGCCCTTGACCAAAGCGCTCAGGGTTAAAACAAGTCTGGTGCCCATTTCATTGAGCTGTTTGTAAGACAACTTGCTTATACCTGAAATTGCAGGCTAAGCAGATACAGGTTAATAACTAGAAACTTTTGCATGATCAATGTGTTTTTGCTATGCACCAAAATCTGCCCAACAGTATCTTCAGCTCAGCAGCATTATAAAATTGGGTGCGGAACCAAATACACGTTCATTGGAGGCTTGGAACTTTTCTGGCACCAAACATGACAGCCTGAATTAAACAGAGAGTTTAGTTACAAAGAATATTTAGGTTAATGGTAAGTTACCCTATAACTTTTTTCAAGAATGTTGATAGCAGCAATTATTTTACCTTGGCAGTATGAGTGGCATTGAATGTGTACTTGTCAAAGCTGAAGGGATCTATTTATACCGATTTCTCTACACTCACTATTATGATTTCCATGATATACTTTCCATGTGGAGCCTGGTGTATGCATCCGAGTGTCTGCCACCAATAAAACTGAGACTGAAACCAATACGGCCGTTTCACAATAGCGCGCCACCAAGAGTTTGCAACGCATTGGCCAATCACAATGCGCGAAATTTGTCGACCCAATGTGCGTTTGGAAAGGGTTGACAAATTTCGCACGTTGTGATTGGCCAACGCATTGCAAACTCTTGGTGGCGCACTATTGTGAATCGCCCGTATTGAAACTACTAAAATCCTCCAATTCATCACCAGTGGCATTTTGTGTCATATGAGTCGTCTGTACAGAACAGAAAATCTTAATTCTTAAAGACATATGGGAAAGAAATAGTGTTGAAATGAAAAAAAAAAAAGGATTTAATTCTGCTGGATATTACAGCTACGCATGAGACCCCCCAAAGCAGTTTCAACAGCATGGTTATAAAATTGAGGAACAAGTATTTCCCTGTTGAAAACAACTTTAAGCAGCATCATTCGAATACAAATATTACCATTAGTGACATCGGTTTTGAAACAACCTCCCAAGTAGCCATGCTCTTGCTTTTCCACTGTCATACACTTTCTTAAGGACAAGCTTACAGTACTAAGTGAATATCCAGGAAACATGATTAGATGATGTTCCAAATATATCTTGTGATGTCACAGAATCTCTTGCAAGTCATGGGCTTTGTCAAAATGGTCTCACTGGTTATAAAATAAATTTATTTTAAATCAATCCAAAATGCAATAATTCCATCTCATAACACGAAAATACTCCTAAAAAAACAAAGTGGGAATTCTGAAGCTCAGTCATATGTGGTACTTATAGTGGATAGGAATTATGAATTTGTTGTGGGGCAAATACAAGAATAAACGTTAGTTCATGTCCTTGGGAAGATTATCTGTTCAACTGGCGTTCTCTCTAAGAACAAAATGAACCTGGTAAGATGCTTGGGCTCTCCTATGGCCCGACTGCCAGCAAACCCTCCTTTCCTGCTAATTACTAGTACTGCTTAGTTGCACCAGTTAGAAACGTGTGCGTAGATTACAACTTTTTCTCCTGATATTACGCACAGATGTCTTTTTTCGGCTACTGCAGTACTTTGAAAAGTCTCATTAAATGAGAGATTATTTCTCGAATGCTGATTTGTGTGTGTGTTTATTGTCACTGATGCATTGTTCCAATGAGAGGGGAATACAGACACGGAATTCTGTCACCCTTGCCAGAGAAGACGGGAGGATGAGAAACTTTTGTCCATCGAGCAGACACTTAACTTGGGCTGCATTTCACAGGCGTGCTTGGAACCGGCTCTAAACGGGTCCGTTGGGATTTGAATTTTCGGGTTTTACAAGCCAGGGACTTCAGAGTTTGAGCTTCTTGCTAGACACCGTCTGCTTCGGCGCTTTCTTTTTGGTCTTCACTCCGCGGATTTCTGACGTGACCTCGTCTTGCAGACGGCCAAAGAAGGACTTGGAGGATTTGAGCATCTTTTCTTTCCTATCATCCTGTAAAATTTAAAATACATGAAAATTGAGGGTGACAGTGGAGCACTTTCATTGTTTTGGTCAATAGGTGCACTCTGCATCTGATGAGCATATATAATTATTTGCTTTACAATTGTGTCCCTAAATTGCCACTTGCATTTGAACATCTAATCCACTCTATTTCCGGTCACAAAATTGATGCTAAAAACTTTAAATTTCTGAAATATTTGTCTTTAGGCAATGTTCATTTCCATGACAGCTCATTCTGTTTGTCGTCATCCAGAAAGGCTGAGTCAACTTTTACTCAGCTACAACTGGGAATAGCACACGTGCCTATGAAAGTCGCTCCCTAGCGGCTGAAGCTACTTCCCATAGACTTGTGTATCATTGTTAGCCATAATCAACTGATCTGGACACGGCCTGGCTTTGTTACCTTGATTATTGTCATCTTGCTGGAGGGCAGCTTGCTGTCCTGTTCTAGCCTCTGGAGGGCGCTCTTTGCGCTATACTTATTACCCATGCCTGGTTTGAGTTTCTCCACGGCTCTCTGTTTCTTCAGCTTCTCTTTGGCTCGCGTCCTCTGACGCTGCTTCTTTTGGCGCAGGGCCTGTTTCCTGTCGGAGGCTGTCCTTTCGGTATCACCCTTAAGCTCAGCTTTGGATTTCTCCTTTACAAAGAAAGGAAAGTGTAATTTTATCTCAGTGATGATTTCATTCCTAAAAAGCTCACAAAGCTTTTTGCTTTGAAAAAATTGTGAATTTTCTCCAAAATTAAATGATTAAAACCTTCCTCATTAAAACTGCAGATACAATGGTGGACTGAAACGTACACCAACTAAAATGATATCACGCACTAGTCAATGGAATTTAGTCGATTCTTCTTACATCTCAAAATGACAAGGAGGATCTACAAGATTTGCAGTACCAGGGACGGTATAGCCCAACCAATTGTACTTTACATGGGATCTGAAGCTTGTAAGTTCAAGTGCAAAGAATGTGTCATTGGTGCCCTGCACGGTGGGGGGGGGAGGCTACAAGCCTTTGTCAGAAATTTGGATTTGGCCTTTGACAGGTTTGGATGTGGGGTTTTTTGGTGCGAATGTTGACTGATGACTTCTCTGCCAGTGACTGGCAATGCGCGTACGGATGGGAAACTTGTATGGAGGATGCAATTGACTTGATAGTCGCAGATGAGCTATGGACGATATGGAGGTACTGATCCAGTGATACGTGCACATCTAAAGATGAGACTGCCAAGCTGTGTGTGTTTGTCAGGCAGTACACAGTACCTGTATTTCCTCAGGAGCCAATAGCGTCGCATCTGTCGCTGTAATTGGGGCGACTTCTTCCATGGAAATTGAAGGTACATTCTTCACAATCTTCACCTCCGGTGCAACCTGTGAGAAGTTTAGAGTTCAGAGGTCATGAGTATCAAACTGGAGAAATTCTGGTGAGCTGGTACGCTGCACTTAACAAAGACAACATGCAAGACCTAATTTCTGTGTTTAGAATGCAATACACCTCTTCGAGCTGGTACTCGGTAATAGTTCCTTTAACATGGCAGGGAACCAGTGAAAAAATGTGAAGTGCATTCCCTCTTTTGGCACATGCCACTGCAGAAAATAATCTGTGCATGTAAATGCTTGTGTCATTTTGCTTCTTGAGAATATGCTATTAAAAACTTCTACATGAAACAGGAAATCTTAAGAAGATTTTATTTTTCAGCAATTCCAGTTGGTTCATGTATGTGTATATTTTATCTTCATTCCGTCAGGCTTGGCTCAATGTGTCAATTCGAACTTTTTCCAAGAGTTGTCCACAGCATGTTAGCACAAACAGGGCAAATGCATACAGTAGATTACTACGGATATCGCTTCTTTTGTGACCTCAAACGGGGAGAAGCTGGTCTACCTCAGGTCTATTTTACTAAACAAAACACAACGCTGGCCAACAAGGTTTGGCATAGTAATAAAGCACCTTCCAGAATTTCACTCCAGAGTCGGAGGGGGGGGTTTAATGCAGCATCATCAAATGTGACTTTACCGGTCTGGGCATGTAATGGAAGTTAGAGAGAGCGTCCAGTTTGACAAAGAGGGCATCCATCATGGTCTTGATCTCAGTGTGGGCGGGGTTCTCTTCGTCCTCCTTCTCTTGCTGCAAATATTCCAGAAAAAAAAAAGAGAGCAATTGACTAAGTGCCACCAAGAGATCACCATGGACACTGAAACATTGGAGTGAAAATGATATGAGTCATAAGTGTCCAACCTGGAGGCTTGGCATGATAAGATTATGTGTCAAGATTCCTGTCAGAGGAAAATTTATGGACAGTGAGGTGGATTCTAACACCCACTCTTGTAGGGTTAAGACGGTGACGTAGTTTAGAAGATTTAGGAAGTGAGTGATGCGTTACTCACAACAACAGGGGTAAATACAAGTCTAGATGCAAGAAAACCTTGAACTCGCATCGACCAGTTGTGAGTGTACAAACGCAATGCTTACGCTTGAGTATAAGAAATACAACATTGAACAATGGTATCTCATGTAGACATCACACTGAGTACCGTACTGAATCATTTGCAAAGTTCTGAAGTACAATCCAAGTACACCAGCACTACTTTGGCATTTCCCCAGGCAACTTAAAAAATTCAGGTGAAGACAATTCAATGAAATAAAGTGATTGAAAACAGAGTATTTGACATGAAATTCAGCACTGAATGAATTCAACTGTGAGAACGAAAACTGAATTTGAAATGAAATTGAGCACAGTTCAGTGAACTGACCAGCAGACTGAAAAGAGAGTATTTGACAATGATCATTAAAAGTACAAGTATCTATGGCAACACCGATAACTCACGAGACAAATCTCATCGAAAACCCCATCATGCAGCTGAGCACACAGCAATGAGTTGAGTGTTAAAACGGCATGAAATGAAACCGGAATGAGAGCAGCGAGTACAGCACTACGGTGCGAGAAGTGCAGCCTACCTCGGCTTGTTTGAGGTACTCCTTCTCATAGATCTCGGCCAGGCTCTGCTTGCTCTTCTCTTGGTCCAGCGTGATGCGTTTCTTGAACTCGTAGGGTTCCTCCAGCCGTCGCTGTTTCCTCTCTACGTCGTCCCAGGCGCGGTCCAGTATTCGCTGGCGGATGACGTCCTCTAGGGCTTGCGTTGTTTCCTCGGTGATCACAGGTGCTGCAAAATGACCATCCATCAGCAAGTTGACAAAGCACAATTTTTGTGCCTGTGAAGCATGGCTGCATGTGTCTGGTGAATGTGACCAGCAGGGCGCAAACACTCTACCACCGTTACCTCTGCTCACCAGGCCTACAAAGTATTCCTCAGTAGATTCCAGCTCCGTGAAGAATGCATAGCTCACTCTGACCACAGTGGCCCAAAGGGCAAAGGTAAACATGAAAACTAACTCTTTCACCCTATCTACCTAATTACTCCTACCGGAGCTTGAATATGCTGAACCTCAGTTACAGAGCCAAATATGACAGTGACAGGAGACTCCAGATCCAAGCTCAAACATAACTCATAAATACTGAAAAGTGGAATTCAGTTGAGGTGTTCTGGTTAACAACCCTTTTGGTAATTAGTGGCTGAGAAGAATTTTGGCACTTCAACTCGGACACTGCCCCCTGCAACAACTCAACTGCAAGAATTCCAAGAGCTTTAGAAGTAATTTACAACAAGGCATGAGGAAAAACAAATGGTCTTTTAACTTTCAGAATATAAACGATCCTAAATGACCAGAGATCTATCCCAGGAGATGTATAACACTGTATTGGCACTTCTCTCTAATATGCCATCTTCAACTCAAAGTGCACAATTCTCTTGATGCCACCTTCACACAGGCGTAGGTGGCGTGGTCTTAGGCTGGTTAGCCGGATCAGTGAGTGGGTACATGTACCTGGTTTGGTGGTGACATCGAAGTCCAAGTCCTCCTGTAGCAGGCTGTTCTCCGGTCTCTTGGTGCCTTTGACTTCCCCAGACAGTTGCCATGGTTTCTCACTCAGGTTGGCCTCTTCCAGTCGCTCTATCTTTTGTTTCAGCTTCAAAGTAACCCCAAAAAATGCAGATTCACCTCATTAGAATACACATTGCCTGCATGTATGAAAATAAACTGATCAGTCGCAGTGTGGTGAGAAACAGAATTACAGGGAATCGGAAAACCAAATAATTAAAGGAACTCCTGTGGAATAAACAGTTTGACTTGCCATGCACTACACAAACAATTGTAAACCTCAGTGAAACGCTGAATTTGGTTCCATTGATAGTGGTCACTCTGCATGACCACGTTCTCCACATCTAGCATTTCTATATACTTGTCATTTACACAAGATAACTTTCCAGCCAAAATGAAGGATACCTTTTCCTGTCTCTTTTCAAAGGTTGACCTCTTCTCGCTAGCCCTGCCTCCAAGAATGTCGGCCAGATCTTCCCCCTCACTGTCTCCGATATCGCCGCGATCATCATCGTCTTCCACATCACTGTCATCACTTTCACCTGCTTTATCCTCGTCAGGGCTAGTAACATTAAGTTTAAAAGAAATCACTTGTTCATTGTAAGAAATAACCTTGCCATTCAGGGGTCAGTGACTTTGGCAACCCCGGTCTAGTTTTCCACACACAAGTGGTATTTCAAAATAACAAATATTTATGGATAATTTTGGTAGATATTTCCCATGTGCACGCTCAAGTATACGTTGGCATCATTAGACTGCTGTCAGAAGAACCAGGGAATCCGTACTCTTCACTGGCGGGCTTCCTAGGTAAAGGTGGACCTCAAATCTCAAGGATGTGACCCCTGTGACATTCACAAAGGGTTATCCGTGCCTCGGGACCAGAATGAAGCAATTTCAACAAGCTACGAATCCCTGCAAAAGGAACAGTTTCCCATCCAAGATCTCCCAGTTCACTGCTTCACTTTAACATCATGCTAGCCCCAACTCCTGACGTACAGTTACATGACAGCGTACGGGTGGCACTTGGTTTTTACAGCACTACTCTAACTACACAGGTTCTTCTTGTTACTGCAATCTAATCCGTTACCATTCCACATTCAGGTGATACTGACCTCTTCCTTTCCATCCTAAATGAGCCATCATCATCGATGTCATCATCACTCCCTTCATCCTCATCTTCTTCACCAATCTCCTCAAACCTGATGCCCTTCTTGGCAGATGGTTTGTTTTGATTATCGCTGTCAAAGTAGTCTCCGTACCGCATGTTTCTGGCACTCTCCTCCTGAGTAAAGCAAACATGGATTGGACATTCTGCTTCAAAAGAAACTTCGAGAAATGCATGTAGATCATGCAAGGGATTCTTTTTTAAAAGAACCAAAGGTATCACAACAATATGATCCCAACATCGTCAGCTTTCACACTTCTGCTTACTACAGCAAAAATTTGGCACTGACAGTGCAATGCAAGTGGATTTTACAGACTAGCAAACAACCCCATTACAAAAAGGATTCCTGGCCTTTAAAATCCTATGTTAACACTGAAAGAACAGATGGTGGTCAAAGATGCCGCTAGAGTTATGAAACTGGGCCTGAGTACAACAGCCAACGCAGTGTAAAAACCAGAATTCCAAACTTCCAGCACGTTCTGGCATTTCCAACTATGCTTTACTTGTCAGCATGCATGTCATTTGGAACAATCGCCCATTGCATTATGCAGTGCTAACGTCAACTGCTGCCAATCATGGCTCTTTTCCAAATCTCTAGAAATCTCAGCTCTAGCTTGGACTCCAGCCTTCATTTTTATGACATTGGTCCTCAAGTTGAGATCTTCGAGTACAATGTGACTCCTCTTTTTGAGACCAAAGCCAGACTACGATTTGCAATAGGCCTCAGAACTTACGGTACCTCATCTGAAGACATGTCATCAAAGAGGTCGACAGACTCTGCCTCCTTGTCCTCTCCTGGGTCTTGCTCCTCTTCCTCACCACCCCCGGCTTCCTCCCTCTTTCTCCGCCTCTCCTCTTTCGCATCCTCCATCTCCAGAAACCTCTCCATCTCCGACAGTTTGAAGAATTCGTCGTCCACCACGGACGACCTGCCTCTTGGCGAGCGAGCTTGTGCTGCTCTCGTAGACAGCTTCTCCACCATCATTTTCTTTGCCCGAGCTTCCAGATCCCCGATATCAAAATCTGTGTTTGAGTCTTGATCGGAGGAGTCCGAACATGAAGTGGCGGTGTGCTGAGACTCGGCAAAGAGGTCTTGACTACCACCGAACACTCCCCCCTCATCAGACTTTGCTTCCTCAGAGTCATACTTTTCCCTCGTTCCAACACAGTGTCCTCCCTCCTTGGTTGCTGTTGTCACTAATGAGACACCAGCGCGGCTCGTTAACAGCCTTGCGATGTCTCGCACTGCCTGCTTAAGAAGTGGTCCGTTTGTCAGTTCTATCTCCTCCCATATTTGTTCACCGTCCAAACCTTCGATGATAAGTTCTGTCAGTCCATCTGAAGATGACAGCGGTTTGTGGATGGAGCAGTCACTGCCCAGATCAAAAAGTCTCTTGGCACATTCAGTAAATGGCTTTTCAAGATGTGGTTGTGCACTGAAGTGTAACAGAAAGAGAAAGAACCAACAAAATAACATGAAGGCAGAGTTTACCCCACAGTTCTGGGGGTAGACAGAGTTCTGGGTGATACATAAGTGACCAATAAAATCTGTGTGATAAATTTAAATAACATCTGGTGCAACGTCTTGTTAGATACATGTATAAGACAATAGAGCCTAAACCTTAAAAAATTTGAGTTAACAATCCTATCGGCCAAAAATAAACTTAATTGGAAATTATCGTCCATATTGGTGGCCTTTCTGAATGCATCTAAACCTAACTTTCTGACTATCTTGTCAGGCAGTTTTGACCTGAAATACATGTAGGCCCATCAATACCCTACGCCTAGCTACCACTCGACAGGCTAGGCAGCCATAGTCAGCTATGAAGAGGTGCAGTGGCATATGATGTGTATCTGAGCATATCGCATGCTGAGTGGAGAGGTACTCTGCAATTGTGTCCCAAAATTTTTCTCAAAGGCATGACCATGATGACATACTCTCTCATGTGTCTCTGGTCCAACAACTTACAAGTACAACTCCCTGCAATAACTTTGTCCATCATGCTTAGACCCTTCATGTAACATGCACCAGAATGGCTTGATACTCAGGCCTAGCCTTAGTTCATGGACGGTCACCAGCTGGTCACGGATCATTCATGTCACTGCAAGTCATGGCTATCATGGTTATGATGCATAGGTACTTTTGAAACCATTTCTCCATGCTGAAACCTACCCCGTAAAGTTCTCTGGTAAATCACTATTTTTCCCAAAATCTGTCAAAACGTTTCGTATGACCAAGGATTCCATTGCTCCTTCGAAGAATAATGCCGACAAAACACATAACTTGTCAGAAACAGTACAAAAATGGAAAATACCGCGCATGAAAGTTACGATTTAAGTTTGTCTATGTTCGTTAACACACGTGTTAAGCGTGCAGGGCTGCAGCGTGTATGCATGATACGATGCAAGTGCGCAGTGGCCCACTGCCTTAACAATGGCGCCCTCAATTGACTGAAATTGACAGCGGGTAGGGTAAACTTCGAGCCTAGAAGGGTGCACTGAACCAATTCAAGCTCCATTGAAAATAGTGTAAAATCAACTAAGTTTGAAGCCCCATGGCAGGCAACTGAAGTCCCTTAGGCCTCTCAAAAAAAATAATATGTTGTTTGGTCCTTGAGATTTCATTTGATTTTCAATTTTTAATAGGTTAACCAATGAATTTTTTAATTATCCGCCCAAAACAAACTCACCCCCCCAAGTGAATGTTGCCAAGCCTAGCTTCCCAGCGGCCATTTTTCAAATGACATCCCTCACCAAGTGTAGTAAGAACATTTTCAGCACCGAGGAAGAAAAGAGAAAAAACCAATGGATAACCACCGCGCATTGAGCGAGCTCGCGCGCCTGGCAGCAATTTACCGACAATGCTCTGCGCGTCATTAGCTGTGACCCAGCGTGACGTATTTCCTTCACCAAAATCTGTGCAAGGCCATCTGCCCTTCCAAACGCTCTCTTCGGGCGCTGGGCAACGAGCGAAGTGTGGTGTAATGTTTTTAAAAGAAAAAAAAAAGCTGGGGGGGGCAGGAACTTGCACTCCCTTTTAGTTGCTTCACTGTCAAGGACACTATTCTCCCCACTATGCTTTAATGTGTGTCCCAGTGCAATATCCCCCTTGTACGGAATTTGATGACCACCTGAACACAATTCCGTCGTAACTGCATTTCACAGTGCCTAGGGAAACTCTTTATAAGCCTATGTGCCAAAGTACGATAAAAATTGATAATTTTCAGAGAAGCCACATTGAAGTGCCACATTTGCAGAAACAGATTTTGCTATTTGATTAGCCATAAAATTTTTCCCCACCAAAACTGAGCAAAAAAGATAGCAAAACTGGTCACACGCTCTTAACAAGTTTGTTTAAACATTAAGTGCCAAGATGGTTTCATGGCCACCATATAAAACCACTATCTCCTGCAGACTCCCCAGATCTGCATAGCCGTCATTGAGCCGTTTTGAAGAAATGGTGCTCAAAATACATAAACTGTGAATTTAATGCAGCCATCCCATTTGTTCCCGACTAACTCAAAAAGCGGCATAAGCAACTTTGAGGCGAACACAAAACGTACACAGATTCATGTTAAGTATCTTCACAGCATTTTAATATGTTGACAAGCCAATCTCCCTATGCATGCCCTCGGCACATTTCTGGCTCACCTCCTGCAAATCTGCGATGCAAAACCCCACTACACCTCGGACAAACTCAACAATAGCTTCAATATGCGATGTCGACCCCAAACTGAAAGTACAACGTGTATTAAGCGAACCCATTCTGCACGGAGTCTATTTGATGGTCAACTTGAGAAACAGTGGAAAGTTGCAGGCTTTCAACTTCACCAATTCATGAGGAAACTGCAACGACACATCTGGGAGGGACAAATGCAACGACACATCTGGATGGGACAAGTTCAACTTCTACTACAGCAAGGGGTATATTCAAGGGCACAAATAAATTACTTATCTCTAGCCACTGAGGTATGTTTGCTCCTCTACAAATAAAGCTACATTACATGTAAACTCTGCATCTGGTTTGAGGAAGTCATTTTAAATAAAATTTTTTCACAAAATAGAGCAGTACTTGCGTGTGCATGAGTCCACATTCCAAGATCCAACAAATTGACAAACTGTGCCATTTTGGAAAGCAGACCTAATAAAATTTTTCAAAGAACCTCCATCCGTATTCAGTATATTTAACATTTGGAAACGGCACTTGCTTGCCTGGTGAGTAATATTTATGACCATTAACCTTAATTTTTAATCACCTAGTGTGTGTGTAAAATCATATTGAAATTGGAAGATTTGGGACTGTTATGGCTAGAACACCAGTCCAAAGATTTGGGTCCCACTTTAATTGTTGACAACTACTACATCTCGCCTATGCAGTCAGCATTTACATTCTTCTCAAATTATTAGAATAATGAGTATTATTACCTTAAACAATTTTCAGTTTATCTAGATGGAGAGAACAAAAAAAAAGTATTCCTTTGATTTTAAACAAGAGTCGAGATGAATATTAAAATAATTGAAATACTTTTCGAATCCTATTACATGATACATCACAGTTTCATTTGGGTTTTTTTAACTGTCGTAATATGCAATTTAATACACCAGGAAAGCTCAGTCATCGGTGATCTCTGGCCAGTTTTCTTCCCGAGCTGCCATCGAGTTCTACAGCTTGTCCAGGTATTTATCCAGTGAGGGAATGCCCTCAGACAGGCCCTTACGTTTGCGCGTGTTGGTGACGACACCACCTGGCTTGGAGGAAGGGTCAGAGGGATCTCCAGGAAGGATCTGCCAGTGGTCAAACACACACTGGGGGAACGCTTGACCGCCCGTTTGTGAGCGCAGGTCGGCTGTGAAGCCTGGAGGAAAATGGAGAAAAAGCCATTTTTTTTTACGACATCAGAACTTCACTGGGGACTTTCAGGCCAATTTACCTGCTTCACGGCTATTTGCCCGACCTTTGGCTACTTTTGTCAATGGCAAATGACACTGATATTTCTGTTATTGAAATACGGAAATAAGTTATGTTCTTACCAAATGATTCATTGACGGGCAAATATGCCTTGACCATGAACATCGGTGTTCCAGGAACAAGGCCCTCTTCAAACACATGGCCACGTCTGCGATTCAAAACTCCATAGATACCTCCCACGGCAGCTTCTGGGCACTGAATTCAAGTGAGAACAAGACCAGTATTTTTTAACCCACGTTACCATTGTAGTGGCTGTGTCTTTTCAATGACAGGGAACCAGTCGAGGGGCTGAGACTTCAAATATACTGTGACCTTTCAGGGCTGAATGACAACACCCGAAATCCTGTGAAATCACACAAGAGACCCCAATCCTCTTCCAGAGGGGGGCAATGTAGCCACATTTGGAGTACAAATGATTGAACACTTGCGACGAGAAGAAGTTGATTAAATCCACCCACCTGGATCTCCACCAGATAGACAGGCTCCAGGATACGAGGTTCTGCAGTCAGCATGCAGGCGTAGAGAACACGCCTAGTTGTGGGTATGATCTGTCCACCGCCCCGATGGATGGCATCGGCGTGCAGGGTAACATCATGAATGTTGAAGCGGACCCCACGTACGTTTTCATCGCACATGACCCCCTGTAATTGGCAGGAAGTGTTTCAATGCTCATCAGTATGGAGGGGCAAAGGCCCTTGTGGATCTACTGAAGACCGTGACACTGGAGTCATTTCTTAAACCTCTAAAACCGAGAAACCAGTTTAACACCTTCATGCCAGATTCCGTGTTGAAATGCAAAGGATGTTTGAACATGTCCTGGCAAATTCTGTTTGAGGCACGACATCCAAACTTGTCCCCTCAATTCACACCAAGAAAGTTCCAAAGCTTTTACAAACTAGTCATCACCTCTTCATTATTTTTGGAAAATTCTCTTAGAAATAATGGAATTTTAACCAAAACAAAAGCAGAAAAACAAAATCTAATCAACTTAATGAGATCTTTGCTGAACACACCCTCCCCCCAAAAAACCAAGCCAGAGATCAGTAAATACTGTGTGTCTATGGCATTCACACGTCACCTCTTTTGTTGCCCACTGGAAGCCAGCCACCACGCTGTCCTTAATCTCATTCAAATACTGCACTCCCTTGGTGCAATCAATCAGCAAGTTGGGTCCAGTACCCTCCGGCCCAAAGCACCAGATCTTCCTGGCCTCGTTCACTTCGTAATCGTACTTGTCAGCCAAGAATCGACCTCGGGCTTTAGGTTCGGTCCGGGAAGTGATTTCATCCTGAAAGTATGGACAAATGGCAAAGTTCTCCAGTCACTGTGCAGCTATTTCCGACTCAAAAAACATCCGCTTGAGAAGATTCTCTTCAATCGGTTCAAAATGAGTAGTTCCCTAGATTTAGGGACGTGAAAGGTGCACTCTCTTAGAGTTGTGTGTATGACCAGTAAATGTGTGGCAATCAAGCTGTCATGACGGTGGCAAAAGCTGAATCTGATCGCAAGTGAAGTCCCATAGATGTTGGACTATTAAGAATACAGCCTCCAAGTGGTATGACTTGACCCACGTCATCAAGATTGTGCCAGCGTGCCTACAAAATCTTCAACACTTCCTTGTATCACCATGCCTCCTTTCATGAGCTACATAAATCCAAAGAATCCGTTTCATAAAGACAATGAAAAAATCCTCTCCTGAAAGGTGTGCATTTACTTTTGCTTCATTTGAGGTCTTTTCTGAAGAAATTCGAAACTGTTGTGTTTTGATCTGGATCTTCCAGTTTCATTTTTTGTTTTACTTTAGCATTTAACATTCATAATCATAATACTCAAAGCTGTGTGAGGGGAAACTTGCATATCCAGTTCAACAGGAGGTCATTGGCTAAGAACGTTGTTATTCATTAAGGTACCTTGTACTGGAAAGGTCTAGACGATTCTCTCAAATCATTACCTTCATTATGTTTGTTAGAAAACTAAGAACCCAGTTGCTCGGCTCCTGTTCCTAAATCCTATTTATTTGTGCTCTATTAATGTGGCATTGTTTCACATGTGTTTGTTTTGTCTTGTTCGTCATTTGTCTGTCCTATGTTAGATTGTATGGTTGGTTGTTTTTGTCTGTCTATAGGTTGGGGTACAAAAGAGTTCCTGCTTAACCTTAAACCTAAATGTTGTCATCTAATTTGTCAAATGTATAATACTATTTTATGTAATATGACTCAATTTAATGGCCAGATATATTCAGTACTTACGTAATGTGAACATGTTTGGTTACATTGCAAAGAATGGCAGCATTGAAATAAATGTTTCATCGTAGTCATTCTCCTCATAAAAGAAAATTCATACAAATCACACAAATAATGCGACTTCAGCCCAATTTTCACCAATAGCTGCACATCCCAGATTGAATACTTGCCAAGTTTGCATAATCAGACTTGTTGTTCCAGAAAATTTCGGCAAAAACTTAAATCTTTGTGGCTGTGTCCACCGATGGCATCATCGTGACATCAATGTCAAGCAAGAACACCACAACTGTTGTCAACTAAGAACAAGCCTTGCTCCCACTGGGAAAAACACAGTGTTCTTGTTGTAATTGACGGCAGCATCCCCCATTTCTGAGATGCTTCCTTGGCACACTACCAACTTTCTGTGAAAGTACCTTTTCAATGTCTTCTGATAGGCCGTCTGGGAAGGGAAGGCACCTCATGAACAGACGGTTGTGCTTGTTGGGAGACTTGGACAAACAGGTCTGTTTCGACTCCATGCTTACAGATTCCCTGTAGGAAACTACTGGGTCTGATTTCTGCAACAGAAGAATAAATCGCATTTGGAGAGAAAAAAATCAGTAAAAGAAAACAAATGAAGCCCCCCCCCCGACAATGTTTCTTTCCATCAGGAAATGTTAGAATTCAACGTCTCCCAATGGCGGATGAACATGGCACCTCAGACTGGTCACTTTCACATTGATCTGCACCAGCCTGATAGACATTGAGTTTCAACTGATGGAGTGGGTCCCAACTGACAATACAGTGCCACATACTAAACATTTCAACTAAGCAGGACCAGGTGTGTGCTGTGGCACGATGGCCATGTGAGGTAGGTGAACAATCAAAACCCATTCTGGCAATTTCTCCTGATTTCCTACGAGACGTTAGAGCAATCAGATATATAGTTGCTCCATGTGCATTCTATACAAATCAATGAAAAAATTAATGGAACAATGACATAAAAATTTTTTTTTACCTACCAAGGCTTATCCTAGAAAAGTTTCACGAGTTACTATACACATGTTTAATGCAGGGGGGGGCTGATTAGGTTGTTGGTGAATTAACCCCTTCCTTGCTATCTGCAATGGACAGCAAGTGGGGTGAAGTGCAGCGTCTTACTACATTAGCAAGTATGGAAGATACAACAGGAGGGCGCTATTTGAATTGGGTAAATTTGGAGTAGCAACACCAGTTTATACCCAAACCGAATAGCGCCCTCCTGTGGTGTCCCCCATACTCCAAGTAGGTCAAGTTGGCAGTGAATACCAGTGGCACACAGGACGCTGTGCATGTTGATAGCGCCAACGCTGCTCGGTATCCAGTGCCACAAACCACCGGTGCATTCTGTTCCATTCAGCAGGGTTCTCATTTCGCGCTGCATTCCTTCCCACTGCATTTAGCAGGAAATCGAGTTGGGGCGGTTTGAACGAGTGAGCCTACCTTGATTGGTATGCAGGCGTGGTCCTCTTCCAGGTCCTTGAGGCAAATCTCTAAGTGGAGCTCGCCAGCTCCGGCCACGATGTGTTCCCCGGATTCCTCGATGATGCACTGGACCATGGGGTCCGACTTTGACAGGCGCTTCAAACCCTCCACCAGTTTGGGCAGCTGGGAGGGGTCCTTGGCCTCCACTGCCACGCGCACCACGGGACTGACGGAGAACTTCATCACCTGTCTCGCAAAATGTCAGTCAAATTGCAACATTTGAAGCCTGGTGCAACCACACAATTATGTTTAGCCCCACAAACCTCAAGCACTCCCATCATTAACAGATATTACAAAGCACAAAAACAAAAGCTGTGTGCTATGGAAAGCCCACGATGAATTTCATGAGTAAAATGATGAATTCCTAGCTTTTCATATCCAAATACATGCGAACTGTTGAACAAAATAACTGATTCAGAAAAACGTTAAAAAATTGTGGACTCTCCAATGTCTGAGGAAAAAAGTATGTTCTCTCTTGGCTACCATTACTGTGCCTTTTAACAGAAGGCAGATATTCCACTTGCCTTCATGTTGTGAGCATTATCATATGTGGAGATAGTTCCGGTTTTCACCAAGTACTGGTCAACACCGACCAGGCCCACAATGTTGCCGCAGGGCACATCCTCAATTGGCTCAATGTAACGTCCCATCATCAGAATAGTCCTGAAGAGACAGGTGAATAAATATAAACTTTATTTCTGAAGGGTTAGAAAGAAACGGCATCCTTGACAAAGGATTACTCTGAGGCATTCCAGAGTGGGTGCCAATGCTACAGCTGAAAGCACCCGAGCAAACTTTTTAAAGTGTATACGACTGGATTGCTTGTAAATATTTGCCACTTGGCAACAATGGCTACTGGCATCTGGAATCCTTGGTCAAGTGATCCTTGCATGGAAGTACAGCATGGTAAATGCAAATGCATTTCTCACGATGTAACTGTCGACGGGGTTAGGAAGGTTCACCCAGGCCTGCATGTTGTGAATACCATACCTCTGAATGCTCTTCTGGTACAAGTCTTCTTTCTTGCCGGGTACATAGTGCGGTCCCATGATGCGAACCTTCTGGCCAGAGGCGACCTTGCCCGAGAACACACGGCCAAAGGCGTAGAAGCGGCCCTTGTCGGTGGTCGGTACCATCTTGGAGATGTACATCATCAGAGGTCCGTTGGGGTCACAGTTTTTGATGCCTGGGGAGCAGAAGAGTTCCGCCATTACGAGTGCCGGCCAAAATCCACCAATATTGAGAATTCCCACAGAATGCCACAGTGCAAATTCTTACCTCTATAGGCCTTTATAGTACTGATGTAGTTTGGAGTGCACAATATCCCTTCATCCTCTTTCCCATTAGTTAGAATTCTTATGAGCTTTAAGAAATGCAGTCAGGACTTCAATTTATGCTAATTCGCTTCCACCAGAACAAAGTGATTACTTCATGATGTGCTTTTGCCTGCAAAATACAGCCAAACCCAATCATGGATTTTGTCAAAATGAAGGTGGTTTGTAAAGCTGCCTGCATCAATAAGCCAGATTGGTATTTCAAAAAAGATAAGATCATTCACTCAGAACAAAGTACCTGTCATGCCAGTTTTAATATGTTTAATGTGTGTGAGTTGGCCCTTTGAGGGCTGATAACAGGTGCACCGATGTTTCTTGGATGATGCTACTTACCCAGGGCACAAGGGTCATCGTGAGGGCCTTCATAAAGCAACTCCATCCGGTACTTCTGAGAGGTGACTGGGGACGGCAGATGAATAGTGATCATCTGCAGCAGAGCCTCACCAGCCGGCAACCACTTGCGCATCACTTCCTTCATCAGGGGCTTGCCCTCTTTGTCTTTGGACTCTCCGGTCAGCTTGATTTTTAGCTTCTCCAACAGCTTGGCTGTCTCGTCCTTCTTGAAGTTCATGATGGCGCTAAAAATCTAACAAGTTAGAGACACAAGTCAAGCATCTATCAATTTTTCTTTCTCCCTAACCCCTCAAGAAAGAGCAAAGAAGAAAATCAAACATAAGCCTAACAGTGCTGGATTTGAACGGCTTTGCACTTTGGTATTTAAAGATTTTTGGCTTCTCTACACAGCTTGGACAAGCTTTAGAACCAAATGTTAACTTCCACATGCTTTTGTCTTCAATTCTTGTCAAGCCTACCAGTACGTATGACCTACTGCAGGATCATTCTGTGCACACGATCAACTCTGAGCGGAACAAAAGAGAGCGTGTTTTTTTTTGGTACTCACCGGACAGGCGCGAGTTTATAATGGAGATCAATGGCGTGTTTGATGCGGAGCACACCGAGTACCCACAACAAATTTATTCCTTAATGTATGGTCTCGACGTACACACAGAACACGTGCAAGAACCCACTTGGAAAACTTACTACATACCACCTGTCTTTCTTTTGCCTCTTGGGGGTGCATTTCAACTTAGGGAGGAGCCCTTTCTTTAAATAGAACCCTCTTTCTGCTAGGATTTTTTTTCATGAGGACAAATGAATTTTTCTGATTTTTTTCAGTCTGAAAACTTGGAAATTGCGACAGTTCTGATTAACCCTACAATGCAGAGATGCAGTCTTGACACAGTTGTCCTATCGGGCAAAACCAGTCAAATGTACTGTGGCAAATCAAGTGGAAGAATTTTTGATTGAGTGTGACTGTTGCGGCAAAAGGAGGGCTTTAACAGGGCATCGGAGACCTTGGGTTTGTACACATAGCCCGGGTGCTGAAATCAGACAAAGGAGTTGGGCCTGGTAACAAAAGACTGTACTGGGAACAAAAGACCAAGCTGCTGGGAATTGCCAACATTTTTCAGCACAGAGTGCTGGCATTAGTGGAAGTAATCGTCATTGTTTTGAAACAGTATACCACTGTTTGCGGCATTTAGTGTCGAAACATTATCAGTGGGGACAGAAGTGCTCCAGCACTCCAGTGTGAGCAATACAGTACCGCTGCACGTTAATCTGGCAGCATTTGAAAAGCCACCACTGCCATTCAGCAATGCACAGGGCCAATTTCAAGAACAAAATAAATTGCACAACACCGCACAATGTGGGCTCTCTTTACTGGGCGGCAGACCTTGCTGCAATACTCGGGTGTCAATGGAGGTTGCCTGTCGGATTAGAGCAGCTGCCAGACAGTCATTCGTGTGGGGGTATGCATCCAGTAAATGGAAGTTATGAATTTTTTGAAAAATTTTGACAACGGAAAATCTTGAAAATCGCCCTGAAACTCATCCCGCATGTGCAAATTCCACCCGGCAAGAGGTGGTCCAATTAGAGTGGCTGCAAGGCATGGGGTTTATGATCATCCTGCCTTACCTTGTAGATGGGATCCAGCACAAACTGGTTGAAGCCTCGAACGTAACCATCCCCACCAGTCTTGTTCCACTTCTTCTCCTTGGCATTAAAGAACTGATCCCCCCAGAGCCGCTTCATCAACTTGGCTGGCTCAATCTTGAACTTGTTTGAGTAGATCTCGGCGAACTGCTTGAGGGTGAAGGCCCAGCCGTGCAAGCCAGACCCAAACCCTACAGTGCCCTTACATGGATCCACCTGATATTGGAACAATTTACAACACGTCAATTACGTTATGCCAAAGGGCTCTGAGCTAAACCAAGAGAGGGCACAATTTTCCTAGTAACGGAGGCTCCCTTGGTAGTAACTGTGCATCACTGGTTCACAAACGACCATGAAGTGCAAGTGTTGCAGTTGCATCGTCACCAGCAAAATGATCACTCCCAACCAACACAGCTCTTTTTAACCAACGAGGGGGGGGGGTTCTTCAGCTTGAATTACGTTGTATCGGCTAGAAGAGCAGCCAGAGGGTGAAACATGAAATTACAGAAACCACAGCCCACTGCAAGATTTGCGACGGGGTAGTAATTATGATTACATGGCCAAAACTCACTCAAAGCTCAGGAACTTTCACCACAGACGCTGTATCAATTTCTGGCCGTTTCTTGCAAATTTTGCAACTCAATACTAATAATGAATTCTGTAAAATATATCGAGTCTTTTCATTTGGTGAATTAGGGCAGATACACAAAACTGTGCAATTTCAATGAAAAGGCATCACTGCAGTTTTAACGTGTGCATTAAGACAGTCGCAAAGAGATATGGGAATATAAAAATGTGCTAATTCAATGAGGGAAGGTCATTTGAGATAATACCCGATCATGTTCAGCCATTAAGTGCATTCCGTCTACAAAAGTGACCCAAGCAAGCCTCACTCTACGCATGCTTCTTGTTCAGAAGACCAACTGACTATATGCAGAACTCCCACCTGAATATCCCCCATGGGTCCCGACTCATCAGCATAGGTGGCCACAATCACGTTGATGCTCTCCACGATGCGCTGGAAAGTCTGATACAGGTCTTCCATCTCCAGCTGCAACTCTAGCAGGGCACGGTCCATCTTGTTCATGAACACCACCGGCTTGATGCGCTCGGCAATGGCTTGACGTAGCACAGTCTCCGTCTGCACGCACACACCTGCATCATTTCATAGCCAACACTAACTGTTGATGATCCTTACTCCCCTCAGTCACTTGTAATTCCGTTTCTCTTAACAAATCCGTTACCTTAAGTGCAACGGTTAAAGTCTTATTTAGCAATAAACAAATTAGTAACAGATGAGGAATTTAGCACACTTCCATTTAAATGATAAAAGGTAACAATGGTTCACGAACAAAATTACTATTTTTCTCTCCAAAAAGCATCATGAAATATATCAGTCTCAACAGGCTGCAGTTTACTTCTCCAGTGATTCTAAGTATCATTTCACCACACCTGTTGCATGTCTGTATATGTGAAGTCACTCAGTTCCCAAGATAGTTCAGAGTGTTCAATTTTTCCAGTGTCACTCACCACTGACACAGTCGACTACAACAAGCGCGCCGTCAGTCACCCGCAGCGCTGCAGTCACTTCAGAGGAGAAATCCACGTGGCCGGGAGAATCAATCAGGTTGATGAGAAAGCCATTGCCATCCTTTTCCTGGGTGATGTACGACATGTCAGCTTCAGATAGCTCGTAGTACATCGAAATCGCACTGAAGAGGAAAAAGACAAAATTAGATTTATTGGTCTGCATAAACTTAGGGAACAATTGAACAAGAAAGCAATGCGTAGCTATTGCTTTTCGAACTTGGCGTGCACACTTTGCAGTGGGCTGCCAAGGCAGTGAACTTTCAATACCATACAATAAAAAACACAAACCTGAACATACCAAAGGGAAAACAATGGTGGATCCAGAACCAAATTTTCAGGAGGGCCAAACTTGTTTCAGGGGAAGGGGTGCTTGTTAACAACAATTTGGAACTGTTTTATGTAACCTTTCATGGCCTTCCTGAGAGGTGAAGCTACATTTTGGGGCTTGTTACTTCCTTTATGAAAGAAGGTAAATAAGGATCCTGCATAAAACCACACTGGCTGCTTTGAAAGGATTCAGAAATGGTCAGGTTCCAAGCCACTGGACTTCAACCCTTGCCCAGCTCAATCCTCCAAAATCCTCCGGGTGGTTTTGGAGGATTATGGAGGATTCAGGAGGAATGATACGAACAACGAAGGATTTGGGAGGACTGAGGATTCAGGTAGCTTTAATTTTGTACGCAAGCCAAAAAATGGAGGATTGGGGAAGATTTTGGAGGATTGAGGATGTGCCCTTGTAAAAAGTGGGTTAGGGCCAAGGGCCATAGGTTCTGGCACTCACGTCGACTTGATAGTGATGCATCTTTCCTGTTCATCCTTGCGCGTGTCCGTGAAACGAGCTTCGCCGGCCCTCTGACTGGCGATAATGCCGGCTTTGCTGACCAGTGAGTCCGTTAGTGTTGACTTGCCATGGTCCACGTGGGCGATCACGGACATATTTCGTATGTTGGCCTTTTTGTCCATGATGGCCCGAATCTGCTCTACTGTGAAGTTCACCTAAAATTTAAAAAAAAAAAAAATTGAAGACTCGGCATTTATCCAAATATTGGAACAAAAGATCCAGCATCTCCTGGGTAAGAAGTATGGTTCCACATTGCAATCACCTTCAATTTGATGAACTGTAACAGCTCTTGGAAAGTGATTTTTACTTGATTTTTAAAACGGAAAAGTATAATATTGTGAACAAAATTGGTAACCACCTTGTGTGTAGACTACTTAAGATTTTCATTTCAGCAGTAAGTTTTACAAACATACTGTCACTTGCAAGGCCTACAGACAGCACACAAATTTTTAATCTGGTTTGTAGTTCCCATCCAAATCTCTTGTGACAACGATTTCTTCAAGAATTTCGCCTTACATGGTCTACAAGTGGTAAAGAAACCAGACAAGTGGTAAGAATTTCCACATAATTTGCAATATAGCCTACAGTGGCCTGATAAATTTCTAAGATGACTTGTGGAATTGTGGAGCTGCCGACGTAAAAACAAATATAAATACTTTTGTGTTTCCATTTGCTTTTCATTTCCTTGCCTTTCCTTTTTTCTCCTTGAATTTTTAAAAAGAAAAATTCAAGTGAAATTTTGTGACGCTATTACCAGCACATTTCTAGCAATGTGCTGGAACTCATGTCCACACGTACATGTAGGTGTGGATTGGGCAGTTGGGATGTGAGCAGCAGACTTTTTGAATCGGCCCTTCAAAACCTTTGAGTTAAACGGATCTAGGCCTAGGTATTTCGAGTTGCCGAGGTATTTTTGCCATATTCTTTTACATAAAACTAAAAGCCTATTCTTTTGGTCAAGCGGAGTTTCAAGTTAACCGACTCTGTGTTATCAAGAGTTTACTGTATCAAATTTCGGTTTCAATTCGGTTGGGTAATACTCACGACGGCCTTGGACAATCCTTTTTTATAGCTCCATGCTTAATGCTTGGACAATACTGGCCTGCTTTGAATAAAATCATAGTTTCTAGGTTTTGACTAGTCATGCCAGTTCTTTCCATATCTTCCCACATCCACTGAACTTATGTTTAAGTCAGGAACTCAAATAATTCCACTGTGATCGGTGTAGTCTGAGACGGCCTTGAGGGAATCGCGTGACGTAGGCTATTTCATGGAAGTCTGACGACACACACAAATGCCGGGTGGCTTTTATCAAGACCGGGCGACAAGATTAGGCCTCGTTCCATATTGGTCTGACTTTAAAAATGGTCGAATAACACAAGCCAGCTTGAATATTTCAACAAACAGACATTACTTAAACAATGAACATGTACCAAGATAGTTAATATTAAGTCAATATGGAAAAAAAATACTATTATTCACGATTTAGGACAGATGAAACGTTCAACCATTTTTTCCAGACCGGCCGGATACAACACTAACTCTTGTTAAAAATCCACCGATTTTATATGTTTTATACAGAAAATCTAAACGAAATGCGGTGTATAGACTTCCTTGATATGCATATAAAAAAGATTTCGGGAGATTGAAGGATGATGCTGTCTTACCATCTTGGCGGTTGGTTTTCAAGTCCTGCTACCGAACCAACAACCCGTCTGACAGATGGTCTCGTTTCGAAAAGGCTAATGTTTTCTTGTACACGTACCACGTCGTGCACACATGTATGTCACATGCGTTGTGCAATACACTACTAGACTCCGCGGCCGCAGACGTGCTACGTCACCAGCTAGCTAGCACGAGCGCAGAACGATACTTGCCGTTGAAAATCCAGCGGGGTTAGAATAGTTTTAAAAGTATCGACGTTGTAGTGTACATAGTCGGCAGAAAAAAATTGAATTAACAAAGATTACTAACGAGAACGGACCAACTGAACAAATTTTTTTTCAAATGAGGTTTGGTAGTCAAAAGTAGGATGGACTAGTCAAAGTATCAAAATTAATAAGCGATTGTTGGCTCAAACATTTTTTTTTCACAACGGAAAAAATATACTATGGCCTGCAACTCCAAAGAGAAATTTTTCTTTGTGAAAAAGATGGTCATTTGCAAAATTACTTTGAGAACAATTTACAAAACTGACAGACTGGTTATTAGCCACATAATCCAACCTGACAGCTTAAACCCTGGAGGAAAAAGCTAAAGAAATGTTCAACTGGCTTGATTTACATACAACGGTTAGGTAGGCCTATCTTAAAAGAACCGTTACTACGGCAGGGGCGTCGCTAGGATTTTTCCCGGGGAAGGAGGGAAATCATTTTTTCTCATTGGGCGGGGAATTAATGAGAATTGATCATTTATGATAAACCCATCAAAGGGTGGAGGGGTGAAATCTGTGACTTCCATCTCATTTCCTTTCTTATTTTTATTTACTTCGTTGTTTCCAACTTTTTTTTAATGTTCCCCCATTTTTTTAAGGGGGTACCTCTGACATTCTGAAACCAACTAGTGTGCAAGGCGTTCAAGTCCCCAGCTTTGTTCTAGGTCACGCATAAAATGATGTCTCGTAGTCTGTCAGCGGCGAAGTCAGCCGTTGTGGGAGAGAAAGGCTGAGTGCACTGATTCTTGTGCGGGATTGAGTATCCTCTCACGCTGAGTTTTTTTGTGTAACGAAGAAGATCCACCAGCCAAGAATGAGATTCGGTTGAGATTCGAGGACCGGGTCCCTGCTAGGTATACTTGGTTTCAAGCCGAAGCCAGATTCACCTCGTGTACAATGGACCAACTTGAGTTTCAAACGCCAGACGCCGTTGCAGACGCGCAGTCATAGTGTTTTCAGTAAGCCATGAACACACTACATGTATTTGAAATAACAATCAACTTTGGGATTTTTACTTTGTATTCAACTCGTGTCTGTATAGCGTCTAAACTTTGCCACTCCCTAGTTTACCCAATCTAGTCGTACTGTACTGTGCCGATTTTTCTTCTCTCAAGTGCCAGTTTCAAGTTCAAGGGGGGGGGTGTCTTACAGTAGCAGCAATGAACAGACGTATGGTAAGCGCAAACGGCGGAGACTGTCCCCGTCATGTTGTCGTTGCCAGGCTACTAGTAAGTCTGGTGCTGGGTAATCAGCGGTCATACTGCAGACTTGTAACATAAGCTAGCCATACATTAACTTTTGAGGAACTAAAACGAGCAGGGTAGAAAAATGGGGTAAAAATACAAGGACATTCCTTACACTTTTACAGTGTGATTTTTTTTTTCTTGTTAGGTAGTGGTTTTAACTAGGTATTTCAAATTCATTGAAACCCCTCGTAGTCGTAAATCACAACCTGTGTACCTGGTCACGATGCCTTAGTTGCAATGTGATATATGCAATAAACTTGAACTTGTGCTGGATTTAGAACAGCAGACACACGTACTCACGTACGTACGCTCAGCACAGGCACAACGCGTGAGTACTCGTGACGTCACCTTTAGATTGCGCAATTTCCTCGTCTCGTCACTGCATGCACTGTATGTACTGATGGGGCCTCGTATCCATTTTCAAATACATGAAATATTTCGACTTTGTGTCAGAAGTGGCTTCAAGCTCAAAATGTTAAACTCAAGACAAGCCTTGAATGTGTTAGTCGAGGCTTCGGAATCAAAGCAAAGACTCCATATCTACGAACATGTTTTGTGTTGGAAAGTAAATTAAATCTGACAAAAGATGATATTTTTATTTTGTTGTAAGTGGTTTGACCATGGAGCTATGGTTTGACGGTGCCAGAGCACTAGACTCACGGTCTAGATGCTCAACCAACCATAAAAACTTCACGTGTGAAATTAGGCTCCTATAACATTCGGGCTTTATTTTCCTTAAAAAAGCCTCCCTGCCCACAATGTCGACCCGGGAATCGAACCCACACCCCATGCATCACAAACCGTTATGCTATAACCGCAATTCACACAGGTTGACGGTGTTTTTACTGTTGTTATACGGATGAACGGCTGCAACGCGAGTCTAATACACATTGCGCATGCGCAGTACAACACAACCACCGACGTTTGACTCATCTCAAAGATCGTATAGCGCCGAAGGTGCGGCTTCATACGTATGAATGCATATGATATGTCAATCCGCCAGTTGTATTCGGCTCGGTAAAATGGCCGCTGGCTTGTTTCTATTTCATACAAAGGCGTTGCAAGTCCAGTTTTTTTTATACACGTCTCTGACAATGGGCTTTACTGTTGTTTTTTTTTTTCATTTTAGAAAATGGTGTGGCCATGTTCAACGGCTGCGGCTGGGAATAACATGCGCTCCCTTACCATAGCATAAAGCTGCATTCGGCGAGGCTGCTAGCAATCAAGGCCTTGATTGCTAGCAGCCTAGCCGAATGCAGCTTTATGCTATGGTTTGGGCGTAACACAACCACTTAATTCGACTAGAAGCTAGTTGTCCAAGTATCAAAGTGAGTGGCGTGGGGAGGATAGTGATGGCGCTTTTTCGCTTGCCTTCTTGGGTATGGTGTACTATTTACGACACATTTCCGCCTCCCCCAGCCTCTTCCAAGGCGACGAAGTGCATGCTGGGTAGTAACTTCATAACCCGTGGTCAAACTTTCGGTTGTGTAATTGCAGACAAATTGTGTGGAGGAGTGGGAGTAGTATTTGGAAACTGCCGGGGTGGACCACAGAGAAACATCTATAAGGTTACAAATCACCACTAATGGGAACTTCATCAATTGCAATAAACAGTTAGTGGACCAAAATTGGAACAAAGATCGGCCAGTGACGAACTGAATTCTGGGCTTACACTTATGTGAGAGCAGTGCCTACAATGCAGATTTTCTATGTGCTCTTTATTTCATTTTTCAAAAATAAAATATGACAGAAACTAAGTCAAACTGATGAATGGATGAAATAAAAAAAAAAATCAACGCCTGCGGCTCAGGGCATGTATTTTGCAAGCGCGGGGACAGAAATGAAAGAAAACAGTAATGGCGCCCTCTATAAACACCATTAAGCCAAAGGCGACAGCGGCTCACGACGCGACACGTGCGTCGCGTTGTGTTTCAGGCGACGTAAGGGACGTCCCGACGCACGGTATGACGCATGGGAGCTGTCGTGCCGTCTCGTCGTGTAGTTGCATCGCCTTGGAAGAGGCTAGAGAGAGGCAGAAATCGAAAATGTGAGCTGTCGTGCCGTCTCGTCTTGTAGTTGCGTCGCCTTGGATTCGGCAAGGAGGAAGGAAAAGGAGAGGCAGGAATGTGTGTCGTAAATAGTACACCATACTTGGGGAATTCGGGAAAAACCGGAAAAACTGAGTTGTCAGGCATCAGTCGGTCTCCTCTGTCATGTCTGTCTGCTGAGTGTTTATCACGGAGGAATAAGAATATTCCTCCATGGTGTTTATCGAACTGCAGCGAAGGGAGCAAACGATTTACTCTGACATAACGTTACAGACATGGCCTACAGGTGATGCTCAGATATCAGTGAATTTTTCTCTTTGAAAATGGTCAGGTGAGTGCAGGGACCATACCAGCCAAGCCAAGGAATGAGATTGAAGGTCATGAAGGTAGCCAGCTTCGAGTCAACTCGGACCCAAACCAACTCGGACCCACGACCAACCACCAGACCCATGACCAACCACAGACCCATGCCAACTCGGACCCAATACTAACCTGGACCCACGACCAATTCGGACCCACAACCAACTCGGACCCAATAGTACTAACTCGGACCTACGACCATCTCGGACCCACCCTGAGTCAACTCGGATCCAACCCCAGGAGCGTGATTAGCTTGTTGAAAATTTTGATGTTGTCCACTTTAACATTTTCTGGCCATAATCTTGAATTTCCAGGGGAAAAAAATAATCTTGAATTTCCTGCAAAAAAATAAAGGCCGACCTCTTCGCGATGTTCAAGAGTTAGTGCTATTTCAGGCTATCTCGGTCTACGGGTGCGTATTTGGTGTAATGCAACCATAAGACTCAGTGGGTCCGAGTTGGCGTGGGTCTGAGTTGGTTGTGGGTCCGAGATGGTCTTGGGTCCGAGTTAGAATTGGGTCCGGGTTGGCGTGGGTCCGAGTTAGTCCTTGGTCCGAGTTGGCATGGGTCCGAGTTGGTTTGAGTCCAAGTTGACCTGATCCCAGGTAGCCGGCCCAGTCTGTCTAGCTCTACTTCCAGAAATTAAAACCGCATAGGCTAATACTGGGATGGGAGTCTGTTCCCTCCTTCCTCTATGGTTAGACCCATGAATAGGGCTGTGGTGGCTCTCTTTTACAATCTGTCTCTTGTCTGTTGCCACCACAGCTGCCCTACTTCAAGGCATGTCTTAAACGCCTGAAATCCAAACTGCAGGATTGTCACAAACTTTGAATCTAACAATCTAATCTAATCTAATTGACTGGCATATGGAACAGTCCCATAGAGCTACGGCTGATATTTGCATATCTGCATCTCAGACTTAGTGGGAACCGGTGAAAACACGTGCATATATACTGCAGATAAATGCACTGTAAGATTGAATGACAGAAAAGAGGCTAGAGGTTATTCGCAAAGGTTGTACTTATGTGCGTTGCATGTGGAGTACAGAATTCAGGACTTGTTCCATCTCATTTTCTGTTTTATACAAATACACGACGAATCCAAATGTCTACTCCGAGCTGACATCCAAGATTTTCCACATGGGGAACAACAAGTTAATGCTCCAGTAATTTGATATAGTTACTCTTTGGACAGTCCTAACCGTACAACTATTATTTAGGAGTTGGGCTGACCCAACTATAGCTGGCAATTTCTGTGGAAAAGTTCTCAACCTTCAAGTTTTTGCAGCTCACACCCAATAGAATTCATCCAAAATATGCCAATTTGGCATTTCTCTATATTATAAATTAAAAGTAGATTTTTCAAGCATGAGTCACCAACATAAATGCAAATGACATCGGCACATGCACCACTGTTAGTTGGGACAGATGCCATGGTTGTGGCGTAACAAGGACATGGTTGATGTTTTTCAATCGGGCAATCATGGTAGAATTCAGTGCTGTGCACTTATGGCACAGAAGGCAATCAGAAAAGTCCTTCCTCCATGCTTTCAGCAAGTGACTTGACTATGTTGACATATAGTTGGCACAAACATGTCCTGTATTGGAATACAGTGAATTCCAAAGCAGTTTGAAAGTGTGAGTGACTTGACCAGGAAAGGTCAGTCATGTAGTTTTTCGTAAACCTGCTAAAACAGTGGCCATTCTCCACAGGTGAAAATGGCGACTACGAGGAGTGCATCAATTGTGGCAGAGGACTGCGAAGCCAGTAGTGTGGAGGAGTTGCTCCAAGAAGCTAAGGATAAACAGCACAAGAAGATATTCCTCAACTATAAGGGACTGACAGAAATCCCCACCGAACTGGTGGAAGATGAGGAGACATTCAGACACCTGCAGCACCTGTACTTGAAAAGGAACCTGCTGAAAACCTTGGTAGGGTGGGGAGTTGATGTTGAGGGATGACTGTGAGACTGGCTTGCTGCCTCTCGTTTGTTTGTTGGTCAGCAGTAGCATTCTCTTCCTGACTGACTGGACTTTGAAAAAGCCAGGCCTGCAAGTTGACAATTGTTCTCATTGATTGATTAATCATTCCCTTTTCAGTGATGTCTTCTAAAAATTATATTGTATGTTTAATTTGTTTAAGATCTAATTAACTTTTCATTTTCACAAAGAAAAATAAACAAGTGGTCTATCTTGGGAGCATCAAAAGGAAACTTTCTTTTACCGTATGTCCACTTGTATCTTTTAACTACGTAGACCAATCTTTGTGTTTGGTCTTTTAAAAAAAACATGATGTCAGAAAATATTTAAGGATTTTTGGTTGACAGTAGCAGAAAATGTCAAATGATTTTGGGCCGTTTTCATATTTCATTCTTACAAGGTGGTTTTTCAGGTATTCAAATTGAAACATATAACCAAACAGTTGCCAAACTATCAGTTTATCAACTTACTAAGTAATACTTAAACCAGTCCATTAGATCTGGCCTACTTCACATGCTGACACTAACATGCATCCTCTATTATACTAACTGCCAATTAACTGTCTGATGACTAAAGGTCTGATGATTGGGTAAAATTGTCAGTTAGTTGTGTCTATTCAATTCTGAACTGTTTTTCCCCTTCTTTCAGGTTCTTACAACTTTTTCTTCTCCCTCCGTTTTTTCTTGCAGCCCACCAACATTGGAAATCTGAAAGGACTTGTGGAATTGTAAGTACTGCACTGCAACTTTGCATTCCTGTCAACAACCTAGCTCCAGATCCGTTGCAAAATGTGTCAAGAATAGTTTCCCGGGGAGGGGGATTATAAATTATGTATTGTAAATTGGAACCTCGGAGCACCATGTTTCTTCTCTTACAAATTTGAGTGATTAGTTTCTGATTGGGAATGATTCCATTGTCTCTACTCGCCTTGTTCCAGATATCTGCACTCCAACTGTCTAACAAGTTTACCTGATGGTAAGTGTGGTGTGTGTCACACTTTGTTTACATATGCACTTTGCTGTGGAGCCATTGGGAGCCCATGGTCTGCTCAGCACCCTAGAGTACCAACGTTCGACGTCCCTTTGAACCAGGAAGTGGGTGTTGGTTCACACGCTGATTCTCGTGCTAATGCCTTCTACATGTCATTGTGTATGTGATGTATTCTTTTCAGTACTCTTTTGGAATGCGCACACATAAACAAAGTGTAGCATTATTTGTACAGAGGTTTATCGGAGCAGTTTACAGAACAGTGCTCCTCTAAGTGGGTGTCTTTAACAGGTCACTGACCAGCTTTCCTGTTGACATCTGTCCATGTAGCTAAACTGCCCATAAAGATGGGATACATGTGATCGAGTGTTACGAGTTACAAAGAAAGAAATGACGAGGGCAAGTGTACCTGCCAATGAAGTGCAGTACGTGCATAAAGAGAAAATGCCAGAGTGACAGAGGAAAGAGATTTATCCAATCTCAAGAATTACCTTGACTATACTTTGCATTTCTCTGTAGAAATCTGCAACTTGGTGAGTTTGCAGTCTTTAGATGTCAGCAACAACCGTCTGAAGAGTCTACCAGCCTCGCTGGGGGAAGTCACGTCCCTCCAGAAGTTGTTTCTCCCAGATAACCTGATCACTGCATTACCAGCAGGTATGGGTCTGTCAGGCATGGGTGTGTCGGGTATGGGTGTGTCAGGTATGGGTGTGTCGGGTATGGGTGTGTCAGGCATGGGTGTGTCGGGTATGGGTGTGTCAGGTATAGATGTATCTGGCATGGGTGTGTCAGGTATGGGTGTGTTAGGCATGGGTGTGTCGGGTACGGGTGGTTCAGCAGCCATTGGTCACTTTGTGCTGAGGCAAGAGCTCCTTCAAAAATCTTCTCTGGTACTCTGCTCACTCAGATGCCATTTCAGTGTCGGGGGTTTGAGGTCTTATGTGGGAACCAGTGCACCATGTTGAAGTAGGTGTAGTCACTTACTGGAGGCCATCAATGTTGCATTTCATATTTAAATCTAAGCTGACTGCTGTTAACAATATTTCTAGCAACCATTTGGTGCCAGTTATTACCGAGACGGCATCAGAGTTTATGCAGTCGACTCTGATTGGCTGGCATTTGGTGGTTTTTCGTTAGTTAGCATACAGACAGGTGATGAGTATTCACCTGCACCAGCTTCCCACAAACGGCCAGGGCTGAGTAAGACTAGGACATGGTTGGAGCTATGACATCTGAACAGTGGCCACTGCCCCAACTGTGTCTAAGACCTGCTGTGAACGTACAGTTACGCTGACACAGTTGGGGTCTGCCCCTTCAGGACACAGATAGGATGTAACCGAGCTATTTTGATATCTTTGTATAGCAGTTTCTGCACATGCCTAACCAAAATTGTCGTTTTTCTGTCTTAAATTTCAGAGCTGGGGAAGCTGCAGAACCTGTGTGTTTTGGAGGCCAGCTGCAATCAGCTCGTCGGTCTTCCTGTTGAACTCTGCAATTGCACTAAGTTGCGCTCACTGTGCCTGACCAAGAACAGGTTACGATGGTTGCCAAGGCAACTCACCAGCCTTGGTTGCTTGGAGGAATTAACGGTCAGCGGTAACAAACTGATGTGCCTTCCGATGGGTGAGTTCGCTAAGCACCAAAGATGCTTGCTTAGCCAAGAAAAGGTCACCAGCCAAGTTGTCATTCAGTGTGTGTTTGCCAATGACTGGTTCTCAGCTTACTTCATCAATCTGCTAAGCAATACTGTCTGCTGAGAAATTGAGGCCAAGGCTGTGTCCGAATTGCTTGGCTTACACACAACTCAATGGGAAATGGCTGCATTCATGACCATAGACTTGTGTGTAATTTCAAGCCGCACCCAAATAATTCAGACATGGCCTCAGTATTTGAGAATTCTGATCAACTTCTGGTCGACTTGTGCAAACGTGATATGGGGAAATAAATTATTCTCAGCAATTCAGACCAAACTGAAGATAAACACGTTCCAGTTAAAGCTCGCCATGTACCTTTCTGATTATTCGGTTTCCCCGAATCAACACGTCATCGTGACAGTATTTGTCACCATTAGTGTAGACTGTAACGGTACCCACACATGTCCGATTCTGTCATAAAAATTGGTCACTTGATATCAGTAACATGCTAACTAGTCACATGCTCAGTCACATGACAGCCACCTGTTTCTACATGAGGCTGCCATTTTGAAAATGTGAAATTGTCTCTGCGAATCCCACACTCCTTTTTGGTGACATCAGATCGTGTGAAGTCACAAGCGAAAAATGTAACCTTCTGTTGATCTGGCTGCCCGGTGAGCAGTCATATCCATCCTGTTTTTTGTGCAGGGACACTTTGTGTCTGTACTTCCTACAGTAGTCTGATGGTCAGGTGAATTGTTAATATCAGAAGGGTGTCTGGCAAGGTGGAGGTGTTATCAGCTTGCGGGACCATTACCTTTTTTAGGCCTGTTTTTGCTTCATAAGAATTACAAATGTGAACACAAATGTTTGGCTTCATGGCAAATTTTCGCATAGTGAATTCATAAAAGTCTGAACAGTTGTCAGCCAACACTGAATGCTTCACGACGTCAAAATCACTTGGCGTTTGCCTTCCGATGAAGTTTGAACCAGCCTTTCTCATACCAACCTGCCTCCTCTTTTTGCTGCAATGGCCATTGACACGGAGGTTGTTGAAATCCAAACAGATCTGGGTTTGTGGCAAGAGAACCTGCGGACGGTGTACGTGGACAACAATCCCCTGCTTCACGCATTGCCTTTCAGCCTGTGGAAGAAGAAGCTGGGTGCCACAAGGTAACGGTTACTGTCCCACGTCACAAAAGATGCGACATTCCACCCGACGTTTTAAGTTTTTGGGAGTTTACCGAAAGGTGTCTTGAAATTTGAGAGACCCTTGTCTATTGAACTGATTTCAAGCAAAAAAAGGAGTTACAGATGGAAAGCAGCTTAACAAGAATTTACGTTGAAAGCAGAGCAGCGCATGTGTATGTGAAGAAGAATAGCATGCTCATACACATGTACATGTTCTATACCGGCAGAGCAAAGTACCAGTTGCTTCTGGTAAGCGCGCAGGTCCTGTTTGTCAGGGATACTTGATCTGTCCAGCTGAACGGTAACACGAATCTGTTTCTCCTCCATGTCACTGCTCACAGTGTTGACTACAGTCCAAGAAATTTAGTGCGGCTTCACAAGAACACGTACCTGCACTAATACCTAACGAATGCCACATTGCTGACACATGATGCGTCAAGTTGACTTCTTGCAAACTTGTTGCTCAAGTTCAATTATTGCTCTTGGCCCTCACAGTTCCGACAAATTCCTTTCTACATTGACATGTACCCTTCTTTATTGTCTTTTTCCTAAATCCATCTCCAGCTGTGGGACGGAGGAGCTGTCCATGGAGCAGAGCCGTTCAGTCCACATTTTCAAGTCCAACGGCCTGTCTGCCATTTTACCCCCTGAACTCAGACTCATCAAGGACGGGCACGAGCCGGTCAGTGAAGTCCTGCCGCTGCTGGAGCTGAGTCTAGCAGCTGCGCATCGCTTGAAGGGTAGGCATTATCATTGTGCCCGTCCCTCTGAGCTGTAAAGGCCACCGTTGATCCCAGATCACCTTTCCATGTCACAAGATCTCCTTTGGATCTTTCCTTGGTTCCTTCTGAAGTCCCAGATCTTTACTTTAGATCCGATACCTTCTGGTCATAGAACCCAAGTACTCAATCCCTATCTTGAATTGATTTTTGAATCCAAGCGGCTTGAAATCCTTGACTTTGGATGTAACTTTCTTCTGCATTTGCAGACTTTACTAGACTGCTGGGTGCTTGGCATTCCTATGGCTCCTACATGTGTGTAACTGTTAGCCTCCTCACAGCTTAGCTCAAGCTGTAGATCCATTTTTATCATTTAATGGCCTAGATCTCTCAAGGTATTTGATTGTCCCTGACCCCGAGATATAAGACAGTTCTTCTTTCGACCCAGAAGCTCATAATATTGTCCTAAGCCTTAAGTCCTACTCCCTTCCTAGCCCTTGATCTTACTTGGAGGCTGGGCAGTTTCCTCTTCAGATCCTAGGGCCCCTTTAAATAAATCTTAGCCACGGCTACATCTGCTAAAAGGTCACTGAGCTGAGGCATTTGGTAATAGCGTTTTAAGCTGCACGCCCTTTTCTGCGGAACAGGCCGTCAGTTTTGAGAAATAAATTAGGGACTTTTAAGTTACAGCACAAGATGTTTCTTTTTAGAAGATCTCGATTTGAACCATTTGTACAACAATTAAACGATGAACCTGTAAGTGTATTTTAATGTATTTTTGTTATGCTGTATAAGATTTTTATGGGAGGCACTATATTATGCATAATGTATTATTATTATCAGTTATTTGCCCAGGAAAAATGTTCCCTTAGGTAGCAGATTCTGTATTCCTCCAGTGAGTAGATACAGATCTAGGAACATTGATCAGCCCAAGAGCTTTATTAATGCTTGGTGTTGCTAACGTGGATGATTATCTTTCCAGGCACACTGGATTTGTCTACATTGCCAAGAAGCCTGAGCGACCTTGCAGAGATGCCCACAGCGCATTGCATGGCGCCCAGCTGTTACGAGAAGCCGATATTTACCATGGCCTGGGTGCACCTCCTCAAGCTGGACTGGGCCCAGCCCTGGCAGCGAACGCAGGAGAGCATCGGCTTCGTGGGCTTTTGCTGCTCCAAGGAGTGCCTGAGAACTTTCAAGAAGATTCCCGTGCCCACATTTTGAGTTGGGATCAGCAGCGCTTGTTGTGGTATCAATGCCGACTGTTGGCTTTCAGAGAGTAGAGGAGGGAATTTGGGCAGCAAAGGGGACAAACAGAGAATCCTTCATAAATCTTGAAGTGCTGCAGTTGTTTTAAAGCCAAAACTTCATCAGAGTATGGAGTTCATTCAAAGGCAGTGTTCAGCATTGTGAATACCAAATCATACTGTTGTATGTAATTGTAGTTCTTATATCATTGTGCCTACTGTAATGGTACCTAGACCTGTGCTAAAGTGGACAGGACAGTACACCTGAATCACGTGGAATTGCTGCACGGTTTGCTGGGTAAGATACCAAACTGTTTTGTTCTCCAGGCCAAAGCAAAGGAGATGGTACTGAGCTGGCCTTTATACCAGAGAGCTTGGAGGTGTTTTGTCTATACCAGGCAAGATATGGGACGGAGGGGTACCCCCCTTACCTGTCCAATCCCTATACACACTCTAGACTATTGTTACCTAACACATCCCCCCCAGAAGTCTGTAAAGAATTCCTGAGATTCAGATCAAACAATGACCAACACAAAGGTGGCGGGGGGGGGGGGGTTCTCTCCGTCCCATATCTCGCTGCAAATGGTTTTGTCCATGCCTTTAGTGTCCAGTAGCATAGGTTTTGAGTCAGGGCAGGAATGGAAGATTTTTTTTTTTCAAAAGAGTCCTTCCCCGGAAAGGAAGTAGTACTGTTTCTGAAATGTTGGTGCTTTCACTTCCTCAACCCTGACAGAGCCAGGGGAACCTGTCCCCTCGTCACTTTTCTGATATCGCGGCAGTGCATGTATTTTCAGGAGCCGATCCTTTAGGAATTTTTTAGAGCAAGTCTTTGTGGTCATTTTGACACCAATGTTGTAACAATCAAACATACTGCTCTTGTGCAGCGTGTGCATTTTTCCAAGACAGGTCAGCCCAAAATGTATACTCTTTCCAAGGCGGTGCTCAATGCACACGGGCTAGCACGCATGTCGCCTTGAACTTCAAATGACCATAACAACAAAACCATATGTCTGATTGAGTTCAGACTTCGTACATGTAATTGTAATGATAAGGGGGTGAGTTTACATGCATGCCAAGTTTTAAAAAACTGAGCATGATACAACCAATTCTTTTGGGGGGGTGCAAACTGATCTGAATTCTCGTTGGTTCCTTAAAATAGATGAGGGTTTCTCTTTTTCACAGAATTTGGACCAAAAGTCAGGGCTTTATTCAGAATAAATGATCCTTTCGAATTATGCTCCCCAAAAGTGCTTGAAATACTCTAAAAATTGGAAGTACCTTGACTATTTTGCCCAATTTACAGGTATTTTAAATGCATTTTTCATGTGAGACAGTCAGGGTGTCATGACTTTTTGTATCCATAACGTAGAATTAAACATCAAAGCTCCAGCAGGATAAATGTCATCTTCATTCACACTCATAAAAAGAATTTTAATAGGGATTGCTTTGTTTTCATGTCCGGATGGCCAGCATGAGATTAGCTTCTTCCATTTGTGTAACACCGACTGCCGTTTTGTTTTGGCGGCTGAAGTTCGCAAAACGTTCTCCCTCGGTTTGTGACTAATGTTACCTCAAAACCCTATTTTGTTTAATACCCATTTAAAATAGGAGACATTTATCAGTTAGGCATTCAATATTGCCCCAGATGTCTAACACTTTATAAATTATTTGTTGGTTTTGTACTCATGGCCAGCCATAGCCTTCCAACCATGGTTGGCAGAATCTGTAATTGTGACATGGCCGAAGAAATGTCTTTAGTGCTTGATGAACGAATATTGTACACTCTTGTCAGACAGGTGGTTGTACGCATAAAGGTTACCGGCATTCCAAATAGAACTTCATTCAAACAAAATACTTTAAGTCGCAATTCAACTTGAATACATGAATAAGTTGGGTATCGCCAGAAGTTTCAGGTCTTTTTCTCGTTTCAGTTGTGCAGAAAGTGTCAATATGTACATGCAGAGTGTTTTGCTTGGTATTATACATTTTGGAATTTAAGCAAAAATGACAGACAGTTACAGTTTATTTATGAGAGCCATGATTTGCATATGGAGGCCAATTTTTATTTGTTCATGGCTCTAACAACCAACAACAGGCTCGAAAAGAATGACAATATTTCACATTTATTTCAGGCATGTTGTATTGATTAAGGTTTGTCATATTGTGGACCACTTCAAATGTTTGACCACTTACTCTTTAAAAGGGTACAATATTTAATTTAAAAATAAAAAGCCGTCTTATGACTACACACTGGCACATTCTTTATATGCACTTCTTTATGGAACCAATTACCGCATCTGAGACCTGTTAGGTAGTGTTGTCTCATACTGAATAACTTGGCCCGTTTGACTGGTACCCAACCTGTCATAGGCCACAGTGGATGTTTGAGTTCAGTTGGGGGGAGGGTTGAGCCGTTTGTCCTTCCTCCGGTGGGGAGACCCCATCCCCTCTCCTTTGCATATTTACTTTAGGTTATTTGGAACTCGAACATCCAAAACAGAACTTATATGAGAATGGATGCCGACCCACCTTCCATTTTCCAATTTCCAGGGACGGGCAGTTTGAATTTCGATCATCTCCCACCCACCACTCCCTGGCACATATTTGTAGTAATTACAGCTTGTGCAACTCCTTACCATTTGAGTATTTCGTTAGACACACATATTTTGCAACTTTTGTTCGAAAATGTGGGTAACTATATACATGCAGTTGACATCCCCTTGGAACAAATTGCTGCGAAAATAGAAGCACACCTGTTTAAACGCTCACAAAAATATGTCCATGCTTTCCCAGACAACCGAGGGCACTGTTACTGTGATGTCGTTTCGGAGGAGACACCAGTTCAGGGTTTTCTGTACAAATGGTGACTCCCAGTATTTGCTCAAGGAAAACGTAGAAGAATGGGTTACTCGTTGGCTTATCGCAGTGTACGAAGACCGACGGTGAATCATCACATTATGGCAATTTTTTGTGCTCGGAGTGACAAAGTTTTGCTCATGACGATGCGCATGTGCAAGTAACAACAAACAAACAAACAAACAAACAGTCAAAACTCAAAAACACCTAAACATACCCTTAAAATGGCACTAATGAAAATATAGTTGAATACGTATTTTCATTGATTGCTAAAAAAAAAAGAAAATTGCTAAGGCACTTGAATCAAGTCTACATCTTTTCAATGTCCCTGCCCATCCCTCTGATTGATAGCAGTCTAAGTACATGTACAGAGAGGTACAAAAAGTCGTCCGAATGACCCGGCCCACGGCTACAACTGTGGTGGGGGACTATTCACGTCAGTGTTGGTTGTCGATTGGTAGAGCAGATCCAGTGACGAATGCATCTAAGTACGCAAATGCACATCACAGAAACAAATCAAATGGCTAGCTTTGCCTGGCACATCTATCCATTGATGTCAAATTTGGTTCGTATACAATCATGTAGCAGTGGGTAAAACAATTACGACTATATATTAAACACTCCACTGCTATTCCTAAAGCATATAGTAGACCACTCTTTTCGCAATACGAGGTTCAAATCAAATAAACCGTACAATGTACCTTTAAAATGAACACTTCGTGAAAGATTTTACATGGTTCTGTTCTGCCAGCCCGAGTTAAGATGCCGGATTTTGGGCCTACCTTGTTAAGTAATTGTAAACTGAGCACCAGTGTATCTCGAATTTTGGAAATCTGGTCGATATGTCCTGACTGACTAGCGGCGAGTAACCTATTCCACCTGCAGATAAAGAATATCCAATCCTGATAAATCGTTCTCAACTTCGTCAACTTGTAAAACGCTCGATGACACATCTTAAAATTGTATGTCTTATGATGATGATCTGAAGATGAACGCAGTATATGAAAAGAAATTATTAATCTTCCAAAGGCTTTTACATAAAGGTTACCTTTTTTATGCTTTAACAAGTGCATTTTGAATATTGCATATGTCATGTCCATGCCCTGTCCACAATGCTTTATGATAGTTGTAATCATAGATACCGACAAAAATATTAATGAAAGAAACATTACAGTATTTTTGGTGAGTGCTCAAACGTTTATAATCTGGATTAGTCCATATCATGGTGCGTGCAAGGAATGTGGCGTATTTGATCGAGTGTTAATTATGCATAGTCCAACTTACTCCAAAGCCTCTGCTACATCTGGGAGTCTCTGCAGTTGAGCCTGTATTCTGGCAATGCGATAAGACAAGACGACCGACGAGACGGAGAGGCAACATATCCTGTGATGAAACGGAATTATGGTGACTTCCTCGTGTCACAAAACACAGTTTATCAATAACGTTAGGACCTTAATTGAGGTGTTTTTGCTTATTTCAAGGGTTTCTGGGGCATCTTTGCTAACATTTTAAATAACACACGCTTTTGCTCAGATAAATGAGCAAAGAAGGATGAACAGCAACACTACGATAGAAACAAAAATGTACACCTGTTAGGGCCCCTACTACTGAATACTGTTTTCATATCAAGGGCGCTGGCAGGGCCAGGGAATGCATTGATCCTCCCCAGAAAAAAAGATGGAAAAATTAGAAAGAGGAAACCGGAAAAGAGGCACTGAACAACGAGAAAGGGATGAAATGAATTGCTTAAAAATCCCTCCGAGTTGACGCCTTCACCGTTGTCAGTTTGCTGCTGTTGCTGAGTGCTCTGCTGCAAAGGAAAAAAAATCCTGCATGGCTACGCCCATGTTTCGTAAACTGATAAAACTCACACTCACCCAAAACAATACTTACACCAATATAGCTAGGGGCAACACGAGATGCTTGGCCCGGACAGATGCTGCCACGTATTTCACCCTTGTCATAAACGTCGATGGACTAAGCCGCCCTTAAAAGGAACAAAATTACACGCAGCTCGTTCTTCGTGAGCTTCAAGGTATTAAATTAATGAAGACAGCTGTTAAATTAGAACAGAATTCTAGCTCAGTGATTATTTGCCGATGGTATGGAATACCGAAGTGTGACGTCACTGTGAACCAGAAAGTGCAGTGCAAACGAATGGAGTACGCGCGCGTGTTGTTTCACGCGCTGGTTCTCGCGTTAATGCCTTTTACACTAATTGTGCACGTGACGTATTCACTTCGGTACTCTATTTGATTTCATTAGCAACACAATCTACTATTGTGAGTGCAATGAATCAGTCAATACAACGCAATTCTCGCAATATGTGGCATTACTTCCTTTTGACCAATTTTTTGTTCAGAGAGTTGGGAAATGTTTTGCAAATCACGAGACGGGAGTAACTCCACAACTCGAAATTCTAATGTTGTACTGAAAATGAACTTTCCAGGATGGATGATTTCTTGTTCGATGTAACGTCTTTGTTGGAGATCATTACTAGGGACTTTTTTGGTGTGGGGTGTTTGGTTGGTGGCGTGGTGGCAATTATGATCGCGCGATGGCAGTGCTAACGGCCCTTGGTTGGATGTGGCACGATAGTACATACATGTTTATAGCACTCTTACCACCAGTGGCCGTTTTCTGTTCAGCTCGTTCTTGGTCTTCTGGGACACGGTACTCTCGTCGAGAATTCTTCTTACGGGATCCAGATCTGAGTCGATACGATCGTCGTGAATTATCATCGCTATCCTATCACGAAAAATTGTGTATTTTCATTTTAAAAAGTCTCATCAAAATGTAACTAAGAAGCAACTGTATGATTCACTTATGAGATCAGACAATAATCTTCACTTCATGTATGCGTGTACGAAAACATTTCGTTTTCAAAATTAAGACGGAGTCTTAAAATGCGAGCATCAGACAAATCATAACTCTAATTGCGAACGAATGTCAATTCTATGGAGTAATTATTATTTACATCCGAGGGATGGTTCTCAGTGACAGATGTTTCGGGACCGTCGGCGTAGTAGGACCCATCTTGACTGACTGTTGATTTTTCCTGTAAAGATCAAAATTCAATCAAATCAATAACAGAAGCATCCGGGAGTGGAACAAGAGTTTTGTTTGCCATTTGTTCAATACAACTTTCGTCCTGTTTAGTCGTCCAGATTTGAATTCTATCGGTATCCAACTTTTGCTTTAAAAATCTCCAGCCCGTTGCAATTTAACACTCTGCCCGTCTCCCCGCTCCCAGTTATAAGCTATACTGGCAACGTCATTGTCAAATGGAAATGGATATGAACATATCATTTTACTCCTTTGTAAATCCATCCCTCCTTATAATTTGATCAGGGGTATCTATACTATCTTTACATTCAGGCAAGCACCTCAGTGAGGGTCCATGTTATCGCGGCGAAATCGCAAATGTCACTATGTCCAATAATATTAATATCCTACACCAGACCTTTATGTGGCGATCTTCATAACAATTGGCTTAAACTGAAGGTATCATTCCTATGGGAGGACATGCCACTATTTTCCTCATAATGTAAGACTTTGCATCAATAAAACACTCCAAGAGTGGCAATAAGAAGTAGATTCATTGCTTGTGGTGAACATATCTTATCTCAAGGACACTTTAAGCAGTCAATTCGTTTAGCTTTACCTCATCATCATCATTGGATTTGCCGTCCCAAATTTGCATTAATTTCTTGTACGTAGCTCGACGAGACAGGAGAGAACCGAAGACATGCTGCGAAAAAAGATTGAATAGTGAAGCCTTTACATGCACGACGGCATGAGTGGTCAATCGTCGTTCGATCAATCTAGTTCAATTCTTCTTATCCACATCTTTGTCAGAGTTGTATTGATTTCTTGTTTTCTGTGTTTCCTTTTTAGATAATCTATGAAGAACTTGTAGATATTTAGCGCTTTTGTAATTTCCCAGTTTATCCCAATAAAGAGGATAAAATTCCCAGAATTTTCTGCTTATAAGTTTCCGCTTTGATAAACAAACAGCTTCAATAATTAGTCCAACCTTAACCAACTTGAGTTCAATTGATGGATAACTGGAGTTTGATCAATTTGCTTCCCTAAACCACTAGTGCACACTGTTGTACTGCACCATCCTCCATAAGGCACCGTGACGATTAAGCGACTGTACCTTGTTCGTATGTGTGTGGATGCTTATCGCACTAGGAACCAGGAAAGTGTACTTCATTTTGAAAATGGCGCGGATTGTATCCACCGGAATAGCAATCTGTGTTGTCAAACCAAAAAGACTTTGTGACTAAATTAGTTTTCAAGGAGGATCCTTGAAACTTTCATTTGTGACCGTTGGCTTAGACTTCATCTATATTGTTAATGGTTTCCAGGGCCGTTTCCCGTTTCTGCAACACACAAAAATGAATAATATAGAAGTACCAACCAACAAAGCAAGCAAAGGAAAATCGAAAATCGCCGTTTTCTGTCATACCATAAATACCGTAAATACCGTAAATTGTTACCTGCCAATAGTTTAAACTGCAATTTTTTTTCATTCCTGTTGATTTCAATTTCTACCATATGATTCCATTTGAGTAAGAAATCTACGATTATGTTTCATTTGGCAGTTGATATTACCTTGGTCTCGTGACCTATCAAGATGTTGGAGTAGAAGCAGATCCAGTTGGCAGATATGAACATTCTGCCTTGTATCAGTATGTCGCGCATTAAAGCACAAGGGTAAGCTGAAACAACACAAAATAATAAAAAATCCTATTTTTCCTTTACAGCTTTTGGTTCCGTCTATTTCTGATTTTCAGATCTCCCCTTCCTACCTAGGACTCACCCTATCTGAAACTATAACCCTCCTAGTTTCCGCTTCTTTAATATTCATGGTTTAACATCAAATTTTATAATCTGCGAGTACATATACTTCATTTTTGATGATTCCGTCAACGCCAGGGAAACAGAAGGATAATCTCAGCTTTCGTAAAATCGTTATTTTATTCAATTTCAGGGACCTTGCAGCCTGTTATAATTGTTATCGTGTCAGACGTATCGACTCACAGAATTGATGACACAAAATGCAAATAGCAAAGCATGAAAACAATACTCACATTTTACCAGGTTTTCGTTTGGTGAGATGCCTTCAAACAATTTGTGATATTGTCTGTTACGATTACCTTGGCTTTTCTCCTGTGAATAATAAAGAGAGGCCTAAATTGGAAGGCTCTTCGAAATCACATAAACGTAGATATTAACTGTGACCAAATTAATGAATATTGCTATTGGGGTGTTGTTAGTATGGATTTTATGACTAAGTTAGGTTCTCACTAAACAATTAAGTAAGGACTGCGAGTTGGCCGGGTATAGGGATTACCTTGATCGTTGTTTTGTTTGCCAGTTTCAAAGGAATATGGTATATATTGTTACATTAATTTGTTGCGCCGGCATACCCAGGTCTTATGTCGGGGTAGGGGGATTTTTTTCCCCAAACAACGGTCCATTTTCCTTTATACGCGAAAGAATCCTCGCCGGCCCCAGAGAAAGTGGTGGTACCATTTCTAACTATGCTGGCGTTTTCATTGGGCCTCGAGCTGAGCCAAGAGAGGGCGATATTTTCTAAGCAACGGGAGGCTCCTTTGGCCAGAACTGAACTTCTCTGGTTCAGACAAGGAAATGCACGCGTCATGGTCGCATTCTCGCGATCGGACATCCGGGATCTGCTGTACATCACTGAATATAACGAAGGTTAAATTTGCCCCTTTTCGCGTGTTAAAAGACCACAGTGACGTCATGCCTACCGCGAGATCGCTTCTATCTAATTGAACACTCCCGACCAACGCTGCTCTTTTCAACCGGTGAGGGGGTGCTTCTGCTCAAGGTGAATAAGGATACATAATTGGTTTGCTGACTTTTAAGAATTGGGCTAAAACGTGAAACAGGAACGCAAATACTTGCATAAAATACTACAATTTTGAAACATGGACCGGAGAATACTTACCTCAAGCTTGGAGAATGCTCCCACAATGACTTTCGGCAATGATCTTGATCTGCTGTTGGTGTGAAAGTGTCCAGTTAGGGTGTAATGCTGTTTTATTACGAGGACTGTATGCGGTTTAAATACACCATTCATGATACAGAGAACGAGTTGAAAAGGTTCATGGGGCGAATGAAATAAGTCTTTTCAGTTATCATTTGGTTTATGTTATCAATGACCAAATCATTAAAATTACCTTAATTATTGAATAGGGCCTACAAACACCCAATCAATGAGAAACAAGAACTGCAGCAAAGGTTGTCCACCGTTTGATTGTAAGTTAAATGAGTGTGATCGTCCTTCGATTTGAATGTACTTATACATAAGAAACACTTCTTTCATATTACAAAGAAGAGTTTGCTGACCAAGTAGAAAGATTATGAGAAGGGCACACAGCCACTTTTGGGCCACCTCACTGCCTCCGGGTCACACCTCTCATAAACCAGTTCAAACTGAAGTTGAAAATGTGCCTTTTTTTTTAATTTGCAACGTGAATTCGCAGCGTGAACGTCGCGTGCGAAATTCTGTTCCTGATCAGTTTTCGCGCCAAGGATGAATTGTCAGCATGATTTGTACAGAGGAGTAGGCCTAGCATACAAGACACCATGAATATTGTTTTTGGGGTACCGATTTGTCTGCTGCCACCAAGCGATCAAGGAGGCTTCAGTTTGAACGCATAGTACCTTGTGGTTCGTAACCTCAGGCTGTCTTTCTTATCTATCGGTTGAGGCGATGACGGCGCTTCGTCAGCTTCCAGGATGTCGCTACCATCAGCGCCTCCTGCCACTGTGATCTGTATCGAGGGTTTCAGGCTCGTCGGGCTTCCCACCACTTGGATGTCACTCTCCTCCAACCTTCAACAACATCACAAATTGCCCTGATCAGAGTCGACAGATTGCTCCGACGAGGGCCAGGCACAGTAGGCACATATACAGGGCCTCCAAAATGTAAAAGGGGGAGGGGCTACACGAAGGCAAAGTTCGAGGGCCTTCAAAACTATACTTCACTTAATCTTGCCCTCGGCTGCAACGCATAACCCGAGATTTTGTTTCTTCTCAAGGAGAGTTCAAGAACCTTTGAGCAAAGGTGTGGACTATGCATGCTATATTCAAGACCCATTTCTTTTCATTGAATCCAAACAAAAAGACAGAACCACGTCCGTAACTTCACAGAGAACAGTCAACTGTCTTGTATCACATTCATATTTATGAGTATCGAAAAAAGGTGTTCATCGATATTTGAAAAGAAATGTCAAATGCGTACAAAGGCGATCAGTGTTCATGACACCGCAAATAGGCCTATGGTTGAATATTAACAGCTGATTAGGAAATTGAAAGACCATGGACACGGCCAAAGTTACTAATGTTTGTTAACTTTGTGTTGCTTTGTGAGAGATACGATTGGACTCATGGGAGATAAGAAATACGGACTGTGACCAAGATCCCCTGAGCGAACATGATATACGCCTTCAGCCCACTGATGCGCTATTCACAAAGCAGCAGTCTGTTAGGAATACCTACTGCGAATAGATACAGTTCAGATAAGTTCTGAAAGTATTATTCATTTCTCAGACGTCTGTGTAAATAAATAGAAGTTCTTGTCATACAAAAACTCATCCAGATACAGCTTACAACATTCAGTAAAAACTTTTGTACAGAAGACAAGTAGTGATCACTTAAAAAAGTGCCCTTCGTCTGACGAACAGTATAAAAGCAAACCCCTGTTCCCATGGTTCCATGAATTTAATAGAGCTTCTTTTTTTTGACTGAAGACCAAAATAATGCTAGCCACGTATAGAATGGATTGTAACGAACATTGTTTACTCAAAAACCACGGCAAAGTGGCATGTTGCACTCTTACGCATTGTCTGACGAAAACGACACACGTCGAATTCCCTCGTAGGACCACCGGTTGTGCAGACGCGGTTTTACCGGACTTCCTCCTTCCACTCTGAAAATACGGATGAACCGATTGAAGACAAGCGTTTGACTCTATACGACCCAAGTCAGCTGTACAATACTGTATTCCGAAACATACAAATCTCTGCAATTTCAACATTTTAGGACTATGCCCCATTTAACCCCCCTCCCCGGATATGATATGACCAAACTCAGTGCATAGGCTTATAACCGGTTCATCCTCGGTGTGGTTCCCCTTGAAAACTATTGTTTCGCCACTGCCTCGGTTCCATTTACATGCGTCACACTCTCCTGTCCTGTATAACAAATGCGTTCATGGGCTACGTTCGGCATGTTATTCCTTCCTTGAAGCTTTTTCGGCTATGGGCTCCAAGCCAGACAAAGAGTGCGCTCCTCTGGTAGTAACTGTGCGTCGCTGGTTCACGAGTGACTATGAAAAGCAAGCGTTGCAGTCGCACGCTACAAACAAAATGAGCACTCCCGACCAACATGTCTCTTTACAACCGATGAGGGGGTGCTTCTGCTCAGGGCGGATACCTGTCATTATGACTTACCCCTCTTCTGATTGGGACAATGATCTCACACCACCAATGGCGAATGCCGACCTGGAGCGTGGTCTGAGATGAACGGGATCTGATGCCACAGCATCGTGGGGGTGCGTTCTGAATACACGCAAACAGATACAAAGGGCACCTTTGAATGATTCTGATTATACATACCGGCATATAAAAGAGATGTAAAAACATTTTAACTTCACTTAAAGGCGGCAATGGGCGAGGGGATCTGATGCATCCGAGGCTTTTGGCAGTGCTGATGCTGTCTCGGGCTTGGGGCCAGCAGGGCAGGTAAAGATGTAGATCTGTTATTGTTTGGGTGAAAACAATAGGGGTGAGGTGGGGAAAGCGCCACTTAGTCTGGTATCGTGCCTCACGCCTCAGACAGACCATAACAGTTTACATGAAAAATTCAGTTTTGGGGGCCCCTGAAAATCCAGCTCTAGATTCGCCCATGATCTTTCCACTTTAACATGCCGAGTTCAAGTTGAGCAGAAACGACACAATGTACATGAAACTGAATCGAACCCAATTGTATAAATAGCACAAAGTGGCAACAGTAGCGGTTTTATCCAAACGTTGAGGTACGTGCAGCACAGGATTTCAAAGCAAAAGCGTAAACCAACACCAAACCGTACATTGTGACTTGCTAGCCATAGAAAAATCCTCCAAAACTCAAGAATCCTGTAACCAAACTCTGACAGCTGAGATTCTATACGTACTCTTTCACTGTTTCCTCCATTTCAAAGAGACTCTCCGCGGTGACAGATTCAGTCGATATTGCAACAGTTCTCTTTCGCTACGCGAGTATAAACTCAACCACAGGCGTTTAGTGTCGAGCATCGACTGTAAAGAAAATTTATTTGCACGTCCAATGTCCACGTTCTAAATATGGCCACGGTTTCCTCAAAATAATGTAATCATTTATAATATTAACCAGGCATTTATTCACAGTCCAAAGAGCACTGATTGGTTGTTGCGAGCTGGTGGCAGTTTGCGCACGCGTCAATTACAGGTGATCGCTATGATAAACGGGTTTCGCTTCCTGGATGGACGTCTCGTGCCATCTCAGTTTTCGAAGATAAATTGCAGCCAAAATAAATAAGCCAAAAACACAAGTGCTGTTTAAATGCTGTGAGGGCATGATCCCGCCCCTCAACACATGTCGATTCGACCTTTGCCTACGTAATGAGGTATAAGACATTCAGTCCTATTTAGAGAAAAAAATGACAAAATACGTTGTACTCAGCGAGACATCGTCATACCCTTCATGCCAGCGCGAAATAAGGGCCCACCGTGGCAACTCGGCGCAGACAGCCAGCAAGGTTGGATCATTTTCAAACTTTGCTGATTAATAGACATCCATGTGTCTGTCAACGGCAACAGTGTTTCGGAATGAATGCAATCACTGGGGACTATTCGGCGATGCTGTCTGCGCCTCCTTAACCGGGCTTGCAAATTGAAATGCAATGTTGCGATGTCAACAGTGTAGATGGCTGGGGGTGGTCGGTCACCATGTGGCCCCATCCCCATAAGCCAATGCAAGTATAAGTTGAAAACTCCCAAATCATATTTTGAATTCAGTCGTTGATTTCCATCGAGGTTTACCGACAAGTTCCAACGGTTTCAGCCGGAAAGCACTGAAAAGCACACAATGGCTTTCATTTCAATTTCGTTCAGGACGAGTCTTTTTTTTTCTGGTCAAGGTGACAGTATGACGCCAGCATTGGCTACAAAATGCAGAGAAATGCAGAATATCTTTAACAAAACAGCTTTAAGAATTACAGGTATTGTAGCCCCCTACCAAAAAAACCAAAAAAAACAAGGAGAGCAAATATGGGAAAGCGCTTTACATGTATAATAAAGACAGATGAAAACAATGACTTTGGTATTATATGACAGTTTTTATCCTTGCCATTTTCTTCTCAAAATTTTACAATACGTACAAATCGGGATGTACTTTTGGCAAAGCCTAACAAAAAGTGAATCGACAAGCCGCTCCTCTCCGCATATTATGTAGGGATGTAAGATGGCTCTGGCATTTTCTGTCCGAAATCTCTGCAGGTTGCGAGAACAGTTGACACACAGCAGTACTGTCAATGTGTTGTCTTAAAGTTGAGGAGAGCATGTCAGAGGACTTACATCCCTATATACGGGCATGGGTGTTTGGATAACCTCATCGATGCAATACAACGTTCAGCAAGTTTGTAAGTAACTTAGAAAAAGAAATATGCTTTTTTGGTGAACATATAAACACTTGAAAAACAAAAACGATACGGTACGGTGTGGTTTATACTGATAAATTTTCTCTACAGAAAAGAAGACCACCTTTTGCAGTAAAAGTACATTCTCTTGTTTGGAATTTGAAAGCAAACGAAACCAAGTGACAACTCCTTTCAGCAGTGTTAGAAAGAGCGGGGTAGATTTTTTTTAGCAGTGCAAAGTATTAAAGCAATATTTCTTCCCTTCACACAGTAAAACGCTTTTACTTTAAAAGGGAGAACGAATTCAGAAGTGCAACAACCGCATTGATCAGTACTGGTTATCGAAACAGACAAACAACAAAGATTTTTTACAAGCGTTTTCGTTAAAAGTTCATAAAATCCTCTTCAAATCCTTGTGAGACGGTGGAACAACATTTTAATCCTATTATTCATTAAGGAAAAAAAGTCCAAAAATATTCAGCTGTGTCGGAAAATTGAAAACGTGGGCTGTCTCTCAATCATAATGTACATGACACCGACGTGATTGGAAAATAAAAATTCTAGTGTAATGACTGGAAGGTTTTAGCATTTACATCAATCAAAATATATTGAAGGGTTAGTATTTGACAATCTGTAACACTTTCGTTAAATTCTTCTTCAAACACGATTACGGTTCTTTACCGTGGTAAAATGCTTACCCTGCCAGGTGCCCCCTTTCAAAATACTTTTAAAATGAATACATAAATAGAAATTAAAAACAGGCGATCTCAAAACATTCAGCATCTCGAAATATTAGAAATTGCTTCCTTTATGAGGCACATCCCAGAGTTTGAAACCAGAGCTAAAACCTTTAACATGACTACAAGAGCTGCTCATCTGATTGCTCTTGCAATCTGACAAGCAGGTTCTTTCCTTCAAGTTCTTTCGTGAAATAAACCCAGTGGCTGAGAACTTGAAGTCTTGGAAAAAAAAGTGGTGTACACAAATCAGTTCTTGCCACCTTCTGATGGCTGCGGGGGTAACAGTGAGTATTCCATATCGTGTATGAGTCTTGGAATGGTGCTTTTTTCGCTACCACCGACAAAGCTTTCATCATCATCTGACAGTGTGGGTGACAATTACAAATCAAGGGGGAAATAAATGGTAAGTTGTGTCTGTAACTCTGCATCGTAACACCATTTAAAAAGCTGTACAAATTGCACCTTAATCAAAACCAAAATCGACCACCCCCCCATAAAGAAAAACAGCGATTAAAAAAAAATTAACAAAACTCCCCAAGGTTCCAGATTAGCGACTGCATCTAGGTAGGTCGATTTACCGCGAGGGATAGTCTATCCATTAAATTTAGTACAGAGCGGTGGGAATAAATCCTTCACAAGAGGACAAACGTGCACTTTTTTAACTTCTCAAAAGATTCAGATTTCCGAGCAATGTCTATGAAAAACTGTTCCTCATTTCCTGCAAAAAGAAGCTGACTAAAACGAACGTGCCAGAAGTATAGCTCTTCTACAACACTCGAGAAGAAAAATCATCCAGTACAAGGACTGAAATAAGTCCTACGTGGGGCTAACCCCCTCCCCCGCCCAGAGTCCTGACAAGTCAGTCACTGAACTGCCCAAATCAGCCTAGTGAATACACCACACCGATAATTCTGTACAGCCTTTTTTTTTTTTTTAGGAAACAAGAATTTCAACACATAATCACATGATCAGCAAACTGCGACGGCCATCACACCTTTTTGCGATGGAGTGACAAGTGAAATACTGTTCTTTCAAGCACTTTTTTCGTTCAAGAAATCAGTAAATCAACAATGACTAATGTATAATATATTAAATTTGTGTTTTGGTACACATAACAGAACCAACACAGCTTTAGACTAGTTATTTAATCAACTGCGACAGCGGGCAATAGAACTGACCGAGCAAAACTAGATTAACAGTTCTGTAAAGTGAATACAGACTTCCTCACAGATAAAATATATTGTTATTATCCACAGTGCTATATCCAGCTTCTCCTGAATGTCATTTTGCAACATTTTCAAAGCAATACTTGTGCAACATACTTAGCCGTGGGACATCGCCATTAACACAAAACAATTCATTTTAACCTTTGCTATTCACATGCACATGTTTCAGTTCTTTTTGATGATTTTGTTGTTTGTTTTTTTTTCCCCAAGAACGATCAACTACAGAATACAGCCATTTAATGACATGGATGGGACCACAGTTTCCAACAAAGTCTCAGTATTCCTAACATAATCTCTTCTTTTTTTTTTTAAATGGTAGTTTTAATTTGTACATTCCGGTGGTTTTCAACCTTAAACTGCTATAGTTCATTTACAAGAAACAGCTAATATGACTACCATCATTAACATTTTGTATACTATGTACATTTTTAAACTTTTCAGTAGATTCCACACAAAAATGGCTTTGAAATTTATTCCTGAACCTACACACAACAAAACAAAAAAAACCACCCAAAAAGATAAACCCCCCTCAATTTCGTCCACCCATTTGCCCATCAGAGCGCTGCGTCCTTCCCACTACTCGATAATTTGATTATCGTATTTCGTCCTGCCTCGTGACTATCATTACACAATTTACATCTTTGGTACACTGCAAACTGGCTGGACGCGGACCACCGTAACACTATTGCATAGACAAAAACAGCAAAGCCTCCGCAAGGTTAATCACTGGTGAGGCGGGCTCGTGCATGGCCCGGTCAAAACACAAGACCAACGCTGCCTTGACCGGGCCAAACTCCAGGACAATCTTGGTGATCGTACTTTGCCCCAATCTCATTCCCTACCCTATTTCTGTCCTGGCCTGCTCTCTTCAATACACAAATCTATATACATGTAGTAATTACAAACAGCCTGTTTTTTTTTTTTTTAACAAATGAGACACAGAATTTAAAAAAGCGGAAAAAAGCCAAGAATGAAAAAGCAGTAAGCACTGTTAGGAACTGGCAATGCAAAATTATAAGATCAGTTTATGCTTTGTTTCTCTCAAATATAATTTAAGCCGTAAAAACAAGGAAACTTAACTAAATACTCCTATGGAAGTTCATTCTCTACACAAGCAGCAAACTGAACCTAGCATGACTACCTTAAACTTGGAGATTACTTCCCACAAAATGGCAAGAACACATAGTTGAAGCCATCGTGTTAGTAACAGGCATTACCTTCCACACTCTTATAATGTGATTCCGTCAAGATGCAAATATAAATACACAAAATCTGGTATCGCTGAGCATGGCTAAGGTCTGAGGGATATGGTCTCATTTAGACACGCCTACTTCTACCCAATATCTGAAGGGCCCTCAACGATCTATTGGTAACTCTGAGTAGCCTCATTTTCCATGTATCAGTCTGCAATCCCAACACATTTTACATCATAACTAAGAACATTACAAGTACAGCCTACTGGTTTTCATCTTGTCACTGCTTGTAGGGCTGGGCGGTCAGGTTTTGGTCTGACAACTCAGTGCAGTGCACCGTCTGCGGCAGCAGACTGGACAACCCAGCAGAGTCCACCTTTGTGAAAACGTGACGTAACTTGTCTGCAAAGCTTGCCTTGCCTTCAGGCAATCACCGGCCAGTTGCCGACTGTAAAGATCGCCTTCTGCAAATGTGGAGTTTTCTCGATGCCATCCAAGTTGGCCCCCCCACCCTTTTCAGCGCTGTCAGAAGAATCCATCCAACGAGTGGGGCGGTCTCTTGCAGCGTCGTTTGCCGTGTCCTTCCTCCAATAAATAGGTCAGATCAACAGCTGCAACACAGAAGAGAGTTTCAGGTGTCAAATTGTAAATACAAGTGAAAAGGTATTTGTTAAATTCTATGGTAGCGTATAAAAGCTTCTACATCAATTTTCACAGTGAACTTGTTCTCAGATTTATCCTAGGGCTAACTGTGAAAAAATGGGAAAGTCCACTTTAGACTTTTGCATGGTGTAGGGTGCTGTATCACAGTCTACTGCAAGCCCAATCGCAAATCAATTTGCGAGTTCAGTTACGGGCAGAAGATAATGACCAATGCCTTTGCCACAGTTCATTTAAATAACTTGTGACTTGAGTGGATGACTTGTGACTGACCTAGGACGGACTGGATGGCAAGGTCGTGGAGTGGGCCCCCCAATAAAGAGGAGTAATTAACCTTGACAGCTTCAAGTGTGAAATGACAAAGAACTGTCTTTTGTCTATGATGTTTATCAGCAGCATAGAGTAAACAAATTTTAATTTTACACTACGGATTATTTTTCTTTATTCAATAAAGAAAAATAATCCGTAGTGTAAAATTAAAATTCACATACTGTGAACAGAAAAAGGTACATGTATGCAGTGCGGGAAAATTGTCTTCCCCTTCATATTTCTCATTTCACGTGGTCCTGTTGTAAATCTTGTACCCGTCTGTTAACCTCCTGTTAAATTACAAGTTACTATAGAGAAGTCTTCAACTCGTGTTTCTGCCTGCTACCTACGTTGCTTGCTGGGTAGCTTGGCAAGCAGTCCCAGCAGGAGGCCATTCAGCCGATCCTTCTGGCCAGCCATCCGCTCCGCTTTCTGCTGCTCCATCTGTCGCCTGGCGGCCAGGGACTGCTCCTTCTCCCGCTTCTTGTTGATCTTCTTCTGCTTTTGGTCCTCGTCTACACTGCTAACAGAAAACGGGAGAGACAGGGCGATACAAACTGAGATGGCTGTCCTGTGATCTGGGCAATACGACCCCATGCTCCCCCCGGCGCACAAGGGGCAAAAGGCTGTATCAATTTCAACTCCAGAAAGGAGTCCTTCTCACAAAGACTTGGCCTGCCACTGGAACACCTTCTCAAGCAATGTTGTGCAAATCAACATAGCCTCCAACAGACTGATGAACCCAGAATCAACCCCTCTTGGCTCACCAGTCCATCAAAGTTCAGATGCCAACCTACCTTGAGCAGATGAACAGAGCTACAGACAAGACAAAGTGGTCTGCCAATCAGGGAAGACTTGGGCCAAGCTCAATCAGTGACCATTTTGTTGATTTTGTCTGGTAAACCATGCACAAATTGCGTCTTGGGTGCCAGGAAAAATTGGCCAGTGGTTAACGGTCACTGGCTTAACTTGGCATGGGTTTTCTCCGAAAACAATGCTTGTTTCACTCGGTTTACAAGGACAATAGCTCATCACTATTGAGAGAAACAAAAAATGCAGTGAATATATGCCCATGCAATTTTTCTCCTTTCTCTTCAATCATGCACATCGAATTTTAGATGACGCATGATTTCCCGTCTGTTCAATTGGCATACATCAGTGTTTGCATCTGAACACCTGTTCCTCCCGAATCACCACATTTTTACAAAAATCTGCCACTAGTTTGAAAACCTGTACCTGCTGGCGTTACTCTTAGCCGACTTGACCTTGCTCCTCTGCTGTTGTTTGCCACCGGCGGCGGCATACTGTGATGCCCCCTGGGAGTCGTCACCCCCTCTGTCGTGTTGCCCCTCCCCTTCCTCCCTCTCTGACTTGTCCTTGCTGCACGTGGTGCTGTGGAGACAGGGATCAAAATGAGATTTCAGCAGGCGACAAAAAGTGACAACTTAGTAGTGAGGATGAGCCGGTCAAAAGCGAGTCACAAGAACGGCGATGATGAGTTATCTGCCACAAAACCCCAGGCGACGTTCGGTGAACCCAAGGAACCACCGCAGCACCACCTCCACTGTTTCACTTTGTTCCAAAGTTGAATTTTACATATTTGTTTCGTACTTTTCCTTCAAAATTTGACGGTCAGATGAAGTACATCTGTGGGAATGACAGAGTACTCTGATGGAAAACTCTACAGGACAAAGAAATATTCCCGTCTAATGACTTACCGGCCACCATAACCCCTCTTGAAATGCTCTGGTACATGGTGTGGCTGGAACACAAACACAAACACAAAATTTATCACACACACGGATCCACACGGATTTTTCCCTGTGATAGACCGATCTGCCTGTAATCTCCTAGACACGCCTAAGGCATGTTTGGTTTCTTGCTGTAGAAAAAGGGAGAAACAATCTTGATCCATTGCTGTTTGTGCAGTGGCATTTTTAGTGTTTATTGAGCAGTTGCCAATCAGTTCAGTTATAAGTTTTTAAGTCTATTCCAGGTGCAACTTTTTCACCTCGTAAAGACCTGAGAAAACAGAATGTGAATCTATGATGCAAAAAAAACATAACCAAGCAAAATACAAACTCTTAACTCTAACCAAGCTCATCAAGCTTTCAAAACTTTCTGTTCATCAGTCTTGAGTTTATGTACTCAATAGAAAGATCCCATGAAATTCCATTTTTGCCTTATTTTCTGATTTTTTTTGGAAAGTGCACAATGATCTCGTTTAAAATGTGCCCAAAAATAAAGACAGAATGTTTACTAACTTGTAATTAGGCATGTGAGTAAGTGGAGGTAATAATGATTTATCATAATTTATAAACTTTAACCATTTGCCGCCGGGGACTCAGGTTTCAGGCACCCTGTGTTTATACACGTGGCCGGGGTCTCCAAAATCGGACAAAGGGAACAGGGCCTGTAACAAAAGACCATACTCGGAACAAAAGACCAGGCTGCTGAGCATTACCGACATTTCTTCACTCTCAAAAGTGGAGACAATCCAGCCTTGTTTTGAAATAGTATACTGCGGTTTGGGGCATTTCGTGTGAGCGGATTACCACCGGGGACAAAAGTGCTCCACCACCGCAGCGATCAGCCACACAGCACCGCTGCACGCTAATCTGGCCCCTATCGAAAAGAGGTCAGCAGCGCACAGTGCCAGGTTCGTGAACAAAGAACGTTACATAACACCACACAATCTGGGCTCTTTTTACAAGGCTGCAGCCCTGGCTGAAATATTCGGGCGTCAATAGATTTTGTCTGTCAGACTAGAGTGGCCACCAGACAGTAATTCGTGTGAGTGTAAACGTCCATTAATTGAAATGATGAATTTTGACGAATTTTGAAAACTGAAAATCTTGAAAAAGTCCCGATTATGTGCACTGCATTTTACAAACCACCCGGCAGCAAGTGGTTAAAGAAAGATTTTCTGAGATTTGTTCATGCGCACTACATGTACTTTAGGGAAACTCAGCTGAATTTGTGCCAAATTTCTTGATGCCAAGGCTTTTGAACTTTGCACTAAATTACACGATTGAAATTGTTCACAAAGGTTCAACATGAAGTATTATGAAGGTGATAGTGCCATTTTTTGTTTTTGAAGTTTTTCAACAAAGAGGTATGGCAACATTGCCTGAGGAAAGTTGAGGGAAAGGTCAAAGTGCACCACGTCAGAGAACTCCACTGGAATTGAGCAATACCTCTGGCCTGTCACTCTCTAGCAACCCCTCGGTCTGGTTCTTCTCAGGCCCAGCCACATTCGGGTCGGCACTACACCACCCAAGTTTGTCATCGCATTACCGCCTTGCCCTCAAGGGATGGATAACACGGAGCTTTCCCCTGAACATCCCTCCCCCTCCCCCAAGACGTGTCCAAGTAGGGAATGGAAGCGGAAGTCGGGGGCGGCTGTATGGACTCTCTCAATTAACTGCCTCGGGTTTGGCAATGTTATTAAATGTCATGCTCCTTATGTACAGGTGTGTTCACTTTCAAGTCTTTTAAAGGTAGAGAGGTCCAATATGCTTTGAATTTATCATGTTAATGGTAACGGAATGTTAAAATCATGTATTTCTCCAGTAAAAGGGAAGGATAAACTTATGTCATTTGACTATGAAATGGTGTCCACCATGGTTCTAGTTTAAACAGGAATTAGCTTCAACAATGACAGCAGTGATTCATTGGTTACACTGCAATTTTGCTGTTGGCTGCATTGCAAAATTTCAAATCAAGATTAATATACTTAATTCTAGGTTTGCATTATCTTGGTTGGTTTCTGTGAGACAAGGAATAACAAGGCCTGGTTTAAAACCTAGATTCCAATTTTAAAAGTGTAGAGATTCACTAATTACAGAGTCAAATGCATGAGACAAATCCTGAGATTACAAACAGCCTAAGAATGCATAAAATCAAGACTGTATAAATCTGTTGTCGACTGCTTATTACCTTTCAGTGATTGGGTACAATAGAATGAGCTGGATTTAATCATAACCATCTCATCACAAGTAAAGAAGGTGAAGCACAAATTGATATCAATGCTTGGATTTCATCATGATCCTTATTAACTCCATTTCTCTATGTTCTCAAGACCTTCCTGAATCCTACAAAATCCTCCACTATGTGGCAAACCAATGACATTTTCTTGGCACTTAACCTTTCCATGGACACCAAGCCTCAATTCTTTAGAATCTCCCCCCTCCCCGAGACTTCCTGTAGAATGTTGGACCCCCGCAGGACGAAGGGTCTGGGAGGGTTAAGGTCAAAGCCTGGACTCACCGAGTAGTCTCTCTTGGGCATCAGCTTCTTGTCAAACTTGTCAAAGGCGTAGGACTTGGTACAGATGGGGTACTTATTCCGGCTGATGGGCGTGAAGAGATGAGCGGTCTTGTCTAGGCGGTACTCGCAGATGTACACGTGCTTCTCCTCAGTTCCCTTTGGCCTCCCTTCAAGGCAGAACACAATATTGACAATGTGTACTGATCCAGCACACAATAAAGTAGTCCTTGGTGCTAAAGGCAATGCATCACTGTTACCCCTGCTCATAGGGCAAATAAGCATTCAACAAAATATGTCAACTCTTTGGGGAGTACACAGCTTGGTTCTGACATTTTGGGTGCATACCGGTTTATCTAAAAATGGCAATCTTTGCCCTCATAGGTACCCATTTTTACGTCTAGTTAGAGAGAGGCAGATTGACAGAAGATTATAATCTAAGGTTACAACATGTTATTAACTACTGGAATAGAGTCCAAAATCCTTTGATCAGGAGTTACAGAATGAAGCAATTAGTCTCCATACAAGGAACGTTTTGAAAGCATTAGGAACACTGAACATAATACTGTGTCCAAATCGTGTGGCTACGGCTGGAAACAGCATGGGTTCCAATGGGAAGCCAGTGACTTATGGTTCAGAAAGGTCCTATTGGTAAGTGCGCTAACACCAGCCGCATGTCGGCTGACCCGGACATGGCCTAATTTCAAAGTAAACGGTACCAATTCAGCAGAGAAGACTGCTGTCTGTATTGCTCATGCTGACTAGGCTTGAAAACAAACCACATGGGTGCAAAACGCACAGGTGCATGTAGGTGTCTAGGTCAATGCCTCCATTGCCTATGATGGTGCAACGGACAGTATGATGACGTGTGACTGCAAACCAACATAATCTTTCATTGGTGGTAAAAGGTAATCTGACATTTAAAAGATTGTGTAGCATATAGATGCAGCTGGACATATGCGTATATCGGAGATCATGCATAAATGTAAAATTGAGTTGAACTTAAAAATATCATCATATGCTAAGTTAACAGTAAAGACACGTTTTGTGTGCAGTGCTCTAGCTGGTATTGCCGCAGCTTCCAACCACCAAGATGGCAGACGAAGGAGTCGTGACATCACCTGCAAACTCTCTGTTATAAACATGTACATCACTGTTGGGCATACCCTTGCAGTAGGTGTAAAGGTCCATGACACAGCAGACTCCCACGATGATCTCCAGCTTAATGATCTCATACAGCGGGACTCGGAAGAGCTCATTCTGGAAGAACTTCCGGGAGGGAGTGTGGTGAGTCTCGTAGGGTCTCAGGAAATGATGGCCGAAGGCAAACTTCTCACCGCTGACAAAAACAATACAAACATTGTCAACCCAGAGTGCCAAAGGGAGATAATGCAAATCAAATGTCACGCAAGTCTTGATATTCTAGAGGGACTGCAGATAAAGGCTTCTTGTAGGATATCTAGGTCAGCGAAGTTGGTGTAGAGAGGTGGTACTGAAGTTTGAGCTCAGTGCTCGAATTTCAGATGGAAATTTGTCAGGTTGCATTTACAGCAGCATTCAGCTCAAATCTGCACACCAAGTAAATACATAAATCCATCAGAATGGGCAGAAATGTCAGGACAAAATGACAATGGCATCCTTAATATTTCACCTACGAGAAAAATTGCAAACTAAGGGCAGCATGATATTCGCAGACCTCAATGAAGCTGTTTTATTTCAGTTAAAGACTGCGGAAATGGTCAGGTGAGGACAGTATCTGTCCCTGAAAATCTCCAATAAAATCTGATTACAATTCCCAGAATCCCTTTTACATCCTGGAACTAAAGTATCTACTGGCTGATTCCCTTTGTCCATCTACTGGTTGCTGGCACAAACCACAATCGACATTTCATTGTGCAATCTCTCTGTCAATGGGGAGAGGGTTATGTGCATGTACATACTGAGTCCCTTGCTGAAAGTGGTAACAATCTCTTAAAAACAAAACCTCAACTTTAATCTTATAACTCTGTTAACGTCCAGGCATTCCCTAAGGAGTGCATGCAATGTCCCTAGCCCCTATCGTTAGATGTTTGAATCTCTGGGCTCACCTTTCCGTCTTCCACAGTTTCTCTACCCGGAATATGTTGAGCTCAGCAGGGTTGACGTCAGCCATAACTTCAGCCGCGGTCTTGATCGTGGACCCATCAGCACTTCGATGTTGGTTATCGTTGGCAAGGTAGACGCAGTAACCTGGTAATGGCCCATGCATACGTTCATCACAAAAGAGTCGATAGAAATCACCGAGCAAAGCAACGTAACAGTACCGTGATTTTATTTGCTTCTTTTTGTGCAATGGTAACAGAGTGTCTAGACCTACTTTATCTCCCAAACCATGCCTTTTACTTGTTAAGCGAATGAAACATTCCAGGAGTACAGTAGTTGTCAAGTCTATCCCAAGTTTGGTCATGATAACAGGGCATGGTCACTGACAAAGATGTGCCTCTGTCACAATTTTTTACAAAATACTCGTGACTTGTTACCAATTTTTTCTAAAATTCCAAATTTTCGTCAATACCGTTTTAACAATCCCGATTACAGATTAATGTAAAAGGAGGTGTTGTCTGGGTCAGCAACTAGGACTGCCAGCAACATTTGTAGCATTTGAAGATAAATGATGACTGCATCAAAAGCCAACATCTAACATCAGCGGCATACTTTGTAAGGTGGGGGGGGCATGGAGGCAGGAGTGCGCAATTTCTCCTGCTTGACACACTGCATGCCGGTTGAAGATTCCGAACAACACTTTCCAGGAATTAAACATCTAACACCCTTCCACTTTCAAAAATATGTCACAGATGAAACCTCCCCCCCCCATCGTGACTCCAAATTCTGGGCGTGCTAACTTCTAACATCCTCCCTCTCCATGTAAAAAAAAGGGTACCTTCTATCTGCCACTGTTTTAAATCACAGGCAGTATCCAAATATTTGCATGTGAAGAGTCTGGTACCTTGTCTGACGGTCAGTGTCTTGTCTCTTTCCAGGCACAGGTAGTAGGTCTGATCAGGCTGTGCAAACTTGGGCTGGGGCACCATGCCGATCTCCTGTCCACGGGGAGAAGACAATGCAATTTAACACACCCACATAACGAATGCCGATTGACTGCAACAACAGGAGAGTAATGTCTCGAGGGCACAGAGAACGAAATGTGTCGTGAACAGGAAATGTGTATTTATGTGAGTTGGCCGAATCGCCGGAGGAATAATTCAAGACAATGTGATAAATGATCCACCAAATCACACTGTAGACCTTGATCAAGATGCTGCCATATTTGTCTTGTTCCATTTAGATCCACTGATAATAGGAATACAACTTCATGTATTGATAAAAGGGAACAGACTATTTTTCATTCCAGTCTCAGTTTGGTTTAATTGCTTTGAATGGTAAAAAAAAAGATGGTTGCCCATGATAGAGGTCAATGGGGATTTATTCAGGCAACGGGTGATCTGTTGAGCACCGATGTCTCTACCTGTGGGTTAAATGGTTGATATTACTTAGCCTAGATCCTTAGAATCCAAAAAAAAAATACATCTTGATAATCCATGAGGAGGTTGTTGGGAGGATTCTGAAGGATTGAGAATGGTAGAGCCCAGCCACTGTTGCCACTGACGACTCTTGTACAATTTTTGCACACACAGAATATGACACTGTCTTCATGCTCAAAGGGAAACTTGGAAGAATTGAGGAATGTTCTGAGCAAACAGGCCGGTGACGTTAAGGTCAAGCAGGGTTTGTGGTGGATTCCACTTTAACTGCAACAGCCTTGATCCTAAAATGGTAGCCTGTTTCCAGAAATGCAGCTTGGCTTCCCCACCATGGAGCTAGCACACCGGATCTCTGAACCCCGATGACTGCCTGACCGAGCAGTGCCCCTCTTGCCTAGACATGACCTCTAGGCCTGGCCAATTACATCATATCTGACCCAGTTGATTGTGTGGTATCAAACATACGTGTAGGCATGCCAATCTAATTTGGTCCACATTCCACTGACACAAATGGAAACAAGACTGTAATAAAGCAGCGCTGTTATCACGGAGGATATCTCCGTGCAGTGAACGGGGGGCATACCTTGGGTACTGGTCGCGGCTGGCAGAGTTCACAGAGATAATGCTCGGCAGGCTCCTTCATGTCAATGCAGTCACAGTGCTGCCATATCTGACAGTGGGAGGGAAAGAAAGGAAATGACAATTCATAAAAACCCTGCATTTGCTCTTAGAGCCACAACGCCAAGACCCTATGTCTCAGAAATGACTGAACTAGCTTGAAGACGTCTTCCAGTGAACACAAAAGTGGATCAGCCTGTATGGGATGCCAAAACTCAGTACATGTACAAGAATTATCAGCCAATGAATTTTTCTCATCTGACATTGTGGGTATTTATTCCTCTAACAAATCTTCCACTCACAAGACCTACATCAAAATACAGCAAGACAGTTGCAAAGTCATAACAAGCAGTTCTTCAAATTCTAAGTTTGAATTTGTCCCTGCCCCCAAAGGCTAAAAGAGTGAGGCATTTTTATTTGAAACCAGAATAATATTGTCCCCAAAAAGTGTTCACCAATTAAACACTTCAACAAATGTAACATTATGAGGTGTGGTCAAAGCAGTGGGAGGGGTGGGGCAGAGGAAGGAGTGAGGAAACAAACACTGTTCATACGGTTGAACGGCCCACACAGACAGGGTGGGGCAGGGCGGGGCAGGGTGGGGCAAAGAAAGGGTTGTGAATACGTACAAAGCACTGTTCACACTGTATCATGAGCCCTTCGTCATTGAACGGCCCACACAGAGAGGGTGGGGCAGGGTGGGGCAAAGAAAGGGTTGTGAATACGTACAAAGCACTGTTCACACTGTATCATGAGCCCTTCATCATTGAGCAGCCCACACAGACAGGGCGGGGCAGGGTGGGGCAGGGTGGGGCAAAGAAAGGGTTGTGAATACGTACAAAGCACTGTTCACACTGTATCATGAGCCCTTCGTCGTTGAACAGCCCACACAGACAGGGCGGGGCAGGGCGGGGCAAAGAAAGGGTTGTGAATACGTACAAAGCACTGTTCACACTGTATCATGAGCCCTTCGTCATTGAACAGCCCACACAGACAGGGCGGGGCAGGGTGGGGCAAAGAAAGGGTTGTGAATACGTACAAAGCACTGTTCACACTGTATCATGAGCCCTTCCTCATTGAACGGCCCACACAGACAGGGCGGGGCAGGGTGGGGCAAAGAAAGGGTTGTGAATACGTACAAAACACTGTTCATACTGTATCATGAGCCCTTCGTCATTGAACAGCCCACACAGACAGGGCGGGGCAGGGTGGGGCAAAGAAAGGGTTGTGAATACGTACAAAGCACTGTTCACACTGTATCATGAGCCCTTCGTCATTGAACAGCCCACACAGACAGGGCGGGGCAGGGCAGGGTGGGGCAAAGAAAGGGTTGTGAATACGTACAAAGCACTGTTCACACTGTATCATGAGCCCTTCGTCATTGAACAGCCCACACAGACAGGGCGGGGCAGGGCAGGGTGGGGCAAAGAAAGGGTTGTGAATACGTACAAAGCACTGTTCACACTGTATCATGAGCCCTTCGTCATTGAACAGCCCACACAGACAGCGAATCACCTCCTCCTCTTCTTCCTCCTTGGCTGCTTTGCTGTCTGCAATCAAACAACCGCATCGCATCATTCATGCATTCACAGTAAGTAACGAGATCGGTGCCTGGTAAACAAATCCTTCAAGCCCCCTCCCCACCCAATGAGTTTTTAATAAATCAACGATGTGATTGTACAACCAAATGCTCGTCTGATGCCCATGCAACTTTGCGAGCACCATCCAGCCCTTTTGGTCTCCAATTGCGACATGCGATGACTACTCTTCTGGACAAAGCTAACTTTCAACGAAAAAAAGAAAAGAAAAGAAGTCTTGGAGTAAAAGATGCCATCACTGTAATGCAATACCGAGGCCAAATGCACAAAGCGAAGCCAGCCTGTGATGCAACTAAGTCAGGATTTCAACCTTTCTTACCTTCTTTGTGCTCTTTTTCTTTCTGTGGTTCTCCTAGGATGTCTTCAAAGAACTTAGCATTGTCTACCTTGGCCTTGAGGTAGGCCTTGCGTAGGACAGCAGCATCCTTACCCAACTCAGACTTCTTGCCATGATACTTCTAAAAGAAGGGGGAACATTGCAATAATAAATGCAGCCGATAAATATCAGAAAGATATTTTTCACAGTACACTGAAAGACAGACTTTCATTCTATAAATTTGGGGTCGGACATGTGACACTTTTCCGTACCTATTACACCTGACATGTATACTTTGACAAGGGATACAGGTACATCACTGAAATTGATTTTAATCTATTTTCCAAAAGAAGGGGGGAAAAGCATTGCGATCGTGGGCACAGCTGAGTTTTATTTTAGCAGCTAATTTGCACTAAACCAGGATCGAAAAACTGGTCTGACTTTAAATCAGTTAAAAACATGGACCATATTAAAACAAAGCCCATTAACAAGTCCTATTCCTGCAGTGTGAGAGAAACAAATTCAATTCATATTGATATTTACAGCACTGGCCCAGACCTGTATTGGGACCAGTGCTGGTTCAATTGATGCCTTGCAGCAGGTACTTGGAAATGGTTCCTTGCACATGGCAAGGGACCACTGAAAAACGTGAAGTGCAACCCTTCTATACACAAGAATACCGGTACCTGAGTCACCACTGTAATGCTGCAAGACGGAGCAGAATTGAAATATCGCAGTTGACACACCTCAACCTTGGCATTTTGGACAGTGCAACATGGCCTCTGTTACTTTGGATTATTTTTCTGTCGGCCAAGGACATCTTCCCTCACTTGTCTCCCTAACAAACACATCCCTCACACTCTTAATTGACTTGACGCACTGACGATGATGAGACTTCCTGCTAGAGGAGTGTGTCCTCATCCCGTCACTCAACTGTACTGTACAGGAAATGCATCTCGACTTGAACAGGGGTCAAACACAGGGCAGCATGATTGAGACAAATGGCTAATATGTACACCGTGTGAAAGACTGTTCACTGCCATAAAACAGCTCATTACTCGAGAGTCTTTCAATTGACAATGAAATCGCCATACAGACCACAGATTCCTGTGGCTTTTTTTAAGCCTTTGATCAATAAGTGTCACTTGATGGTAATTTATCTGTAAGTCACGGCTCAAGAGGATGGGTTGAGTAATGTGAATCCTTCACATAAAAAGGGACTTCCCCTCTCTCTCTTCACCTCTCCTAAAGGTCAAAGGTCATCTGCTGTAGCACTATCCATTCTCAGAGCGCATTTGCATGTAAACCCTAGCCTTACCTTCGCCAACCAGAGGTGTGATGGAAATAACAAACATTCATTGACAGCCCTATTGTACGATTTGCACCTATGGGCTTGATGTCATTAAATTGCAAGATACAGCTTGACTATGGCACAGGAAAACTTTTACAACAGTGACACATTAATCAGCTTCTGCACGCCACTGGTTGCACACACATGCACTGTAATGCATGTACAGTACTGTTGGCACAGGGCATGACTTTGTCATTAACACGCGACTGCAACGTCACCACCTGCTCTCAAAACTTGACCCATACGTGACTTCCAAGTCTTGCATTGTACAGTACTGTACATCACTGGCATCGAATATGACTCTGGCAGGCTCACACTGCTGGTACATGTATGTCATAAATGCCATCTCAATGCCATCCAGCCTGACCGCAATATGTGCGCGCGTTGCACTCATGACAAGGCCCACCCACGGGCTAAAAGAGCATAGACACACACTAAACGTGCGAAACCAGGATCGTCCTCAACGCAAGATGATAAGAGCCTTGACACAATGGTTGCTGTGACCTGACTGGAAATGACATTCTATGACCAGATTCGGCCAAAGGGGTCTTAAATACTCCATCTCGGCCACTGTTTTTCACATGCATTGTATATGCTGTGTCAAGAAAACTTCAAAGCTCATTTTGATGCGTCACTGAGTTCACCGTTCCTACAGACGCAGCTCGAGTAATACACTGAAAGTTCCTAATATTTTTGATACGCGTGATTTGTTTAAAGGCCTGAAACCTGAAAGTAATTCTGGTAACTTGGGACTCATTTTGCAGAACTGGGTCATGTACGCTTCACGACTCCCAGTAAGTCATTAGCTGTTATGCTCATGACATCCGCTTTGAGCACCAAGCAACTCTTTTTCGATATCTTTATCATTGCTCCATTAGGACATTCCACAAAAGTGCGTTCAGAAATTGCCTGCGTGGGAGGTCGGTGTCTCAATGGACATATCAAATCACGCACATTTAAGCAGCCATGTAAAAGGTCACAGCCAGGTCAAACAGGGACGCTGAATAACTCCAAAGGGTATGCTTGAACATGAACAACTATAAAATGTGACTGGATCCACGAAATGAGTATTCAGGCCATTTTTTCGTTAGTTTTGTTTTGGTTCATATCAGACAGAGTAAACTGATCTCTTTGTTTTAAGATTTAGTTTTCATGAAAATGGGCAAATGGGTGAAAGGTTCTCATTCATTGACATTGTGGAAAATTCTTTCAAAGGCCTTTACTCAAAAGTGGCTCCGGCAACTTCCGTCTTAATTGGACAGGCTTGCGTTACAAATGAGCTGACATTCTTGGCCTGAAATGTAGTGCTGCAAGTAGGTGCCAAGGTTTGGTTTGGGTTCGGTTCGGACACGGTTCGGAAATTTTTTGCCAAACTTCGGTTTGGTTCGGGTTCAGACATCAGATGTGTACACACATGTACATACATGTACATGTACAATGCACATTGAGACATCAAAGTGCTCGCTACGAACGTACATGCCGTATATAGTACTTCCGTTTGTATGTTCAATTCAAGCAATGAATCTCCTCTCCATCCCATCCACGAGTAACTTCGATGTGAACATAATTTTTTTTCCACACTGTTTCCCCAAACTTTGTTTAGGAGTTAAAATTCCCTAGAAAGTTACCGTCGGAGTGACAGTTTCCGACCGTATATTACAGACCAAAAGCAGTTACGTTTGGACAACGCTTGACTCAACAAAATGATCATAGGATATGTGAAACAGAAAAAATAGCATGCTTAAATGGGAGTTTCCTTCTTTTAAGGATACAAGATAAAATTGGATTTCCAGCAAATTGTGTTGTCGTTTTTTTTCATGAAACAGATTCAACTACCAAACTATGGCTTTCGATGTGTTCGAAGAGCCTTCAGCATTCTTTTCCAGGACGGCGCCCACGTGACCAAAAAGGCGATCTTCCATCTGTCTTTTTCTAACGGAAAACGGCGTTTTGTTGTGAGATTTGCAAACACTTAAAGATCTGACAAAATTCCACTACAATGTATTTACACTACGACTTTGATCAAACATGATCAAATGAAAGGCAAATTAGGCTACCGCTTGAACCAAATCTTGTCATGTGCTGGATTGCTGCACTGGCCTGCCTGGCAAAATCAGTTTTCCCTCTGGAGTTGCCTTTGATCGAGCACGAGTCTGACTATGATCAGCATCCAATCAAAATTAGTTTTGCACGGCCATTTACAACATCATTGGCCTAACATGGAACGTAAGGGCGTGGCTATTGGAGATTGGCAAACATAATGCTAAATTTAAATATACATAAGCACAATTGGATGTAGTGAGAATTTAGACTTGTTGTGTAGCGAAAATGCTGTACGTTGCATGTTCTCGTTTGATGACCAGTGAATTCTCACCACAAGCTTTTTCCAACCATTGCGTGATGCGGGGCCACCGTAAGTGTACTGTGCATGTACGGTGTACATTTATAGTACCTTCCTGATGCATATGTGCTGAGCACTAGTGCATTCTGCACCAGGGCGGCATAACTCATTGTCCATTTTTCATCGTGTTTGCTTTTTTATCAAGTTTTCTTGCATGCATTCTGTGCGCTACTAATGCCATGCCATATCAAAGCCGAACATCAGAACCGACCAGTTTGATTCGGTTCGGTTCGAAAGTGCCATGTTCAATGATTTTTGGTTCGGTTCGGCGGTTCGGCTGCAGCACTTCTGAAATGTCAGTTATGTAGGAACAGTTAAAAAATGTGCCTGGTGCCAATGTGTTATCTAAACTTTGGAAAATGTCAGTGACCAAGCTACTGCAGGAAGACTTAATCCCTAGGTTCTGACATTTGTCGAGAAGACTTTATGGTCCAACTTAATAGGAATACACACACTGCTACAATCCAACTGATGGTGGGCATTCTTCTTCCAGATCAGACGTACAATTAATGCACTCAAAGATGGCCTAAAAATGTAGGGTCAAAAGACGCGCACGGAGCAAAAACACCCACACAGGACAAAAGACTGCCAAGAAATCACCTTATAAATATTTTTGATGCAGTACCCGTTGCTTTTGAATTGAATCAGCAAGCTGAACTGGCAGGTTGGGGGTCGAGCTGTACTAAAGCCACCTTTGCGAGCAAGTGGGACGTTGTGGGTTCAAGTCCCAACCAAGTAAGTTGTTGGAAGTTTTTTCCGTAGGCCCTCGAGAAAACACTGAGTATACAGTTTTATCAAAATACATGGCGACGAGGGGCAAAATTTCCAAAGTAAAAATTAACACTTCTTAATCACACCACTCAATCATAAAAATCTTCTGGCGTTCTCACCTCTGCGTTTCTGAAGACGCGCATGAAGTGTTCGTCAAACTTCTCCACCGTCTTGTAGTAGCCAGACATGATGTGCCTCTCAATGGTGCTCAAGTCAATCGGGTCGGGGATACGCTGGTAGTAGTCTTGGTTCCTGATGTTAAACCAAGTGAAGAAAGAGTGAATTATGTATCTAGTCAGAGTTTGACTGTTGGGACGACAGGGGTATAAAAGGGGCACAACGGTGAAATTTGTTCCTGCATAATTAACGTCTTTACAAAAAAACAACATGAGCCAGTCTCAAGCTACATGAATCGAGTGTAATAATATTGCACGTAGACAGGCAGTGTGTGGCTCTGCACAGGTAGGACAAGAAGCTGTAAATTAGATGCAAACAAGTGCATATTAAACTCTGGCAAAAAGCCAAGGTTTTGCTGAGCCACTGCGCGAGCTTTGCAGTTCTATAACACCAATCCAAAGATTAAGTTTCTGACTCCGAAAAGCTCTCGGTTTCATTGGCAAGTGAAAATAATGAACACCCCAAAATTCATCAGTTTTGTACACAGTGTAGAAGTCAACCCTTCAAAAATCGTTCCATCTCGAGTAAAGACAGAGGCTGTCAAAGTTAACTACCACAAATGCATTCCTTTGTCATTGTTCCATTTGCTCAGACTTGTGGCTCGACTGATCAAAGAACTAGCCACGGACTCCAACTCTCTTTGCCCTACTTACCTCTTCTTGGACGGCCTGTTCATGAACGGTATGGCCAGGCTCTGCCCGTTGGCATCTCTGTAGGTGCACACCACCGTGTAGATGTCCTTGAAGACCTGGGCAAGTCTGGCCGCCTTTGTGACCTCTTGGTTGACCTCAGCCGCTGCGAGTCGGCGCGTCTTCACCGAGCGGGACGTCTTCAGGGCGGTGAACTGTGCCATGAACACGTCTGGAGAGAAAGCAGTTTGAGACTAGACAAATGGGATCCCTGTGGGAACAGGAATGAGTTTTCAACACGTGGAAAGGGGCTGACCCTGCGTTAAACCCTGACCTGCCTGCATGTCGGCATTTGTTGCCAAGAACCTCCTTGACTTGGGGACTTTTGCAGGAACTCAGTAGCACATTCTTGGCACTCTCAATTCTCGGGGGAATCAACTCCATGTAAACAAACAGTGTCTGGGCTACACCTTTGTTCATGATGCAAACTCTTCCAAAATCTCTAGGTGATTTTTTGGGAAGGTTAACTTTACAGTAAATGCTGCAAGTTAGCTGATAATATACATAAACTCAGACCAGGTAAAGGTAACAAGTGTGACCTTAAATGTTTCTGTCATTTAATACACATACCCATTCGACAAAAACACCTCAAAGTTCCTTACAGAGTCTGGCAGATTACCAAGAAGGAATGTTAAGTGGTGACCTTAGTCAGGTCAAAAAGCTTACAGTAATCTAATCACGGACCTGTTATCAAATGCATAAAAGAATTTGTTCAGAATATTTCCATTACAGCATATTTCCATGTCAGTCCAACAGGTGTCAAAATTACCTTTCTTATTGGTGTCGGGATTGTTGACTTTAACGGAGTTATTCCCCTGCCTGGCCTTCAAGAGTGCCTCTCGGACGCGCTTGACCTTCTCGATGTTCCGCAGAAGAAAAACCCGCCTGTCAGCAATGAGATTCATCTCACGGACAGACATCGGCCGGGGTAACCTCAGCCGTAGGGTCTTTAAGGCACTCAGTTGTTCAGCCACGTTCTCCTGTGAAGTGGCATCAATAACACCAAATGAATGCATACTTGGGGTATTAATGAGTAAATGCAAATTCCTTCCTCTCAACATGAAGGGTATACATGTAGTTGAGTATTCGATTTGGAATATGGAACATGAAAAATTAAGTATGAGTTTTAGTGGCGCCGATATTAAGTGTGGCGGCCAAGTGTGTTTTAGGCACAGAACTTGCAGGTGAGAAAAGAAACAGGAAATTCCATGCTACACAGGAATTAACAAATGATCTTGGAAGTTGTAATGGCATGTGTGGGAAACACAACATGAGGAAAAAGCCCAATTGGGGGAAAAGCCTCATTTCTGTTTTAAGTGCTGGACGAGTGAAATACGTGGGTTAGTACTCAAACTGAACCAGGTGATTGGGCTTGGATGGGTTCACTGGAGAAGATGGGGTGGGGATGTGTGTCTGTCAACCCAGGGGGACCATCCAGAGTTCACTTGCTCACCCGCTTCTTGAGTTGGTTCTGTAACTTCTTCTTGTCCTTGACTGGCCGGCCACACTTCTTGCCCGTCTTCTTGCCCTGATTAGTCTCCTTCTTGACCACACCGTTCAGTTTCTGCGTCTTGCCCCCGATGGTCCTTCTGCAGTTGGCACTCCCGCACATGCACTCTTGCTGTAGTAATCATACAAATAGATAGGTAACTCCAACGTAACTATGAATGCAAAGTTGATAACTGCACTTGATATCTCGGTGGGTAAGGACCATCAGAGACAAAGTTGACGAGGAGATAAGGATTACAAACCAGAAATTCATTTAAAGATGCTGTTCAGATAGGAAGGCCATTTCACATCAAATGACAGCAGTTTACTGACACACATTTCAATGAAATTTGGCTGCTTTGTTGCTCTCATACAAAAATTACACACACAAGAGTGAAAAATTGACATACACAGGACATTAATTCTGTCTGAAGGAAGATGACATCATCAGTCAAATTATGGAAAAATAAAGTCAAGAGTCCTACTGCCACACAGCAAACCGATACTTTAACAAACAAATCTCGACGAGTGCATTTTCACGAACATCTCACCTGGGTTTCGAGGTTGAAGGCGTGGAAGTTGTAGTCATACGTCAGCTCCTGATTGGCCTCGATGTCCCGCAGGGCAAAGAGAGCGATGCGGTACATCCCGCTGACTGACCACTTCTGCATCTCGCAGTTGGGGTCACAGCTGTGGTTGACAAAGCGGCCCTCGTTGCCGTACCGGTACCCGTCGATGACGGTACCCGAGTCCAGGTTGAGGTAGTAGTGGTGCTTCTGGTACTGGTAATCGCTCAGGGCTCGCTTCCATAGCTCCTTAACGCTGATGACCTCCCCCACGTATTCCAGGATGAATTCCCCGCCCTTGATGGGGTGCTTGGTCCGGATTCCCCAGCCCCGATCCTTAGTCTGAGACATGGACCAATGGAAATAGCCGGCATCATCCATTGTCCAGTGAGAATCATTTTTAGAAAACTGTACTTTGGGTACTTCAAATTCTGTTTGAAGCAATTCACAAACTAAAAAGAATTTTTGATGTACAGAATTTCAAATATGGAAGTCATCAAAATAGAATGTGTATAACCCTGAAAAATGCTGAAAAACAGTTTTCAAAAAGAAAAGTTTACCGAGGAAAAAACAAACATACACAATGTATAATGTATAAACTTCAACATTAATTTTTCTTTTTAATGGGTTAGAAATGCGTTGCTGTTTCTTAACAGTCCTTTCTCTGTGTTGTATTTGTAACAGGAATGTGTTGGAACAGCATGGCTCGTTGATTACTGCTTACCATAAATCTTTGCAGTCCTGGCGCCCACTCATGCTTCTGGATTCTCTGGTTACAGCACAATTCCCCGCAGGGACAGGTGCTCGGTGAGCATTCACTCAGGACCATTCTAGAGGGGGCAACGATAAACAAGCCCACCAATCACTGCCACATCAATCACTACCCAATGTCTGACGCAGAGATACACAAATGAGAGGATTTGGCAAAGTGCGACACGGGGACCGAGACCGGGTCCAAATGCAACATCGTGAACAATCTGCCACTGAACGGCTGTACGGCACAAATAGCAAATAGTAATCCACGGAAAAAGTACATGACTCCTGCACTATTTTTCACCGCAATCTCCTGAGGGCAGAGAAAGAATGGGAAACGAGGAGACCCAGAGTAGAGGTTGAATAAATCCCAATTGCTTGAAATCTATTCCTTTATGTAACAATCAGGCACGGACGAGTCAAGTTTTTTACGATAGCACTGCACTTTAAATTCCAGGACTTAGCGTGAACAGCAAAGTCAATTTACAGAAGTGCTCATTCATTTGGTTCACGCTTTTCATTTAATACAGTTAACACTTCCTCTTGAACAAAGCCTATATTATTTCCTAGATATTCTAACCTCCTGTTTGGCATAATGTTGAATTATTTCCCATAGATTCTAATGTTAACAACAGCTTGTTCCTGCACGGAGTTTGTTTTGGTACTCGCTCACCTTTTATTAGTGTTTATCTCTCTTCATTCATTCCCCAAACAAGTTAACTGTGTTAATAAAGTGCTGAACAATTCTTTCAGAAGTTCCTTCTTTCCAAGCCTATTTTCTACTTCTTCTGTAAAGATTTACGATGAAACTTTTTCCCAAGTAAATGTAGATCGAAAAGCACCCATGTGTGTGGGGAATGCCTACATTGCGCACCAAGCACACATGCAGGGCAGCTGCCCAAGGATTGAAAGAAGACTGCATGGCCAGGTAGTCAACGTGCCCCCGCATGTGCCAGTTCAATCCAGTCGTGTTCCGATGCCTCAACAATGCGTAGGAGGCAGAAATCTGATGGGGAGAGCGGAAAAAGCATTTCCCCGAAAAATACCACACACTAGACACCGAGTTGCTTGGAGGACAAATGATGGAATCTGTCAAATGAACTTGACCAACCTGTTGAGGCAGTCGTCGCCACATCCTTTCTGAATTCCATCCTTGGGTCTGCGACAATTACACGAATTCTGCGTGCTACATATGGGCTTCACGTCATAATAGATATCTGTGGGACAAACATGGAAAAAGCCCACAAATTCATTAACCACTATGGGGTCAGAAATTACGCTATTAAAGATGCGTTGACAATTTCTCTATAAAATTAACAAGACAGTAAAACTTAGAAAACCAAAATCAATTCATGGACATAATCTTTATCTTTTTCTACCTAAGAAAATGGGACTTGCTTAGCATTTTCCAAAGAGTACACTGACATCCAACATTAGGAGTAGAAGTACTCATTAAATGTTAATGAATATAACCGATGAAGCTCCGAGCTCTGTCGCCATGGCACCCACACAGGCAGCCACTGCAGTTTCAATCACTCTACGGCTCCCCAAAATGGGCACACCCACGCACCTGCATGTCAACGTGTAAGGCGTGGGATTAGCGTAGAGGCAGGGATGCACATAATGGAGCAGACAAACATCCAAGAACCACTGCCTCATTTCAGAGCAAACAATTTTTTTCACTGAAAATAAAAGGCTTCCTCCCCCCGTCTTCTGTTTAAAGCCAATGCATCATGCCCCAGCACCACCGGCAATGTTCTTAAACATTCACTGCCGTTAGTTAACAAGATCACATCCTACCTTATAATTTGATACTTATCATAATGAGGCACGTACACATACTGTACATCTACTCAGCAAAGACATAAACAGCATTTGGGGGACTATCTGTGAATTTGCCAAAGGTTCTTTTCAGAAGGCAACAAATTTTGACAGGCCTCACTTTCCAAAATGTTCTGCAAATGGAGGGCGGGAGCTTCCATATCTTTTCACTAGATTAATTACTCCAATGTGCGTAACTTCATAGTAGTAACACTATACTGTAAAATATTAGCACTTAACCTTGAAGTAAAATGTCAAACATATGCCGGACACGTCAGAAGCTTTTGTACAAAGCTGTATTTGCGTGCGTGACATTTATGTCCCAATGTTTGTCCAACATTCCCAGCCTTTTTTATCAAACCAGGCAGTAACTTTAAAAGCTTTATTTGAATAGGTAGGGTTTTATCATCCCTCTCATTGTGCCAGATTAAATCTTTTCCATTTGCAATGCCAAGACCAGCCCTGAGGAGAGACCGAGGCTAATTTCCTGGCCCGGGTAATTCAGCACTATTTCCCTGCGTCGCTCGCAACTGTGTGCCAACTTAATCCTCAGTGCTTCAGACCAAAACACACACACACTCCATCTGCGCCGTGATATTTATAGAACGGTGTGGATTCCGTTCTGGAAATTCGGCCCCCATTGGATTACTCATAGCGACACTGTAAAGAAGACTGCTTGGGAAAACAACTCCACAAAAATATTCCCTTTTGTGACTAATGCGAAAGTGAATACATCCACTGTCATTTCTAAAATCATTTTTGTTCATCCAAACATAATGTAGTCATGAGGTACACCATAATGGTTTTCTAAAACTGGTGAAATAGTGGTTAGTACATTAATAACACTGACCAGTGAGTCATTCTGACTCACTCAGCCAAGACACTTTTCCCTCTTGGGCTGTTTTCATGGTCTCTTAATGCACACCTCTCTGATACATGTCCAAATGATCAATATATCAACATGTTCAGGGACAATTTTTCTGTTGCCCTTGATCCCAATCCAAAAACCGTGGACGTAATCATTCACAAGCTGGGCTTAAAATTGGCGGAAGCAGGTGGTTGAAATGAACCTGTTAAACTCCAACCTGCCTCTGCATGGCCTGATGTCATGAGCAACCACTAGTGCCCTTTTTTCAAACTGCTGATGAAAAATTCTGCATCCAGTCTAGAAAATTCAATGCTAAATAGACATTCCTAGGGTAAATTCAAGTCAAAATAAAGACAGGGTAAAGTCCATGTAGGATCTCTGCGGGAATTTATTTCAATACTTGGTCAAAATGGTGTGGAGCTCCAGATTTTTGGGTGGTAACTTGCTCGCACTGATGGAAAAAATTAGAATTTGCCAGCTTGAAGTGAAGCCCTATTTCAAGCACTGTACATTCTTCAAGAACTATTATGCGCTTGGTGTGGCTCCACATTGCAACCACCAGAGTATCACTGGCTGGTGTGAGCAAGCCGTTCCACACATAAACATTGTACAAGTCATGCAAACAGTGCATATTTTGTACAAGTGGTTGGAGTCACAGACCAGTGCAATGTCCTCAAGGCCGAATTCCTTTGGCACTTACTGTTCTTAAGCTTCTTGTACTTTGAAGGATCGCATCTGTTGGCTAGCTTGTTGTGTGCGTGGAGCCACCACAGGTCATAGGGCAACTGGAAATCATCCTCTTCTTCCCAGAATACGGAACCTACAAAGGGCACAAAATGATAACTGGTCAACACGGACTTCTGACATCATGCCCAGAACTTGCCACATGACAAAGACTTTTTTGGGGGGTTTCTGCTTTACTTGTTAATGGTACATGTACTTGCAAAACCTGGATGACGACAACTTGAATAACCATCACAGATACAACTTGTGCATGCAATAATAACTTTTGTCAGTTGTATTTGTCAATTCTACGGGCAATTGTTTTCCATACATGTTCTAATTACAGTGCTGAAATACGCATACAGTAACTGTAGAGAACTGAATACCCACCCTGGACATTCTCAACTTAATGGCTTTGAATAGGAACACTTTACAATATCACTATAAACCATCATGAAGGGGCTCAAACCAACAGAAGTGTAGGACACATTGTGAGCTACATGTATGGTTAGCATAGCGGTACAACACCATTACACAGCAATCAAGAACAGTTCTAAATAATCATGCCTTGTCCATGCTTTCACAATCACATCTTGCAAATTCCCCCTTCTTGTGACAACTGGGACACCACGACCATTTCACCATTTTCGTCTGGTTTGTCAACTCCCATCGAGCTCACTCACTGACCATCCAAGCCACCTTCACGATGCTGTCACTGGTAAAGCTGCATATTATAATCAATACTGACTTGCCCCCTTCTTTAATGTTAAACGCTTGGGGTGCACTGTATCGTGAATCACTCATGTCGTCTCTCCCAAATGCTATGCAGAACAATGGACTCTTTCCAACCCATGCAATCAGTGCACAACATAACACAGAGTCCCGCAAATTGGCTCAAGCAATCGTCATTCTTTACCAGATAAAATTGGTAGAGGGAGCAAGCTGCTCTCTGCTTCGTCCTCTGTCACGCCTGCTTGATCGGTTACCTCATCTTTGCTCTCTTCTTCCGCTGGGGTGGCCAGTCTATAAGAAAAAAACACACGACCCGTGAGCATTTTGAGTCATTCCTGATTGCAAAATTATCATGGAAATGAACAAGACACAGAAGAACAAACTGCTCTAATTAACTTCCACCCACAAAGTCACAACTTTATGCTAAAAATGTCAAACCTGCCCAAATATTGCAGACTCGAGGAGCACATTATACGGAATAAAAACATAGGAGGGAAACTGTTAGAAGTACTTACAAGTTAAGGTCAAGTATTTCTGCACAGAAACACGAACATACAGCTTTGAATTAACGACTAACAATGTCACCTTATATAAAAATTGAAGTCTGAGCACCTCAACAAAAACCACCCCAACGTCATCTGATTCTAATTACATGCATGCTGAACATGGCCTGGACTGCCGTACGCTTACAAGTCAGGCGAATTATGCACGGCAAATGGCACAGGTGAACTACATGTACATGTACATGTACTTCCTAGTCTCACTATCAAATTTTTCCCCAGGGCTCAAAACGTAATCTTGGAAAAGGGAATATTCTGGACGAGAGCTGAAAAAAAACTATCTAGCTTTTATGACCTAGACACACTTGAGTGCCATTAGCATGGGGTTACCACCCCCCTCCCCCACACACTCGTGCCTATCGCACATTTGGCACAATCAATAGGCTTTTAGTGACCGAGAATCAAAGACGAAGGAAGCTGGGAGGCCATTCGGAGCCAACTACGCAATCTATTGATCCCTTTCTCCTCTCTCTGGTCATTGGAGGATCTTCTGGTGCAAGATAAACGCGTGATAATCTTACTTTTTGTGGCCAAAGGGGAGGCTTGGCATATATTTTCTAAACTGCTGTTTTTTTGGCAGTGACGATGCGGCAGGCATTTCATGATCTGCTTGGATGAGACATGGATAGGCCTTTTTCAGAAAAACTTGATGTTTGCTTGACATCGGAGATCTTCCTGTCCGCGAGGTATATGATTAAAGCTATATCTGGCTCCTCTTAAAAGAAAACAGCTGACCGAATTAACATCTACATGTAGATGCTTCTGTCACTACAGGTCAACCTTTCATTGTGTGCCCTCTAAAAAAGGCTCTTATTTTCATAATGAGAGTACCTTTGCATACTGTTTACGATGTGTAAAACTATAGATAAAAAAAAGGGTTTCACAAAATATGCTGGGATGGATTTCTAAATGTGATACTAAATCTAACAATGAGTTGCTATGTTTAAATGCAACTGCCAAAATTGACTATCAAGACATTTACCTAAACAAAGTGTTTAAAGAAAAGTGGGGTCAAACTCATTGACATGTAAGCCCTGATAAAACGCACTCAAAAGAAAATCAAAATTAACTTGAAAAAAGATCTGCAAAATACATGTATCTTGCACAAGCAAATGCCTTTTATAATCCCCTCTTTTGTTTGACTTCTGATCAACTCTCTCAGGTCAGAGCCATCCATCCCCCCTGCCATGAGAATATTTTTAGACTGTCTCCAAGGCAACAGAAATTCCCGCGCTTGTCCCTCGCCACTTTTTCAAAGGTCAATGGTTTCTAGCATGAAAAAAGGTCCCTACAGAAAATAGATATACAAGAAATAAGATCTGTTATGTCAAAATGTGAGGATTCATATTTCAATTGTCACAGGCCCGCATTTAAGAAAGTCACTTCATTGTCTTTTGGAACAAATTCGGATCGAATTATTTCATGCTCTGTTTACAGTTCATGCAGGCTTTCTTGGATTGCAAAATATGTTTACTATTTTGGAACACAGGCTTGGAGCTTGGATCTCTAAGGAAAGTAAATACCGCTAGGCTCTACAGGCCAAATGAACACCGTCGTTCAGCATGTTTAACAAATGCACACAGTGAAGTTTATACGGCACCTTTGATCGCAGCAAAATACTCGTAGTCATGCTCCTTCACATTTCAGAGTGCTCAATAAATAAAGTGGGTGTGTGGAGCACATCTCAAAATGGCCGTCTTGTAAATAACACCCACTGTAATTAGACTCAAGCCCATGTGAAGTAATAGTGGCTGGCCTGTATCATCCTCAACCCTACAAAATCTTCCAAAAAAATCCTACGTGGATTTTGAAGGATCTAAAGGGTAAATTGGGATGATGCTTCCAAAACAAACAGAAAATTGGGTCCTCAAATAAGGCAATTTTTTCTACTTATCCATCCTGCTCCTCCTGGAAAATCTTTTCAAGAAACATGAGCATATTTTCTTGAAAATACCATATCTCTTTCCCTAGAGTCTGTGAGATGCCACAGTTACTCAGGCTTGTCAGAGAACTTCTGGTAAATGACAAATGACAGAATATGAGTCAGGGCCACCAGAGAGTGGAGACCATACTTCAAAAAAGAAAAAAAGGAATTGCGCGAAATATGATGAGTAACTAATGATGATGGTTTATGTGATTGAGCGAGTGATTCCACTGGGCATGAATAAATTTGATAAGATTACTTCTGACGCTGCTCAACTGACGGTCTGGGGGATGTGTACATGTGTATGTGTACAAACACTGTGGGCATGATGCACGACCGGTTATTGTCCTATGGCATTTGATGCTGGTTTCACCCATATTTCCACCGTATGATGGATTGGAGTGTGTCTCCTGTTAGGAGGCTTTGAGTTCTATTGCATTACCCATAAACACATGGACCGGTACCAGTATTTGTTAAATTCACCTCGGGCTATAGTCCTCTTACCACAACCCGGCTTATTGATCTCTGAGCCTCTCTGAAATGGCTCGGAGAGGAAAAGGACTAAGGGTCATGATACAGGAAGTCTGCAAAATCAAACCGCAAAGTGTGGGAGTATTAACACCCACGACAAGTCCAAATATTTCTCAGTGACAAAATGATTTTGAAATGTCTCATTTCCAAGACTTGTTTTCAAGTCTTCTGTCCTCACTTGAGAGTCAAAGGCCAAGGTCAGGCCCTGCATTATGCACGTGGGATCACACTTAAAAAGTTCAAATTGCAAGGGTTTTTTTTGGTTAATGTTGAGTCACAGTCAAGGTTCCCAAACCATTTAATCTATGGAAGAACGATGCTTGATCAATTTCTTGTCTTTAGAAAATTGAAACAGCAGATTGTGATTTTTAGTACAAACAGGTGACAAACAAAGCATCATTTTCGAACTATACGTGCAATTTAGAATCTGTCAAACAGACAAATTAGCTCGTGCCCTTTTCCCATGGTAACATAACATTTATAATGCAGTAAACAAAAACAACAGATTAAAAAGGATCACGCTCTGACAATATTCAACAATAATGAAATTAGTGGTCATTAACCACGAATGAAAGTCTTAAAGAGTGAACATTAGGCATTTGGACATCAATTTAGGCCACAAATAATGACACAAACATCCATTGGCCTTCAAGGCATTATGGGGAAGTGTCGTTACGCAAAATAGGACCAAATCAGGACATTTCTCTGTCCCCACAATGTTTTGGCTCCCCAAAAGTTGGTTTACGACAAGTGCATGTCCCCATAACTACAGAAAAAGTAAGTCTACACCAAGTTTGATGATTTGAGTCCAAGTCCAAGTCAAGGACCATTATTCATCTGTTTTCAATAAGCCCTTAACTGTTGGAAATCATAAGCCTTTTGAGGCAGAGAGTAGGAACATTTTCCCAAGGTGACTTTGGCACTGTGCCTGGCAAGGTACTTGATCTCTCTGACACCACAGCTCTGCTCCTGACCCATAAACAGCTCGTAAACAATGCTAAGGTATCACAGCCAAGATTGGAACTAGCAGGGCCCAGATCCCCGCTGTCATGGCAACCCGGGAGCTAAGTATTACAAATTGAGTGGACATTCCCTGGGTTATTATAGAAAGAGTGTATCATGTTCACGTTTGCATCAGTAATGTGCGCGCTGCATTTGTTAACATTTTGGGGATATGAAACTCAATGAAAGACACAAGTACACTAAATCCTGAGATAAAGGCATGCTAACATTCCTCAAATTTCACAAGGCAATTATACGTTTACTAAAGCCAAGATCTTGCAAAATCCACTAGGGGAATCACGAAGATTTTCTTTCCAAGCTGAGAAAGACATTACCGGGCCACTGTTACATATTCATAGGACTTGATGCTGCTAGAAAGTAAAATGAATGTTCGGGTCCCTAGAGTGGCAACTTTCGGACGATTTAGATAAATCCAAAGTGATGTTGCCGAAGAAGAGAGGTATTTTATAATCTGACATCTAGATAATCACGCAGAATGTTTTTATCTAGACTATTTGTAGTTTTTATTTCAAAGTGTAAATTTGGTAAAAAAAATTTGCCTGTTGAAGTAATCATACATTTTAAAATTCTTTTTACAGTTATGTAAATTGAAAGTTTTGTTAGAAAAATATTAAAAAAACTTATGGTGGTAAGCCCGCAGCCTACATGGAATTTCTGCATACTTTTTTTGTCATTCTTATTTTTACACTTGTCAGCTATAACAAAAGTGGACGGTTCCCCTGTACACATACCCACAGTCTTCTGCTTTCAACATTCAGACATTCTTTAATCACTCAACCGTCAACGAAACAGTGCTGGTGTGTCTTATTAACACGTACAGAGGTAAATCGGATGTTGTCACTTGTTCACTGCTACCAATGTGTGAAGGTAGACGTGCACATTATCACTATCCCATCCTATCGGTAGCGTTAACCATAACCCTCCTCAATCCTTCACCTGTTGGAGGACTGAGGAGTGTTAGTGTTAAAGAAGGTTAGTGAGACAAATTCTCGACCCACCCTTATTTTCGGGACAATATATTAGGAAACACAAATATTTTGGTCGTTCACCTAATTTTTTTAACCTTTTTTTGAAATGTAATCGGAAACACAACTAGTTTTGGGCTTGGCCTAACACTGCCACGGAGTAGTGGAGCACTGTTTAGATTAATACTCACGGATCTATCTTGAAGGTGCTGGAGTAGATGCCTGCTTTCCAGTAGCTCTTCTTGGGGAATGGCCTCTTCTTGCCCTGTTGTCGAGCACAGCCTCTACTGGACGAGACTGTCATGGGAGACTTGGGCCCGCCTAGGGACACTGTGGTTCTGCAGATCGACACCTGGGGTTTGACCTTCTTCATCTTGGAGGCAGAGGAAGGCTGGGGGCTGGTGGCCATTTTGTCTGGGGATTTGCTGTTCAGAGTCGAGGGAGGCATGCAGGGGGTTGGGAATGGAGCTGTGCTCGTGGAGGGCTGTGACGGTAAACTGTGGAATCGCAAGAACATTTTCATGTACAAGATACATACATGTACATGTATCAACTACTGCATATACATGTACAGCTATATAGAGTATAACACAGTATCTCAAGTTGTCTTCATCCGGGGTTTGGATGTTGAGTTAGAGAATTGTGATGCTGTGGAGTTACAGGGAAGAGGAAATGTGATTTTGGGGCACCAACGGACACAACTCTCTTCTCCATTTGTTGCTTATTTTCAATACGATTATATGCACATTCTTCAGTACTGCAAATATGCATCATTTTGTGTGACATGGAAAGTGCACCTGCCATCACGGACGCATCTGACATAAAGGGGTCCTTGTAGTGACACTCTTACTTAGTTGAACTGCATTTGTGAGTATTAGCTGAACAAGTTCATGCTTGTTTCGAGTACAAGCTGGCCTTTGAACTGCACAAACTCTTGTGTGGGCATTAATTCTGGACACTGTAAATATTCATAAATATCTGGGACAGTTTTTCTATTCTATTGGTTGAAACGCATCATGTGGCCGTGTATTAACATTTCATAATGCCCGCCGAGACGTGATAATGCCCGCTGCGTAAATCATGCTCTGGCACATGGATATGAGACAGTTTGATCGAGTCTGATTGGTCAGGAGTCTGTGCACTCGCAATGCACCATGTGCGCCAATTTCATTTAAAAAAGATTCTATTGGACAACTTTCAAAAGGAATGTACCATAAAATGAACGGGGGCGTTCAGAAGGTGAAATCTTTTAGAACAAAATTGTTGGAAATCTATCACTTGTTGACTTCTTTTGACTCTCTGAATTAAAAAGGTATTTATGTATGGGAATAACTATGTGCTTGACCGGTCTTAAACTACACATAACGTTTAAGACCAGCTCGGGAGACTGAACGCTGATAATGCCCGAGCCACAATTAGTCGCGTCCATTCTCCTCAGCCGGTCTTAAATGCATGCTTAAGACTGGTCAAGCACATATTTATTACCTTACTCAAAGTCCTACTGTAGCTATGTGTACAAGGCACTCACCTGATGAGTGAATTATCTGCACAAGTAACAAGAGGCTCCTTCATGAGTTTGCGCTTCTTGAGTGGCTTGGAGGATTCATCCACAGCTGCTGTGTCCAGCGTTCTCTTTAGGACAATCTTTGGCACTTTGCTCATTTGCAGTTTCTTCTTCTGCACCTTCAAAGTTTTCGTCTTGGTGGGATTTTTGGCCACTGTGAATGTCTCCAATTCCAGTGTCTTCGAGTTAATTTCCACAGCACCATCCATAGGTGGGGTATTACTGTTCAACAGCATCCTATCTTGAAGCCTCTCTGTGTTGGTTGAATCAGAGTCTGGGGCACTGTTCTCTTGTTTAGATGCTGTGTCTGATATTGACTGGGTTTGACATGTTTGCGCAGTGCTACCTAGGCTATTTACACTGAGACCCTGTTGAGGAATCACTGAAGGGTTGTCCGTGGTACCTGCGAGGACCAAATCCAGGCATATCTCAACCTTACAGCTCCTCTTGGATGCAGATGTTCCTGCGGATGCATCTCTGGCTTCTTCTACCACTGCTTTGGTCTTGTAGCTTCTCTTCCTTCCTGCTGTTTTGGGTTGCTTGGCCTCACCCCTCTGCTGCTTACTGGTTTGCTTCTTGTTGGTCTTACCTGCTGTCTGCATACCAACTGTGTCTCTACTGTCAGCTACTATTGATTTGGGAGACTGAGAATGACCACTGCCAGTGGCACTACCAGTTCCCTGCGATCCTTCATGTGCCTGTGCTGGGTCGCTGCTAGTTTTCAACCTATCAAAGATGTTATCTGCTAATGCTCCGACCGCACTGACAGGGCCTGGTTCTGGCTTGTGGGACTCTTTCTCGGCTCTACTACCAGGGCCTTTGGAGAGTTTTGGGGAAGCACCCTTTTTGCCTTTGGTGGTCTTTGGTTCACCTCTTCCATCCCCAGATGAACCTGTCTGGATGGAGGCTTTGACAGAATCTACCAGTTTGTCCATGCTAAGTATTCTATCAGACTCCACTACAAGCATATCATTTGTACACGGTCCAACACTTTCGGTACAACATTCACTTCCCTGAATGCACCCACTGGTAGCATCCACCCTAGTCTTGTCTAGTTTTGGTTTCTTCGTTCTTTTCTTCTGCAGCACTGACTCATTCCCTGCTTTGATCTTCTTCTTAGTCTCTTCAGCCAATGGAGAAGCCAGGACCTTTGATCCTTCGGACAGTGTGCAATTTGTGGGTGCTGTGGGAAGTTGCTTTCCTTGTTCTGCCGGCATTTCAGGTGGGTGGCATGTATTTGTGACTTCTTCTTTCTGCTCTAGGATATTATTGTTCTCAACATCTGCAGCAATAGTGCACTCGGCAGATGCATTCCCAACTTTGTTGCTTTGACCGGACTCGCTCATGTCCCCTTCTTTCTGCTGCTGGTTAGCCAAAAGTGCCTCATCTTCAGCCTTCTTTTTCAACACTTCCAGCTTCCTCTTTATGTATGCTTTGGATTTGGACGAAGTGAACCTGGCGGTTCTCTTCTTCCTCCGCCTCTTGACAGGTGACTTTGCATTAGCGGGAACTGCGTCAGATGGTACAGTGGCTTCGGGTAATGAAGACATGCCAAGTTCTGGCTGTGATTTGTGGGGCACAGTGGCCTTCTGGGCAATTTCAGTAACTGCAGATGTTTCTTCCACTTTTAAATTCAGTGAATGTTTACTGAGTCTACTTTCTCCATTTTCCACAGTGTCACAGTCACTGGCGATGCTGGCAGAGTCTGCTATGTAATGAACAGTTCCATCATCCAGGACAGATGAACCACGTTCAGCACTTGGTGTTGGTTGACCACTGCCATCATGTTGATTTGTTGCAATGGAGAGTTGCTGCTCATCCAGTCCACTGTGCAATACATTTTCCTCTTTAGAATCAATACCAGAAGATGGTTTAGTACCACTGGATTTAGCAGCTTTAGTCCTCTTTGACCTTACATTTTTAGATGAAACTTTCCCTGGTGTCCTCCTGTTTGAAGACTGCTCAGTTTCTACCACAGTTGCTGTCTGTTCCCTTTGGTCTGCATCTTCCTGTTTCCTATCATTTGTGACGATTGGTTCAGTTCTCTTATTCCCAAAGGCTGGTGTACATGAAGGAAAGTTCACCTTTGTGCTGAATGAGACCACGTCACTCACTGCAGGATCAAAATCATGAGGGCTAGAATCAGTTTCTTGGCATTCATTGACATCAAGTCTGGATGGTCTGGAGGCAACCTGGGAAGTATTGCATGACACGGTTTCTTGGCTGCCTGAGTTACTTAAGTACTGCTCCCTCTGGTCTTGTCTGTTTTTCTCCTCCCCAACAAAACACTCCCTCTTCTTCTTCTCCTCTTTTTCCTTCCTCTTCTTCTTGCCTGATTTGTGCTTGTTTGTTTTGGAGTGGGGATTACTGAGAACTGTAGCCAGGTAAGATGGTCTTAGGTAACTGCTGTAGTTTGGATTCAACTTGGCAATGGCCGACAGGTGATTCTTAGGTTCTAACTCCTTGTCAGTGGCTTTCGGCATTACCATTGTGATATCATTTATATCTTCCAGATTTTCCAGCTGCAGTGCCCGTAACTCCATGATGACGGCGTCCAACTCAAACACAAAAGCAGGGCTCATTCTGCCGGGCTGTCTCATGAAGCGGTACTTCTTCCGTCTCTTCCTATGTGGACCAAAATGCCAGTTCATCAACTTGCGGTGCTTGTCTTTCTTGCCATAGCTGTAAAGACCATGAGCTGAGGTAGCCAGGGGATGAGTTTCCAGGAGCTCGCTTGACATGTCCGATTCGGTGACAGAAGGTACCGATCGACGCCTGTGCTTGTCCAACACATGCTGATCTGGATTGCTGTTGTTGTCAGTCCCGATGCCACTGTCGCTGAACATTGTTTCCTCACTCATGCAAGTGGTGGCACTCTGAGGTGAGGGTGTCTGCTCCTTATGCTGCTTCTCCTTGGAGCCCTCCATTATCTCTGGACGTATGGGATCAACGTTCAGTGGTCTTTTCTTGGCAGCTTCGTGCAGCGCCTTTACGGGTTCGGCAAAGACGTGTGGCATTTTGGTGGGTGTTCCAAGACACGAGGAGCTGATGGGTGAGACTGGTGCTGATGCCTCTTTGTTGGGACTGCAGGTCTTGCTGGATTTGGAGCTGTCAATCTTTGGAGATCTCTGGAGCTGCTTGCCCTGATGGAGCATGATAGTCTCCTCATCATCATCCTCTTCAATGCCATTTTCAAGGAGCCATTCGCTCATAAGCCTTGCCACACCAGAGCCTGATTTCTTGCCCTTGCCCTTACTTGGAGGACAGGGGGGTGAGGACAAGGGTGACGCAATGGGTTCCTCATCTGGAATGAGGATGTGTAGAGGAGACGTGCTACCCAGTGGTAGTCTAGCCGGTGGTGGATGCAGTCTTTCGGGAATACACTCCTTTAACTTTTCTTTCGTTTTGTGCTTTTTAACCCTTTTGCCTTTCTTCTCTTTTTTACCAATTTTACAAGTCTTTGATCTCTTGTGCAGTTTAGTAGCCACTTGGAGCAGTCCGTCGGTATGCACAATGGTAGAACTCAGTACTTTAGATTTGCAACTCTTGAATTTCCCTGACTTGGACTTCTTGGTAGACTTCTTTGTCTTGGAAACTTTCTTAGGTGTTTTGGTGGCAATTTCCAAGACTGGGGGGATACTGTTTTCCGAGTGGGTATTCAGGGGGAGTTGTGAAGCGACCGGTAGGGGACTCATACACAGGTCCAGCTTTTTCTTGGACTTTGCCTTGGAAGTCTTCTCTCTGATGGCTTTCTCTTTTGGCACTGCTGCAGTGGATTTCATCTTTGGTTTGGATTTGGTTGGTTTGGGCGACAGACAAGATTTGCCGGTGGCAGGGTGGGTCTTGGAAGATGGAGAAGTAATGGCGAGGGAACTCAACTTGGGGTCATTGTCCTTCTCTTTGCTTTTGCTCTTAACCTTCTTTGGTTTCTTAACTGCATGATCAGCTGCAACCATCACATTCACTTTGGACAGGTCCACTGAAATGGGCAGACTTTTGCTCTTTTTCTTACTACCTTTGCCTTTAGCCTTTGCACCCGATTCCAAAACATCTAATGACTGCTTGCTTTTTCGTGTTTTAGTTGGTTTCACCACAGCTTCGCTACCCTTCGATTTTGACTTAATGCTTCTCTTGGGAATTTCTGAGATCCCTTTTTCCTTTCCAATTCCTGTTTTACTCTGTATTGTAGTAACTTTGGAATTTCTGCTCCCAGCTGGTTTTGTTGGTTTATCTGGACCAACATGAGACAGGTCTTTAACACTTGTGGAGAGTTTGGCTTTCTGGACAGACAATTTAGTTTTGTTTGGGCTACTGAGATTTTGTTCTTTAGCAGGTTTTTTGCAACACGCAGTGTTCCTTTTGTCCACTTCAGCCATTGGTCCATCTGCAGTTCTAGATTTAGGAGACTTAGTGCTGGTCTTTGCAACACTTGGTGATTTAGAGCAACTGTTTACTGCGATCACTGGGCTCGGTTTGGAGGGGGTAGCTTTGGACTTTGCCTTCTTGGACTTTTGGCAAGCTTTTACGGCTTTTGGTTGTGACTTTGGTGAGGTGGTTTGCTTAGCTTTTGGGCTGTAACCCGAATGGACAGTGTACTGGGATTCAGACACAACCACGGCCAATGAAATGGCTTTGCTGTCCACCTCCTGTTCATCACCGGTAAGATTTGACAAGTCTGATTCCTTCTCCATGACAGCGTCAGCTCCAAAATTGTGCGAGTAGGAGCGGTATCCAAAATCCAGTGTCTCATTTGGAGGATTTGAAGAGTCCAACGCTGTGTCTTGACCATCCTCCATTTCCATAACTTCTACTACCATCTGTATTCCAGTCGGAGGAACATGAATATCGGGCTGCTGGGCTATTTCACTGGTTGGCAATTCCATGGCTATTGCATTTTCCGAAGTTCTTCCAGCCATGAGCAATGACTGATCACATTCCTGAGTTCTGTTGACGTTTTCATTCTCCATGCCTGACGCTTCCGACTTGGGCGCAAAACGGCAGTGCAGTCTGTCCTCTGGCTCGAGGTCCACGTCTGCCACACTCAATTCAAAACCCTGCTCGGACACGAACGACGGTGTCAGTGAGTCCACGTCCAAAGCCTGGGCTATTCCCTGAGCAACTGTCGAGTCAGCAAAAGCCTGAAGCAACTCTTCCTCCTCCTGCTTCTGCAGGTACTCTGCAGTGGCTACATCACTGGCTGACTGGCTGCCAATACTCACGCAAGGGTTGACATAGCCATCAGCAGCTCCCTCAACCCTGTTGTTGTTCCCCTCATGTCCCATCGGGCCCACCTGGCCAAAGTTCATCGGTTCGCACATTGAGCTTCCGCTGTTTGCCGGCAGGAAAGCGCCAGAGTCGGCGTGATTGGTCAGCGCCATGAGCGACTCCATGGTTGGGTTTCCGGTGGTCACCTTGGTTGACTTGCTGGTGCTGAGGACAGGAGGTGTTGGTGGTGGGTTGGGCTCTGTTGCTCCTGAATGGCTAGACTTGGCTCCAAACTCAGAGCTGCATTTCTCAGTGTTATCCTGCAAATGGAAAAAAAAAATTATAAGAAACACTACCTGAGTGTTTCACTAGGAAAGTTACCAGTTCTCCTGAACATCGTTCTGAAACATCTTGATTTAATATTAGAGCGGACTTGATCTGACAATCATGAGTCATACTCATGTTTACACAAATGTTATTCCAGAAATACATGTACTACATGTACTAGTCCCTGTCACATATAAAATGTTCTTCAAACATCAAGCAGAACACTGTCAATTCTGAATCATCTTGCGTAAACAACACACTCCCTCAAGGCCCCAAGAACTAATGCCGGTCGTGGCAAAATACTACCACAACATGCACAAGAAAACTGCAGTTTGGAAGCATCCAGAGAAAGTAACAAATGTACACTTCGGTCATTCTATAAATTACATGTAGGGGTCCAATTTTTTCCGTGTTTTGTAAGTTTAAAACACATTTTCTAATTTCCAAGAGTGATGAATGTACATGCACATACATCAACACCCACATGAACAAGCACATGATCACCGTGTACATGTACATGGACACACATGCTCAGTGAACAATTTGCACAATATCTGGAAACTGTCCTCTAAATACATGTACATACACGCAATACAATGTCTTCCTTTTTCCTGCACTGTCATGCCATTCTGGTTTGGAATTCACAAAGTCACTGCGATAATGTACATGTACAGTAGTGCACAGCACATGAGCACATTCAAACGAGATGTTTGAGAGGAAATCCATCAAATACTGTATGATGTAATCGCACACTGTAGCATACATGTACATGTACATGTACTGTAATGATGTTTGTACATGTATGTACAATTCTATTTGGATTTCCATTTCTCAGGGGAAAACATCAGTATTTCAGTGGCAACATAACAGATGTTTCACAAACATCAGGCTATTACACAGAAAAGACACCACGGCATAATGTACATTATATACAGGACACATGCATACCGTACATGTACATGCACATGTCCTGAACTCACAATATGAGCCTAATATGGTCAAACACACACGCAGTCTCTCTATGTGCGTAAATTTCCCCCCAGCCGGCATTCCGCCGAGAGTTTTACAGCATCTTTCCAGCATCATCAATAAGTAAATGAAACGAGTACATTATTGATGTGGACAGATCCAATGCATTTCCCCCAGGCAATCAAGACGCTGCCCAGACAGGGCACAATAATACCCAAATACGCCACGCTCCAACACTTGCCAAGCGTTATATTTAATCATCGGGGCTGCAGCTATTACAGAAGGGAATCAGGAGCTGACCCACATTAATCGTGTTTGGAGCCGCGCCGTTGTATTCAAATTTTTCAGATATCCAGCTTTTCCAGACCTACATGTAGATCCTGTAAAAATGTGTAGATGTGTAAGTGTACAATTGTGTGTGTGCCAATGTGGCTGAAAACTGAACGAATTTGATGATGAGAGCGAATTTCATTAGGTAATAACAGAATTTCAAATAATGGGTAATAAATCACTAAGTACATAAATTTACGTGTAAATCAAACATCATCAGCCTAAATGTTAATGCACCTTGATATTTTGCAAGAAAATCATTTCTTTTCCTTGAATGATTTTTCTTCTTGTAAAATAAAGATATTACATGTACATCCATATATCCTTCATTTTGAAGAGCCAATCATGCCGTTTCACGGGATCATCTGAAAAATACCTAGATATCCTGTCCCCCTTTTCAGTGTTAAAACCAAAGTTGTTAACGCTGTCATGGTACCAGTGGCAGCATAAAGGTGCACGACACAGAGTATGGACTGAGCATGTAGTCGGTATCAATGGAGGTTAAAAACCGGTGTACATGTATGTGTGTCTATACTAACTGCAATGTGTCTTTATCACGCATGCATAAACATTATGCATAGTACCGATACTATACATGCGTGTACTCTATACAATGTAATATTCTCAAATTCAATACCAGATAATTTGTCTCAAAAAGGCTAAATGTACTGTACTTGACCAGACAAGCCAATTGTGAATGCCAGAATGCAGACCACACACACTGATCAACATGTACAGTAAAAGACTCCAAATCCAAGTTCATTATGAATGACTCACTGCTCAGAATTAAGGTGTCTACTCAAAGAACATAATACACATATACAGTATGTCTACATTTTGTTGTCTTCGGCAGTTTGTGCATCCAGCAACATGTACAACAAATCTGAGATTTGCTTTGAAGGAAAAACAACAAATAAATATGCACAGATATCAGCACATGTACATGTACATTATAAAGAAGTACATTTCATACCGTTATTTGTGTTGGTGGCTGTAAGCACATCTGAAAATGGGCTTACTAGTCACTGATGCTTGTCTTAAATATCCATGTAATCTCTAATGAGGCCATTCACTTGTAATTAAGTATACAAGTACCTCAGGCTCAGGGGTGAGATTAATCAATAATAAAAATAGCTGAAAACAGCTGAAAAGAGGCATAAACAAGCTGAACTGTGACATTCTCGTACATGTATACTTTGGAACACAGCCCGTGAAGAAAAAAAAATTGAAATCCCAAACCCCAAAAAAGCTGAAATCAGCTAAAAAGCTAAAAAATCTCACCCCCGTACCTGTACGACACACAGTCTTCATGTAGCAAAGCAAAGATTTCACATTATCTAGAGAACCGGAAATGCCTCGTCTACACATGCACAGCTAAAACTCAATAAATTATCATCATTCGATACACCGCACTATTTGTTTTTGACAACATTCTAGACAAAAGACCTCAGACTACAAAGTCAAGGTTGTCTGTAGAGTACACATAGGCAGCGCAGATGGTGGTATATGCATGTATATCGGTTTATCCCGTGTTGAGTAGGCTAGCTTAAGCAAGTCAAGCCTATAGCCTGCAAAATGAGGAGGGAGGACGTCAGCCACAACTCCTTTCTGTCCCTGCCAGTGTTTGATTGATGACTAATGAGGGTAAATTCAACCCCAAGTTTATTCACACGTCGCGGGGTCGCAGGCTGGCTGGACATAAAATGTTAAAGCTACTGTAATTACCAGAGAGTGATGTGAGTGCAACACTTGACTGAGTGTCACATATGCTCACAGAAGAAAATTACCTTTCTCCCCCCCCCAAAAAAAAACCCAGCAAAACCACTGTTAACATGCATGCACTTCCCAAATTGTAAAGCTCCACACTGCAGGATTAATTTTCTCGACAGCTGTTTAATTTACTGTAAAAAACTTCTGATTTCTCCCTAAAAAGACGCTCTTCAGCCGACTTTTTTCAAACCCATTATCAAATTGTTTGTTCTGACAGTGCTTAGGGTGCCATGATGTTATGGTGCATCAAGAAACTACTGCAACTTCAATGTAAACTTTGAAAATGAGAAAATGACAAAAGAACCCCCCCCCCAAAAAAAACCCAATCAATTACTGTAGGACAAAATCCATTTCGGAGCACACAGAAGAATAAACACTGGGTTATACATGTACAATGTACCTTACAATGTAACATGTACAATGACAACGTAACATGTCCTGTACAGTGTACCAATACCGGGAGACAGCTGAGACCACCACACCGGTACATACCGGGTACCAGTACGTATGTGAGTGTGAATGCCCAAAATACAGGTACTTGTATCATGTACATGCCTGTACAAGTACATCTGGTCATCAAATTTAACAGCACTTGAATGCTTACTGATACAGAAATTTTGGTAAACAGCACGGGTACCAGTACACTGTACATGTAGTTCTGTGTACATGTACATCCAGTGCCCATGACATATCCATTACATTTTTCACATAAATAATGTTCGGGTGTGTTTGTTCAATTCAGTGAATATCTCCCAGCAATAGGTACATGTACATTGTACAGGTGCTTGTGTGTAAACCACAATCAAGTACAGTAATCCACAATGCATCCATGTAATACATGTACACGCATGCATGTCCATGTCTCTGATCTGAAACTGCCCCTGTGAGCAACACGATGTACATGTACTGTACATGTAAATGTACATGTAAGAGGTTCACTGGCTGTAGTCTAAGGTGAATGTTGAATCGAATGTGCAAATTTGAGCGTCTCTGCGCATTAAGTGTTCAAGTGTACATGTTGATGGTACATGTTAAAATACATGTATGATTTACCACACACACACACTGGTAGGACAATTTTACAGTGTCCAATGCTGTCCAAACAAAGCCACAATCTTCTTGAAGGGCAACCCTCCTCACAAACAATTTTCACAGTCATGAACAAAGCCAACACAGGGGCAACAATGGCCAGACACTGCCAAGTAATTTATGGCACGCTCGGCACCCGGCAACTTGCTCACGCAAGGGATTGACCCCGATATTGCCACTCGCACCGAAGCAGTCAAATGCGTATCTTATCAAATGGGGCCCCTGCTCCCTGGCACATTTCCGGATTCATTTGTGTGGGCTCGGGCAAGCGTGAACCGACATGTGACAGTAGTAATTGCTAATAATATCCAACCGACCCACCCCAACTGCAGGTGCACCGTCAGTGCTGCTTAAAATTTATTCCCACAAGCCCCTCCTGCCCAATTTCTTAGCGACGCCAAAAACACACACACACACAAAAAGAAAATCTCTGCATTTTGGATTCACTCTTGGGTAAACAGTAAAAAATTTAGTCTAGCAAGTACCGGTACGTGTACATGTATTTTGCAGAGTCAATTTGCACACGTGAATGAACAAAAGAATACAAACTACATGTATGATGTGATATGACACATGTACATATAGGTGCATTAAATATAATTTCAACACCTGACATACATGCACATTACATATGCTCATAACGTATATGTACATGTACATATACATGTATATTGCTGAAAATGATATGCAAGGCAGGTTCATGTTTTTATAGTAGCCTATAATGTAACGTACAGGCACGCAGTAATTTATGGCATTTAAATTCTGTGGATAAAGCTCAAGACACAATCTTGGTAACCTCTCGAGATGTACACCTATAGTGTAGTAAAAATTTGTTTCCGTCAATATCTTTTCTTGTTTGAAAACCACATTACACTTTAGTAAAATGTAATTGGAAAGACACTCAAGAAGTCTACTGGTACTGTACATGTACATGGGCAGAAAAATATCACATGTAGAGTAGGCCTATTTGTTCAAGTTCAACTGTGTAAATACCACACATTTCGTGAGCTCTCCATGTGTCATTTATTATAGCCAGGATACATGGCATTTGCACAGGAAACAAAAATTAACCGTTCTACTGTTATTATATAAATCTATATACATGTATCCCTAGTAATGGAGGAGGTACCGTAAAAACAAGTACACACACTCCCGTACTGTAGTTGTGGGGACATATACTCGACATTTTGTTTATTTTGTGTGGACCGAAATCATTGTGGGGAGTCAGAAATGTCCCAACAACTTGGTTCAAATTTCTCTAACAAAAGAACTTGTCCCCTGAACGCAGTGAATGCCTACTCAATGTAATACTTACCGGTACATGTAGATGTACAAAGACAGCGTGCAAATTTAAACAATAAGAAATTGGTGTGAACTGCGTTAAGACTAGAGTAGTCGGAGCATCCCAACAAGCCATCTGTCCAGGGTCATTTCTTTGTTGAGTTGTACAATGTATGTATGTATTGATTTCATCAGCATTATGCCCAGCCAGGCATGGGCACTGCTTGTTGCCCCATTAGGCAGTGTCAACTCCTGGCAAAATCAATGCAGTCATTTGGTGTGAACCACCACTCCATTGTGCCCATTCAATCGTATTGATAGTATGCTAAGTGGGCACCCCAAATTTTCTTGCATGCACACGTATTTATACCCAGGCACAATACTATAAATATCGCGGTCAGTGAGCCTCATGTCCAAGTCAAGGTCTGTGTTTGAATTCTTGTACTGGTTTTGTGGTTTTTTAGATCAGAGAATTCTGCCCAGGGCCAAGATTTAGAGAAGGGGTGTCCACCATTGCTGTCAACTGGATACCAGTTGTGAAGGTTATTACAAAAAATCTGTTTACATACCCCTGTGGTTCAAATAAGTAATCGTTTAAATTCATCTGATGCATGTATGCGTTAGCTGTTCATGGATCAACAGTTACTATTGTACATGTGCTCGCCACTACACCAAGTGACGGCATGGTACACCTCGGCCGGCACAACATTTTTAAGAGGTAAAAAAAAATTTTGAAGTAAACTTTTTTTGAAATTTTCAGCCAACAAAAATGGAGAAGAACTGACCGCAGGTACATGTAAATGATTGTTGTCATACGTTTCACGGATGTGGCGAGAAAATAGCTCATCTTTTTTTCCACACATTTTTGTCTTTAGACAAGTGCACAAAACCAAAACCAGATTAACGTAATCCTGTAGTCCATACGCACTCACACACCCCACAAAATACACGCAGCTGCATTTTTCATAGGTACACATTCCTGTTATTGCACACATTGTGCAGGATAATATTACAACTTGACCTATGAACAACTAATGAACAATACTTCAGGAAATCATTCAACTTGAACCTTGTACAACAGCACCAGGATTAGTCTGAAGATCTGATGACTACTCACATGAGCATGAATGCAAATTCAAGTTTAATTTCTGCCGCTGCTCCTGCTTGAATTTGATTAAGTCGGTAACTTGATACTGACAATTTCAGTAGGTGGCTTGTGCCTACATGTACATTACCGGTATCTACATGTACATGTATGCATTGACCATACATGTGCAGCGTATATATACTGGTACATGTACTGGTACATGACACGTGTGAAAACAAAATCTATTTTGGGTACGGATCTCAACCTCAAGTTTCCAAACCCACTTCCTGAAACTCCAGTTTTTATCTTAATCTCACCATGTTTTTTATGTTCTCTACAACTTCCATCAGTGTTGCTTTAGTTTCATCTACAAAAACAACTGCAAACATGCACCGTACAGTACATGTACAACCCTGGTCTTTTCTGTGCCTTTTCAAAATTTGATATTTGCTAAGTATCGTTACGACAAGTATGAGACAATGCAATTTTCAAGAAGTTCACTTCATTACATACCCGGTACCTGATGTAAAGTTGACCTCCCTCCCCCTTGTAAGTCGTCTTCTGTGTTGTAAGAGTCTTGGGAATTCCGTTCAGATTTTCAGGGATGCTGTAGATATATGTCCCATAGCCTTGGGTATACATGTAAATGGTTTATGTATCAAATGGGAGGGGGGGCCCTTTGTCACATATCGTACTGGGAATCTACACTCTACGCACAATTTCTGTTCAGTTCATCAGTGGAAACCTGGCGTCTGCTTTCGATGCGCATCTTGTGAAAAAAGTAAGTTCACTGCACTTATTGGTACCACTGGTACTTTTAGCGATGGATTACTGATGTCTGACAGTAACATATATGTATATGTTACACGGCCATTTGGATGATTAAATCTGCACTCTGGAGTGGGTACCACAAAGATGGGAATTGCGTGCATGTCAGCTCATATTTGACAGAGACACACAAGCATACAGGTGCATGTCCACGCATCTGCCCAAGCCAAAAGCACTGCTCTCCAAACTTGTCATTCAACATACACGAACAAGTTGACTGCATGGCAGGCAAAATGGAAAAAAAATCTTTGAAAAAGCATTTCTAGGAAGCTGAGTCAGTCAATAATAAGGATCAGAGCTTTCCTGCAACATGTGCTGTAGGTGGAACAAATGCACTGGGTAAACCACCAAGTGCACACACAAGGACAAACGATGCTATTCAAAAAAACACAGAAGCAAATCCCAAGAAAATTTATGGCCCCCCATAAAATACAGGATTCATCATCCCTATTGCCACTGTCAGTACATATACAGGTCTGAAATTGAAAAATCAAGGATGATAAATTTTACCAGCATTTTCCACTGGTCTTACCAATACTAGTACATTGGTAACCAAATAACATGTTTATGTATACCGTACACAAGAGTAAATCTTTTAAACATTTTCTGAACATTTCATGATAAGTTTTTCTAGATGAATATGCTTTATGTCCTGCAAACAAAAGTAAACACTTTCACTTTCATCAGGCAGAAATTTGTTCCCGCATAACAGGTGCATACATGTACATGTGCATGTGCCATATGTGCACACATGTATACTACATACATGCATGATATATATACACGGACAGTAAGTGCAGTCTTTTATTTACTTCCTAATTCAGGATGTGGCAAAAACTATCAGTGACCTGTGCGTCTTTCCAGACAGGACTGGGATCAATACCGGGCAGGTTTACTAAGTACACAGGGTGCGTCGTCGGTTGTTTGGGCACGCACACATTGCACATGTCTTGTCTGACCTTCTGACCTCGGTGCATTCTGGGTAACGGCGTCGTACGGTACCTACTGTGTGTACACAGTCACGCAACGTATGCAATGTGACAGCTTCAATTGTTCAATTTCCGCCCTATGATGTGTCCTTTATAATGGATACATGAAAACCACTCGGAGGATCATTGAACCAACCTGTTGAAAAACATGCACATAAATGACATGTTCCTTACTGCATACTTACTGGGGAAGCACTTACAGATTAGGAATGGGCTCTTTACATGTAGTATTTACCGGAGCTGATAAATGAAATGAAAAAAAATAGGGGGGGTGTACTCTGCAGGTGCATTAATTTTTAAGGAGTGCTTGTTTAAGTTACATTAATTTCTGCATTTTTTTCATTATACAGTACATGTACAACACGTACCCCACAAACAAATTTTTTTCACACGTACTGCTTTCAGAGCCATTTGTAGAATTTGCTGATGGGGGATGAAGCCCTGCACAAGTTTTAAAACATTGTGTAAATAAAAAAAATATGAAGAATCAATACCAAAACAAGAAAGGCTTTAAAACCTGACTCAGGGATGCACAGATCCCATACACCATATGTACTCGTATATACCAGTATATCGACCCATTTCTTTTCCACCATTCCCAATCAATCAACGATACCCAAAACTGGCAAAATCATTTAAACCCATCCCAAATTTGTTTCGTGTTATTTCATGGCATACGTATGTTACCGTATCCTTTTTTTGCAAAATCCTTAGAACATTACCATTATCAAAATCCCTGCTACACGGGCCATGATGTTAAGGCTGTGTCCGAAACGGGCTTCCAGAGCTACGGCTAGGTCTATTGTCTGCGCGTCTCCACGAATCTCCAACGGAGCAAATACCTAGACCTAGCTCCAGACAAGAGATTCGGATGCAGCCTAAATTTTATTTCCGACCGAATTCCTACCACACTCCATATTTCATCTATACCTATACTTACATGTAGCAGACTACCGGTAGTCTACAGTGGCTGTACTGTACCTGGCTAAAGCATGGTCCATAATGGACAGTAGTTAAAAGAAAGATCCGGGTGCACAAGTACATATATGGAAGTGCAGACTGAGGTTGAGGTATTGGTATTTTGCACGTTCATTTTGGCATTCCATCCATTCAGAGCTCCGTTTAGCGGTATGTGTTACGTGTTCGGTTCTTTACAATGAAGGTACTGCATGGTACATACAAATCAGCTGAAGTGAAATTTTTGAGACAATCTCATCACTTTTTTAAAGGAAAAAGCAATGTTTTGTATTTTACAGGATTCCTAACTGAAACTGATGATAGTCTGGTACCAGTACATACAAGCACATGTACCGGTATGTAATATGTACATGTATGTACTGTAAATTTGTGCACATGTACTGTACATTTCACACCTGGCAACGGTGAAATAAAAGAAAAAAATCTCTTCTTAATTTTCCTGTAATTCGAAAAACTACATGTGTTTGAATTCACGACGCTTGACTCACAGGAACACTGTTCATGTATGCACATTCACACTGAAGGTAGACAAAAGTACATGTACATGTACAAAACAAACAAACAACGCCTCACATGTAAGATGTAAGCTCCTACTGGAAGAAAAGTTCAAAACAGAAAAGCACCTTGAAGATGCACATAAAAGTTGAATAATACTGGAAGCTGTCGGTCATGCAGTGTAATAACCGGGTACATGTACCGGTACATGTAGGTATGCATGTACATAATATTCCGGTATATACATGTACGCAGTATATGAGTAATTTCATTCGTAACTTGCTTACCAACTTTAACAGCATTTTTCTTTCATTTATGCATGCTGGTGGTATAAAATGTACACATCCTAAAATGACCGGTTTAATTGAACACTGAAATGCCGACAAGACAAAATTGCATCTCTGTCATGACAGTCCCAGAGGAGAGGGAGTACATGTACATGTATAAGGGGGGCCAAGGTACTACCGGTAAGAGGTATCACTGTCGCATTATGCATGCAGGACAGCACAGGTGAAAATCACACCTCGGTCACGGCCCGATGGAGTGAGCATGGAGCACTGTACATGTACATGTAGGTGACGGTGCACAGAGAGAGAGAGACAGCTAGGGTGGAATGGCGCGGTAAGATTGTCTCAGGGAGATGCCGCTGCTGCAAATGACAGTGTACATGGAAGGAGAGAGAGACAGAGATAGAGTGCGAGCAGTGAAGATTCTTCAGAAATATGACTCATCCCTTGAGATGGAAGCCAATGTTATTTCTCTTAGTCGTGTCTACAGTAGTGGTACCACGTCAGCACTCATCAACCACGGGGTTCATGTCACCCACCAGGCAACTGGATTCATTCAGTCCAATTGACTTTTCAAAAGCACAGGTCATGTGGACTTAAAACCTTATCTGCTATCAACTCTTAATTTTAACATGCATAGTGCTACAACACAATTAGTACATGTACATACATGTACACTGTACATGTACATGTATATAGGTACATGTACATGGTGTACATGTTTACCAAATGCACATCAGTAGATCACAGTCTTTCCAAAAACATTTGGGCTTTAAAATTTATTTCATTGTTGATTATTAATAATTTTAATGTTTGTTTGGAAAACAGTCCCCAGCAAGAATTCCCACAAAACTGCACATGTACATACATGCACAGTTGTGACTGAACACATTACACAGGCAATGCAGGGGTCAAATGTCACCAAAAAACTGAATAAAAACACCCCCCCCCCAAAAAAAAAAACAACAACAGTACCTCACAGGATTTACTAGACCAAAACATGTGAGAAGAGTATATAACACAGTTATGACAGAGCCAAAAGTGATTTGGTGCCCTACCCTACCCTATGGTACCGGTCTTCAAAGTTCTGTAATGCATATCTACATGTATATGAAAGGACCCTTATCTAAAAAAAAATTAGGCTCACACAATGTCTTTCTAATGAAAATTCTGTGATACTTGAATTGAAAGAAGAAAAATAGACTGCCAGGCTTGTGCTAGCATCAACTCATCTAAAAGAATGACAGTAAACCCAGAGGCTTGGGTCCAGTACTGGTAGGTATTTCAAGCCCTCGGTAATTCCCAAAACAAAAGACAAATCATTTATTAAGGTGTCAAATCTACACTTGTGTATATTTTAACATCTCTAATGCCAAGTGTTTGTTTGTGTGTTCCCCTGCTCCCACAGAATTATTCATGAAGCAGGCTTTAAAATCAATATTATTGAAGGACCCGGTAGCTGTCATCTGTGAGCTATAATTTTGGTTTTAATGTTCTTATGTTCTCATTTTCCATTCAACAGTTCCACTGACCACTTTCCACATGCACACATACCGGTAATTAGCCAAACGCACTCTTAGCCTTTATTGAAAAATCTACACGATGTAAAATACCAAGCGATCAGTACCAGTACAATTACCCACACAGCTCCAATCAATACAATTAAATCTCCCCAACAGTTTCTCACCAAGGGACTCCACACTGCTTTATTTAATTACAAATGCTTGCCGGCCAAATTGAGCAAGGCGTAATCACCCGCCATGCCCAGACTGGCATGGCGTCTGCTTGACTTGCTGTGATGGTGTCCTGAGTGGACGGTACCAGTATACAGGTGTACAGTACATGTACATGTACACTGTACATGTAAGCACACAGCATGCTTCACACTGAGAGGTGAGTTGCCCTCTCATACATGTGCTGGGTACTTAAAGTATCACGCTGGTTTCTGCCAAGCACCTTGCACAAAATTGGTGACTACAGTACCAGTACAACTAGTTATTTTTGAGTTACCGGGGGGGTAAATTTAACAATCTTTCACTTTCTAAATGTCTGTTGTCTTCGTTTATTGAACAGGAAAATTACACACTGCATCACTCTGTAATTGAAACAAAAATTATTGGATAAACTCTTGTTCATAAATACATCATGGGGCCTCTGCAAGTGTTTATAAATGCACTGTTTACATACATGTATCGACAGTTTGATGAAATAGTAGTATCGTGGATGCAGTAGAATCTTGCACAGTTACACCATCAGTACTGAACCGGTACCTATGCACACACTTATGCACAATACAGTGCCATACATGTACATGTACATCTGTTAACACTTGTACATGTACCGGTACATATGTACAGGATCACACACGCACTCTTCATTTATACATCCTTTCACATTGTACATGTATGTTACCACACTGTACTGGTATGTTAAAACAAGTACTAGATGCACTTGAAGGAAAAGAATATGACAGTGCACAGCAGTCGCATTATTTAGCGTCAACAAGTGTCAATACACACAAGTGTAGCATTGACAAAGCGTCAATTCCTTGAAAATATTCTCTAAAGATTTAGAAGTAGTTTTATCAAATTTATCATATGAGTATTTTACAGATTCCAACATCTGTCACTGTATAGGCCTAAGTGAAACAGCGAATTTGCTTCCAGATTCTCGCGGGAAAACAAAAATTCTTCGTGATGAGTGGGAGGTCGCCATCTTTCTTTTCTCTGCCATCCAGGCCAAAACAGGATGGTGGCCGGTCAGGCTGCACGAGCAGGCCCAAATTTGTCTCTCCAATTTCCACACTCAAATATAATTTTCAATAATGAGATACACCGAATATGATATACATGCATGTACGGGTAGGAGCCTTATAAATATCTTAATATATAATTTTTGCATAAATATGCTTGAATAACTTGTTAACGCTTTGTTGACGCTAAATGGCATGACCTGTTTACAATAATTTATCAGTGATAAGCCTAATTTCTTCTTTAAAAAGGAAGAAAAGCCCGACACTGATCATTACATGTACATGTATCCGTGCCAACACTTAAGTTCACTGTCAACACTCCTGCCTAAGAGGAAGTTAAAGTGCCAATGTAATGGTGAACACTCAATTACATAAAGAACAGTGCTACTTACAGGCACATGTACAATGTAGAACCCTGCAACACTCAAACATCATCATCAAACAATCCTAACAGCAGGTGCTACAAGTATCATGACAAAGCCACAGGCTCCATATCAACAACCACAAGGCAGATAAGTTGAAAACACACATCGCTATCAGGTAACAGACCAGTCAGGTGTGACAACACCTACTTATCATGACAATACTCACACCAAGCATACAAGGAGTAGCTGCTTCAGGAGGTGGAGGTGAAGGGGGGGGGGTTGACAGCACCAGGGTGCCCCCAAACCACACAAAAGCCTGACTGCGTAATGTTGTATCACAGGGCAATCAGCCACAGAGGGAGAAAACGAATTGGGCTTACTTTTATGGTTGTTTTCACAATCTGAAAAGGTGGATTGCTGGATTCTGTGGAGGGGTTCTAGCACACTTCATTTGCTTCCACTCACACTCCATTCAAGGGGTAAGCTGCCTTACCATTGTGGCCCACAGGGACGCTCACTTAAATCATAGCCAGACAAAGGAGGGTGAGCTGAACAGCCCACAATAACAGAGGTCATTCCTTCCCCCCTAAAAGTGTTGACGGTTACTGTGCAGTTGTAATGCCCTGTAAAACATGCCCTGTTTGTTAATGCCCTATTATTAAATGCAAACATGTGCCTCACACAAGGGGCACTTCTAAAGAGCAAACCTTCCTCATCAATAAATCGCTACTCTGGCTACTTCAACATGTGGTTAATTCCAAGCTGGAATCTCCAAAGACTTCTAGAGTGTCATGAGTGTGGGCCTGCACAATTCAGTGATCATTCTTTATGCAACGAGCATGTACTCTGTACACTACACTGGCCATTTTATGGCCAATTTTTATCTACAATTAGTGAATTGGGCTCACCTGGCCCTCACAGTATCACACAATAATAGACAATTGACATGACTGCAGTGTCATAAAATGTAACATGAAATCAGATGGTTACATATAAATTTTGAAGGCACACTGGTCCACCACTGTACTTATCAAAACTACTGGTAGGTCATAAACCTGGATTTTATTCAAACTGTACTTACTCAATGTATCCTTCCCTTTCATTACAAACACATCTGTGACAAAATAACAAGGCAGGTGACATGCTATCACGCCCATAATCAAATTATGGCTTTTCTTCATTTATCCATGAGTCATACATATTTTGGCAAGTTGCCTTCAGACTTTGCAGCCACTGAACTGTTCTGAGGTCCCATGCGGTTTATTTGGCTCTCTGTGGACCTGGTTCTTTGAACTGTATGTAAGAAGCCTCACCAGAGCACGTACTGGTACACTCCGAACAGAAACTTTGCTCCAAACAGAAACTGAAATGTCTTGGAATGGGGCCAAAGTTTAACACCCCGGGCTTCACAAACTGGATGGCAAGTATATGGCGGTCCCACCGCATGCTTGCGGTGTAAATCTTCCATAAATCACAGCAGCAAGGGAGGCGGGTGAAAAAAGTCACCTTGACTGTACCTGTGGGTGCAAGGTCAATCCCCCATGATGTAAGGGGACACCTCAGGCAACTGCTTTAACAAGTTTTCGGGGAAACTGTTAACCACTTTCAAACCCCAGAGTAAACAGGAATCAGGGATACTTTACACAGAGCACACAACTGGGAAGTCAGAAAAAAAAGGAGGTAACTCCACGTTGTGCAGTGGTCTGCAACTTCTTGTGACATACAATGTTCAACTGTACCGGTGCATGGGAAGTACAATTACATGTACTGTACTGGTAAAAATATGAGGGCATTAGGCGATCAAAGGAAACCTTGCATGCATGTTATTTGATGTGTTGACAGTTGAAGATTGTCAGCTACTGTGATATGCTACAGTCTCTAAACAAGCATATTGTGCACTGAATTATGAGGCCGAAACGTGTAACAAGTACATGTACCGGTATGTACGTACATGTACATCAGACTGGCCACATGGCCAATTCTCAACCAATGAAATGACACTATCCCATTCCCAGCAAGTGATTAAACAATAGGGTTCGTAAATGTGACGTCACTTCAGTTTAAACCACGCCCGCTGCACACGTGCACTGCACATAGGGTTACCGGTACACGCATTGATCGCCGTTTATGTGGAACCATGAAACCGGAAGTTAAGGCACAACTTCGGCAATCGTCCAATGGGAGCCTGCGAATTGCGGTGCGTCCGCCTTTGTGACGAAGTCACTTATGAACCGGATGCCCGTCTTCATTTAACTTCAGATACTATTACGGGTACATGTTGTTTCAATATTGATTTGCATGATACATGTATTTATGGAAAAAAAAGAGAAAATTACATATGTGTGGACATGTAAATTCTTTCAGGGGCTCGCCTCTTCTTGATTTTGTATGAAATTGATGCAGTACAAATGACCACTACCAACACGTTCTGCATTAAACTGAAGTTAATGATACATGTACAGTACATGTACAGTACCTCCCCTATTTGCATTTGTAATTACATGTAAAGTTATAGTCTCACATTTCTAAAGTTGTTAATAAAACGTATTAAAAATCATCCTCCGTGTTTGATGTGTCCATCAGTAACAAAGCTTTCAAGTCTGAAGCACACATATTGTGACACTGTACATGTACATGTGGGCCACAGTGCAGTTTTTCTAAAAATCGGTCCTTTACACAAGGACATTTACCAGTAACTGTGCAAACCTGAGTTGTGGCCGGATGAAACCCTCGACAACAGGATTAGGATCAAGTACTGATGGAATGTCTCCTTGAATCTGGCAGCGGGGGTCATTTGGACAGTTTGCTTACTATTGGCCTTCAGTGCTGATGGATGCTATTACCGCTAATGAACTCGGACCCTAGTAGGGTTTTTTTCCCTTCCAATGGCTGCAGAGACAAACATGTCAAGGCGATGATTTATGAGTTCTTTATTCTGTAGTTTTATGTACCAAGTGCCCAACAGCAAGTGCGGGAAAATTACAGGATACAAAGCACTCACTTTCTCAAATTTTATTTAGTCAAATCCCACAATGGCAAACCAAATCGAAAGTTGGTGAACTAAAGTACAACCCGTGTAAACAAGTAGGCCCTACATTTATACATGTAAACGTACAATTTACATGTACAACATATGAGTATATAGTGTACATGTACCACGGTACAACTGTACATGTACCAGTACCTTAACTTTAAGAAAAGGACATCAATTCCTTTGAAATGCATGTATGAAAATCTCTGTGAAATTAAGCAATGTTGACTGTTGCATATCCCAGAAGGCAGTGTGGTTAAGGTTTGGTCAACACAATTAACCTGGTAAGGTCAAACCATGGAGGAATGAGGTCAAACCAATTGCAAGACACCAGATTAACAGGCGCACAGATACCAGCATGTAGGTGACTGTACATGTACATAATCCCCTTACCCATGTATGTACTGGTATATCTCCACTGAGCCAGGAAACAGACACAGCAGGGGAGATACTGACATTACAGCATACAACATGCTTGACCTCAGCAGGGCAGGCCTGATGAGTTTATCATTTGGGAGACTTCACCCCATGCAACAGTGTTACTCTATCAATATGCCCCCACATCAGCTCAAGGGCCTGGTTTTGTCATTTACATACATGTACAACTCTTCCAGAGCATGGGTCTCCTTGCCAGCCCCGACCAAGGACATGACATTTTGTGAATGCATCTGAAGCAGGGATGAACTTTTCCATACATTACGTGCAGGAGTTCAAATGGCAGTGTTCGCAGTGAACACAGTGAATGTGGCCAGAATAAATATCATGACACAGCACATGGAGTCAGATTTTGCTCAGAGATAGGCAATGTGTACATGTACATGTGGTCCAGTACTGCCATGCAGTCCAGAGTTTTGACATGTAGAGTACAATGAACATGTACCTGTAGTCTCAACATCAGTCAGTCATTTTTTAAAAATAAAATCAGGCATGGCTTGGGATGAGAGCATGATGCCTGACATGCAACACATCATGGACTACTGTGCAGCTGAACAGCTCTGCCTTGGTGTCTCATCATGCCTCAAGTGCCCAAACTGCATGGTATATTTGAGGGGAGTCGGGTCGTCAAGGTAGTTCTTTCCTCGCCTTCCACCTCTGTGGTCCCGGGTTCGAATCCAGGCCCGGTCCACATGTGGATTGGGTTTTCAGTCCCTACCTGATTCTGTGGGTTTTACCCAGACTGTTCCTCTGGGGTTTTCCTCCCACCTCTAAAACTGTAACTGCTTCTTATTGTCTCCTCTTTACTGATGTAGGTGAATGTGGGTTGTTTGGCGGCTGCCTGAGGCGCCTTCGTACGCCATCGGCTCAACCACGTTTAAATGTATTCATTGTTCTGCACTTAATGTCTTCATTGTACAGTGCATTTGAACATATCTACATGTATATGAAATATACGCTTTATAAAGGATTAAACAAACTATTATTATTCATTGTACGGTGTACATGTACCATTACCAGTAGACTAACATACATGTGTATTATTTTTAAACCCTCCCCAATGGTCACACCATTCGTGTTCAACAAAGTTAACGAAAACACGTCCAAGGCCAAATAAACAAAAGCACGTACATGTATATGTACATGTGCACTACCTCCATAGAGCTCTATTAAATTCTACAATTTTATGTTACATGTACAGTACGTACATGTACATCATGAAGTTACACATGTACATAGAATTTGAGATGCATGTAAATGAGCTATGTCTACAGTACATGGGACTTTCTGTATTTATAACTTAGTGAGACTCATCAAGTTGACAAAATTACACGTAAATCCAATGTGGACAGCCAGTCACTGTCATAATTGTTAAATCTGCGTCCAAAATTGGATGTACCAGTACATGTCCCTTCCAAATCAGAAGTTTTACAAGGCTAACTACTGTAGGTCACGGAAGAATTGCTCTGTCAGTTTTATGTCCCAAGAAAGTCCCATGGGGAAGGCCACTGTAATATTTATGTTTCAGTCACGTGAATGGGTCAAGGCATACATGTACAAACACACAGGGGCATAACTGTATGACCTCTGCTCTTTCCCCACACACATACATCCAAACAGTACTCAACATACATGCACTTCAGAAATCAAAAAAGAGGACTTAACAACGTACTAAAAGACGTTTTCAAAAAAGGTTGCACTTCCTAGAAGCTACATGTACTGTATATCCGGTATCAGATATTAGACGGTAGATTTTATTGGAGAGCATCCTTGTCAGATTCTGAGAAAACATGGCCCTGCAGGTTTTAAGCGACCAAGAGACTTTCTGCAGGTTGCCAGTAATCCACAGGTGGATGCACAGAATAACTTTTACAGCGTTTTGTTCAAAGCGGAATGTTACTGTCGTGTAACAAATCAAATCAAACATGAAATTGGTTTTATAACAGCTTTGTACTGTGGTTCTGAGCAGTCTCTGGATACATTGTACGAGAACATAATTTTCTGTACATCTTTCCAACTAAACTGATATCCTCAGTTGTTCACTGATCCAAAAAGTAGAGTACCCCAGGCTCTGGTTGAGAGATGCGAACACCAACTTGTACTGACAAGAACTCTGTCAACAATAGTCAAGCACTCAAACTTTTCTCTAACAGTGATCACAGCATGTACTGCCATCAACACATGCGGGTTTCCCTGCATTCTTGTGGTTAGGACCCCAGACAAAACATGACAGGGCCCTCTATCTGCCAGCTGACTGTGGTGTGTATCTATAAATCACCCATTTATTAGGCTTACCTATTTACTCACGGATCACTTGATGCAGGTCAATATTTTGGTTTGGAGGATATACTGTACATGTACATGCATACACCTGTCTTGTACAGTCTTGCCGTTGGCAGTGATGTAATCACGTCCACCTTTGGGGACAGGTACAGTACATGTACCTGATGTAGTGATGAAGTGGCACTGTGTGTGATCGGATTTAGAAGTAGAAACTCCATCTACATGTAAACTTTTCCCCAATAGTAACATGAACCAACAATAACAAACGAGCATGTTACCGAGACAGATGAAGCACAATATTTTTATGAACAAATAGATTTTATGGAAGAAAAAATTCATGTGTATGCACATGTTTTTAAAAGTCTACACCTCAGATTCTAAGATGTTCCTCAAAACAGAAAAAAAACCACTGCAAGATATTTAACACCCTCTGCAGCATCCATTAATTAACACATTAATGCCAGTGCAGATATATATCACTATGTCTGCTCTGTCTAATTAGAATCTACGTGTTCCTGTCAGAAAGAGAAAGAACAAGCATCAGCTAAGCTGCAATCAATAACAGTCAATGAATTTCAATGAAGTCTGCGATAAAAATAGTGTTTGCCTCTCCCTGTGAATACACGTACCAACAGAGCAGATAGTAATCGCATACTGGACAGGTCCTGTGTTGACGTCACTTCTTTCCCTCCTAATGTTACTGCACCAAGCTCTGTTCCCACTCATTGTCAATTCAATCCCAACTTCTTCTTTTTTTCTTTTCTTTTTTAAAGTGTTGTGGCCCCAGCTCCCTCCTCCTCAAATCCAAAACTGTTTCTAACTGGCGACAATGCCCACAAGATCAAATTGCTGGTGCTTTTGTTGTGCCTCCCGAGACAGAGATCCATAATGATATGATACGGAGAATAGCTTGTGTATCGGGTTGGAGCAATGCCGGCAACCCTACATGAAACCTTAGCCTCATGCCAACAAAGACACAAGCTGCAGAGTAAGCAGCCTGGCTCGGTCCGGCCAGAATGGCCACAAAAAAAAAAACACAAGCCTGCTTCACAATGCTGACATGCGAAACTTCCCTTTGCCTTCAATGGCCTCCGACAGAGAATACTGTGCATTTTACTGGATTGGGTGTTGCCAGTTGCCAGAATAATCCTCCAAAAAAGTGCATGATCTTCATTTTTGAAGCAATTTTTTTTTAATGTCTCGTGCACTTGCACTTTGATGAGTTGCTCTTAGAACAGTTTGTGAGTTTATTTACTTGTGGAACTGAACAGACATTCTTGGTACACAAATACTTGCTACACAGTTGTGGTGACAGCACATACTGAAATACAGATCTTGTGCATACACATAGATGTTGTGGCGACAAAAAATATTACAGAGACAAAATTTTGTCCTCTCAACTCTGTCCCAACTTTCCTAACAACACATATTGTCTCAACACAGTAAAGGCCTACCCACATGTACAAATGTTTACAAATGCTACTCAACTACATGTAATTATCAATACCACAAGTTCTGACAGGTTCGGTCGGCTAAACTAAATGTGTAGTTAACAGAATGATGACGACATCAAAATAGATAGTAAATTTGCATGTAAACATGAATAACATATTTTGCTGCATTTTCCAAACTCAAACTGAGAAACGATGCTGTACATGTACACCTGTGCATACATGTACATGTGTGCACACATGTACATGTGTGCACACATGTAAACTGCCAGTGGTATGAATCACATATACATGTACTGTACCTTTTTTCCAGATGTCTCAAGTAATGTACATGTACATGTAGATGAAACATGCACTGGTCCATGTAGGCCGACATCTGTCCTTAATGAATGGTTGCGTCTTTGAGAACATAAATTTAAATTACATGTATTTCATTTTGTCAAAACAATAATCTACATGTACATGTGCTGGTACATGTACCTCAGGTCAAAATTTCTGGTACATACTCGTAGTTTAAACTCACTTGATGCGTACTGTACACGGCATATCTAGAGTTGTGACAGAATATTTATGGTTATTGTTTTTGACCAATGGACAGTCACATTGAACTTACAGTATTCACTCATGAATGGACAATGGTTGTCATCCCGCTGGTGTGATGTTACCAAATGAATTGATTCTGAAGCGTTACTCTGGCGAGGCTGTGTTTTTGTCCCATGCTGGGAGAGTGTCTCATGAACCACTGATTCCCCCACGGCATGAATGCGGCAAATTAAGCCTGGGATTCAATCAACCAAGAGTGCACACTATTGATTGCATTTTCTGGTCCCACTCTTCACTGGATCCTACTCTATTTTTGGTGGTGTTGGGGAGGGCTCTTTGTTTTTTGTCTGAATTCCGAAGAGCAAATGAGGTGACTTCGGTTGTACTGTAGGTGATACCATGAATCAAATTCAACTCGATCTTCTGAGATCACTGGATGCCTTGGCCTATATGTACTTACCTGTAGTACATGGATGGTACATGTAGTACACACATTGATCACTTGATACGTACATGTACCGGTAGGTGGGATTTTGCACAATGCACAGGTACATGTACACGTACACACGTCACCGAAACCGAACATGCATCATGATTAATACCAGATACAAGGTCCATGCATGCATGAAGTTACAAGAACATAATTTGCACCATACTGTGTAAAGAGGTGTCTTCCACCGCTACATCTTTTTTCTTCAGCAAGAACATTGGAAACCATGTGTGTACACAGCTGTACAATAGCGGTAGATGTGATACATGTACATACCGTAATACAAATTGTATACATGTACATGTACAGTACCGGTAGGCCTATGTGCTGAATGATAAAAACCTACGCCAGTTCCAGCTGACATGTGTTACAGCTCCATGTTCATGAATACAAACACATACATGTAACAGTACAGGGACATGCAGGTTAGCCACACATGTACAATGTTTTACAAATTCTCTTGAAATGGAGTACTACCTACATGTACATGTACATGTATGTAAACCTATACGTACATGTTTGTAAATGTGCACTGTGCTGTAACCACTTATGGACTGGTGTACCACGTACATTTCAGCAACTATCGGTATCTACTGTACAACTTCTTAACAGGAAGCCCTCGTCATCACGCATGCTTAGAGGCCACATTAATGAATCATATATAGTGGTACAATGTGCACCATGCGGAACAACCTCTCAAAACCACAAAAGTCTGTCTTTGAAAGTGAAACATTTTTTTCCCACTACAGTCATGTAAATGTACAGTATGCCAGAAGTACATAAATGGAAATTGATGTACCGTACATAAAAACATGTGGATGACCTGGTGAAGCACTGGTTTTTGGACCTCTGTGTTGCCTGAATTTCTGGCTATTTAATGGTATGCAATGCCATGCACAGTGAGGACACATGAGCCAGACTCTTAAATCAACATACTGGTAATTTGGAACTCGCGGATTTACATGTAAACGTGTGCCAATCACCCGTCAATGTACATGTACATGTGCAAGACTACAAGTTCATACACGTAAACAGGTTTTGCCCTGCATGCCTACTTTGATGTACATGTACTACATGTACGTGTAGTTTCAACAAGCCTTTTGCGAGTTAAACTTGAATACAATCTGGTACACTGATTTGTCTGATTGCACATAAACGTAACGATTTGAATTCCCCAGACTAAAGACACTGTTGCTATACCTCGTGATTCGGGGCAAGCTTTTGCATAGCGACCACCATCTCCGGAATGGACTGGTTCCTTTGTGCCCTTCTAATCTATTGAGAACAGTGTATTGTTGTAAGGTGTCTCTTATGTAACTAAGCAAAAGCTTGCCCCAAATCTAGAAGTACATGTACAACAACAGTGTTTTTAGTATGGAAAATTCAAAATGTTAAGCTTACACGAATTTAAAGAACTCAGTGTACCAGATTTAATTCAAATTTAACTCTCAAAATGCTTATTTACAGACTAAGTGCAATTCAGAGCAATAAAAACAAATCAGACCCCCAAACACCCAAGGGAATAACAACATCGCAAGGCAGATGATGCAAACTACACGTACATGTACATGTAGCACAAGTCCACAATCCCCCCTCCCCCACTGGGAAATTTCAAGAATATGACTGGTCTACTAATTGCCACCCACAGTTTGACCCACATAGCCTTTTCCCTGAATTGAGAAGGTGAACTAAGCACATGACTATGAGCACAGATCTAGCTCTACGCGATGAGATAAAGGCCACAGGTCAAGAGAATGTACACACATGTACCAGTGCATGTACATCAATCATTTATGTATTTGTACATGATGCATTTGTACCAACAGGTTTCTTACTAAATGTACATGTACAGTATGTACATCAACTTGTCCAGAAATCTTTTTATTGTAATCACAGTTTGTTCAGTTTCAGTGACCTTCTCCAAAGTGCATCACTACAGCAAAGCACACTTATATCTGACAAATAACTTGATAGGCTGACATGGCACAGCAGGATCCCTTAGGCACTGTGCTCCATAGTCAACCCGAACAGTCGCTGCGAAACATGAAACCACCCCCTAATACATGGTTATGCCTGCAATAATATCTAATATGGATGACGCATGCATGAACACACATGACTTTCCATGTTGAGCACCGTCAACTTCCAGCAGTCCTCACACACACACACACTCACTCACGTTATACAACATGACCGCTTTACTCTATGTCAGAGACTAAGTATGATTCCTACTGTGTTTTGAACATCTTACCCAAGGCTGGCGTGACAGGACAGGTTACATTAAGGATCCCTTTAAGAGAGGAGACAATGGATGCAAACAGGATGGAGTCTTCACAGGGTGAAATCAAATCACCTGCACAAACAAGCAGCTCAGTGGCCGATCATCATTCACTCAGCCAGCGACTCAACGCAGCGTGTCATCACAAGATTGCCCCAGCCACACACACAGATAGATATACACACCACAATCACTACGTAGGCCCCTAAATGCTAACAAGCTGGGCCAGTCACCACTCCCCCTGATACGGTGCATGAGGGCAGCATTGCATCAACTGATGGTTGACCCAGGAACGCCGTTTCCTTGCTTGTACAATGGGACCTAATCACTAAGTGTAAATATCTGGGCATGTACCCTACATGTACATGTACATTGACACCTGTACCTATGGGATCAATTACTCAAAACTCATTTGCTCATACATGTACATGCATTTTCTGTGAAATAACTTGGTCTGCCTTTGTATCAAAGTGAGAAGGGTCTAACTTCAAACATATGCATTCACCAACCGGATAATTGTTGAGTACATGTACATGTATGAATGTAGGCTACATTGTACATACCGGTATGGTACATGTAGGTACATGTACATGCATGTATGCATTTGTACATTTACTGACTACAGGTAATTTTTCTAGGGGTTTCATACCGGTACGTGTGTGCAGTTGTGTAAATTAGTGCCAAACGTTCACATCAAACAATGTTTCCTCCCTGGGCCCACAAAACAACAAAACTAACATTTCAAGTAATGTCACTAATGGTGGAATAACAATGTTGGGATACCAAGGCCAGAACACAGATATTATTCCCCAGAGCCCAATGGACCACTTCCTGTATTTGTTTTCTCCTTTCCTTTTGGCACCTCTTTCACCAATCACTTCCTTTTCATTTGGCCTTCACCAGGGGCCATATCAGATTCCACCATTTGCTGAAGATGGTTAAGTTTTAAAAATGTACATGTACATGTATGCTGAAGTTACACTGCAGAGCACTTCAATGTATCAAATGTACATTACATGTACGGTACATGTACATGTAAACTACATGTAATACAAGCCTGTACATGTATACAGGTACATGCGTAAATGTACCCGGTAGGCTACCTGCTACCCACTATTACCAGAACCACTGCATCAATAAACTGTTTCACATACATGTATGGTAACCACTTGTACATCAGTTAATTAGAAGGTTCTATACTAAGGTGGAAACCGTGCATTCTAGCCATGCTCTTGAGATTCAACTGTGAGTTTGGGAGTTACATGCATCTGATCACATCATCGCACAGATTTTCACAACACCGAGTGCCTCACTGTGTAAGGAGTCAGAGTTGCAATGATCACAGCACTGGTACCGGTAGTTACCGAGGTATAGAGAAAATGATATTAATAATAAGGTTAACAAAATTCCAAAATACTCGTTCAAGTTTTCCAGCACATTCCCCGCGAGTAAAAGTGAGAGCTTGTGTTAGCTGCGCGCACACTGAAAATTTCCAAGCAATACACGTCCACAGTATGTACACAGTACCAATGCAGTACTAGCGTACAACGATGTTTTGTCATCCAGCACAAAGTACCGGTACACTGTACAACTATAGGAATGTAGATGGGATTTAGGATATAGGAATGGAGATGTGATATAGGAATGTACATGTGTACATGTACAGTGCATGTACATGTACACTGTACACCAAGTACAGCACATGTTTTCATACATCTGGTTAATAAATTGAAACTGACAACATACTGTAATTTGGACTGGACATCCTGTACATTCATACATCATTACACAGGATGATTGAAAAGTGACCCAGTTTGAGGGAAGGGTGTCAAACAATTACTGTTAATACCAGACATCCCACGCAGCAATTAAGAGTTTGCCCTGCAGCACACCACAATTTCATTAATTCATTTTCTCTTATTTTCTCCTACAGTTATCACCTAAGCACATTCACTATAATAAGGATGTCCTGTCTAGACCAATCAAGTGGCCAATTTAACTCACTCATGAATCATTCATCCTGCAGAACCAACAGAGCACAATGTCCTACATGTACCTGTAAAGTATGATGCCTCTCCCAACAGTGGTGAATAAACTTACAGCTCTGTTAATGGCATGCCTGACTCAAGCTATATGCTTTCAAGGTTTTGCCCTTTCTGGTGACATTGGTAACTTGACATATAGTGTTTATTTTGTCATGAGGAGAATATAAAGGCCCTGTTTACTTCATATGGATCCGGATCTTGATCAGTGATCCAAACGCTGGTTCGCTCCATCCATTACATCTATAGGTTCTGATGTCAATGAACCAATGATGGATCACTGATCGCAATCCGGATCTGCACGAATCAAACGAGCCCTAAAATTTGTGTGTATGAGCTTGGGTTCCTGCTGGTATGAGCATTAATTCCTTGCTCTATGATATGAGTGACCTCCCCTTCATAAAAAAAAACCTGTTACAATTTGTCTACAAATTGCTTCAACTTCAAGCATTAGGCAAAGAATGAGACACTTTGTCAATTGATACATTTATTTCTTAATTAAAAAAAATCATGAAATATGTAGTAGACTTCTGTACATCCTCTGAAGAAAAATGTAGCCTGGCTCCTGATAAAAATGGAGCAAGATACCACCATGACATTTAATAACACATGTACCCAATACCTGTATCCACTTTAACCTTTTCACTAGACACTGGTCAGTAAATCACCTATGTACACAAATGAACACACCAGTACATTGTGCATGCCTGACTTCTCTCCAAACAAAGTGATTTTTCTTTAGTACATGGGTCATGCTGGAATCTTAATCCATCTAATTAGCTAAGAGTGGCTGACACCAAATTGACAGACAGGACTGGGATAAATGGAAGCTAGCAATCAGGTTAAATGGTCTGGGCCACATTTCCCCCCCCCCTCCTGGATATGTCACATCAGGGGACTCCTCGTACCGGTAGCATGACTGGCCATATTGCCACTCAGCTTGATCATGGAGGCCGCGGCTTGATCATCTTGCATCCCCGAGATTCTATTCCGCTCACACCTTTGGCGAGCCCTTTGCGATGCTCCAGACCAGCACCTCTCCTAATTGGATTTGGTAAAAAGGGACGCAAAGTGGCCGAGGGGAGCCCAACAAAGGGATGGCGTTGATTATTTTTGGGGTTGTACCTTGCTGTCACTCAGCCATCTGTTCCCTCTGTCACTGCCCACACCCTTTGGGTAGCGCCACGGGAGCATCTTGTCCCGATTCAGGGATATACCGTTATACATGTACATATATTGATTCTTACTGCCTGACCAGGGAAGGGTCGTGATCCAAGCCCAGATTCAAGGTGGTCATGAGTATTCTGAATAGAGAGATCCAGGGCATGTTAAACAATGCAGTGATGTTTGCCATTTTTGGGGGACGTGATATTCCACATCAACCCACGAATGAGAGACTTTCAGACACTGGTGGCAGCAGACATGTAACAAACTTTTTTCATGTGTGTGCTCACAACTACCAGTACACATATGAACACCTACTCAGAGCAATGTGCACATGCCCAAAACTGGTAAAAAGGACCTGTACATAAGTTACAGTACATTCACCAAGCGCCTCAAAGTCTCCTGTTGTGTGCATTTGGGGGGGGCAGAGGGAAATATTTAGCGCTGTTACATAATAAAACAAATACAGTAAGTTACATGTACCGGTACCGTACCGGTAACATCAGTTACAAGTACCTGCTTACCTGTAAAGGTGCACCGTTCATTTACATGTACCTGCTTACCTGTAAAGGTGCACCGTGCATAATCATTGGGACCAGTGTACAGTTCCCGTTTCGAGAAAAGAAAACTAATCGTAAAATTTATGAGGCAATTAAGCCTCTCCAATTCTGTTGATCACCTTGCCTGACAAGTGCACTCATGATATTAGTGTTCCTGGATAAACATGCAAATATCGAATCCATTACATACCGGGTATTTTGCACACAAGCAGGTTCATAACAAAAACTAACACTGATTTGCCATGTACGTACTGTGCATGTACATGTACATTTACATGTACTTGTGCATGGTGGAAGATCAATCGTCACTATTACTGGGAAGAAGCATTTACGCAGTACAAATAATTAATGCATTTTACAATATTTCACTATCCAATTCATTCTCACAGGGGTTACATGGGCGTATGTATAATGTAAACATACATGTACATGTACAGTGTACATTTACAAGGGTACTTTGCAGTACATGCATGCTAAAACGTATAGTTGTACGTGTATGTACTGTACATGTACATGTATGTATGTAAGTCATAGCCTGAAATCCAGACCACAACCAAATTAAAGATTTGGGCTCAAATACCAGTATGTATCTAGATGCAACATGCAGTACACTTAGTTACTTGTGCATGTACTGGTACATGTACATGTTTATGTACATGCAAATGTACATAAAGCCTTAAATACATGTAAGTGTACAGTGCACATGACCCACTGTGTAGGCTGTACATACTATAAAAATAAGGCACCACCGTAGGTGAACGATGATCCCTAGTCATTTCCTGCAGCCCCATACCAATGTAATAGCCCCTGTAAGACCAGGTTTACTCCACGCATGCTAACGTGCACAGTGTGACCTTCTGACCTGGGAATATATTTAACGTTGGCATTTGGCTATGGCAGATGTGTTTCTACACAGAGCGGGATTTCACTTTCAGGGACTGACTCTGAACATCGTGTTCTGAATCAAACTGATTTAAAACAAGGACAAGAACACGGGCCATCTTGGGGAAAAAAACTGTGGATTTTTGAAGCTCTCATTTGTAAATCTTAAATCCGTACATGTACATATAGAGTGTATGTTGTAAACACCAGTATGAAAGATCATGTCTCAATTGATTTGGACATATATGCAAAAATATCTTCTCCATGTGCACTTGTGAGTACAAATGTACAGCCAGAAAAATGAGGATATACTGGGTACATGTATGCAATGGCTTTTTAAATGTAAATTAAATCAATACTAAGAATTTGTGGTTGAATTGAAGGTACAAATATCATGCAATGTACCGGTACATGTAGACATAAATAATTACAGTATACCATGTACTCGGCATACATGTACATACATTGTACGTGTATGCATCTAACATACATGTATTTGACACAAGTTGCATACATGTACACTGTACATGTCGTGTATTGAAAGTGCTATAAAATAAATATGAATAAATTATAAGAAAAACCTTACATATTTCCAAAATGATCCAGTATTATGAATAAATCAAAGTCCTGAATCTACATGTACATACTTTATTAAATTAAAAACCAGATTTTGTTGACCAGGTATCAAAATGAAGTTTTATTTTATACGCTGTTGGAGTGTGAAGTATCCTGTCACAGTTTTGATGTCACTGTATACCGGTACATGTACATGTATGTTTGTAAAACACGATGGAAGCCATTCACATGCCACTTTTGAAATCAAATATAATCGGTACAGGTTTGGTTTCACTTTCAATTTCCATCAAGCTCACATTTTAGCCAATTCTAAAGCAGTCTGAGATCACATTCTGTCACAGGAACAGTTCTCCCAAATGATTGTTCCCTCCGGTACGACCAGGTGGAAGGCAAGTGGTTCAACATGCCTGATCGGAACAGCCCAGTTTATTTCAGCCTACAGTTGAGGAGTTTTCCCACTGTGGTTGCATGTGACTCTAAGTAAACCACATACATATGTTCTCCACTCTCCAGGGAGATTGCTCCGATGAAGTTTGCCCTTCCCAGAGAGCTGGGAGACCCTGAATTGAGCTTCAAGGCTAAAAACTTGTGTTAGCATATGGAATACAGGAGGGATATTCTACAAAACAGTTTAGAAAGTTGAACTCAACAGCTGTTGCAGAGATAAAAGCTACAAAATGGCAAAATTAATACACCCCCAACTTCTACGTGGGTCAGTCAAATCATAGAGCAAGGATCGGCTATTGAAATCTGTGGCTTCCAGTATTAGACAGGCAGAAGCAAAACATCCCAACACTTCCAGAGTTCTGTGATATTTCAGTGGTATCCTTAATCTAATTAGAATGAAACTCAACATACCAGCCCTTCTTCAGTCTCCCGTTCAGTCTGGACCTCAGGTGACGAGCTGACCTCCTCCGGTTTGTGCTGAACCTCTATAATTCCCGCTTTCTTATTGCTTTTTAATTTCATCTTCAGTTGTCCCTTGGTGTAGTTGGTGGCGTGCACGTGAAATTCCGGGAAGCTCGCCTGATCCTTATCCTCCGAAGCCATCAGGCCTGGACCTGTACTTTTACCGTCCAGGTTGCAGTTCACAAAATTAGACTCCATCCATTCCTCAGTTTGTTTCTCTCAGCCTAACACTGTGACCTGGCTCGAGTACTGATTGTCATCCATCCCTGCTTGTGCCTGAAACGCAATGAACAACCTATTGTGCAGTGTCCACTGCCTTTGGCGGGTCTGCTGTCATCGAGCCAACACCGTTATGTCCTCACACAATTCCCCATCCAGGAAAACCTCCAAGGCAAAGCGGCAGTCCACGGTCTTTCAACAATGCCACCAAGGTAGAGACAAATCTCTAGTGAGAGAAATTTACAAATAGAGGGGAAATGATCAGGTTTCCAGTTGCACTGTACCCCTGTATTTGTACATTGGCAGGATGAATCACCCGCACAGCAGAAAGTGGCAGGGATAGCCAAACCACAGACCTGGGTAGATTGCATTATTCATCCATCAACTGCTACAAGAATGACCCCAAGCCATGATTCAACCTGTTTTCAAGCAGTCCATTGTAAATTGCCCCCCTGCACCTACTTGTACATGTACCTGCATTGAATGAACAAAGTTTTCCAATAAAATGACAGGTACAAAACAAACCAAACCAAACGAAAAAACCAACAAAATTTACAACCCATCTGATGCATCAGGTAGCACTTTGAAAAATCCATGTAGTTTTTAAGGTTCACACATGTAGACAGTACGCCTATGTATACACACCTACATGTACAATGTACGTGTATGTCCGTACAGCGTACATGTTCCCGAACAGGTATGTACGATATCTGTCAAACATGCTTTTGAATTTTATTTAGATACATGTACATGTAAATAACATGCTTTTTGGTATGTAGCTTTTCCTCAAGCACGATATACACCAATAGCAAATGTCAACAACACTTTCAAATTCATGCACATGTATCATACAATATTGGTACAATTAAAAATACATGTACAGGTGTATGGTTTAAATGCACAGCAACCTCTCGATCAAGAGCGATTTTGCATACATGTATTTTTCCAAAGAACGTCCATTCCCATATTTTTCACATTATTGCTGCAACTTGAATAAATTACCGGGGTTTGTTTTCCTCAAAACCCCATTCAGACACATGGCGTGAAAATGACAAATTCATAATTCATGCTCATAAAATATTCATCCGCACATCTCCCCCCTCCGATAAGAAATAGACACTTTTGAAATACTGCCACTGCCCACTACCACCCACACTGCTCTGTATCATACAGGAAACACTTAGGATTTTCGAAGAATTTTTCATGTAACGCTGACTACACACGTAACACACATACATGTACATGTACAGTACCTGTACATGTCCATGTATGCATACAATGTCTTATGGGTACATGGGCTGCACAAATTACACATGTACATGCGCTGTACTACATGTACATGTACATATAGTACATACATGTACATCAAGAACAAAAGTATCATAAATAAGGGGAGTTCACGTCCATCAGAACTACATGTATCATGCAGCAATGGTCAAATGTGGAATTCTTTCAAAATGGAGGAATTGGAGTTGGCTGTGATTAATTGATGTGTTAATTCTGAATGGCTAATCAAATCAATTGAAGCATTTTCTAGCAAAATGGAAAAGAGAGGTTTCGTTTCATTTCCAAGATCACTTTCAAAGAATTGCTGCATATCAGATTGCGACTTTGAGGGGCTGTGGATGGTTACAGTAAAGTTATACCTGGTTAAATTGAAACTGGAACAATGTGATTTAGACTTGTGACAACATGTACATGTATGTGGGTCACTGGGCAATGGGCTGGCCATACATGTAGGTTGCGAAGTTTGAAACCAGAACTACGTGATAAATTACACAAGCCACCAATGCCAGTAAAACGAGGAAAATTTGCTGGACTGCTTGCCTAGCTCAAATGGCAGGCTAGCTTGCCCCCTCACCCAAATTCACTCCCACTGAATATTAACGCTTGGCCCAAGCAGTTGATTCTTGTCCTGTGTTTAAAAAAGTACGAGAAAAAAAGAAAGTACATGTAATGTACCGGTACACGTACATATCAAAAAACTGTTGCTGGTCTCTTTTTTCACTGAATGTGCGTAGTAAACTTTTAAATTGTAGGCAGTGGATACTAGACTGTGAACTGACCCTGATGTGTTTGCTTAAATTGCACTGGCACAACAGGTGCACATGCCCCATTGTGCAGTACATGTTTTGGTGGACAAATATCATTAAGATGGTTTTTGGCGGCGCCAGCTAAATATACACTTTGGGGGAAAACAACTCCGGAAAATTCCCTACTGGCCCTAATTTAATACCATACATGTACATGTAGCACGCATGGCAACTCAACTCAATTTATATGAAGTTCCTGTTAAGCCCCGATCCTACTGGATTCACACATGACTGCCTTTGCATACGGTACATGTAGGTTCATTGGACGATGTTATCATTTCTTAAGCATAATGGTATGGTATGCGTTGCTCCCCTGGCCCAAATGTTGTTTTGGCAAATACTTTAGCATGTTTACGATTGCATATGGCTTCTTTTAATTTAGAAAGTGTTTTAGAGGTGTTAGCAGTGTGTTGACATTCAGGGCTCAAATTTCACGAGGGTTGGTCTCGATGCCTTAAGTATTTCCACATTAAATGGGGCCAAAATGGCCTGCCCCTTTTCTGCCATGGCCGTGGATGCCCTCTTGGAAAACATTGTGTGTCGCTCTTAGGACTGACCTGAAACACAGATCAAGGTTCCGCTGCTCATCGTTTTTGTGTTTTCCTACTTACATGTACATTTGCAATATTTGAAAAGAAACTTCCATTATTTTCACGAGTTCTCTTCGCAATTTGTTGTCGCAGTGGTGAAGACAGGTGCGCAAATCTCAATGCACTAAAGCAATGCTGCACTTCTTCCAGCTGCACCGCACCCATGCAAAACAACACATGATGGAAATGTGGCCAACCAGTCTAAACAACCTGGTCAATCGACTGTACAGGTTGAAAAAACATTGATACTGAGAGAGGATTTCTGCAAGTTAATTCATAAAACTTGGTCTCTTGTCTTTGCATGTATTTTCTGTGGTCACAAGTTCAATTTGAGGTTGTTTTGCTCGTACTTGAAGCAAGCATGTTTCAACAAAATTTATGGCGTGGCATGAGGTTCATCACCAACACGTCTGGATGCATAACACCAGTTTGCCGTTGTGATTACCTTCCTAGCATTGTGTGAATTGTCCATAATTCTTGTGAATTATCGACTGTAGAAATTTGTACATAAATTAAGACAGGTTTCTATCATTTTTTGAAATGATTTTTGGAAGCTTTTGTCCCCATTCATGTCATTCAACCAGAACAAAAACCTGACCCCCTCACAAAAAAATGTTGACCTATGTAGTACGGACCCGATTTTTAAGAGGCATGTAATCAGAAGCAGAACTATTTTTTTTTTGCCTTAATTGTTACGACCATGGTCATGACTAAACCTCTTCATAGCTTTTGACCTGAAGTGTTTGTGAAAGGATAAACCCTGGATCTGTCCAAAATACGGTCTGTCGGTCGAGGCAGAAATTCAATGTACATGTAGTTATTTATTAAAAAATCATCGGTAATTAGAATATTTATAGTTCACTGCTGCCTTCAAACTTTGTACAAAACTTGGTTCATGGGCACAATGTTTAATATCTAATTTCTAATTTGCAGCTTTTAATTTAACATTTACATGCTTTACTTTGCAAACATAATTAAATAAAGCATATCCCACTGTAAAAGTACTTGCATTAAAATACTGACCCAGTAACATTTTTGTGGTGTATATGGGTAAGACAAGAACCTCATTGCCGTAATCAGCAAGTCATTCCCAATGAATACATGTACATAAGTGAATGCAAGGGGGTACTACACTCTACCTGCTCCAGTAATTTGAATGAATAAGTAAATTTTCAAATTGGCTTCAGTGCCCCTTATTTTGACCAACCCATTAAGGCCATTTGGCCCTGCCCCCAAAACAACAAAATTCGAGGCCTGGACATTGTGTTGAGGGCAATTATCATGTTGGCGTTACTTAGACTCTACTAGCATGACTATTACTTCAGCAATACCATGAATAAAAAAACAGATTATCAGGCAATTAATTAGAAATGACAGAAATTGCATATCGTTTATCAACAATTCCAGCTTTGGAAAGAGTTCCATATAGGCCTACGGATGCCACTGACACCCTGTAAAGAAACCTAGGCTATGAGACTGGTCGGATCATGTAGCCTAGGATAGGAGGCCTAGGGCCTAAAACCAAAACATTTGCCCTGGCATGCCTGGGCTAAGTCAAGTGTTTTATCCCTCCCTACGATTCGATCATGCCTATTCTTTTCTGGCATGTCTGGGCATAGTGACGGCTAACAAGTCACTGTAGGAAATAATTACTGGCGTCTGAATATGGAACTCTTTCCCCATCGACATACTTACAATATTTTGCTGATCCTTATTGAAATCTAAGTACAAAAAACAGACAAAACACAAATTGACGTGTCGAATCCCTCGTAAAAGTGGTAAACAATACGTTTGATACATGGTACCCTGGAATCGGCTCTCTTATATTGTTCATCTAAGCGTCAAGGTTACAGACCGTGATATCCCATAATTCATCGTAGTACCTTGCAATCAACAAGATGGCGGCGCCCAGTGTGCTCTCAAAATGCCGTGGTGAGTCATTTCGCAAGTTTTTTGTTGATTTAACAGTCAGTTGTTCTTTTCAGTTTTATTGGAATATGGACAATTTTGCAAAATGCTCTGCAGCCAGTTGCCCCACCCTGTAAAAGGCAACGGAGTCACGCCTCGATCATGATCGATGCACCACGGTGTTGCCGTTGTCTTGGTTTGCCCACGGCCTTCGTTTTGATATGTGTAATAAGTTACATGTAAATACTGACGACCTAGTTTTAGCTAGACAGTTTATAAGATATATATTGAAAAATAACATACAATTTAAGATATCTGTATCTCATATACAATGTGGAACTGGAATTTGTGGGAAGGGGAGTGAACCAGAATTTCTCCTAAGTCCCAAGCCAGTGCCCCCCCCCATTGTCAGATTGTAAGTTGCATTGATGATGATCATATGCAAGGTAGTTAGTAATAATAAGCACCACATGTTCAAGTTTTCTTCTTTAATGCAAATCTAATCAAACATGTACTACAGGTAAGTTGGACAAATAAAATCAAGGTACATGTACATGATGTAAGAATATTCAGTCATATTTGTCTGAAACCGGGATTTCTGTGAATGTCGCTATGTTATTTTGTAGGTCGAATAAATGTTTTTAGCATAAGTTTTACTGTGGATTCAAATTTTTTAAAATCAGTAGAAGTCAGTAGATTCCACAAATTACATTTTCATTCTTCATACAAGTACCCCTTTGGTATTAATCAAGGTCAAAATCTATGGTCACACAAAGATTAGAAAATAGGATATCAGGAATAGCGCCACCAATGTCTGGGTCCATGAATCTAGCTATTATTGATACTCGGCCGTGCCACTTTCAATTTCATGACTTGAGCATCAGCGGAAAGAATACGGATTTGATGGATGCCACTTGACACCCTCTGCACAGACCTTATGAAACAGTTGTGAAAAATTCTGAGTGTTTTCTAAGTGAATAACTCAACATTTTCACGGCTTAATTGACTTTTAGGGACTTTTATAGCTTTCAGATGGATAACCACTTCCTGCCGGAGAGCCCGGTTTTGGGCATCGCGTGGCCAGGGTCTCCGAAATCGGACAAAGGGAACTGGGCCATGTAACAAAAGACCGTTCTCGGAACAAAAGACCAGGCTGCTGGGCATTATCAACATTTTTTCACTCTCAACAGTGGAGAAAATCCAGCCTTGTTTTGAAACAGTATACCACGGTTTCGGGCATTTAGTGGATTACCGCCGGGGATAAAAGCACTCCACCACCACAGTGATGAGCCACACAACACCGCTACACGCTAATCTGGCCCATGTTGAAAAGAGGTCAGGTTCATAAACAAAAGAAAGTTACATAACACTGCACAATCTGGGCTCCTTTTACAAGGCTGCAGGCCTGGCTGAAATACTTGGGTGTCAATAGATTTTGACTAGATTGGCCACCAGACAGTAATTCATGTGAGTGTAAATGTCCATTAATTGAAATCATGAATTTTGAAGAATTTTGAAAACTGAAAATCTTGAAAAAGTCCCGATTATGCGCACTGCATTTTCAAACCACCCGGCAGCAAGTGGTTAATACTAGCCTAAAATAGGTCACAGCAGGGAAAAATTAGTGGTGTCCACATGTGGAATTCTTTTCCCGTTTTATTGTTTTGTAACTTAGTGGCTCCAAATTTCACATTAAAAACGGTTGAAAACAAAGTCTGATTACTGAGTATCATCTTCAGAGGGATTGTACACTATATATTTGGGGACCCCGTTCCTATAATAGAAGGGAGACCCACATTTTAACTTTTGGATTCACCTTGGTAGATGACAATGATATCTTGCTTAATAACTGTAGGGTTGGTATTGTCAAAAAAGGGCAGGGTTTTGAGTTTTGAGGGAAATTATAAGGGGCAAATGAGTGTTTTAACACATGACACATGGTGGATTCAAATTTACATGACTAGTTTATCAGTAAGAGTCACATTTTCTCACAATTTACAATTCAAAATTTCCAAAAATAAGGTCAGCACAATAAACAGAGCATTGCCTTTGGTTTTTCTTGGGGGCTGACCAGTTATGACAAGTTTAAAATGACAAAATTGGGGAGTCCCCAAATATACAATCCCCATCTTTAGAAACCTGGTTACTAATTTGAGTTTTGTGATGTAAGCACTTTATTTATGCAATAAAATGCATGAATTATTTGTTGCTGCTTTCTGAACACTGAATCACTTAACTCGTCCTTGTCCATAGCTAATGTACATATAGTGCGGAATAGTTCGTCATTTCCAGTGAACCCCTACTTTGTAACCTCGTAGCCAGCAACTGCACTGCATCTGTTGACTCCAGTTTTTTAATATAATCCTCATTCCTTTTGCATTGCTTCATCTCAGTTATTCCTTATCCTCATACGTAGCCCCTCATTTGATATACTTCGGACATGTACTATCGAAGCCAATGATTTTGGAAGTTTACTTTTGAGTTGCAGGAATATCGTCTCTGTCATGTCTTGAAGGCCCATTTGATGAGTAAATGCAAGCAGTACTGACAAATTCAACCACGTCGATGAAGTAGGCCTATTCTTCATCACATTTCCCTTTTTTCACCAGCATGACTGATCCATTTTAACCTTACAAGGAACCCTTGCTGGATAAATGGCTAAGTTCATGCTGGCCTTGTGTGCGGAATAATAGCTTCGTGTGAGACTGTGTAAAAAATGTCCACATTCGAAAACTTGTTCAACTTCCAAAGAGATGTTATTCTCATCAGAATGCCACACGCTTTCCAAACTGTTTCTAAGGTGCTACAGATTACTCATGAAATCAATGTTAGCACTGGCAATTTGGCAAATGTCTCATACCCAGGTTTATAAACAACACACATATGCCAGCCAAACACAGTGTTAACCCTCCTTTGCTGAAGTCACTCTTTGGGTCACTTGGTAAACACCTCAAAGAAGCACAGCTGTGTTGTGTTGTGCACTGCACCAACATGCAAGAGAGTGACCTTAGGCACTTGTGCATATTTGTGCTGTAAAACCAAAGGAGGGTTTTAATCGATGTTTACAATCTCATCACTTCAAAGACTAGTGGCTCTGGACAAAGAAGTTTTTAATATCTAGAGATGATAATTATTTTTTCATATATTTCTACTTCCTAATTTCTATATCAGCTTAAAATCCATTCAGAAAGTCATTCTGAGCTGCTGCCATATTTGAGCTTCCAGACACCAACATGTGAACCTTAAAATTGTGTACCCTTTTCCCTTTGTTATTATTACTCTTAGGAATGCTTTTCCACAGACCGTTTCCAAGATATTTGCAAGGGGTAAGTTCTGCAATTTTTAAGTGCACATCAAAATTTCAAAATAATTTTATTTCAAACGGGAGTGTTTATGGTAAGCACCGTGTGTTATTAACCCTTGCCATGCCGACTCGAACAAGATAACACAACATAATGATCCCGAGCAGTTTAGGGTTAACCAACAACAGTTCACAAATGGATTGGATTGTAAAATTTCTGGATTGTAAAAGAAAATAATGAAACACAGGTAATATCAACTGCAGTTCCTGAGTACATGTACATGTACAATACCCTGACCTGGTACTGAAGATCAAAGATTGTATAACGCCCCATAGCAGCACAAGATGGAGAACTTCACCCCCAATACGCGTAACACATTGTAATCACATGGGCGCCATTTGGGTTGGACTACGCCTGTGCTGTGTGTGTTAATCACACAGGCGCAGGTGCTGTGACAGGCACACACACCTGGTATGCCTGCGCTAGCGCCTATGCGCTGCATTAACGTTCACACTCGAATGGTGCCCATTCTTTTTGGCAGGGTTCTCCATCTTGCACTGCTATGCGGTGCTATAATGTCTTTGCTGAAGATGCTTAATACTTCCCCTGAGACTGAGTACATGTACATGTGCCAGGCCCACACAAATTCCGAGGGAACATAAAGCACATTACTATTAACCTTTTATGCTTAGTTTTGAATGCTAAATCAAAATATTATTTTATGTTCTGCTATCTTCGAATAAGGTCCATTTCTTATTTTCAAAGAGATAAGTGCAATTATATCAACTCTGATGTCAGTATTTCTACATGTCGAAGCTAGTTGTTATTGTTTTATTATTCAGACTGGGACCCGTGGGAAATCAGTTCTATTTAAAGGACTGAATGGATCACCTAGTATAAAGAGGAAATAAAATAACATTATTAAACCTTGACAGTTCATTCCTACAGCAACTAACTTCACCCTTGCATGTACATGTATACATATATGTACACCTGCATGTTTACAGAAACAATATGTGACTAGCATGCAACCTCAGTCCTCCAAACTTCTGCTGGGTTAAATTTGAAGGACTGCCAACGATCAGGGCTCTAGCCCAAGGTGCCAGGCTTAGCAGTGGACAGGGGTTACTTTCAGGGGTGTGTCACCCAAAGGCAAATACCACAAACTTTGGCCTCGATCCTGAGCATTTGGTGATAAAAGAATGGTATTTAGCAATGCATTTAAATATAAAGTGGCTGCGAAAACTGTATTTAGCTAAAAATTGGACTTTTGCCAGCTGGAGCCCTGACAGTTGCTGAGCTGTAGCCTGGAGCTTGCAGAACGACATGTACGTTATATCCTCCAGATTTTCATTTCATTGCACCAGGCCACTTGGTTTTAGCCTTCTGCAAAAGATCTTCAAACTGTACTTTTGGTAATGTTGTTTGCCTGTCGGACATACATGTACACGTACTGTAGAAAGTCTTGAGGCATCTGTGGGCATCATGTTCATGCGGTACATCAGCAGCTGCAGGCCCGAGGAGTACACCAGAGTCAGCTCCAGATATCTTCAGGACAGCGGAGGAGTCCCCAGTAAGTCAAGGGAGATGATCATTTCAGTTGTTTCATATTGAGTCTTTTTTTTTGCCCACTCAGCAACAAAGTGTGAAGATTACTAAATTCTGCCCACGTTCCTTGCCGAGTGAAATTTTTGAAATTCATTGAGGAAAGAGTTCCTATAATAAATGCTCTGGCATTTAAACTATTTGCCAATGGTACCATGCTCGTCTTGTTTGATATGAAATAACCTCGAGAGCTAGTTTTTTAATCTTTACGTTGGGGCAGACAGGCTAAAAATTTGGATCCTAAACTGTCTCACTCCTTTCTTGACTTTTTAAAAATTGTGTTCGTCTATCAGATTCCCCTCTGTTTTACTGTTGGTTTGATTCAACATCATTAGTAAATGTTTGTCAAGCTGAACTTACCGATCTCCTTTGAAGTTAAACACTTGGTTTTACACTATTTGGCAAACAAAACAGCTCAAGCAATTCACAAACTGCACAGGGGTGACCGAAATTTACAGTTGACCTTGAAAAAAAGCTCACAACTGTACCCGATGGGAAAAAAAATCCGGTCAGACGTCAAGGCCATCGTTGTTTTGTTTCTGGACCCAGGCGAACCATGGAATGCAGCACATTGGTCAGTATTACACCATCCCCAGAAAAGACGTCAAAACCATCCTACCAGTGGGCAGCTCAACCAGATGGGAACAAATGGTAAGGCAGACTGGAAAAGGAGCAATTCACAAAACAGTCTTCTGATACAATCCATCTGCTTTTTTCCCCAACCCCAGCACCGTCTGCTTCAGGCTTGTGCTTCGTGGGTGGAGTCTCCAGCTCAGCTTCCTGCTGCACAAACATTACAATGTGTAATTTGAGGCAACTTGTTATGCAGAAGTGTTTGCAAAAGAAAAGCATCATTCCTCCGGCCTTTATATCTAATCACATGCATTACGCTCTTTATTTCTGTCATATGGATGAAAGAAAATATGCAATTTTTATTTGAAAAAATTAATTCTCATGCAGTAATTGTACCCCCAGCCTGTAAGTGCAGAGAATCAAGTCCAACTTGAGTCCAATTACAAGTCGAATCTGAAGTGTGCTCACAAGTAGGATGAAAGGATCAGTGACAAAGAAATGTCCTTTTCACTGTGGAATTCACTTGTCTGTGACTCATCTTGAGACTGGACGAGTTGTGATTGACCAGTAATTGACTTGTGGTAGACATGTGAGGGTTTGATTACGGCACTGTTCAAGCATTGAGATATCAGCTTGTTTGTCAGTATGTCGGCATGTTTTATTGCCTGTCTGTCGGTTTCCATCCCCCCCCAAGATTGATCCCTTTCAGGAAGCAGCCATCATGGTCAGGCAACCCGCCGTGGAGATCATCAACTACCTCAAGCAGGCCAACTACGAGCATCCGCCCGTCCGCTATGTCCTGTACGGCACAAGAGGCAGTGGGAAGACCATGACGTTGTGTCACATCATTCACTACTGCCACAGCCAGGGCTGGCTTATTGTTCACGTCCCCTGCGGTGAGTGCACAGCACAAGATCATTCCCATAATAGGGATCGGTCACCCATTTGTTGCTGTCGGATCGAAAGTGAATAGTACTGCTGATTGTCGCAACTTGCAAATCTGTCGGTTAGAGCTAAGTCTGGTTCTGTGCCCATAGAGGTTATGTATTAACATGTCCTCAGAGCGCAGAAGTTTTGTATCACTAGGATAGGCAGGCGTAAATCTGATGTGTATTTGTTGTAACTACATGTACATGTACATGTAATTTAAAATAACAAAAACAGCCTCTCAGACATCATGGAGATACCAGTAATGTAATGTATCACTTCTATTGAATATATGTATAGACATACTGACAATGGACATAGCTATTGCGCTTGAAGCCTGTTTTGGACACGGCTTGCATTTTATGTTAGAATGTTACTTCAACAGTTTCAGGTATTCTGTTGAAATATCAAGAGGGAATATGAGGTTTTCTCTAAAGACCCGCCTCTGCAGATCCCCCAAGAAATCAATGGAGGTATTTATCTCTTGTAGGAAGAGTAGAAATAGCAGAATAAAAGTTTGTTGTATCCCTCCTGAGTGGCTTGGAGATCATGGGAAATTATACAGAATGAAGTGCTACGTCCACTGGTGGCTACATCATCTATGGATTTCTCTGATGAGCTTGTTACCTCTCTTGTACGTAGCTAATTCGTGGAATGTGAAAGGCAGATTTGATTACATCGATTCAGTTCGTCATGAGGGGATGTATGACCAGCCAGCATTCTCGTCAGAGTGGCTCAAACATTTCAGAGCAAGAAATGAACACTTTCTGAAAGAGGTTTGTTCTCTGCTTAGAGTGCTGTGTTATAATTAGCATGGTGATGTGGAGACTTCATTGACCTTATACAAATACAAGACCCCTTAACTCACATGTTAATCTCATCACTAAATGAAACGGTTCAACATGTATCTGTTTAACTTTTTTGAAAAAATTCTCTTTTCCAGAAAGCTCAGTTTGTGTTAGCTTCCAAAGTTTACTCCTATTGCAATAAAATTTCAGTTCAGAATCCAAATGATTGAGATATTTATCTTGTACTTGACGTTGTTAAACACTTGCCACTTTGCCCATTGGTCCACAGCTGCAGGCGAGTGAGGATTACGTGTGGAGCAGACGAGAGACCACAGAGAAGGGACAGCCTCTCCTGGCCATCGTTGACCAGGTCAGTAACAGCTTGACCCAGCTCCTCTCTCAACAAGAGGTGCGGGCAAAGATTTGTAACCCTGAAAGGGCCAAGAATAGTCTGACCCCACTGGTAGAGGGCAGTGGATGCGGCTCCTCATTAGGATCTCAGCTGTCCCCTTGATCAATCTTTTTGAAACTTGACATGCATGTAAAAGACATCAATTTTGAACAGATTCGCCAAGTTTTGTTACGGTCACTTGTTGTCCACCCTGTCGTGCAGGTTGAGCGCATGTCAATGGGACAAATTTTTAAAAAATTGTAACCTACCTGTTTGGGGGGAAAAATAGACATTCATGGATGAATGAATGTCTGATAACCATGGAATTGATTTTTAAAAACTTTTGGATACACGACATGAAAACTTTATTGAACAAAATTTCTATGTAACAGTACCGGAGAAAATATAGTGGAAGTGGGTTCTGCTCCACTGGCTAAAGATTTTTCTGAGAAAGCAGTGTAAACATCTTCAGTCATGTTTGCATCAGAAGAATGCACTTTTTGTTCAAATGTACAGCATTGAATAATCCTGGTTGCTGAATTGAGATCAGGTTTTCACCCCTAAAGTGGAACATTCCATATCTCTAGTGGATAAAAAGCCTGCGAATACATTTCAATGCCAGAATAGTTGGTAAAGATCTGCGATATGCCTGATGTTTTCTGCATCATCAGAAGATCGAACCAGGAGCCTGGGAATTGTCAGTGACCAACATTTTGTTGTGTTACTCCTCAGGGTATTGCAAGGCCAAAGAACGCCAGCGACGCCATCGGTGTAATCTTGAAGGAACTGCAGTTACAGAGCCAGAGAGGTGCATTCAAGATGCTGTTTGCTGTCAAAGGTGTCAATGGATTCTTTGCCGAGAAGACGATCGTACGCAAACCTGGAGGATACGTTGTAAGATGTAGCGTCCTGTACTCTTATTGTTTCTGAGGATTTCAGGAATTGTTATGCTGTTGTATGAAAGTTTTTTCAGACGTGACTTTTCTACAAAACTGAATCTATAAGGTGACAGTATTTCTATCCGGTAGCAAGTTGGAACCCTTGATAGCGAAGTTAGTGTGGTTTGTTTGGGAGAAGGTTCCGCCTTAAAGAATGGAATTTTCTGCGTGTCTAATAAAAAGACAATCATCAAAACTATTCAGTGTTGGTATACTGAAGTGTGTTCTTCTTCACTTTACTCTTCAGATAACTCTGTTATATGACCTCCAGCAAGACTTTTTGGTTTCAACTTGGTTTTTAATCTTAACTTTACTGAATTTCGTAGATGATAAACTGTTCAGTGATTTATAACTTGAAAACTTGCTATTTCTTTAAAAATCATGGATGAACCACAATGAACCAAAATCCAAGTACAAAAGAACTAATAAAGATAACCAGAATTGTCTCTTCTGTTGATTTTGATTTCGAAAAATTCGCAGATGTAATCAGCAAATCACAAGTCGTGACAAATCAGGGGATGAAACTTTGACAAAGGATTGAAGGCAAGTCCTGTGTCACAGTTCAAAGAGCAGGCTGTGACTTGAGAAAGCAGGACTTGTGTATAACTTGCGACAATTTGCTCACAACTAAAAGATGTGGACTCGAGAGATGACTGCAGTTGTAAGATTTTCAAACCACAAGCAATTTAACATACACAGATCAACAGACTGTTTCTATGTAAATAGTTTGTCTAATCTTGGTGTGTTTGTCATAGATTCCAGTGACGGAAATGACCATGGTGCAACATTTTAAGAAGATGCTGCTTGGAAAATGGGTATGTGGATGGCCAACTTACAGAACTTACAGAATAAGTTACACAATTACTGAACAAATGTGGCCTTTCAACTCATTTTGTGTAATGAGGATTGATATCGCCGCATAGTCGCAGCAAGATCTGTCAGAGTTAAAAGATCATTTAACTTTGCAAACTCACAGTTTGCTCTGATATCACACAGGTGCCATCGTGTTTGCTTTCATGCAGGCATGTTGATCAGCCTCAAAGCTGGTACTGGCTCTGACTAAACCTTGGTAATATGTTTTGTTATTGTTGTAGATCAACGGTGCCATTGTGACCAGTGTAGATCAGCATCTCTTCCGTCCCCGGCGACCAGACTTCAAACCACTCCACCTGTTGCAAAAAGAGGTAGGCGACTTGACGTATCTATGGCCTCAGCACAGGAGATTGGTGCCTATGAGTGGGGAGGGCACAATCTTATGGGACATGGTTCCGGACGAGGGGTCAGACTAGTCGCCGGACTAGTTGGCCAAGTTCCACTGTAAATATCAATGACTTTTTGCCTTGAGGTAAAAAAAAAAGTTGATGAGTTGTTTCTGGTAAGCTTGATGTCATGGTAACTCATTTTGCTACACCCATTCACGATTTGAACTTGTAGGGTTTTGAGGCGATGGACCCTTTTGTTCCGGTGTTTGTCGACAACTACACGGATAAAGAGTTTGAGAGCTGCGTGGCGTTGTACAAAGAGAAGAAGTGGATTCAGAATGAAGCAGGCAAGTTTGAAAGCAAGATGTGTCCCATGAGTTCTCCAATCTCAATCCTTATTCAAAGTGTGAGCTTGTGGTCAGAAGTCATGTATGAAGTGAAAGGGTCAAGTAACAGGTGTAATAGACTTGTATTTGAGTTATAAATTGACTCTGCAGTGCAAAATGAAAAGAACAGTCAAGATGTAAAATACACCACACACTGAAGACATGCTTTGTCTTTATGTGTCTACATGTACATCCATAGTCCCCACCAATCTTGGTTCCTCTCAGAAAGCATGTGTGAGAAGCAACCATGACGTCATCAGTACGGAGGCCTGTTGAGACCCTTGCTGTCCTGACAACTGTCTCTTCTTTCCTTTCTTCTGCTTTGCAGCTTTCACCAATGACGGTATGTTGCAGCTGCGGTTCCTGACGGAGAAAAATCCAGCGGCCCTCTGTCGGGTGTGCGCTCCACTTTGACCGGCATCCTGCATCTTGTGGATATATTTAAATTGCTATTTGGGTTAAAATTGCTAGGGAAAAAAACACAGACGGGGTGGAGCTTTTCTTAATGCTTACGGGAAAAAACAACACACTGTTTTTCCCTCCAAGTTCATTAGCAGTCACGTTTTACTTTTAAAGGAAAAAAGGGAGGGGGAGCTTGAACAAAAGCTTTCAATGTTTGTTTTGGGGAGCGAAGGTGCCATCGAAATGTCCTCACATATTAGACGTCATGGGAAACACTTCTTAAAATATAGTTAATTCTGCCGTGTTGGTAAGATTTACTTGATGGTCTGAAGAATAGAAACGAACTCGTTGCTGCATACGTTTTCCACTTTAAACATGTCTGTTGCAACGAAAAGGTTTTCAGCAGACAAATCATAACAGACTTTGACAGTACATGCACACATTTTGTTTATTCACAATGGCAAACAAAATGTTCAACATTTATCCGCCCGCTCCCAATTTGCTCTTTGAATATAAGCTACTTTGGCATCAAAAATCCCTTTATTTTTTAACCCTGAATATCAACCCACTGTGATCTCCAATTGTACTTCATAAGACATGTCAGGAGAACACCTGTCCAGCTTACTGATGGTTGGCATTCACACCAAATTATTTTTCAAATGTTGCTTCCACGTATGTTCCCTCAGTATTGGTATTATTTCCATCTCATTTTTGCGAAGTTTAGCAATTCCTTACTTTTAGCCTTGCCAAAAGAGTATTTTTCAAACTGGCCACTCTGTCATCCTAAAACCCTATTCTTGTGGGGGGGGTACTATTCAAGAAAAATCCACCAAAAATTCCTGCAGAAACTCTGAACCATTTTATTTGGATGTTCAGTTTTTATGCATTGTGTTGACTTTAGTAACTTTGTTACCCTTAACATGTAGTGCTATGCACTTTTCACGTGGTATTGTTTTTTTCCATCAATTTTTGTTTTCCCCTCGTTCCATGTTATAAATAAAGCATTTTGCTTTCAACGAAGTCCACGTTACCAGTGGCGTAAACAGGCTCTTCTCAGAGGGGGTAGTGGTTAATTTCATGCATGCACGAGTGTTAAACGTACATGTACATGTATTGAGCACAACATTTCTGGTGTAGTCAGCACTGTGACTCGGAACCCATTAAGCTTCTGCTTAGCAAAAGCCCCTATTTTAAAAAATAAAATTAATGTTGTATTCCAATTTTTGACACATTTGGCCTGGCTTCTCAGACACATGAAAAACTGTGTATGTAGTCCACGGGCATTTTAAGCATGCATTAAAGAGAGGTCATGCTATTTAGCATCAACAAGCGTCAAAAAAGTGTCAAAAAGTTACTCAACCAAATTTTTGCACATAAAGATCATATTCGATGTGTTACATTTATCTAAAATGATAGTTGAGTGTGGAAATTTGAGCGACAAAGTTGGGCCTGGTGGGGCCTGCTCGAGTAGCCCAACCGGCCGCTATCATTTTTGTGGGGATGGCAGTGAAAAGAAAGATGGCGACCTCAATACATCACAAAAACTGTTCTTTTCCTGCAAGAATCTGGAAGCAAATTTGCTGTTTCTCTTACACAGTGGCAGATGTTAGAGTCTGTAAAATATGATAAAACCTTTTCAAAAATTGTCAAGGGTATTTTCAAGTTGTTGACGCTTTTGTTGGTGCTACCAGTGTGTTGACATGTTTGACACTTGTTAACGATAAACAGCATGAACGTTAAACTTTAGAGAACAGGGTTTTTCTAAAAGTCATGGCTGCTGTCATTGTTAAACACCTCTGGTTCCACATGGGGACAAGACATCTCTTTAGAAAGCTCAGGATGGGGCACTAAGGAATGTGTACCCTGGTCCAACTGGCTGGTTTCTTGAAGGCTGGAGTGTGGCGTAAGGTCAAAATAGTTGCTGTAAAAAATCAGACAGAGGAAATAAATGAGACAATAAAATAAGTTACGAGAACGGAATGGGGAAGAAATGTATGTTACATTTGGACTACCAGTTATTTCAACAACCACTTTTACACTAGCTGGAATGCCTTTCATACTGATTAACACCTTTAGCTGAACTCACGGGCAGGGGAGTTTCATCTAAACTCGGAGTAAAACCAATTCTAGGAAGAATAGGGGCAACCGAGTAGAATGTGAATGTGTACTGTAATCTCTCATTGGATTTATTGGGAGAACACTGGTTGGGAATGAGCATCTTATAGGTTCATAAAGGATACCAAATGTACTTTTTACCTTTCAAGTGAAGTTTTGTGATGGATGGCTGTGTGTCATGTTCAACTTCATACATGTCCAGCAACCAATTCAAAACCTGTAAGAAAAAAGTAGAAATGACATATCAGGGCAGCGCCCTGAAGTAAATGGTCTTATAGAATGAAGTCATCATACTCGGGCTCTGCGCCTCTGACTTAACATTTTGAACTCAAAATTTAAAACTGGAAACTCGGTCTTGACATTGAAACTCTGATTTGACACTAAGAACTTGGATGGGAATGAGGGACTGAAATAGAACCTTGGACTTCACATTTAGAACTTAGATATGACATGTGGAACACGACTTCGAGACTATGAATTTGGATTTGACACTGGCAACTCGAACTTGGCTTGAAGAACTCAGACTTGGCGTAAGGAAGTCAGACTTGATACTAGAAACACTACCTCAAAGATTTGACAAAAAAAAGCTATCTGTACCTTTTCTGTTATCTGTGACCACGGCTCTCTCTTCAGTAGCAGTGGTAAGCCATAGGGCAACAGTTCTGACACATCTTCACTGGCATAATGTTCCGTCGGACGAAACCTGGCACGACTGGTACTTGCCTTCCTTGATCCCTGCTCCCCATGCTGTGCAGTCAGCCAGCTCGGAGCAATGGCAAGGATTAAGTGTAAGTCTTTAGACGACCAGGCGACGACTGCCGTGGCAAAGACATCCAGCAAGATCTGAACTGCCTGAAAAGAAAAGACCGCAAAATTTCAATGAAAACCTGTTTAAATTGAACAAAAACTCGTCCACACTACAAGCACAGAATGCAAGGATGACGGCATGTTTGATAAACCAGTCGACCAAACCTGACAACAAAATCCAAGTCTACTTCATGTCAAAGAATTTAAAATCTAAGTCACAAAAATGTTGAGGGCTGACATTTCCATCCCAGCAGAATATTTCTCAAAGACCTTTGAGAAAGATTCTACTTGCATTGAAATGCGAGGCCCTCTTAACTTGATTGATGTATTTTGGCAGCAGATTTTGGCGGTTTACATTTTTACAAATTAAAAAGGAAATTTTGTGATGGACATGGAGCAGTGCCTTCTGCTAGAGTGTGAACATGAGGACTCCACTTCCCTTCTACAATAAAAGATAAACAAAAGAATCTGAATGGCCGCAGCTCATAAAAAAAACTAGTCACCTTGTATATTGGTCTGTTAGGAGCCAACTGGGTCTTGGCATGTGCGACATTTCGGGTGTGGCCCATGAGTTCCAGCAACCAGTGCACCCTGTGCATGGGTGCGGTGTGCTGACTAGGGATGGCATCGCATTGAGCCAGGGCTACCAGCAGCATCCCTACCAGGCTGCTACGCTGTGAACTGTCTGCGACATTCATGGCCACGTCTACACAGAATTCGAATGACGCCGTCAACCGGAGTAACTTTAATTTAGCAGAAATCTTAACCCCAACCACATTATTATTTTGCGGTGTTAATTCCTACATTTGGTTACACTGATTCCATCAAAAGTCATATAAATACATGTACCACCATTGTTACAAACGTACAAATTTATATTTTTATATAATTTATATATAAATTTAAATTTATATATTTTGTAAAAATTATATCCATGACACTCCATTTCAATGAGCTGCCAAATTTACGTCAATTCATGGGGAGATCAATTCATTGGCAGTCAATCAATTCATTGGCAGTCAATTCGATCCTTGATCCCATCAACGACTGGATCAAGGATCCTATTTTGTTGTAGCTAAGTTGTCAGATCAGGCGAGTGGTACAAAGATGCAATGCAAATACGGTTTGGAGATGAACCAACCACTACATGTAGGTAGCAAGACCTTCAAAATTTACCCCAGTTTGCAGAACTGAAGCTACACAACACCTGGTTGGAATATTACACAAAGACTTGTCATAATTCAATAAGAATAACAACATCTCTTTCAGCCAGTATCTACAATGAGTCGCTTACCAACACAGGGGTTGAGCCACATAAGGGACTGCTTGCCTTGACATACAATGTAAGATCGAATAAAAGTTGATTTGAGCAGACCATTCTGCAGTTAACAAGAAAAATATGTTCAATCAATGCTATTGCAAACAACAATCATACAAATACATGTAGTCGATTTTGTATTTCTCCACTGTCACATGAACAGCAGGAGATGACATCTATTTTGTTATTATGATAAATCAAATAACTGGTGGAGCTAACCTGTGCCAGGGGTGAAGTGACAGTGTCAATGTCCTCCCCAGGAAGATGACACAGGCATTGAGCCAACTTGGCCAAGACTCTACTATGAGCTTTCTGTCAAATGCGAAAAAAGGAAGAAAAAAAACCACTTTGAATTCACAATTATTTGTCTTCTTGTGAATACAGATATAAGCAGTAGCATATCCAGGTTTGGAAGTCTGGAGGCAAACAAAAATGGGTGTGGATTCAAGCTGTTTTATCTCTAGACACTGTGAAAGAGTGATAAGTGCGTAATATGGGACTATACAGTAATGGGCAAGAAGCAAAATGACATTTGGTGAAAGGGTTCTTGGCCACATTGCAGTTTATCAAAGATATATATTTTCGACAGGGATAAATAACTTGCAACAAAAATCTACCATTACAAGGCCTCACCAGCAAAGTTGCTGGTATCAGACTATAGATGTCCTTGACTGCCTTATGGAGTATGATGACAATCCCATGTGCTGGGTCTGGTATCCTTAGCGCGGCCAGCAGACTGTCCACGATGACTTCACATTGGTCAAGCATGTGAACCCCTACCACGCGAAATGGCTCCATGAGGTTTGTCTCTACAAACGGCTTGAGTTTGTTAGCCGGCACAGCTCTGATCAAGGCAGGCAAGGCCCCATACAAGATGGTCTTACAAGACTCCTGCAACCAAAAACATTGAGTATATATGTAATAACAACGAACATAACAGTGACCACCTCTACCCTCACAGCTACCTATCAATACCACGAGGTGGAGGGAGGCAATTGGAGTAAAGTGACTTGCCCAAGGTCACGATATGAAACGAGCTGCTGGTCTTGAATCCAACACCCTTTGCACAGGAGTAACACAGACTGACCCCTCAACCACACACCTGTGATGAGAGGTGCACACTAAACCCATCAAGACACAATAATTTTCAACCTACAGTAACAAGTTACAGTTGAACTTGGCAGTCAGATTAAAACAGTATTACTGGCACTTTTGTCACATCCCACAAACTCTTGTCCCCTCTCAAAGGATTTGAGATTTGAAAGGACTGCCATGGACGACTTGCTTGTCTAGCGACAGAATTCCCTGGGCAGAAATACATGTAATCAACTGCAAGTGCTGAAGCATACAAGTATGGCACAGTGGACGTGCACTCGTTCATCTGAATGCCTGAAAGCTCTTGGGTCTGATGAATAGACTAATCCGATTAGACGACGTAACTGTAGTGGCACCACACCCACTGGCACATTCTTGAACTTGACACAGGCGTTCATAGGCAAATCGCGACACCCTATTGGCCAAAGAGGAACGTAACGCGCGCATACCACATGTCCATACCACCTGTCCATGAGCTTCTAATTCTGGGTCTCAAATGACACTATACTAGTGCCAGACACATAGCAGCGTTAGTGTTGACGATTAACCGAATGCCAATCTGCTGAAACACCAACATCTAAGATGGCAGTTGCTCATGGAGTGCCTATGTGGACTTCAAAACTGAAGATGAATTTGTCACTCAAACTTGACTGTGACTGGATCCCACAGTATGATTCTTATGGCAATTTTCAGTGACTTCCTTTCTTTTGTTTGCATCAGAAAGAGCAAATGGAGCTCTGAGTGTCTAAGTAACACTTAGTTTGGGATACAATTGAAAATTGACTTAATGTGGGGCAAAATGTTGCGAACCCCCATTTTTTTTAGTGCAAGATTCTTTTAATCCTGGCCCGTATGTTGTGGTAAAAAATCCTGTAAAAATTAGAAAAATGAAGACTGCTTGTGCGTAAGGCTTTTTTTTGGGCTCTGGTGATTTCAGACTCCTTTTGTTAAGTTGGGCTACAAATGCTGTTAACATCTCCAAGTTTTGTGGCTTACCTTGAGTGTTGAGAAGATGGAAGGAGACAGCCAGGCCGTCACACACAGCAGAGAAGTGGATGGACGCTGACATTGGGACAGGGCTAGCTCCATGCACAAGCCATGCACCTTCTCTCCTGACAAATAACCGCACAATTTTGTTATTGAATTGTCTTCAAATTATTTACCAAGCTTTTTCAGGTCATGTATGAAGACTGAAGCACATACACCTGAAATGGGACAGATCTCTGTCACAAAAAACTTTGGACGACAACTGCGGAGAATAAGTGTGCTGTACAGTCAAATGAATGCAAGTTTAGTAATACATGTTTTATTCTCAATCTTTCTCTTTCAAAATGACAAACTTTGCATAGTTAATGGTCTAGACCAGTGGCGTCCTCACTGAAGGGGAGGGTTGGTCAGGAGGCGAGTCGGCAAGGGGGCAAATTAAAGTGGTGAGTCAGTCAGGGGGCGACTTTGTTAGGGGTAAGTCGGTAAAGGTCGAGTGGGCAAGGGGGCAAGTTAACCTGACACCAAACTTTGTACCTTGTTACCTTCATAAATTAGTAACTTCTCTACATCAAGTAAGGGCCCTTTCCTTTGCTTGGCTTGTCTTTTTCAAAATTCATAGATGGTAGTATTTACCATAGGGAAGTCTCAGGATGGGTGACAGTACAGCTGTCCAATTGACAGGAGGTAATGGTAGCATGGAACCCTGTCGACCAGCTAGTGGTGTGAGCAGTGTCTCCAGCCTGCTTGCAGGTATGAGCTCTGGCCCCGTCTTGCTGGCCAGGATTAGATGGTCGATGCAAGTGCGTAGAAGGCTGGTCTCGGACAGATAGGAGTAGGATGACGGAGCTACATGTAGGAGAGACATAAAAGGCTAGGGTCTACTCTTGCCACCTACTCATGGGAACTATGGGTGTTTCCTGAATTTTGGCTTTATCTCCGTCTTTGGTCTCAGGCTTGAGTTTTGCTGATTAAGTTGGCTGAGTTGAGACCTGATAGCTCAGCAAAGCTCTATTTTCTGCTAGAAAAACTTGCAATTATTTAATGTGTGGCTAAGAGAATTTTCATTTATCAGAACCAAAAGTGTTGCCACTTACCGTTTTTACCCTCAAATACTATGCGCTTTGTTTTACAGTGAAAGAAACATTTACAGGAGACAGTGAGTGAAGTCAGTGTTTGGAGAAAGACCTTGGGGCAACTATGAGGGAGTGCTTCTGGTCAAGGCAGATAGGGGAGTCAGGTTGGTGCCTAGTCCCTTCTTGTCTTCCACCTTTGTGATTTGGGTTCGTTTTCCAAACTCCAGCAATTTCTCTTCCCTCCAAAGTCCCTCTAGTTTGTAAGCTCACAGAGCTGGGACCCAAGCACTGTGGTAAGCTAGGGTGCTTTTGTGAATTTCCACCCCTGGATGCTTGCCATGGCTTCACAGACCAATATCACACTCACTGCCTGTGCTACTTTCCGACGAGGAGGAGGAGACCAGATGAAGATAGCCAAGCAGAGAAGCCGCAGCATTCTGTATGGCAGGATCTGCCCAGTCCGTCAAAAGCTACAAAGCATAAGTAACAACGAGGACCCTTCAAAGTTTCAGTCAGTAAACCACATCTACTTGGCCTACGTTTTTGGTTTTGTACCAGTGCAATCAACTTTTGAAATCTTGTCCCTAGGTGTTGCAAAAGTGGCAACCTTAGAATACGGCAGCTAGCCTTCTTTTTTTTACTCGGAAAGATGATTAAAAATAAACAAAAGGTGTTGGAGCAATTCTGATTATATTACTGTGTGAAAGAAAGTGGGGATGAAATGGAGGAATACCTGATTGAGTTGATTAGCAACAGCTGTCCTCTTGCTATGCATATCACTTGTCATTTGAGTCTGGGAGCCACTTTGCATCACCAGTCCTGTGCCAGTCACAAGCCCTGTCAGACCATAAATAGCCGCTCTCTTCTGCTGCACTGAAGTTGCCTACAAATATAACACACACTTTTTCATTTTTTTCTTCCATGTTTTTTTCTGACCAGACGATAATTGACAATACCTGGCATCTCTGAAAAAAAGTTTGAAAACAAAACTTTTGCAGACGTCATGTAAGACTCATTTGGTGCACGCATAATGCATGGCTCACACATCTGAAGAATAAAAATAAATCTCAACAAATACAAAGAAATTCAATTCTGAGTTTGTTTTTGAGAGATGAGAGGATAAATGTGCACTTCTTGCTTCAGAGTTATTGGTCAATCAACCTGACTGGTGACAGACGTGGACCACGTTGAGAACAGGTTGGCTAGCAGGTGTGATATTGAGGGATGACTGCTGCCGACCAGAGAGTGGAACATGACTCCTGTACTGACTGCAATACCAGCATTCTGAAAGGGGAAAAAAATGTCATTATGACCTTATGCTTATAAAAATGTTAGCACAAGTTTTCATTAACTACCAGTCACTGCACAGTGACTCACTGCATCAGGAAATGCTTGAGATGAATTCTTGCAATATCTCTATGGAATTATTGGTACACCTTTGAATGATTGCTTTGTGCACCAACTTGGAATAGCCTGCAAAAAAAGATGTTCCATGAGAGAAACATTTGCAGTGAGGGAATGGTTTATCGCAGGAGAAAAGGCTAGAACGGACTGTTCTTAGGTTAATATGCACCCACATGGCACGTATTCCTCTGATGGGAACTGCCGATACGGTAAAACAAATGGGAAAAACATTTTACAATTTAAGGAAAGGGTCCTTTTTTCTCAAAAAACATTTCAAAGTGACAACGTAATCTGATGAAGACTACCAGTTTCTGCTATTTCCCTGTACCTGGTCCTGCTGTTGGCACAGCGTCTGCAATTTAACAGCGACATCAAATGCTTCGCCAGGACTGATGATGTTACACTGGAAACCGGCTGCCGTCACACATCCTATGCACATGCAGAGAGCCTGGAAGTGGCACAAAGCGGAAAGCAGGTGAAGTCTTAACCCCGACTCAATTTATTAGTATAGTTGCAAGGAATCTTTAAGAATCTTTCAAAAATCTTCCGATATGCAGGGAAACCAGTGACACATTCTTTGTGCTTAGTGGTTGTGCTCAATGTCCCTCCAAGAATACCTCCAAAGACTACCAAAGGATTCTGAAGAATCTCAGAGGGTCAGGGATGATGAATCAGTCCAAAGATTAATTTGAGAAGAGTTAATTACTGATGTGGCACCATGTTCACGTCCACGTTCTTACACTTGAGGACTGTCCCTTTCTACCATTCAGGAAACTTTATTGGTCAAAGAGGCATGCGACCCGGGCATACCATCGGCCCACCAGCATGGCTCCACCACAGTCCCAGGTCCTATTTCTAGTCACCAAATTAGTTCCACGTCACACTTGGCTGTCGTTCCGACCCTACCCGTAGCACCCACCTCAGCAAACAACGTATCCTTGTCTTCCACGTCCAGCCTGGCTAAGAGCTTGTGATGCATGTTTGTCACGTGGGCCTTGGTGTGCACGGCTCCCTCTGTTGACATGGCAGAGAGAACCATGGCCAGCCCTAGTAACTGTCCACAGGAAGTAGTCTGGTCCTTAGCATTTAGACTCGTTGACTCCAGAGCATCAACTAATCGAATCATTTTAACCTCCCCCTAGAACAGCAAGGATCAAAGGAATGGTTAACTGAAATCATCAAATCAGAAGTACTGGCTGAAAAGGATTTCTAAATAATCTTACTTGATGACTGGCTTTGTAAAAAGGTTTGACAAATGAAAACTATTTTGGTTTATTTTTTGCAGTAATGCCAACATTTGATGTTCTTGAATGTTTTGACCATACCATGCTACTCGTGTTTAGCACACAAGTTCTGTGTAATTGATGTTTTGCCATACCTACTCAAGAACCTCATATGACAACAGACTTTACCACTCATTGCCACTGTTATTATAATGGGACAGTCACGCCAACTCGAATAACTGGAATATATTTTATCTTTATAGTGTGCTTTCCCTTGGAGAAGATGACTCTTGTAAAGCACGTTTTAAGAAGATGGTGACACCACTGTTGACCAACAACAAACTTGGTGAGGCTCTTGCAAGTGGGTCAACTTAATATCAGGGGTGAGACTGACCAATGATAAAAATAGCTGAAAACAGCTGAAAAAAAGGCATAAAGAAGCTGAACTGTGAAAGTCTCCTATACTTTTGTACACAGCCAGTGGGGAAAAAAAGCTGAAATCCCAAACCAAAAAAGCTGAAATCAGCTAAAAAGCTGAGAAATCTCACCCCTGTAATATGCAAATGAATATGCATATCTTCCCCTCCTGTTTTTTCTGTACCTCACTTCCAGTGTAGTCCAGGTAATGATCCTCATATAGTCTTGCAGTCAACATTCCCAAAGCAAGCCCATGGTGCATCAGTCTAGCCTGCGACTGGTGAGCTCTTGGTTGCCCCGGCAACCCATCTATCAGCACATCCATGATGCGGTGCAGTTGCTGGGTGTCCGTGGTCAGCAGGAAGGGTGCCAGAAGGGACAGGGCTAGGGCCGAATTGCCCTGGACGGTAGAGGGCAAACTGGCCCCCAAATCACCAGAGTGCTGAAACATCAAGAACGAGGATCTCAACTTCTTGTGAACATGTGAACAAATTTTGACATGAACGACAGATGGACAGTAAGGGTGAACAGACAGAAGAATGAAAAGGATGCTGAGAAAAAATGGTTCAAACCAAACGTCACGACTCCGCCAAAGTCTTCCAAAATCCTGTAGCGAGTGGGAGAGCAATGGCACATTCTTTCGTACTTCAACTTAAAGAGCAACAAGCTCCATGTAAAGTGATCTGCCATGAGTTGAATTGCTCCCTCATGGGCAATGAGAAGACAGGCTGGTGGGATGTCTCTAAAGCAGGCACCTGCACGCACCAAGTGCAAACGCGAAGACCAATCACATTCAAACAGAAATTGGTGACGCATGCTTAGTGTGTCTCGTAGGCACACACGGTGAGTTCCAACTCATGGTGAGATTGTTTTCCCTTTGTTAAAACGAAAAATACCCCGTCCTGTTTCCTTTCGGAGGGGATAGTGGCTAGGTTCTACCTTCCTCAATCCTGCAAAAGTTCTTCAAATCCCGTTGAAGGATTTTGATGGATCTGGGATGGTTTGCAATGAATCTTAAGTCTCCTTTTTATATGTTTTTCAAAGGTAGGATACAGGCCTGAGTTGCAGACGGGTAGTGGGCTGGGATGACTGATGGAAAAACTCAAATTATCTGGGAGGAGCTGAATGGGGCGGGGACTTGCTGGAGGGTGTTGAAGTCATGAAAGATACTGGGAGATAATACTTTTTCGGGTCAAACATTGCCAAACTCAGACTAGGGGCTTTGCACATGGATTAAAGTTACACAAATTCTACCAAACAATGGTGTACCCATGGAGAGCTCAAAATACGGCAGAAACACCAAGAGAGCCATATACACGTATATGGAGTAAAAACTGATCTAATGGTGTACTGAAGCATGTGCGAGGCACAATGACTCACAAGGAGCTCACAATGGGCCCCTAACTAGAGAAGTTGGCATAATTTACTAAAATGGTTTGTTATTTTCAAGGATCTTGTCAACACAATGCCAAATTGAGCTCCTTTATTTGGAGAGAAGTTCTTGTACCTGTTGGTACCAGGTGAATATCTTCACACCCGTCCGCAGCTTGACACCTAGGAGGCACAGCAGTGTATCAATGACCACGCCCAGCCAGTGATTCTGACCGGTGTGTTGCATTGAAGACTGGTGGGCTAATCTCGCCTCATCGTCGCCGTCGTTATCCAAGGCCAGGAAGTGACGAGTAGAGACCACGGCCAAACCGGCCAAGGCCAGAACGGAGTTACTCTGAGCTGAGGGGTTGCTCCTGTAAAACAAACATCACTGCAGATTGAGTCAAAGCTTGTAGTAGCACAACATGGGATTATCTCTTCTTGGAGTCACGAGTGGGATTTTAAAAAGAACTGGTGACGTAATTTGAGTTTGGATTACCATATTACAATGCAACGTTCTGTGTTTAGACTGTCACGTTATGTTGCAATGTTTGGGTTCAGACTGTCATGTCATGTTGCAATTTTTGGGTTCAGACTGTCATGTTATGTTGCAATGTTTTGGGGTTCAGACTGTCATGTTATGTTTCAATGTTTTGTGTTTAGACTGTCATATTACATTGCAATGTTCTGAGCTTAGACTGTCACGTTATGTTGCAATTTTTGGGTTCAGACTGTCACGTTATGTTGCAATTTTTGGGTTCAGACTGTCATGTTCTGTTGCAATTTTTGGGTTCAGACTGTCATGTTATGTTGCAATTTTTGGGTTCAGACTGTCATGTTATGTTGCAATTTTTGGGTTCAGACTGTCATGTTATGTTTCAATGTTCTTTGTTTAGACTGTCATATTACATTGCAATGTTCTGAGATCAGACTCATGTTATGTTGCAATTTTTGGGTTCAGACTACCATGTTCTGTTGCAATTTTTGCCGGGGTTCAGACTGTCATGTTATGTTGCAATTTTTGGGTTCAGACTGTCATGTTCTGTTGCAATTTTTGGGTTCAGACTGTCATGTTATGTTGCAATTTTTGGGTTCAGACTGTCATGTTATGTTGCAATTTTTGGGTTCAGACTGTCATGTTATGTTTCAATGTTCTTTGTTTAGACTGTCATATTACATTGCAATGTTCTGAGCTCAGACTCATGTTATGTTGCAATTTTTGGGTTCAGACTACCATGTTCTGTTGCAATTTTTGCCGGGGTTCAGACTGTCATGCTATGTTTTAATGTTCTGTGTTTAGACTGTCATATTACATTGCAATGTTCTGAGCTCAGACTGTCATGTCATGTTGCAATTTTTGGGTTCAGACTGTCATGTTATGTTGCAATGTTTTGGGGTTCAGACTGTCATTGTTACGATATTTGAGGCTGATACTATCACATTACATTTTAATGTTTTGAATTAAGACAGTCATATGACGTTGCAATGCTTTAGGTTGAAACTATCATATGACATTGCAATGCTTTGGGTTGAAACTGTTACGTTACGTTGCAATTGTTGGAGTGTACGCTATGTCCATCGTGAAAATGGAGATTACATTAACTAGCCACTCTTTACTTCACTGACATAAATTATACTTTATCTCACCCGTGCTTTCATTTTTATCGTCTGCCTCTAGTATACAACTTGCTACATTTCGGTCTCCATATATAATCAAATCATAAAAGACATTGACCCCTACGCCAGAGGTTATAAAACGACAATGGGATGGCCCCTTCAAACTCCTTGTCTGTTACATAGCTTCAGGCCAAATCTTATGGCTATGGTTGGAAATAATATGTGCACCAATATGGCAGCTACTGGCTTAGCAGATGCAGCCACTTCCCATACACTTGTGTGTTACTCCTAGCCCCAGTAAGTTAATTTGGACATAGCCACATTGAGGTCTGTGTTAACACTGATAGTCTCCGGTGTTCCAGGAAGACTTACTTGGCTGCTGTCTTGATCTGGTCAGTCAGTTTGTCCCGTACCCACAGCCAGGCCGTGTCCATCTTGACTTGGAAGTCTGCTTGGCTCTCGTCCAGGTGACCATGACTCCTCTGAAGTTCAAGCTCGGCACAACGGCTCTGCATAAAAAAAATCTTCCTAAAATCCCCTTTCACCAGCGACTATTTCTCAAGAAAAACTCTTACAGCTGCATAACTGTGCATGAATTTAGCCTTTCAAAAATTCAGTCCTGTGAATGGAGTATCCAGGGCTATATCTCAACCTATGCAAGCAATACGCAAGATAGGCGAAGTAATCTTTTTGCCATGAAGGGATTCAAGTCCTTGCAAAATGGCAGATGCAGTACAAATGTAGCGAATAGAGTTGACCACATTCTCACTGTTTTCGCGAAGCAGTGAACCGCTTATGCTGATGTTTGGGTGACTTTGCCATAACAAAAGCATGCCAAACCATTAGCATATGCTGTGTACCACCCAAGCACTACGTGCGCCAGGGCCCAGCTTCACTGCGCTGCTAAGCACACATGTTTATGCTATCAGAGGCTCCGCACATTTCATGGAGACCGTATGCAGTAAGCGCAGCAAAAGGCACGCTAACCTCGGAGGACAAACTTGCTTAATGTAGTGACAAAACAATGGAAATCTCTATGCGTTGCAACTGTAAACATAACCAGGCCAAGCACCTCCATGAAATAGTGTTTAAGCTAAGTTTAATAGTGTAAAAGCCAATTTTTCTGCAATAGTAATCATGACTTTTCTGCTGTTAACCCCTTAACGCTGGTAGACGGCGAAAGCCGCGGCTTTGTGTGAGGATTAGTGCATACCACACTTACATTCAATTCATCATGCACCTGCGGTTTCAATGTGGGCCTGCTGCTGCACAGGGCTTTGCATACTGGGCATATCACAGCCCAGCACTCGCGGTCAAAAGAATCCCGGCGTTAAGGGGTTAACTGAAATGTGGCCCAGGCTCTAAACAGACGCACGCAGCTGCCAAACGACAGTCAGCATGTCTTTGTACAAACATTCTGAGTGGATTTCAGTGTACCTGAATGAGAGCCTGCAGAGCATTCTGCATCAGCGACATCCACGCATGAGGTAACTGCATCAGCTCAAACCAATCAGTGGATTCAACACACAGCTGCCAATGAACAAATGTTCCTCCTCAATCAACCAACAGCATTACCAGAACTGTGCAATCCAATCACCAAATTTGACAAATAACAAGTTGCACATTTGGTGTTGCCATTAATCTCCTCCGTAACGAAAAAATGTCACTTCAGGTATACGGGTTCAGTGGAGTTATTTTCAAATAAAATGGCAGAGAATGTTTTGCCCTCCTCATTCCATCTCTGTGGATAAAACCAATTTTAGAACTTGTCTCCTAGTGGTGTTCATGTAGTTACGCTACATGTTATAATCAATCAATCCTGAAAAATCCGTCCAAACCTGCTGATGGGTTTTAGGGTCGGGGGGGGAGATTCAGGCTTTTTGGGGAGGAGATCTAGTCATATTTTGACCCACTGGGCCAGAGAATATCGTGCTTTTGGTGACAATAACTCTGTCGTTACCTCGTTCATGAGAGTGTTGATCATGTGTTGGTAGGCTCTGCCCTTATTGATAACGTGGCGTCGCCCTGGTTTGTCAGCTCGCTGACTTGTCTCTTTCTTTGGCTCAAAAGAGCACAACAGGCCAACTAGAAAAAGTGAGAAAACAAAAATCCACCCTTTTTTGAGTCAAATCACAGATGCAGCTGCCTATGTGGGACGTACACATACACCAATGCACAGGTTGGCATCCAATGTGCTTACTGAGCACAATGTTCCCTGACTAAATTATACCTGCCAATCCTGGTTTGAGTCCCGGCTGCTTGATCCTTTCAAAGCGATTCAGGAGCAGGGATGGTACGTTGTCCAACGTCTTGCCCCTGTTTACAGTTTGTTGCCTCTGGATGGCAGACTTGTGAACCCCTCTGGGCAGGTTCTTCACCTCTTCCACCAGCAGAGAAGACAGGAACAATTGGTAGGCTATGGACAGAAGATATTAATCACAACTACTTTGGTTTCTTAAGCTGAAATTTGTTAGGAACTCTTTTGCAGATCCTGACATTACACTCTAAACATTCCAGCTCGTGAAGAGTTCAACTTGTGGTAAAAATGCCCCAATTTTGGCATCATCAAATGATGAGGCTTTTACAGCATTTACTGCACTGTTAGTCCTTATTTAACACTCAAAGAGCCAGGTTAGTTTGACATGCACGTAAAGACACTCATCAGTACAAACGTGAAGTTTGAACTCAACCAGACCTATGGTTTCTTTGCTATGGTCATTTGAAGTTCAAGGCAACACCTATAGCAGCCAGCATGCATTGAGCACTGCAGCAGAAAAAATATAAACTATCTATCTTGGCAAAATGGGTAGTGAGCAAGAACATGCAATTATTTAAACATATCTTACATGTACCTGAAAGTCCATCTCCCCCCACCCACAAATGATGTCCGGCCTCCAAAAACAACCCTCCCAAAAGCATTTCAGATTTTTAGGGGGGTCATCAATGGGTGAGTTGTTAAAATACATTTCTGCAACTGCACCTGGGAGGACCTCCTCATGAATATTCATTAGAAGCTTGATATAGCAAGATGGAGGGATTGCTTCGCCTTCTTCCTCATCTTCCTCTTCCTTTGTTCTCATCTTGCCCGCCTTGCAATCTGTCTCCTTCTGTTTTGCCTTCATGGCTTCAATCTTTGTTTTCTCCTCTTCGGCAATCTATTTACATAACGCAAGTAGAAACTGCACGTGCAAATAAGCCTTTTTGCAAGTTAAATTTGAATAACATCTGGTACAGTGAGGTTTTTTTATTCACATGAACATAACCATTGGAATTCTCCATACTAAAGACACTGTCGCTACACCTTGTGGTTCTGGGCACGCTTTTGCTTAGTTACATAAGAGATGCCTTGCACCAACACACTGTTCTCCATGGATAAGAAGGGCACAAAGGAACCAGTCTATTCCAGAAATGGTGGTCACTATGCAAAAGTTTGCCCTGAATCACAAGGTACATGTATAGCAAGTGTCTTCAGTCTGGGGAATTCAAAGTTCGTGATCATGTCTGACCAGACAACTCAATGTACCAGATTTTACTCAAATTAAACTCACAAAAGGCTTATTGCACAATTCCATGCTAAGGTCATTATCACATTGAGGGGACACTTTCTTTTCTTTAAGAAAAACAAGACTGAGTCGAAAGGCAAAAATTGCCACAAAAATTTGTCGTCACCACATCTAAGAAACAAGGCAGTCTATGCACATGTATACTGTGACTTGATCTGATGTTGCCCTGACGAGTTCCATATTTATCATCTGTCAATAATAATTAATGCTGCACAAGCCAAACTTGGTGTATTCAGGAGAACAGCTTTGTGGTATTTCAAACTTTGTTAAATTTGAACTTAATGCCAAGATGGTAAACTGGATTTGTAAATTTAACAATCAAGCACCTCCAATTCAATGCATATAGATTACAAAGCGGCCCTTCACTTGAGAAAACGGTACTAAGGTATGGGTGTTTCAGTGAATATACGGCCTCTTGTTCCAAATTCTACACAGGTTGTGTGTTGGGAGGAAACCTTAAGTTTTGATAAAGAAAATGTTGAGCCCAACCTAGGAAATTTGTAATATTGAGTAAGTCTGGTTTTTGAGTATTTGTAACAGGGCAAGATTTGGTGGGATATTGCACAGCCACATGTAAGTCAACATATAGTGTGTGCATGCTTCACATGCTTCACGGTTGCAGCCTAGTGTGACAGTCTGTACTCAATGATTAAGACCGTGGCACACCTGAGCTACGGCAACATTTGCAAAATCACAGGTCACTGTACTTTTACCTCTGGTGGTAGGTCATCCAGCGTGAAGTCGTCTTCCTGGAAGTTGGCCAAGGCGGTGAATGCAGCAGCAGATACGGCCGGGTTGCCATGGTTACTGTACTGCCATAAGAGCTCCACGACTTCATCGCAGAAGTCCTTTTGGGGGATTTCAGAAATTAAGATATCACAGGTTTGAATCTTGGTCAGAGCAGAAGGACATTACACCCTCTCCCCTGCATGTCCGAAATCCCTCCACCCCCCAGTCTATAGTCAGCGTTGCACTTGATGAGCTCTTGATGAGCTCTCATAGTTCCCACGTTTACTGAAATATAACATAGTAAAAGCAATCATGTTTGACTACATACAGTGAAGGAGATACATGTAGCAAGTATGTTTGGACATATGTATACGAGTAAATTTCAAATATTTGAAAGTGTCCTTGATACTTTCACTTCTTTTGCAACAAAGTGGAATATATTTCAAGATTTTTGTCCAACTACTCAGCTTTTGAGACATAATCAAAGGCAACGGTACTCGGACAAACCTGAAGGGCTAGATTTCAATAGTTCAGTATTGGATTTCATTCTACTGTGCTTTGTGGAAAGTGTCCACCAACAAACTTGTTTACAGCGAATCATATTACACAGAGAGTTTCTTTAAGAAAATTCTCTCATACTCAGCTACCGGTATCTAAGGTTCATGTTTCATTCTTCAGGCACACCTCACAGTCCTGTGTGTCTGCAAGTAATGCTGGCGCTGATCCAAGAAGCTTGCATAGGTTTTGCATTACGAGGGGCCTGCAACAGATAAAAACAGAATCAATGTGAAACTGAAAACACACTTTACGCACAAAACCATGGCGCCAGTGCAGGTTCTGATGTCAAAAAGTTGTGTCTGTCTTTGCATTCATCCTGATTTTAAGTAGTCAGTATCAAAACTGGACAAAAAATGCCGACATACATGATAAGTTATTACATAAACTCAATTTAATGCTATATAAAAATACTACCTGTTACCAATGAAAATTCGCCTCACTGCTAAAATTATAACATTTTAAAATTTGACATTTATCTGTTCTGAGCAGCTGACATTTTGATGGTAAAAATGGTCTACATCCCTACCTTTCATCTTTGGTGAGTTTGGGTGACAGTACAGCCCACATGGTGCGTAGGTCCACTACCTCAGCCTGGCATAAGATGTACAAGGCATCCAGGGCCAATGCTGCTATGCTAGCGTCTCCATCACTGGTACAGTCATTCAAGAGTTTGGACAGCATCGGCAGGAGGTCTGCTCCACGATGAGGCCTGTGTGGAGAAGACAAATGGAGAGGTTGAGTTTGTACAGTATGCATTTGATTTCACAATGAACTGTGTCACGGAATTCATGCTCTATGATTGGATGAGATATGCTCTTGCAAAGAGTTATCTACCATGTACGCACAATTCACGCTGGATCGTAGGCTGCAAGATGCGTTCCGCAAAGAAATTCACCATGCAATTCATGCTATATCATGAACGGCAATATGTTTCTTGCAAAGACCTATATCATGCACTCATGATAGATCATTGGAATGAAATATTATTGAAGACCATTTCAAACTAACAATGCACTCAAGTATGCTCAATTTGTGCCTATTGACAATACACCACATGTAGATTACCAGGTGTCTTTGATTTGTACCACATGAAGTTCATTTTCTTTATAAATAACCAGGGTTGTTTTTTTAGCCACGCTTGGGAGGGGGGTCGGACCTCACCTCAATTCACAAACATCTCTGATGCTAGCAGCCTTGGCTAGAAGCAGCTCGTAGGTGAGGTCCTCCCTGCCTTGGAGGAATGATGACTGGGAGAGCAGTTTCTGAAGGTGGGGAAAGCTCCTGTCCTGCAAATCAAGAAAACAAAACAACAAAAGAGAGAAACTGTAACTTCAAGTCACAGCCCAAAAATTTGGACATGGAATTATTTTCTTCTGAATGTGCACAGTAATGGAGAGTCTGGGCACAGAGGCAAAGGCGTCCAAATGTTGGCCCAACCAGTCTTTGTACTTGTTCTTTGTTGGTATGAATCAGCATTGTCACAACGATGAAGTCCACGATCTACCATTAACCAGGTCTGGGTGGCATCGTCAAGATGAGTCCCTGTACACCATTCTGAGGTTACAATACCGAAACCTCGGCTGCAATATGGTGGACAGTTAGCAGGCTGCCACACTCTCACATTGAAGTGCAAGGCTCCAATTGCATGAAGGAAGCCACCCTGACTGGTTCACAGGCAACATGAGGCAGGCTTGGGGTGTTCTCAGTTCCCCCAAAAAAGAATCTTTACTGTTAAATTTTTTTACAAAACACGTGCACACCTGCAATTTCCACAGTTGCGTAGTCAGTCTGACCACCAGCGGAGTCAGTGTCGTGTCCCCTACCGCCAGGGACTGCAGCGCTCTGATCACTGCTGTCATGCAGACTTTATGGGTCGCTGTCTTGGGAATGGCGCACAACAGGTCAAAGGTCATGACAGGATCATGCTCCTGACTGAGTCTGTAGAGTAGCAAGGGCACCAGGCTAGGAGCCTATGCAAACAAACAACAGTGTTATTTATGTTTAGGGTACTGTTATGTGCTTGTTAGATTAAGAAGGTTGTAGCCACGTGAACAGTGAGCGAGCTCGAGTGTACTGTGGTCAGCTATACTTTGCTTAACTTTACTCCAATGCAGGAATTGAAACTGGACCTAGGGCTATGGTTGCACAGTCGGCTGTAAATGTGCTTGTTTCATCAAGTAACGGCAGATGGAAACTATACTGTAAAATGTATCTCTACAAAATACAGAAACCAGGAATGCAGCAACAAATTCAACCAACTACATCTATGCTAAAACTGTGAGTGCTCATGTAAAAGGTTTTCACAGCAGTGATTTGAATGGGGTTGTTTAAGTGGGTCTGGACTGTGCATGCAAATTGGTTAAAAACAGACACCAAAGGTCAGACAACTCGAGCTCGATCTTGTTCTACAATTTAACCTGTTTGACTGTCAGCATTTATGGAGTTCAGTTCAACCTAATGCTAAAACTTCTGCAAGATTGTTTAGATCAAACAAAATCTCCCTCCCCGAACCATCTCTTTGATCAGATGCTTATGGTCATAATAAAAGGAAACTTATATTGTATCTTATGTAATACATTCTACGCCACACAAAGTCTTTTTTATAATCCTACTTATAGCCCACTATTCGTAACTTTGTTAATATTCATATAATTATGTATCTATATGTTTTCCTTTATTTTGTTTTCTGTAACAGTTTTTTTTTGTTTCTGTAATGGCATACCTGTCTCAAGCTATGTTTTGAAGGTTTTTCCAGCTCTGTGGCTTTACAATTTAACATACTATAAACAAGCATACATATTTTTTTGCCATGAAGAGGAAATAAATGTGTGTGTGTGATTAATTGATGTAAAGCATGGCATCAACTCACACAAAATATCAAACAGTCATTAATTGCTACATACACCTCATTGGATAAGACATTATGTTTCCTTTTCTTCTTATAACATAGTACTGTCATTGGGTATAAGCAGACACTTAGTGTAGAGGAATGGTTTTGAATTAAAGATAGATTATCAAGCACAGGAAAAATCCTGTTTCTTGTGTGGGTTTGTCTGGGTTTGTAGGTCATACGAGCCCACTAACCCAGGAGCAATCTTGCGTGGCAATGTTAATCAATACATTCAGTGATGCTCGAGCCACTTCAACTTCTGGCTCCCAAAATAGAGACGACACTGTCAGCACAACGAGAGCAGGTACGCTGTCCACAGAGGGCAAATCTGACTGCAGGTTGGACAGCCAGTCACGGGCAGCGGTGGGGTCACTCAGGAGGGTGTGGGAGAGATGACCGCAGCTCTGCATCAGCTGGTACCCCGCATGCAGGCTTGGCCTGGAAAACGTCTTTGCCTAATGGTAAGATATACAAACTTACGCAATGCTGTGTCTCCAACAAGGAGTAAGTCTGATTAAGAACTCTCATCGACCATGGTTTGACCGAGTCTGATTGAACCAAACCTGGCTGATAAACACTGAAAAAGATTAGTCAACCCCTTGGAACCAGCCAAGAGACATTGGGTGCACCATCCGTTATCAATAAGGACCATAAGTTGCCTGATGATGTTTGACTGTAGTTTGACAAGAGATGCATTCGCACTTAAATGTCATAGCACAGGTCCAAGGTAGGTTTAAATCAACTACCAGTCCACTAATGGTGTGCTGATGACACTCAAAGATGCAAATATGTGCGAATTTTTTTTTAAAAAATGGTTTCAGGAATGTTCAGTTGTTGTGAGCCCAATGTGCTGGCATAATTATAATAAGCATTATTATTATTGCATGTTGTGAAAACTTTTTAAACAAGTTCTAAGGTAATTTTCAAATACAGTCTGCACTGAGTTGGTTTCGTTCTAAGAGTGTAGAATACCTTTTGTCCAACTTGTGGTCTCTTTGCTTGTTGGATGATTCTGCTGACATTTGATAGGAGTTGCGATGCTTGTCTCTGATTGGCCAATCTTTCCTGCTTCTCCATGGCGATTTCCTCATGAATGGGTGTGGATACAATCCACAGCAGTGGAAGGATCAACATCTTGAGGCTCGATGCACAGCCCTGCGCCTCATGTTCACAAGCGGTCACAACTTTCTGAGCTGCAAAAGTAATAATTCTGAGCCACTCTAAAAACCATTTCTGATAAGCCCATGGCACAATTGCATGGAACAGGAAGCATGAGCGACAACCATTCTTCCGCCATTGGATACTTCTTCCTGGTAACCTTAACACAAAATATGCTCTGGGTACCAGGCGGAGTTCACCAGTGGCTTATAACAGGTTGTTGCATGGACTTGCCATATATATATTCAATGCAAGGATCATCTTATAATTACTGGGCATATATCTGTGCTTAGGCACAAACCTATGGAAAAACTTTTACCAATATTTGTATGGTGACTGTGCTAACATTTTGAAGCATTCTGTGCACCTGCAGTTGAGTACCTCATTATAATCCACGGTTCACTGCACTGTAGATCTCTTCCATTCAAGACCAATAAGGACACCAAAACATAGACAAATAGAAGGCGCATTATCCAGCAAATAGGACCCAACTCACCCACACATAGTAGTCCCCTGAGCTGGTCAGGCAGCGCCTTCAGGGTAAGCCAGCTCAGGAAACAAACCACAGACTCGTCCACCAGATCGGCACTGTGTGACTCTATCACCGAATCTATGACTTTCAGGCAAGGGGTCAGGTCATGGCCGAGTGTCACACACTCTTTGCATAAGGAGAAAGCCACCGCAGACAGTGACTTCAGCAAAGTTGTGTTGTTCGCCTTGTGAGTCTGAGCAATGCTCGCCAATTTGACGAGATAGGAATTGACTTCGCTGAGTTCATGTAAGCTGTCGATCTAATAAGGAAACAAACACACTTAAACTTTTTGAGTTCTGTCAGTATTCATAGTTTTTTAACTTCTCTTTTTCAGATCAGTGGTGTTGAGAAGAACTGATTATAAAGCAAATATATCTCCATAAGAATCTTGAGTTATTTCACTGATTGTTGCATTTCTGTTACTTTCAAGATTTTTTTCAAATTAGTTTCAATCTTGGCAAAATGACAATTATCAAGAATGACAGAAGAGACTCTTTGAGGGGGAGGGGCCTAGTGGAGATGGAGGGATGGTGATGAATTCTAACAGGGAATCAGAAGGACAAACTGAAGCCACACCACATACAGGTATATAAAAGCACTCAATCACTCACACCAAGGTAAAGCCCCGTGCACAAGACGAGCTATGGTCATGTGACCAACTTCCAACAGAATGGGCATAACCCATCTAAATGTTACGCACAAAAGATGACACAAAGGATAGCACAAAAGTGCTAGCAACTCAAGAAAACATCTTTTTATAATCAAATACAGCTGGGGGAGAACAGCAACACCAGAGGCCTACGGCGTAACTACACCTGTTCATACGGGGAAAACGTTTGATGTAAATAACTTTAGTTTGTAGCCATTTTCAAGGACAGGATAGGAGCAACATGAGTTTGGCCACACACCTTAATTTGATGCAGGCAATCCAGGAAAAAAGTGCAAGCATCAACAGCAACAGGACTTGTGGATGAAGCAACTTGGAGCAGCGTTTCTGCCAGTAACACCTTAAAGGTGGTCAGCTGATGTGGTATGGTTGGATTCAATAAAACATATGACAGGAATGGAGCCAGCATATCCATAGTATAACAAGAGTACCTGCCAATCAACAACATACATAATCTTCACAAAAAATTGCATTAATGGTAGTCTCAGCACAAGTCAGAAAAGCGAGTTAAAGCTTGTATTCTCTTTGTGTGCTTGTGGTTCAAGGTCTACGAAAGTCTGCTCTGAATAAATGTGTCTTTACTATCAGGCTAGCCCTTACATGAATGTATCTATTCCCCTCCTGACTGGGATGCCAGTTAATCACAGGTTGCTCCCAGCTAAGGCCAGTCCCCGTCTTCTTCTGGAGGGAAGCACTTAGGGGCGAAGTGGACTGCCCAAGGCCACAACGTATGGATTCGAACCCCTGACCCTGTGGTCATGAGTCACGAACCCTTATCCCTACAGGCCACAAACCTCCTTCTAGTTCAAGGTCTAGAGTAATTGAAGCTTGAATTACCTCGCGTCTGTCATGCTGAGAAGTTTGGATACCTCCTGCAAGATGAAAGGCCAAGAGTCCGGTCGGCTGGTCAGTGCCGAGATGAAAGGATGGGGAGGATTCCTGCATCAGAAAACAAAAACTACTCTTGTTTCCAGGGTGATGCATTTTTTTAAATGACTCTGTTTACAAGGGAAATGATCTAGCACGCAACACCACAGCTTTACGGGCAAAATGGAAGCCACCAAGTCCGAGGCAAAGAAGCTAAAGCGGTTAATTCTAACTAGAATGACAAAACACCGTTCCCATTTAATTTCTTTAAGCCCTCACAGATCCCATAACGGGCTGGTGCAAAGATGCACGGGAAAAAATTCGTCAAAATTGTAATATGCTACATGTATTTGAAAATAGAATGCAAATGTAAGTCAGTGTCAAATAATGACATTGTTGGGTGTGATTAGTCGATCAGCACGATCGTGTTGCACTATGAGTTGGGGAGTCAGATTGGCATAGTGGCTCTTTCTTCACCTTCTATCTCTGCGGTCCGGGTTTGATTTCCGGCTCAGTCCATATGTGGATTCGGTTTTCAAGTCCCTGCTTGATTTCGTGGATTATGCCCAGAATGTTCCTCTGGGGTTTTCCTCCCACTTCTAAAGCTGTAATTGCTTCTCATTGTCTCCTCTCTACAGTATTTATCAGGCTTGAGAGCTACAGCGCCTAGGGCACTTTTAGTTTTGAGGCATCCTTGGCTTCATTACCAGAAATACTTAATAGTGGTACTAGTTGATAGCATATGAAAACTCTAACCTTACTTCCCTTAATTGTAACAATCTTCCACAGCTGTGAATTAGAGAGAAAATGCAATCATTTGAAGATGAAAATGATACTGTTTATAACAAGAAATAAATGAAACAGCTGAAGCTTTGTTAGCTTCCTTCTGGACTCATGGTGAGGATCAACCGAAATCTCCGCCCACTCTGGTTATCTACAATCTGCAGGAGCTCTACCTCAGCCCAAACCGACAGCGATAAGTCCCGTCGCTTGCGATGCAGGCCTGCATGTCCAGAAGCAGCAGTTGCCTGAGTGCCCTGACAGCTCCCAGGCAGTTAACAGCTGATGGGATGACATTGAGGAGGCCCTTCATGACAAAGGAAAAGTCGGCATGGCCATCACGGACAAGTGAGACAAGGGTCTCACTGCAGGCGACCGACACTGAGTTGGACTCGACTGTGCACTGGTCCCACAGGATCTTGAGCTCTGTTATCTTCAGCCACCACAAAAGGGAAATTTAATCAGAACTCTTTGCTGTTAACTGGAGAGATGACATTTAAATGCTTCTGGGCAACAACAAGATTAACACGCTCTACATGTATGTTGATAAGTAGTGTACACTATCAGTACCGCCATCTAGAAACAGCATTCCCTGTCTAATGTCCTTTAATGTACCAGATTTTCCAAACTTTTCTGTTACCTAACATTATATGAGACAAAATACCAAAGCCTTCTCTTTCCTGAATGTTACAGTGTTTAGAGTATGCTGTGAGCCAGTGTCCTCTTTTTTCTTGAATTATTAACTTAGTGAAGGTCAACTGTATTAAAAAAAGGGTATGTGTAAGCACTGTAAGTCATGAATCTGTAACTGAACTTTTCAAATTTAAGCCTAAGACTATGTTAGCAAATAATTTGCAAATGTTTGCAGGCTGAATGTTGTTGACTCTCCATAGACTGATCGACTTTGAATGCAATGGACACAATACATACATGTAGGCCTAAGGCTATTTCATGTGCGCACGCTCAGACGATTTAACAGAGGGGAATAAATTCATGACAACAACGTTGCGTAACGTTTGGCGAATGGATGCTAGCGATTGTTATTGTTGTAGACATTATTTCATCCCCTCTAGCCTTGTTCACATACTCGCATGGGGGTGCTAAAATCAACATGGCGACAGAATGGGAAATTGGCTTATCATCGGATCATGATGCAAGACTAAAGGGTTTGTGCACAAACCCAAGAGATTGGTTTAAATTACTCTAAATATTTTCTGAGTAAATACTTCAATATTTTCTTTAAATTTGACATTTTTACTAGGCCTATTTTTAGTATTTTTAGGACATAATGTTATCACTTTCTGATGTCCGTACCGGAAGATTTCGTTCCCATCCTAAGGATCTACATGATTTTAGTCCAAACTGACTTTCTGCATGTGAATCTTGATCAGATTTACCTGGGGTGTCTGACTGTTGATGGGACCACTATTCCCTACAATTTTCTCTTTCTCTTTCACAACTTGACTGAAGAGTTTGGCTGCAGCTCCCAAGCGCAGACCAGGATCGCCGAAATGCAAGCGCCGCTTCAGATCTTCAGCCATTACAATTCGTTAAGAAGTTCAACGCCTGTACCATTCACGAAAAACAAACAGCAGCTGGTTTACTGACATCTGATAAAGAGAATTCGCGTGTCTTTTCCAAGGTTGAAAGACGAGCAGAAGGCACCCAATTCGAGTCGCTATTGTGGCAATAGCGCCACCAATAGGCCTATTTTAATTAGTTCGTGTGGCAAGATTGTGTCTAGGGCTAGGTCTTTCCCGTTTACAAAACGGCTGAGCACGTGCAAAGACGTAGCCATAGCATATGCCTACAACACACGTTTCTTGGACTTATGTCACCCCGTAGTAGCTCGGAACATGCTCGGAGGGTAACTACAGGCGTACCCTGTTGGAAAACCAGAAAATATTTATGTTTTATGGTAAATGGGAGACACCTAGCCCAGGTACACTCCCTGACCGTACTACGTTAGTTTCTTCAACAAGGTAAACCAAGAACAAATTAGAACCAAATTTCGGGTCGTTTTGCACACAACTTTTAATATACCCTGGACGTTTGACTTTGATTATACATGTATTATAGTCGTAATGAAATGAAAACATTGCCATGACGTCCAACCTGGGCTAGGGAGACACCGTTCGTTCTTGACTTTGTCACTGCTTTATATTTGATATGAAGCTTTGCATGACTGGGCTGGGAATTAACTTTGCGGAGGTTGGCCTGCGTCGAGAAGTTGGTGAACATGGCGAAGCTTTTGTGACCACATTACTAATAGCCTATATAATTATTGAATTAAATATTATAATAGATATATTATTTTGTAATTATATAAGTAATAAATAATGTATCTACATGTAATCAATGTCATGGTGTCTTAACTTTTGAGTTTTGATTTCCATTACTTTGAAAAGGTTCTTGAAGTAATTTCTAGTCTGCTTGGACTCTACAAACATGCCTCGTCTTTATAATATTGGGCAATGATCTTAAGATCTCAGATAAGAATAAAATAAGTCTTTTTGCTACTACCATATGAGAGATCATTTTGTTCAGTGGTAGAAAGGCACTATCCGACCTACATGTATTTATGGGAAGGAAAAAGGAGCAATGTTTGCTCTTTTTTCCATTGCGTGATGCCTATCTAGCTACCATTGTGCAAAATCACTCGTGCTGTATTAGGCTTATAGCTCTTGCTTGGAAACTCCTGTCCAGTGCTCAAAAATCATGATAATGATTCAGGATTTGGGGAAGTTTTCCTCCCCCAATTGTCACAAGCCTTAGAGCTGGGTTTTTGGAAAGAATTCAGTATACGGATGCCTCTTAATTGACATCCCCTTTGAGACTGGTATGGAAATTCTGAGTGTTTTCTAATTGATATAGGCCTACTTCAATATTTGCTTTGCTAAATGTGACTGTTAAGACATTTCCCTGTCAAAAAGCTAATAACTTACTGCAGCCTAGGGAATCATTACTGTCATCCATTTCTGGGTTTTTCATGTACATGACGTGTTGAGATTACATTCAATCTGCTGGCTGTTCCACCGTTGTCTGGTCATCTTTTCCATCTTATTTATGGTTGTGCGAGACTGTTTTGAAAAAGGAGAGATGTGTGGATATTTCCAGCAAGAATCTGGGAACTGGTGCAAAATAGGAACTTTAACAAACTTGACAACAATGGAATGGAGTTCTGTGACATCAACTGCCAGTTTTTCTCTGCTTTGTTCATGTTGTTAGGTTTGATTGGTCAGTCTCAACGAGAAATTAGGGCTACGTCGAACATCCAAATAATCGATCGATTATCAACAATTTGAATATTATTTTCCTAATTTGAATATTCGAATGCAAAATTCGTGAAAAGGAAGAGAGTATTTTCTTTTGTTTTAAATGAGAAAAATCACACTATGGAGGCTTGTTTCGAGCAAATTTTAATGAAAAGTGACAATACATGTAATATTCTCGCGGTCGGAGGTTGTTCCATTTATTGCACTCTCAGTTTGGCAAAGGGGCAACTCTCCATTCACTTTGTACAGGGATTTGCATGTTTTCCTCCTTTTTGCTGCAACTTGATAAAAAAACTGAAACCTTTCCGGTATGGTCTGGGAGATGTTCATAGCGCATAAATAGTGAAATTTCGAGCATATTTGATATTCAGTCATTCAGATTTTCCCCATATACTGGAACACTACTTTTTCCCCTTTGAGTTTCGTTTGTGAAATATGGAGTAGCCAGCAATAGACCAGTCAGAGACAGGAATCAAGACTCAGTGATGTAATCCCGACCGTGAGAATATCTTACAACAATTCAAAAGTAATTCATTAAAAAATTTCAAAGGAATAAATTGTCAACGGGGCAAGAAGTAAATTGTTATTCTGTTAAATCGTACTAAATCATGGCTAGAGATAGTCATAGAAATGAGAAGCTGTTATAGCAATTATAATGTACAATTGTGTGCGTTATTGCAACTGATTTTGTATATGGTTTGTTCATCAACGATCTGCTGGTCAGTACAACTGAACGTTTGGATATTCGATCGAGTTGAAGGTTGAATATTCGAGTAGTGAATTATTCAAGTTGACTCAGTCCTATGAGAAATCAGTTGCACTGCAGTATTGCTCAATCCTGTAAGATATTTTGGACATAATTCTCCCTTTTCTAAAACAAAGTCATCTACAACCACGAATTACAATTTACAAATGAAAGGTGATCGGTTGATGACAGAATTATTGACAATGTGTTCCGAAAAATTGACTGACTGGATCCAGTGATTGACCAATCATGCAGGCCGACTGACTGATAACCTCAAGATATACATAAATGCTTCCCGAACAAGAGGAGTTGTAACAAAATTATTAAGAGTCTGGTTATTTGGAGGAAAGTGCGAGCCCTCCCAAGTTTGATATGTCTGCTTTGAATGCCACGTTTGATTTAACAGTTCTCTGCTAACGAGAATACTTCAGTCTTCTTTATTTGACTTTTTTATTAATCTGTAGGTAATTGACAATGTCTGGAATTGAAGCAAAACCCACCCTGACCGATGCACAGAGAGCTAAGATTGAGAAGAACAGACAACGAGCGTTGTTACTTCGCCAAGCAAGGTTGTCCAGTAGGCCGTACCCACAGACCAAACCCTCAGATAGGTGAGTGTTGCATTGGTTGACTACTAAAGGTCTTACTCTCCAACCGCACCTCTAGACAGGTCTGTGGGTGTCAAGATTATCCAGTAAGCCATGGGGAAGACAGATGGGCATCGTTGAGGTTATCCAGTGCAGGCCTTCCGGGACACCAGACTTACAGATAATGTGGATGCTGTCAGTCTGCTCTTGTATAAGCACGCAGGCATGTTCGTCATAACCTTAAATTTGTTGAATTGTCTCTGATTGGCGGCTAAATCAAAAAGCCCAGCAACATTATCTTTTCTACCAGTTGCTGAATTCAACTTAAACCCAATGGCCCTAAACAATGGTCCTGTCATGAATTTAACAGCATGAGCACATCAAAGACTTAAAAACTGTTCCCTCAGGTGTATCAGCACGTTCCAAAAAAGAGATTCATTTCATTTCCTAATAGGAGATGTTGGAGCTCCCCACCAAATTAAAACAAGTTGATGGCTTTCATGTAAACGTCCTGCTTCATTTTATTTATTTTTGGGGGGTTAAATGATTTCAGGGCAGAGAAAGCAGCTTCCTCAGGCAGAGTGATTGACACAGGGGCAGGGTTCTTGCTGGAGGAGGAACCCGAAGAGGATGAGTCCAGCCAGGTCAAGATCGTCCACGAGCCAGGTACTAGACCTTGCCAAAGTTGAATCACTTGTATGTGACCCAGTCAGAAGCCATTTCCTTTTTTTGGCTACAGCTAGATGTGATAGGGCTTTGGTATATAGAAAACAGTTGAAGTCACTAGCTTATGGTTTCCAAAGGCAGGCATGTACTTTCTAGCCACAGCCAAGTAACTCAGGTGCAGCCAAAAGGCTCAATCACCCCTCACTACACTTATCTGTGTTGGACTTGAACTCAACCAAGCTTGTCTAAACTGGACGTTGACTAACTGTTCAACACAGTGAACAGGGTAAACAAATGAAGAGTACTTTTAAGACCCATGGCTTCACTCAGTACTCACCAGACTCGGCAATCTCGTTCTTTGACATATGCCAAGCCTTATTGGTTCCTATGCTGTTGATTTTTTTTCCTCCAGGCCCACTGCTAGGTGGCGCACCGTCAGTGTGTGTGGAATGTAACAAAGGCTTCCAAGATTCATACATCTATTCACACTTTGAATATGAAGTGTGTGATGAATGTAGGTAAGTCCAACAGTAGTTTCCAGAAAGAATCAAACGACTGACTTTTGATCTTAATCTGCGACTTTACAGATGCTTATGGTAGTCCGCAATAGACCTTTTTCCGTGATAGTTTCCAGAAAGAATCAAAGTTTAGAACAGCGATCTTCTAACAGTATGTGATACAGTATTCAGTTTTGTGCTGTCATTCATATAACTGTTGTCAGTCATCATTTGCAAAATTGTTTTATTAACACAGGTTCTTCCTCAATGATTTTGCCTGTCTCACTGTACCTCTGTGATTGGTAGCTGTGCAGTCTTGCATAATTTAGTGAGCTTGACACAACATATCCTTGGCAACCTTATTGAATTATATTTTATATAATTAAGTGTTGGCTTTGCCTTGTATCTCAGTACTGTCACCACAAACTGAGCTTGCCTACCCTAGTAAGTCACACTGAAGCAAACCTTTGAGCATCCAGGAAACGATGCCTATAAAGTCCAGTATTTGAAGTATACATCTCCCACTACAGTGTTCCATCATTAGAAATGTGAATTCATTGATTTTTCAGAGACTCTGAAGGGAAGCACTTGCTCATGACCAAAACCGATGCCAAACAGTCGTATCTGTTGAAAGATGCTGACCTCGACAGGAGGGAGCCCGTTCTCAAGTTCATTGTCAGGAAGAACCCACACAATCCAAGATGGGGAGACATGAAGCTGTATCTAGCTCTACAGGTTAGCAACCCCCCCCCATCATTGAAAATCCACCTGCGCCAGTAGCCAAAACGCTCATCCCACCAACGCAAACCACCCTCGTATTGGGACGATCTTGTGACTAACTTTTGATCTTAGTCTGCGACTGTATGGATGCTTATGGTAGTCTGCAATAGACATTTTTCCTGTGATGTCACGATCCTGCTGGACCTATGATGTGTCGTGATGGTAATGAGTGCCTCCAGCAGAGGGAAGAATTTCGGAAGATTAACGAATAGTCCTCTCAAAAAAGGAGCGTGATGAACTGGCATACTAGTGCAAAGACATACAGAACTCATGGTCCATGAAATGATCGCTAAGATTGCTGCTACTCTTTGGCATAAAATTGGAGAAAAGCTACCTGTTTGGGGGAAAATGTTTAAAAATAACTGATGAAACACTTTAAACTGGGATATGAAGATGAGATGGAATATGCATTTTTTTTCACACAGGTTGAGAAACGAGCACTGGAGGTGTGGGGAAGTATGGAGAAGATTGAACAAGAAAAAGAACAACGTGAGGCAAACAAAGAAAAAGCTAAGCAAAAGCAATTTGACAAGAAGGTCAAAAGTAAGTTTCTTTCATTACTTTTGCCTGCCAAACGGTGATACTTGCCGTCAGTGTTAGATATAAAACTTGCCATAAATACAAGGTTGTAATCAGATTAAAATCCTTCTGGATATTCAGAGGCAATGATTGTACTTCATTCGTTTGGTTAATCAAAGTATCAAGACAGAAATTCCTGAGGAATACCCCACCTTATACAGTCAGGAAGTCCATTAAAAGCAGCTGTCTTAATGCATTTTAATTGCCTCTCGCAAGAAGTAAACACATGAAAGCAAAGTGGATATCTCAAGAAATGTAAACCAGGTTAAAGGTAACTTACTTGAAGAAAGTTCGATTTGAAAGTTTGTTTGTTGAATGCCTAAGGTGATCTTATAGATTTTATAAATCTGTTTCTGCAGATTTAAGACGAGCTGTACGCTCCAGCCTTTGGACGAAGGACACTCAAAGCCATACGCATACCTATGGACCAGAGGTTTACGATGAAGACAGTGATATGTATTCCAAAACGTGTACGTCATGTCAGCATACTTTGTCGTATGAAAAAATGTGAACAGCTAATGTGATTCCAAGAGCGACTTTTGGAAGAAAGGCCGACGTTCGAAGGGAGAGTAAAGTCAGGAGTCTGACTTGACAGGAAAGTCTGGATCAGCACTTTAAATGTCGACACGCTGTGCGAATCATGAGGTTTCCCACCAAGTACCAAGCAGTAAAATCATTCCATCCGATGTCAGGCGGTATCACTTGGTGAAAATGAGGAAGGAGAGAGACGTTCTTGACCTGCTGTCCTGCGATAGACCATTCTGCACTGCTTGAACCCCGACCATCCAGGCAGTCACATGCATTGGACAGAATGAAGTCGATTGGCTGGAGGATCCATGGTTTAATGACCACGGACATTCAAGTTAATAGTGCCTAGGCTTATGCCCATGTCCACGTCCAAGGCTATTCCAGCCGAGGAATATAGCATGTGCAAGAATTATGTAGGTTGCTTACTACAAAAGTTTGAAGTTATTTACAAAGAAAGAAATGAAAAGTCTAACTTCTTTGACAAAAAAGACAACTACACCTTTCTTGCCATACTCTGATTTTTATAACTGACCTACTGGTTTGGCATAGAAATGACATTCTTCATACTGTTGATCAGTAAACTAAATCTCCACAGTTGAAAATTCTTAAGCTTCACATGCACTACATGTGCATGCAAAGTAGGTTGTTCGTAGGAAGAAACATCAAATTCATTATTAGGGAATGCTTGCAGTTAAATGCCCGCAAGTCTTTCAATACTCCTGTGATCTGTGCAGCAAGACAAGTAGATCTTGATCACAGCCCCGATACTGATGATGCACTACCACTTTTTGACTTGACAGCTACCTGGGATCTGTTTCCATCAAATAAAAAAGTCAAGAGTGAAACTGAAATGAGGGGTGCATTTCAAATTTATTGCTTCACTCTCGCATCTTTTACAATAACAAATACAAACGGGTAATGTACAGTAAAATTCTGAATATTGACATTTCATACAATCACTGTATACAATCTAAAAAAGCAAAAAGGTTAAATGTGACAAAATAGATAACATTGTAAAACTGCAGAGTTTGAAGGCCATACTGGATAACAAAAATATACTAAAAATAATTTAAATTCTAAACTATAAATGTCGTAACACCAGCCACAATATGAGTGTGGGCCAGTTTTAAGCACACTTACATATCTACATCACTTGGGATGAGTTTTTTTCAAGGAATGACATATCGCTATTGTGTGTGACCCATCATACGTATACCCAGCAAGATATGAGACCGAGGGGTACCCCCCCCAACATGTCCAATCCCTATACACATTCCAGACTATTGTTACTTAACACATCCCCCCAAGATGTCTGAAAGGAATTCCCCAGATTCCTGCGAGACAATGACCAACACAAAGCAGGGGGGGTTCTCTCCGTCTCATACCTTGCTGCATATGATCACAGGTGATTTCCTTCTTGTTGATTAGGCACCACTGAAATGAGCAGAGGACTAAGCAATAAGGCAAATGACTGAGATACCATGAATCAGGAATACCAGTCTCATGAGATGGTTTCTGACTAAAAATGACAAAAACCGAAACCTGTTAAAAATTTTATGAAAGTAAGTTATGCACAGGTTCAATAACTTAGAGATCTTTTTGAGAGATGTAAAAATGCATAGCTCTTGATCTTTATTTGTAAAGAGATGCATGAGGATAATTGAAAATTATATACATTATATACAAGACGCAGTTATGTAAGACATCGAGCTGTTCAATGCCAACTACAAGCAGTCTAGTACATTTTACTTTTTACACATGTACATGTAATAAGAAAGTTTAACAACTGCCTATCGAGAACTTTGGTGTAAGGTTGAAAAGAACTTCAAATATCATTTGCTAAGTGAAAACGAGTTCACTCAGAGTTGTTACAAAGAGTAAAGTTAATAATTTAAACCTGGGGTTCTTTATGTTTTCAGTTTCCCTCTGTTCTGCAACTGTCTGAGGTTAAATTGCCACAACATAAGCACTGAAAACAATGTCAACAGGTCAATCAGATATAAGTTTTTGGTGAAAGTCTGATTTGTTGTGGGTACATTACCAGAACTGTTTGGAAAAGGTGAGGATAACACTATTAAACTGATATCTTTTATAAGTTGTTCACTGTCTCTCACAAGAAGAGCTGTTGTGTGTCTTTGGAAATACACTTGGTGAATTGTACGTTTTTCTGATTGAGGTCCGATGAGGGGACACCGTTTTTACCAGGCACAAAAACACGACCAAATAAACTTCAGCAAAATCGCTACAATACATTAAAGCTTGATATGTAGATGTTTTCCACTTTCTACTTTCAAAGCTATAACCAAACCTTGACCATGGGTAACAAAAAAAATGTAAAGAAAACAGCCCAAAACAACTTGTTAAAAGGTTGAAATTAACCGAAATTGAAAGGCACAGCAAAAGTACAAACTGGCTGCACCTTAGGTTACCCACAATCCTGTACCGATTCCACAAATACCCCACCATTGACTAGCCATAATGTAGCTCCAGGGATTACAAGTAAGAAATCAATTTTTATATTTGAGGTCGGCAAAAGTGTTACATAACACGTTCCCCATGATACAATGAAATGAAAGGGCAATGCAGAACTGTGCAAACCCATAGTGTTGTCATATAGGTGCTGGCACAAAGCACATGGCATTTGATTGTTGGCCGTACATCTCTCCTTGCCATCAATGAGGGGGGGTACTTTAGCATGGCGGCCAGATTATAAAGGGCTTGTGATTGGTCAGTCAATCAACCAACCACAAAGTGGCACCCAAGTGGTAGGCTATGCCACATCCATGCCCATTTTCTCTCGGCAGTAGAAATTCCTTTACAGACCAGATTTCCGAGGGACGCCAAAAAACGCCCCGTGCCAGGCGCAGTAGCCGATACAAGGCAATAAGGACAGTCAGGACAGGCACTTTTGTTACGTGAGTACCACTAGCTTCTTCACGTTGGCCACCTGCTTCTGAAGGTTCTCGGCCAGGAGTTGTTGCTTGCCCTCCAGCACTATCCGCATGGTGGCCATGCTGTCCTTGACCCGCTTGAATCCGCTCTCGTTCTGTTCCCCCATCTCCTCCAGGTCTCGCTTCACCTCCCCTTGCAGCGCCTCCTGCCGCTGCTGGAGTCGCGCTTCAAGTTTCTTGATTTTGTCGCCCAGCAGGGCGTGCAACTCGTCCGACATGGTGCGGATGGTTCCCTCCTGCAGCATGAGTTTCTTTTCCATGTCTTCCAGACGGTTCAATATCTTCTGCTCAAAAAGTTCCTGAAGTATTCAGAAAAACCAAGAGAGATTATTCCTAAACATGTTTACCTAAAAATCTAGAGTATAACACCGTTTACATTTATTTGGGGTGTGGGGAGGTCTTAAAAAAGTTTGGTAACCTTCAGTACTGTGTAAAAAGGTAGCATTAAGCATATCTATAAATTGTGTCACTGTCAGACATTTTGAGTCAAAAGCATGGAGAACAAAGTGGTTTCACTCAGTATATAACATTACTTGGAACAGCTAGCAGCCTAGGTAGCAGTGACACACACTAAACCTTTCAGACCTTTCATTTTTGTTTTCACACGGCAAGAATAACAAGTGTTTATACAGCACATTTCAGTAATGTGGATGTAGTATTCTCAATGCTCTTTTACACCACATTATCCCTGCTCACTGGACCCAGAAACCAGAGAACTGGACCTGCTTTCTGTCCCTCTTGCTAATTGTAGACTCCACTGTTGTTGTCAGACTTCTCTCCATCAGCTGCCAGTCCGAGTCCCGCTTCATCTGCAGGGTATCTAGTGTCCTCTGCAGTTCCTCCAACCGGTTCATGGTCTTGGTCTCCAAGAGCGTCACCTGGTGCTTGGACTCGGTCTCGATCGAGCCGACTTGCGAGTGCTGGTCAGAGGTGCTCTTGGCCAGCTGCGTCTCAAGTCTAGAAATCTGAGGAACGAATGTGTGCCAATGGAGAGTGCATTGCAATCTGGCTTATAACTTGTGAATAACTTTGTCCGCATTGCTGAGTAGATCCTTCCACATGCCTGTTTGTTTCACACGGATCTAGATCGAGATCAGTGATCTGCCATTGGTTCACTGACACCCAAACCCGCGTAATGCATGGAGCAAATCGGCATTGGATTAAGTGATCGAAATCAAGATCGGCGTGAAACAAACACGCCCAAAATTCACCAGTAGGTTGTAGAGATCTGTGCAGGACTTGAGACAGTATAGCCCAGACGTTAAGATAAGACGTTAGAAGATAAGTATATGTCAGGCTCTATTAAATTATGTAAACAACAAATTTATTAGCATTATGACGATGTAGCAACAAAAGTCAATTATTATATTTCACCCCATTCTCCTTCCTAATCCCCCAACCCAAAAAAGTTCCAAATCAGTTCGGAACTCAGAGGATTATCTTCCTATGGCTTCGCAATGTTCCTGCACTTGGCCTTCATTTGTTTAGCTATTTCTCACCTTTATTTCTAAGTCACTAACTGTCTTCCCGTGCTGTATACTTTGATCTTGCACCTGTTTGTTGATGGCTGCCAAAGATTCTGATGTCCTACGTGAATCTCCGGACAGCTTGGCAATGGATACATCGCACCTGATTCCGAAAAAAAAACCACTGAAAAGTTACGTGACATACCCTACAACTTATCTGTTTTTGAACTCTGAAAAAAAGAACCAGTTTAAAATTCCAACCGATTTTCTAGATCATATGTAATGCACTGTCAATTTTTAAAACCTGATGATTACAACACACGATGCATCACATGATCTTTAAAAACCTCACTGTCAAATCGCCAACTCAGTAACACATTCAGAAGTGATGCTAGAATTGCCAAAGTCAAGACAAGAAGTCTTTATTCCTATCAAATTTGACACCATTGTCCCACACTCATACACAAACTACATGGCTCGTTGCTTGTTGAGTGAATGAGCCAATCTGAACTGTGCACTGATAACGTTTCTCCAGACGATTCTCTTGTTGGATTTGATCTAAGTCAGAAATATTCCTCTCCAAGATGTCCTCAAGAGGTTGGAAGGAACAGCCTACCTGCCCACTCTCTGTCTCAGATCAGAGATGGAGCCTACGTGCTGTAGTTCCAGGTTTTTCAGGGAGTTGGTTGTGAGTTCAGTTGCTCGTTCTTTGTTACGGAGTTGTTCTTCGATAGCCTGTACAAAGAACAGTGACAAGTTGAAGAAATATCACACAAACCTTTTCATTTTTGGTTGAGGAGGTAAATCACTGTGCTTCAGGAGATGAAAAAAGAAAGGATGGTGCAGGGTCTTAATCTTTTCCATTATTCAGAACCCATTTCATTGCATCCTTTCAAATTTGCATACGTTTTGATTGATACAGATTTACTCACCTCCATTTCTTTACTGATCTTCTTGATGGCCATCGTCACGGTGTGAATGTAGTCTTGCAAGACGGCTTGGGCGTTTCTCTCCTGCCACAACACTGACCCGCCCTGACCCTGGGACAAATTGTTGGCAAAGTCCTGCTCCAGCAGCACTGCCCTGGACACGATAGCGCTGTGGGGGCTGTCGTCAAACAGCGGCGACCCGTGACTACCAAAATACACCTGTTTGTTGCCGGCCAAGGGACGGGGGTGGCTTGGGCTGTCCCTGTCGTCCCAGTGGATGGGGGGTAACTGTCCACCTCCTGGGTATCGGGCCATTATCAGAGATGGCAGGTGGAAACGACTGTTGGGCCAATACTCACATCTAAACAGAGGCATTTATGAAGATGCATATAAATCGGAATCACTCATCGATTCAATCTCCAAGGAAAACTCCGCCTATGTTGAAAATTTGGCAATTGCCAAATTTCTGATTTTGAGCACAACCCCAGGGCTCAATTTCACTTTGCTTACAGTTGAGCAAATTTGATTCAGTTGTGCTTCATGAATGGTTAGCAAAAAACAACATTGCTGTGCTTAGCAAAAAAAAAATTGCATGGGCACACGAATAGCGATTTCTTAAGTCACCAAGTTAAGCAATTTTTGTCTTTTTTGAGGTTAGTTACATTTAATATTAAATGGGCATAAATAAAAGCTAAGTAAAACTATGTTAAGAATGAGAAAAGAATATTGAATCCTGCCTCCATCGGTTATAAATGCAGTGAAGGTGGTTAGTCATTGCTAAAATGTCGAGATAAAAATGAGGACTGGGAGTGGGGCTTGAAAAATATTTGCCTACTTCGAAAATCTAAAGTAGGCCTAGCATGCCTAGGCCTAAAATATAGTACTAGGGCTAGTCTATGTGGATTGTGGACCGCCTAGGCTACACAACTATTGAACTAGACTATAGGCCCAAGGCCATCAACTTCAATCTGGCCATGGAAGTGGATTAGGCCAACGTCTACAGTGTCGGGATGCTGCACATCTTTCCCAAGGATAGTTCTTCTTTGTGATCATTAGTTCTCTCAGTGAAGTAATAAAGTACCGTAAGATCTAAACAAAGGCTACAAACAGCAGGGATACCTTGGTAACCATGGCAACCTGTAATAATAATTTCTCACCGTGCTCATGTAACACACTCGCAGTCTAGTTACACTACTTTACGACATATTCTCTTGCAGCAAAACAGTTGAAAGCCTTTCTACCTTGAAGTGCTTTGGCATAATTTTATTAAAGCGCGAATCACGACGTCATTTAATTGTAAACTGTTACAAATCGATCGCAATGCACTGATTTTTTTACTGGAGCTACAACACTAACTGTAGTGCGCCAAAGCTTAGCTTGTCTGTGTGTTTTTTCGGACTGGTTCCCGGATCCTGTTGTGCCCTGAAACGCATAAGAAGACAGTACAGGGAAATGGGTACAGGCCTAATGACATGAATGAAATCAGGCCCTTTTCCAATACTCGACTTGGGCTCCGTTTGTGGCTTCGTTCCCAAAACCAATCCCCGATTGTGGGCCTGAATCGTTTAAATTAAGTTGGATTACTGTAATTTCTGGCTCTCTTGCATCTTATTCGATGTTTTGTGGCACTATTAAACTAACTACGGCGCTTACAGCTTCAACGTTAGCTAGTTAAAAAAACAGTTGAAGCCTTAGACGGAGCCGAAGTTGAGTATTGGAAAACAGCCCTTCACAGCATCAAATAATTATTGAAATTATGACAAAAGAGGGCGTTGTGTATATCCGTTCCAAACTTTTTCGTACCTCCTCTGATTTGATTGTGTTCTTTAAATTATTACTTTGGCAGAAAAATAAGCATGACAATGCAAAATCGCAATGGAGTGTTGTTCACTTCAGAAATGTGAAGTGATTAAATTAGGCAATGGACTACTGATTGAATAAATTTTCACATCCCAAGGCGCTAAAACAACTTTATTACCGAAGAGGGAGATCGGGCACTGGTATATTTTTGTCAGGGTACGGTGCTTGATTAAAGAGCATTAAGTGAAAGTGCAAGCGGGATTTCGCTTAAGAGTGAAAAGATAAACAGGTGACAAAAGGAAAAAATAAATAAAAATGAATAAATAAAATCAGAGGATAACATAAGACATATAGATGAAAGCAGTAAAATCACTCTGATAACCCAAGCAGTTGGTCAATGAAGGGTTGCGCAATCTTACCAACCATTACGTAAAGCCCTGTGGTTGTAGGCCACAGTTTTGAACAAGACTTGATTGTCACACGGGAGACTGTATAATTATATATTATGAGTTGTTGCAGTAAAATTCAAGATTTTATTGAATTGAAGAAATAATATACAGGCGATGACGGTCTTTATCCAACACTCAAGTCATGTAGATAACAAATGATGAGCAACCCCTCAAAAACGACCCTCCCTTGAACCAGAACCATCGTGTACAAATGCTCTTAAGAGAGGTTAAGCTTAGTTTTCTATGACCAATAAAAATCCCCAACCAATATTCATAAGATTTGGGGGCTGTTTGCCTGTTGGCAATCATTAGGTTCGATTTTTCAGCTCCGGTCATCTTGTCTTTAGTTGTGTATATATTGTTTTGTGTGCCCAATGTGATAATGACGCATAAATAATATATTTTTAAAAATACTTGCACTCATTGTTAGCCCTGTAGTACTGCTAGTTCCAATTATATACTTACGCAAACAGTTCTTTTGATACGGATAACACCCTGAAGCAGATTCGTGGAGGAATTGTGCAGTGAACTAATTCATGTCCCGACTAAAACAGTATAATCAACAAAGTTCAGGGCTGAATTCTCGCAAGCCTACATTAATTACTAGAGTTTCTCAAACAAAAATTAAATTATTGTCTTGGCCCTAGTCTTTAAATTTCTTGTCAGCCAAAGTTCCAATTATGTACACAAAAGAAACTTACTCCCAGAACAGGGATAGTTCCCAAGGCGGCTCCCAACTTTCTTCTACTCTCTCGGCACTCAGGACCATTTTTGTTCCTCACTCAGTGCCCTCCCCGGGGATGGGAGCCCCCTTAACCCAAAGAGTTGTCCCTGGCCTGTATTTCCACAATTCCTCCATTTGCCGGCAAAACAATCTATATAAACTGTATGATGGCACATTTTGTGGAAATGAAGTCAGCAGGAATTATTGAATGGAACTGCACCCTCTAGCTTTTGAATTGCGAGGTGTTCATTGAGTGGGAGGATGCATTGGAAGGAGAGGGCTATAGTGACGTATAAAGTTGGGGGGCGTGACTACTTAACGCCATGGCAACTGGAGGGTATTCCGTGTCCGTGCTTGCGTTGCGTTGGATGAGGCTAAAACGAACATTTATAGGTTCGCCCGTGTTACTTGGAATGTAGGTTTTCCCGGTTAATGTAGCTCTTTTTTCATTTAAAATTGCTCAAACGAAAGCTTAATTTCGTCCAAGAGGGCTCACTCGCCCTATTAAAATGTTGAGTCCAATTTCAAAATAACACCACCGTCATTTTCAGAGCACTGTAACTCACAAAAACACACATATTGGTCCCATTTATCGTCATTTTCGTCTCACTCCGGGAATGGTGTTGAATCTGTGGGCAGGAAACCAAACTACCGACCGGCACATATACCCTCCGTGTATAGCAATTTAACAAATGGTTTTGGCCGGAAAATAATAAATCACTTTTGTATTCTCTGGACATGACGAAAGCACGAAGTCGGATACATGGAATAAATCTCATTTCACCGATGATCTATCTTCTGTAAACTTCGTACGTAGCTTGGGCGAGAAGACTGAACAAGTTGTAGCAAAGGATACACATTTTTCATACACATATCGATTCCAATTCTGTGACTTTTATTGCACTGTGATTGCACTGGACCCGTATTCCTGAATGTAAGTTTCTGGAATGAGCACTGAAATAGCCTTTCATTTGCTTCAATTCTGCATTCAACTAAGCTGGCAGCATAAGCGTAAATCCCGAGGGATGGGTATACGTATACTTACATCCCCCACTTTTTGACCGAGAGTGGGTCAGCTATTGAGTCATTCCCACACCGTTTCGTGGTGAGAAAAAATTAAGGCCAATTGTGAAAAATTGATCCAATTTCCCAACATTCAAAATGTATTCACTAGCACTAAAAAGGGAGAACAAATTTTAAAAAGCCATAATGTAAGATTCCTCGGGAATGTAATAGACCCTTTTCCAGTGATGTCACGATCGTGCTGGAGGTATGATGTTTAGTGATGGTAATGAGTGCATAGTGTTGTGATGGTGATCTACCTATTAAAGATAAACAAGTCAAACATGCAGCGTTGGCACGTGCGCTTGCACGTGGTTGAAGCTGCCCATAGGAACATATGCGATCATCGTGGCCAAGGCGGTCCACTAGTGGTGGTGGGTTTTACATTTAGTCACGTGGGTGAAAAGGTCTATACCGCCGGGTGTGGCGGTCTCAGCTGTCTCCCGGTCTCAGTGGTCCCCCCTGACGTAGCCGGACATTTAAGCACGACACAAGCACGGTCTCGTTGGTCTTCCGTGCTGAGATGTCCGCATGACTAACTTGCACGGTACTATAAACGGTGCTATTTTTCTTTGGTGTAAGCCTATGTACAGCACACGTCACGTACAACGTGAAGCATGCATGGGCTGCACTGCTCAGCACGCCGCTTAAACGGACGACTTTCCCGTTGTTGTGTGGAGAGATGGCATGACGTATTTTTACCATATTTGGTAAGGGGACCGGCCGCTAAGACCAGGAGACAGCTGAGACCGCCACATCGGTACATAATACAGATGAACATCTGTATGATCATGAACATTTCCCCCGTCATAGTGTCGTACGGTATCAGCACCCCCGGCCCCCGGTTTTCAAAATTCCATGTCTGGGGAGTCATCCCCATTTCCGGCACAAATTTACGACACTCACTGACAGTACGGAAGCATATAAAAGCCACTTGCATTTTTTTTCGAGTTATTACCTCTCTCAGCGAGTTAAACCGTTGAAAGAGTATCTCGCAGCGGCGAGTGATAAGTCGTCGCGGCGAGATAGTAGTAACTACCCCCGACGAGATAGGATCGCAAAAGTTTTTTTTACATATGGCCCTCATAGGCCTCCGTACTGACAGACACTGTATATAAGTCCAATTTTAATCATATGTGCATCGTATCACTGCAAGGAAAGTTCAACTTCTCCAAATTCAGACCCAGAGGAAACACGTGTCGACTCGTTCTTCGACAGATTCGGTCAAAAGTGAGCATAATATACTTATTATATTCCAAAATACTTGGCAATATAGAAAAATAAATATTATGAATATACTCGTTTGAAACTTCTTGCATTTAAAACATCTTCCCCTGCCATCGACCAACGCCTATTGTTCTCATTATAATGCCTTCGTATAGCAGTTTCCCTGTTGTAGGAAAGATATAATATTGACTTCTCGATGCTGTACATTTTAAACTCGAATAGAGGCATCCATTGGAGGAAATCATTATGTCGTAGCCTATGTAGGCATGATGTAGGCTACTACAACTCATACAGAAAAATAGTTTGGACTGGCAAGTGAGTGGCTGCACAACAGGATGTGGCTGATTTGTTATCACTGCTTTGGGCGGGAAAAATCATGACATAACATTCCAAATTCAGAAAAAAACACAAATGAATATTTAAAAAAATAAATGATGAAACAAAACACTTGGGTTGATCTTAACACATCCCATGTAAGGCTCGTGTTCTCGAGTGATGGGCAAAAAAGGAGATGAAAGTAAATGATTTGTGTCTCTGTTCTCAGTTAGTATCTCAATCTCAGTTTCTGGAGAAGGTCCATTCCGTGCACCAGCGAGTTACTTTCACAGCTACGGTCCCCTGGCTGAATTCACGTACTTCGGTAGTTCCTTAGTCCCGTGAAGTTCAAGCCTCCAGTCTCGCAGGTAACCGTTGTGTCCGACGCTAATGTCTTCCAAAGTCTGTGACAAAGAAAAAGGAAATCAAAAATCGTATATAATCCGAAAATGGTCAAAAAGACAATTTAATCTGAGTCAAAAATGGTTTCATGCTGTCATGCTGTTGGGTTTTGAATACCGAGTCAAAGATGTCGAGTTTCCAGACGCCGTCTCCAATTGCCGCTTGCTCTCCCCAAAGCTGCACAGACATCAGAGGGAAGTCGTCCATACTCTCATCTGAGGAGTCCTCACGGCGCTCAGTCAATAGCTTCGTCTTGGTTCCTTCATTCAAGATTGAAAGATGATTCACGTGGGGGGGGGGCAGATCCCTAAAGGCAAATCCTATTATAGGCAATTCTTTTTATCTGGAGCTAAGACTGTTTATATTTACAAAGGTTATGATTTTTTTTTTCAATAACAAAGTATTTCAAAAGTCAAATCTGAATTATTATACACAGTTTTACGCTATTCGCCGTGTGCGAATTATTACTTGTTGCATGCGACAGGGGGCAACGGACACCGTCCCCGGCGTCCATGGGGAGTGGTTGCAACTGTCTACTAGAGGCCAGCGCATGATTTCTTACTTAGCTGCAGCCACATTTGGGGGGTTCAGTCACATTTTTTATGGTTAAGTATTGTGATTTGATCTTTACATACCGGATGGAGAGGTAAGGTGTACATTGAGAGCCCCGCGGCGACTGTAGTCGATGGACACTGAAAAAATCACGTGCTCTAGGTAAGTGACTTCATCGCTGGTTCCCTCACATCCGTCCGTCACTATATCTAGCTTGATTGGTTGGTTGCGCGTGAGTTTTCTATTAATAAGTCATGAAATCGTTACCTCTCTCAAAAACTGTTGAATAAAGTGTAGCCGTGTACAATTCATAATATGTTTGTGTCTTTATCTATTTTTAAATACTGTAATGTTGTTTATTGATTCTCTTGAATGCAACGGCCGATCTTCTCTTTGCTATTTAGGTTTCAATTTCTAAACTAAGTGAGCCAGTCAGCAGCATGGGTTATACCAGTCACCTTTCCGTGAACGAGGGTCCGGCTTTGATCGTACAGACACTCTTTTCGGGAACTGACGTCCAACTCTCGGGGTTGGCGAGATCGACCATAGCCTCGGCATCCAACAGCCCGAATCCGAAGTAGTCGCTGAACACGTGACCGGCCGCGTTACGGCGCCATTCCACTCCCTCGGCTTCTCGTAAGAGTCTAGTGTTGGAAGTCTGGACAATGATGTGTTGGGCATCGCGCCAAGTTACATCGGGGCTGCAAAAAGGGGTAATAAACAATTTCACGATAAACGGACGACAATACAAAATAGTTTGTTTTCACGTGCGTTCTCATTCAAGTCGAAGACAATACTTAAGTCTCACACTGTAGATGATCAACGTGTAGATTAATGCTTGAAGAGAAAATCGAACAGGATGGAAACATATTCGATATTTCTTCCGTAATTTTCGACTTCAGTACACAATGCATCAGAACCGGGAGGAATAAGAACTACACAAAGGACTTTTTAATCAATTTGTATTGCATCCCAAAATTCAGCGAGTTATTCAACTAAATTCAATTGAACACAGTGACCATAATCGAAGTCAGTTAGCACTTAGATATGACATCTGTTTCTTCACTCCACACAAGTTCCAGTTTGGCGTTATCCATACATCTGCGTCACGAAACAACAAAATTATAACAAAATATTTGTACTGCAAACATTCAAATATTAATATAACGAGCATTATCGCCAGTCACCTGTCGGGCCGTGCTTCGCCTCAACCGTGCCCATATTGGCGACAAAACAATTACAAATGATAATCCCTTCACGTGATTCCACAATGTTTCATAATTCAGTTTCTCACCACATGTCCTGTTCATACACCCTATCCTCCAAACCACATGTCGCTATTAGAGACGCCTGTAAAGACTTTCTGCGATTTGCGAAATGTAGGTGTTCGGTGTTCTATTTATAAATCGACTACAAGTTTTCTTGGCGGCTGGCTGTAGTCATGAGACTTTGACCGAAGTGCAATGCGTCAGGTAGCTTGGCAAGATCATACTGATCTATCCAAATAGCCAATAACCAAGGACTATGGGTACTTAATTTTCCTTTTATTCCAGTATAATTCGGGAAGTGTTTAAAGGTGAAAGCGACGAAGGCACATTCACAGAGCGGAAAAATCTCAGAAAATCTCGGTGGAAAAAGTCTTATTACTTTTTCTACTGAACGATTTCGAGTCGTTTTGAATTGAAATTTCAAAGGGGTCTCGAGATGAGGTAAAAATCCCAATTTGAGCACAAAAGTCGCTTAGTTTTTCTAAGCTGATTTTCTCAAAAGGTGTTTTGCATCTGAGCCCCTTCATTATTCATTTTTTCCTGGACAGCTTACTTTGCTTGCAGCAGTAAGGCAAGCACCCCTGCCGTCATGGGTGCTGATGCTGAGGTACCGCCGTGATCACTGGTACACTGATTGTGCAATGAGGCACTGACGACGCCACGTGCCTTCCCAGATCCACTGCTGTACGAAGTCGTTAGGATGGATGAGCAGGTCTCGCCGTAACTAAGGGAAAAAAAATGGGAAATATACAGAAATATACTGGCATTTGGTTCTGCTGTCACTACAGTTTAGATGACGGAGGAAAGAGAGAAGATGGAATGGTGTGGTTAATGGAAGAGGGAGCAATGATAACGACGCTTTTTACCATGACATCAAGGGTCGTAATGACGATAATGGAAAGTGAGGAAATTTATCTTCGCTTCACACGAATGAGGAGCCTTGAAAACTTCAACTGAAATAAAAATGTGAAGACAAGTGTTTGATGGAAATGGTTTGAGGCACACTTGGCATAAGCAATGACAAAATTAAAGTGAAAGAAAAATGATGAAAATGGAGTAAAAAATATCAAAATGGGATTGGAAAGATGGAGCATGTCTGCTTTAGGTCGACCACTGTGGATAGGCTACGGTGTGCGGGTTCGGTATTGTAACAGCGCGTGCCAAAAATGAAGCGAATCACACGACGGTTGATTTTGAACATTTTCTAAGCAGAGTGACGTAACGGCCCTGCCTCGTTAAACACCAAAAGCGAGCAGAGAATAACTTCACTCATAATTTCATGCAAAATAATGATCTATTACCGAAGAAAGAAGGAAGACAGACGGAAAGAAAACAAGAAAGGCTAGAACTACGAGGATCTCGAGAGAAATCTCATCGAGAAAGAATAACCCCGGTCAGAGGACCCGGCCACCGATCCAAGCAACACCAACACCGCATGTGACTAGCACCAGGGCCACCTCGTACCCCGTTTTACAAATCATTGCATGCCCCGCCACCCGACGGACTCACAATGTCTTCTGGCCGGTCTCGGACACGCTGGACGTAGCGATGGTGTAAATGCTGCTCGAGTACGCGTCACAGTTGCAGTTGTCTTCGGACCCACCGTTGCCCGACGCCCAGGCGTAGAGGACGCCCTTGCTGTTCCTGCCCTGTTTTATTCATTTTTTTTTCATCAGATTTTTAGCAAGTCCTCGTAAGTCTACAACAATCTTACACAGAGCAGTAGGAGCCTATCTGCCCAAATTGTCATTCTCTATCAAAACTGGAACGTGTTCCGCTCCACCGATCGATGAAGAAGACTGAAATTTTATCACATCTTGACACAAGTGTTTATCGAAGCTCTTGTTCTTCTTGGGCCCTTCCTCAAGCAACATTAATCGGAGCACAGAAAGTCGTTAAGGGTCCCGTCATCGAAGTCGATCGGTGAGTTATCTTTTTGGGGACTTGGGATTGAAGAGAGTTCGACGCAGAAGCTTATGACACCGCCACAGCGTCTTAATTAAGCAATACTGCCAAATGATAAAGACACCGTGGCGATGTGGCAAGCTCCAGCACAGAGTTCTTCAAGCTTACCATTCCCTAATTTCAACATCAGTTTGATTCAGTTCACAGATATGAACGTTTATTAATCCCTCCTATTTCGATCTCTGCTCCAATTTCATCGTTTCACTTCATAGACGATTCAAGTTGACAAATTCACGATGTTGGAACCATGTACCCTCTATTTACACCAACCTCCTTTGTGGTGTTTGTTTTTAAATTTTGCATTTTGACTTTCGGCTGGATCTATATGCGGCACGATCATGCAGACGATCTTAACGTCTTTACTGCAGAAATTGGACAGAGTCATGGATTGAACACACGGTCTAAGTACCCACGGCTTTTCATAAGTGAGGCCTGTGCAGCAAAATAGCTTGCAAGAAATGTGATGCTAATATATTTTTTATGATGCAGTAGGCAAAGTTACAAGTGAGGCTAGTCAGTGTCACGAAAATTTGCAAGCAGAAGGCTAGAACAAGCCTCACTTATAAGTAACGGTGGGTAGTCGGATCGGGTGGATTGAAAGAGCACACTTTGCACTGATGTGTGGGACAGTGTCAATATACCGTAATACTGACGTCACTCACCCGTTTGATGCCCTCTTCTAGTGCTTTTTTGGTGAGTGGTCCAGGGCCATCTGTCGTCATGCCGTCGTCGGTCGGTCCCCAACTGGAGCTAAAGATGTCGATGTGGTCCAGGTTATAAGACAACGACGCGCTTTCCACAGCGTCAGTTATTTTCCCTTCCAATATGCGTATGCCTGGCGAAACAGATACCGCAATTGCCAAAAAAAAATTATATGCACCAATATTGTCTCATGTCATGTATCCATTGTGACTGGAAGTCAAGTACTGATGCACCAGAGTTGTTGGAGGCACTTACCTCCAATATTAGCCTCGTAGGCGATGCCAACACCACACTTTCCGTTGTCAGCAACCATGGCCACTTCACCGGCACAGCGTGTGCCGTGGCTAGAACAGAAATATAGGCCCTTTGCTATTTTAACGATTCCACGACAATGTGACGAAGAATTAATTCCCAGATTCGGATTTTGAAATCTGAGCATTCAATTAATCTTTCCCACTTGACAATTTGACAATTTAAAAACCCTTTCCTCACTTGGCTGACAGTTGTTATTAATTAACGAACTTAATGTGAAGGGAAGTTGGCGATATTATTTTCTGCTCGAACGTGTGAGGGCGTGGACAGGGACTGTCAACTGGTCAACCCATTCCACACTGTGTATACTGAAGGGTGTGTGAGCAAGGGATACTATTACCCATTATGATTGTAGGTGCTCTTGGGAGGTGTTGGGTCGTTTCGTTTCTCCTTAAAGTTCCAGCTTGCTAGAGGATCATAGTTCTTGGCGATGTCCGAATGGGCTACTTCCAGTCCTAGAATAAAATACATGTATCAGCGTACGATGGGCCCAAAGCATGACCGAGAGAGGGCGTGATTTTCCTAGCAACCGTTTGATAGGGATGCGATGTCGTGGCGGCATCGCTACCAACAAAATACCCCACCACCATGGCTATTTTCAACTGATGGGGGTGTTTCTGCTCAAGGCAAAAACCACAATTTGGCCCTTGAAAGTAGTCAAACATAAGTTGCAAACAGATCATAATTTTAAAGATAAAATGGGTAGAAATCAGAGTACATCTAATTATATATAACAGGTTTTGCCCTTACCCAACGTATATTAATAAGCACTGTATGCTCAGTGCCTGTCCGAGAGCTTGCGAAAAAAACCTTACAAGCTTACTCGGGTGGGACTGGGTAAGGGCAAAACCTGTTATATATAATTAACATCTCCCCAACGCAAAAATACATCTTGAAAACAGAGTTTTTCAGATGTTTTCAAGACCACGGCAATTGGGGCCTTACATATTCAATTCTTCATTGCAAAGAAAACACAAAGGGACATAACCACCATTATTTCCACTAACAACACCACCATCAAATTATCGACTTTGCCGCCTTGCCACATAATTTCAGCACTTAGAATGACCTATTGGACTTCGCCATGAATACAAAATTCACCTGCTCTGACTTAATGGCACACGGTCATTTGAAAACGAAACCATTTCCTCGGTGCTTTAAATTGTCCAAACATTGTACTGTGGTGTAAATTAAAACAGCTGTATGAGACAAAAGTAAATATTGATCTATGGAAATGGAGCAACCCTCGTAGTTTAATTGAAGTATAAAAATTCTGCTCATTGTGTAAAGTCAACATTCGCAGTACATGATGCAATCGTCCTTGGGTAGGGAGTAACCTCCACGTCACCCCTTTCCAAAAACCAAGCCAAACCTAACCTAACCAAGCCAAACCAAACCTAACTAAACTAAACCTAACAAAGCCAAACCAAACCTAACTAAACCAAACCCAACCAAGCAAAACCAAACCAAACCTAACCAAGCCAAACCAAACCTAACTAAACCAAACCTAATTAACCCAAACTAAACCTAACTAAACCAAACCTAACCAAGCCAAACCTAACTAAACCAAACCTAACCAAGCCAAACCTAACCAAGCCAAACCAAACCTAACTAAACCAAACTTAACCAAGCCAAACTAAACCAAATCAAGCCAAACCAAACCAAACCTAACCAAGCCAAACCAAACCTAACTAAACCAAACCTAATTAAGCCAAACCAAACCTAACCAAGCCAAACCAAACCTAACTAAACCAAACCTAACCAAGCCAAACTAAACCAAATCAAGCCAAACCAAACCTAACTAAACCAAACTTAACCAAGCCAAACCAAACCTAACCAAGCCAAACCAAACCTAACTAAACCAAACCTAATTAAGCCAAACTAAACCTAACTAAACCAAACCTAACCAGGCCAAACCAAACCTAACCAAGCCAAACCTAACTAAGCCAGACCAAACCTAACCAAGCCAAACGTAACCAAGCCAAACCAAACCTAACTAAACCAAACTTAACATAGCCAAACTAAACCAAATCAAGCCAAACCAAACCTAACCAAGCCAAAACCAAACCTAACTAAACCAAACCTAACTAAGCCAAACCAAACCTAACTAAACCAAACCTAACCAAGCCAAACCAAACCTAACCAAGCCAAACCTAACCAAGCCAAACCAAACCTAACTTCTTCAATATTGCAACGTGAGGTAGCACACGAACGAGTGATTTTATTACGTCTAAACTTTCTCGAGTGCTCGAAAATACCAATTTTAGTGGGCTGGATTAGTGTCCTTGCTGGGTTGGCCATGCAGCTGTTCTTTTTAAGACCAGTAAAATGATAAACAACATGGAATACACAACCGTAAAAGACAAAAACGTAAAGACATACCACAAAACGGTGAGGTGTGAACTGTACTTAGGCCTACAGGGCATTTACAAGACTATTCAGTCTTTCTGGACTGGTTTACTTCATTTCCAACACGTAAGTAGAGCCAATGTAAACGGCAGCCAATGAAAATATGACTGCTTTGTCCCCGCACCCGGAACGCTGCGCCGCTGGTACGCGTGGCTGGCCGGCCGCGGCGCGCAGCGGCGGCCTGGGTTCAGCTGCGTTGCAGGCATGGCGCAGCGTTTAGTGACTGATTTCATTCTTTAAATGTTGCCGTATAACCCGCCCACAGTTCATTATAAACCGCAGAGATATTTTCCGCGTGAGAATCAATGTATAAACCGCGACTTACATTCTGAAAATTATAGTCTATTAAAATTATATAGTTATCACAAAAAAACCAACAAATAAAAACACACATCAACGAGCGGAAGGGGGGGGGGTTGTTCGAACCCCCTGAACACCCCCCCAGCCTACGGGCCTGCCAAGCCAAACCAAATCCAACCAAGCCAAACCAAACCTAACTAAACCAAACCTAACCAAGCCAAACCAAACCACACAAAACCTAACTAAGCCAAACCAAACCAAACTAAACTAAAACCACCCCCCCAAAAAAATAGCAAGAAATGTAGCATGTCGAGCCGTCCGATTCAAACCTGATCGATTTATTTCGTTACGAACCGAAAATTGAATCACATCTTATTTCTCTGAGCTGACGCAGGCATCCATAAATAGATCTTTCCTTGCGCCACATTCCATGCGCGATCACCACCTATACCAGCCCCATTTCAGACATTTCATTAGCTAACAGCTACAGTTTTGTTATCAATTTTGTTAATTTACGTATTCCTGTATTTGGATCCATAATAAGGCTCACCGTCGTCGACAATGGACACGACCACGCCTTTTCCAGTAATTCCTTTCTCCCACAGCTGTCTCACGTTCATGTCCGGTTGCATACCCCTCTGTTCCTTATAATCGCCATTCTAAAAGTCATTATATAAAAAGGAAAATCCTTGCTTTGTCTTTTGTGAGCAATCTTGAACAATTTTTACTGGTGAACTAAATGTCGCGTAATAAACACCACAACTTCTTGATAACAAGCATTAAAAACAGAAAATGAAGTAAAATACCTTATGAAAAGCGTTTTCTGTCAAAACGTAATTCGTTGAGATTTCTCCAGTCAAATCATGCAATTGTAATTTCACGAAAGGTCTCGTGACTTTCTTACCAGATACCACTCCTCCTCATAGAGCGGGTCGTTGAAGTCGGTTGATCTCAAGAATCGTTTATCCACATTGCGTTTAGTTCGACGTTTGGCTTCTTGTTGTTGGAACCACAACACCTTTTGAGTGAGAATAAACCTCAAAACACTAAAATGGTTTCAGGGGCAGATCCAGGAATTTTCCAAGAGCGGCGATTTTTTTTATTGTTTCATTTTTGCGGACAAGCGGAAACGATGATGAAACATTATACATGGCATGCATCGTTAACAATGGTATCGGTCACTTATTTTATTTGTTTTTTGGTACCATTTTCTCCATTTTTCTTTTTTCCTTTTTTTTTTTGCTCAGAGCAGGAGGGATCGACCGAAATCCCTCTCCTAATCCGCGCATAAGTTTTGAGTCAAACACGTTAATAACTGTGTCTCTTTTCTGATATAGGCCTATTATTCGAGAGCGTTGGTGTGGCGCTGAAATATAGTAAAAATTACTTGAAAACATTTTGTATCTTCAGCGTGATTATGTTACTGTGACAAAGAGTCTAAGGTACTCCCTGCGCGCGTTTTCGATTGTCCGATATAACCACCAAAATTTCCAATAGTAACGCAGATAAACTGAGCTTCAAACAAATAATTTACGACACCCTGTCAATTAAAATTAGAAAATATAACCTTTAAAATTGAACCACAGGTAATCAGAAAAGTGCAGAGATGATTTTTGGAGTGAAAAATTTTCCCTTTTTTTTACCCGATGGTCATCTGCAAGTTTCTTGGTGTGACGTTCGTCGGTTTCCCGCTTCGATCTGGACGGGGTTTCGTCATGTTGGAGAAGATAATGGTCTGGCAGGCTTCCGATCTTGTCGGAAAAGGACAGAAATTCATAGTCATCAGTTTTTCCCCTCTCTTTATAATCTCCAAGGTGATTGGCTCCAAGATTCTCTAAAAGCTGAAAATTTTTGTCTGTACTTTACCTGACGAGAGCCAAAGCATTATCTGTTTCCATTACTGTATAAAATTGTCTCAAGAGATGGTAAGATTCTAGTTTATCCTTAAGTGCTTTGATGCATTTGGCTTTCCTAGAAATAAACAACTACTGTATCCGGATGACTAAGATGCCCTCTGTGGATTCTTTTAGCATCTAGCTTTTCAGAAAAATCCCTTTTCATTATTGCTAAGCTAAATCGTTTTTATGAGTTTTCAAAAGTAAATTTCCACCCTAATATGGAAAGATGTACCCCTTTGCAAAACATTCCATTTGAAAAAAAAATACAGTCGACAAGTTGATTGTTACTTTTTTGTACAGAAAAATCAAACAATCAGCTATCTCAATAACCAGATCTAGTCAACAATTCACATTAATGAGTTTTTTGTTATGTGGAAGTTTAAAATCGATTTCTTAAAAGGTAATGGTATAATTTAAAATTAGGTTTATATTAGAAAACGCTAATTAGAAATAGATATTTTCATTGATTTGGTCTAACACTTCTGTACAAAGCTGCTGGTATGAACTTGGTAATGACTTCAGACGCGTAAATTAGGAAACAATATTGAAGCAATTAGTCCATAATATTTGCTGAACTCACACAGCAAATACTAATCAGAAAATAATGTGGCATTTTTGCAGTGTGTAAACCTGTAGCGGAAAATGGGGAGGATGGGGAAGGGGGAGTGACTTGCCCAGCCACGGAAATTTGAAAAGGGTGGGGTGCTGACGCCATATGATACTCTATAGGGCGCCATGTTCATGACACAGATGGACATCTGTAATTTGTATTACATTCCTACAGAATGTTACATGAGAACGGCATATTTATGGCTTTTTTCATTGTCCCTTCCTCTTTTGGGTGCCACTGATTTGACGGTTGGGAAGCCTGAAAAGCTCTTCGAAATCCACCTACATGTTTTTTTTTTGCCACGAAATAGTGGAGAGGGTGATTCAGTAGCCCATGCATCCATCCCCCTGGTCGAAAAAAGTTGGGGGGTTTGTTTACTCCTATCCCCCAAGATTTATACCCATGGCATTTTGAAACAAAACCTTATTCAAACGTAAGGACCATCAACTCAGGTTTCTTTTGCAAAAGATGCTTATCATGATCGATTATGAGCGAGGTACTCTCCAACATTTCTTAATCAATGTAAACTTGTATTTCTTCTAGAAAATAAGTACTTTGTCGATGGTGGTTCCAAAGCTTCTATTTAATAGAGGAATGATTTCAACACGTGAGAGCCAGTTTGGTGAAAATTCTACCATGTCGACGGATAATTATTCCATAGAAATTCCAATGAGCAGACAGTTTAATGGGCTTTGTGAACCTCTGTAAGATTTTATGCATGCCCTCTGGTAAAACATTGAAATCTACTCCCAACTATTCTGCAAATTTCACGCGTCTATAAGAAAGAGGATCGCAAAACGTCGATAACTCATCGACTGTGGCATATAAGGAAGTGTTCGTCTCTCGGTGCTATTAATGATTTATCTCTAAATCTATTACAGTGTAGATATCACAAAATGAATTCTTCAATGCAATATCCTTGTGAAAATATACGTGCTGCGGAATGGAACGTTTTCATGAGTATTAATTGCACCAAAATTAGGCTGGTGTCGTATTTCTCAGTTCAAACAAAATTTTAGTCGTGGTGAATTTTTTTTAATATTGTCCAGAGTCCAATCTCTTTTGCGCATTATTTAATGGACGAGGATTTCGTTGTTCGTGTCAGCAGTAGACCTACATGTGACTATGTTTCTAGCATGATGTCATTTTCAATTTGTTTGATTTGCTGTTAAGAAAGAACTATTTTATGCATTTGTCCATTTCATATTTTACATTAGGAACACAGAAAAACTCCGGGTTGATTTCACAGATTCATTACAACGTTTGGTTTAGAAAATCTGGTGTAAAAATTACAAAATACACGATGGGTGATTTTCTTTTGAAAATTACAGGCAATTTCCGATGCCTATTACATGATGTCAACATAAAAGTACCGATTAGGTACCGTAAAACAATATGATTCAAGCACATTTAAATTTGAAGTTCCATATTCTAGGCCTAAGGGCTCAAGTTTTACCTGCATCTGAAGTTGGTACCCATGGTCTGAGGCCACGCTCCGTGCAACATCTATCCCCCCTTCGATTTGCACGGCAAACTCGTTGGTGAAGTACGACCCCAGGTCGTCCGTGTCAGACCATGGATTCTCAAAGGCAACAGCGTTGCTCAGAAAAGCGCAAAGGAGAAGGAAGCAGACTTGAAATGAGCCATGATGGAAGACATTCATCCTTCTGTGCTCAGAGACAAGATTTAGTACTGATGGCGAGTGGAGGTTGGCGAAGTTCCTGACATGAAATGAGGAATGCGGGGCACACTTCGCACCCAGCGTCCTTACAGACTACCAGTTTGCTCCAAAATCGACTCTGCAACTCTCATCAATTGTTATTTCGTAGTTTTGTCAACAATCCTCTGAAAAAAATTATATATCATGCGAATTCAGTTTCGAAATCTCCACCAGTTCCACACGCCAAATAGTTTGTCTGACCGGTAATAGCGATTACAGCTCCGTGGAAAAACCAGCGTGCACACGGTGTGGTGACGGGCAGCGTGTCAAGCCTGTGGGAGTTTATCCACCATAGGCATCTGCTCCATCCGCGGTTTACACGTTAACCAGAAGTGTACACACATTCCACTTTTTGTGCTCCACAGATGAATTTAATAGTTATCTTTGCAGCTTTATCTCGGAGACGCGACCTCGTTATGCATTCATAGTTTTAATTGGAAAGCGGCACTCCAGGCCTAGTTGTAATAGGATTCCTACCAGCATACGTGAAAACCAATTACCATTTCACATCTTGAGTTTGCTTTGGGAAATTCGAAAACGGAAATTCAAAAAAAAGCAAAACAAAACGGGTAACAGCCAGACGGAAGTAAAGAATAAAATGTAATAAACCTCACATATGAAGCATATGGTCTTCTTGTTTTGGGTAATGCTGGAAGAGATTTTCTCACAGTTTCGTAATTAAGCCAACTCATGATAACTTGAACAGATAAATTGAAACTCCACACAGCAACCGATTAAATCTGATTCAGATAATAGAATTAAATGGATCGGATTTTTAAGCACGTCGGTCCAATCTTCTTTGAGTCTCTATGTAAGAATAAAAAAAGCCCACAAAAGGACCTTGAACGTTCAACTCATATTTTAATTCGTGGTAAACCGGTGCATTCTTTCAAACAGAATGAGCAAAACTGTTCTAATCTCCCCAAACAGGCCTATGGCGTATTTTCCGCACAAGGCGACAGCCTGCCATTTACACCAATGCTTGTCTAGCTAGGAACTTGCTTCTTTGGAACGGACTGATGAAGCAAGTTGTAGTACATTTGTAAATATGCAAAGCGCAAACATAAACAAGAGTCAAGTGAACAAACCAAAGTGATAGTCGGTATTCATGTTTGTGCATGTCTATGCATTTTGGCACAGTTTGAATGGTATTATATTACTGTTAAGAAGCAGCTGGAGAATTTAACAACTCGGTTCCGAGGAACAGAAATGGGATGAGACGTAAGAATCTATTTCTTTTTCGTGTTGATAGGAATTTAGTCCATATTTTTACTAGCGTGTGTTCAAAATTAAATTGATTCATATGAAAACTGAATTTGAAATAGAAAATTAAAATAATGGAATTTAACTAAAGATCGCGCTTGTTGCGAAAACCCCATGAACAAAACTGAAAACAGAAAAGAGGACACGGCAAGGAAAGGCTTTCGAAAATTCAGTCCTGTGTTGTACATTATATGAGGTTCAATATTCTTTTGTATATTGTATTCTTGCTGATTCCCGATCTTTTACTAAGCGCTGAACCCTGAAAGGTGAAGTATCTGGAAAAGGAAGTTCTACATTTGGATAGAAAGATATGGCGCGATGCTACAAGCACGTAGATAATAGCAGGTATACAGACAAGCAACTATTGGGTTGCTTTTAAGAGCCAAGATTGACGGTGACAACCATGAGCACAGCTGTTGCTGATGTGGACGTTTTGACTTTTGAAAATGGGATTAAAGCTTAATTAACATTATTGTTTTGTAACTGTCAGTGTCACAACTGAAAAGTTATGGCAGGTCGGCACTGTGGGCCTACCACTGTTCAAAAATCAAAATCTCACGAGTTTTTCCGTGTGTTCCTGTAACACCATGACGAGGAGGTGGTGGGTGATCCTGTTCCGAGACAGTGTTCTTGAGTCGTGTTCCTGCCGTTCGAGCGCGAGAACAAGAAACCCGTGTCAAGAACACGGCGCCCGAACTCGACCTATATTTCATCCTGTGCATGCTTTCGGACGTACGAATACAGCTATGTCCGTTAGCACCGCCTGAAGTAACAATGCACTAGTGGTAAAAAAACGGCCAATAGTGGTGCGACCTCTCTGGTCAGAATTATTGCCGACTATTCAAATGGACGACCAGAGTTTGCAGAAATGTCACTTTTAATTCGTATCAGGTTTTACGTCAAAATGGATTTTTGGCCCATTTTGTATTGCAAGGTAGTAGGCCTGTATTCTATTATTTGGTGTCTTACTGACTTTCTGAGATTCTTTATTCTTAAGGTTTGAAATCCTTAACTAAATTCGATTCCAACAGTTGTCATGCTGCCATCTTAATCCATTTAGTCTTATAAGGGGGAAACCCATCCTACGTACCGAACCGCCAGCGGTTGGGGGGGGGCGCCCCCAGGAAAAATCGTTGCTCCCAGTCGCCCCCACTTGATATGATCACGATTACGTATTTGTCCAACATCCAGTGAGCCCACACACACACACATTTTAGCGTAAAGCCCCCCCGCTTGCCTCCATATGCTCAAGAGTCCTGGCTACGGCGGCAAACCAATCCGACTACCCACCGCTACTTAGAAGGAGAGCTTGCACACCAAATACACCATGCTATAAGCAGGTTGGTACCATAGGATCGTAGCATGGACTACGTTCGGCACACTTGTAGGATGCAGGCCGAAAACTGCTCGCCAGGGCCAAGTCACAATTTGTATGCACCCCGAAATAGAGTATTTTGTGGCCCATGAACTTGCAGATTTGTAGAAAAGATAGGTTTAGGCGGGCAGAAAGAATACCAGCTTGCGTCTGAGTGAGATTTGGAAGAAATCGGTGCCTGAAAACGGTCTATTTTTTATTTGAAGTGTAGGTATCGATATTTCAAAATGGTGAGGGGCTTCACGACTGCATTGTAGGGGTGACCTTCCGTGGAAATAAATATCTTCAAAAAGTCCTCGGTTAATGAATTGAAATTTGAAGAAGAATATGAAAAACCATAAACTGGACTTTAATTTGATGTGCATCTCGAACGCCTAAGAAACTCGTGATTATTTTTCCTGATTTTTTGAAGTTCGGGTATTCATCACTGTTGGCTATGGCAGTTTATTTTTGCATTGGCCTGCAACCTGTAAGCATATATAGGATGAAAAGCGCCCTCACTTGCTACACAACAGAGAGCTGCAGCTGCGGTGCGTAAGCTAAACTGGTCCAGCTGACAAGTGTGCCGCACGTAGTCCATGCTACGATCCTATGATACCAACCTGCTTGTAGCATGGTGTATTTGGTGTGAAAGCCCCAATTATAAGTAGCGGTTGGTAGTCGGATCGGGTGACGCCTCTGCGAACCGCACCGAAATGACCCCAACCTAACTTCAATGAACCCATCCTAACCATTCCCGATTCCAGCTCAACGCAACCCACACAACCAAATATCCAACCCAATTTACCCCCAACGAACACCTGCTAGTGAAGGCCAATACCCAACACTAACCAGTTGCAATTGCTTGCTAATTCCTATAGAGCCAGATGCCTGCATAATCTGACTCGCTTTTTAATTTATGGAGATTCAAGTATAGAAAAGTACAAAAACAGAACTCAATATAAAAAGCAAAACAAAACAAAGTAAGAATATATCCCCAAAGCCAGGTTATACAACACAATACGGCCGTTTCACAATAGTACGCCACCAAGAGTTTGCAACGCATTAGCCAATCACAATGCACGAAATTTGTCCACCCAATGCGCGTTTGGAAAGGGTCGACTAATTTCGCTCGTTATGATTGGCCAACGCGTTGCAAACTCTTGGTGGCGCACTATTGTGAATCGCCCCTATTCTTCTTACTGATGGAGAAACATTAGAAGAGGGGTTTATCCATAGAACGATGGCACGGAATTAAGCGGATCACACAGGAAATCAAAAGGATCAACACGACAAGGGACATTGCCGCACTCCACAGAACAAAAATTGCACTCTCTTCGTGTTCAGTATGGAATTCCATATCTTCCGTCGCCCGTTGTGCGTCACCCGTCGTGCGTCGCCCGTCGTGCGTCTCCCGTCGTGCGTCGCCCGTCGTGCGTCGCCCGTGGGTTTTTTTGTCACGATTGCGCAGTGGTATTTTTAACTTTGACCCTTGATCGTTTCACATGTACATGTCCTTGTTCGATCGATCCACCATGCCCGACTCTCATTTTTGCAATAGAACCAGAAAATGTACATGTATTCGTTTTTCCAGTTGCGCCAAACTCCAATTGAAAGAAGAAATAATATCCTGACATCGGCTGAGTAACGTGTATGTGAAATAATACCATTTTGGTTACATAAATAAATTAACAAAATAGAGTTTTATTAGGGTAGATTGTTTTTCTCGATAACTTAGTTACTCTAGACGTAACTTTACTCGTTAACAGCCAGACTTTAGGTCTATAGCCTATGTGATATTTCTGTCTGTCCCTGCACGATATCCCACAGAATGGAATGTAAATAATAAATTATTTACGATGTTTGATTCCCAATAGTTTTCATAAGAGACAAACTGATTCAGCATTATTTTGAGGGCGGGTATACCTATGATGAAATCTGCTGTATACTCCAAATTAGACATGACTTCAGTTGCAAGTTGGCTCACAGAAGTCTTTTAAACAGTAACGTTACTTGTAAGCCCCATAAATAATGCTGATGTACTGGACAACCTGTTCTTATTGGTCTATCCACCATGGCATATACACCCACAAAAACCAACACGTCATATTTTCTGAAACTTAAACCAAGTGGTAATTGCCCCTTAACAATACATCTAATAAACAGTTTTTTATCCACAGCACGTCTAGTATTTCTGGATTTCAAGGTGAAATTGAGAGGACAGGATAAAATATCTGTATCGGTTGGCAGATTTCTTCCTGGAATTTGATGAAAACAAGTCGGCACATTTTTACAGTATGCAAATTAGAATAACACTGTGGATAAGTTGGTCGGAACATTTTTGCTGAAAATGTTTTCCCCCAAAACACTTGGTTGAATTCTCAGAGAGGCGATATTTTCTTGTCAAGGGGCAGGGGTAGTTAAGCATTATTGGAATTAATTATGTGACTAGTATATGCTTTGCAGGTGGGATTTGTACTTGCCTTATTCGGAAAAGATCTTTAGAAGTGAATGGAATCATCACATTGTCATTTGTTAAACAACGGCTTTTGCAGGTCCTATGCAACCCATTTGATGGGCGACGCACGACGGACGACGGACGACGCACGACAGACGACGGGCGACGGACGACGCACGACGGGCGACGCACGACGAAAAATGGCATGTTTGGAACTGGTAAATGGCAGAATTGGGACACAACAGAAAGCAAAATGCGACGGACGACGGGCGACGGCAGATATGGAATTCCATAGTTCAGTCCTGTTATGTCATTAGATCTGTTTGCTGTGGGTTATCCAGCCGACAAGCTGATCATTTGCATAATTAATCAGCTGGCAGTTTGCCAACTTTTTTATCCATATCTCTTTACAAACATTTCCATTGCTTTCTCTGTGTTCTGCCCCTTGCAGTTTTCATTGTTTTTCTTTTATCTTTTACTTTTCCCCTTATCACTGGGAGCCGCCGTCCCTCCATTCGTTTTCTATGTTCATAATTGTAGGGACCTTCCATGTTCACACGTCCAGACATCTACGAAACGACTGAGCCTTGGGATATAAGCGGTCCATCTTCGTTGCGATTTTTCTCCTCGCTATTTTTTCCTGCGATATCCGACACTATCCCCCGAACTGATTAATCTACCTTTGCTCGCTACGCATGGCATGTTGCAAAGTGCCTTGTCAGGTTTGAACTGCCCCAAGCTGGTACACCAATTATGAAAATGCCCTTTAAAGGAGCAGGAGTATTCACAGTGCACACAAATTCACAACATCCTTTGAGGGTCAAACTTTTAGTCCATCACCTCTTGTAATAGAGAACCGTCTCCAAATAGCCCTATTCACAAGTCAGCCATAGTGTACTGAAAGCGAGGTTCATTTGTCATTTTGGGTAACCGATAGTAAAAAACAAATTCGATGAAATAAATAACTCAAATTGCAAACTACAATGGGCTTACACAGATGAACAATTTAAGATTTGTGAATTATCGTGTTGAATTATCAAACGTAATGCCACAATCGAAAAGAAGTGAGACTTGAAACCCAAAATAACCTGGCACCATCCCCATTACACGGGTTACATTAAATAAATTAAATTCAGGGAGTAACATCGAAAATGGTTTCTCAGTGGATAACGTCTATTACATAACTGTCAACGGATTCCCCTTCGCATAGGGTCCTTTTTTTTAAATATTTTTTTAAAGTTCTCTGAAGCTTCTTTATCTTCTTTGAATTTTTTTTTCAATTCATTGGGAAGCATCACTACAATGTGCTTCCGTCTCTCCTTTTTTTAAGCGTTCACAGTAAAACGCTCCACTTGTTATCCTCTACCCTAACACACAGACATAATTTTGCGATGAAAAGCATAAGATATTGGATATCTCGGTAAAAACCCCAAAAAATCTCCAAAGATGTTAGCATCATTTCAACTAACCAACATTTTTATTTCTAACGCAACAATACGACAGATCATTGCACTAACGATTCATGACAGTTTGAACCCTCCCGCTATCGAAATTTCCCCTTTAAAACCAAGCTGAGGGCAGTGCATGCGTAATGCTATTTTCAACTAGCGAGCATCATTTTAAATTGTGAACCTTGCGAAAAAACCTTGAGTGAAATTTTCGCGCCGATAGTCCTTTGGATGGCCCAGAGAAACAACTTGACCTTTTTAGGTGTGTTCTGTGTTTTTCGGGAAGTGGTTGCTTTGGGTCTGGAATCGACTTCCCTACGATGTGAATGAAAAATGAGGACTGTCTTGTCTTCTTTCGATTGTGTGTACATGTGGCCTATTTAAATGCAACTTTCAATGTGCGGTGAAAAATGGCACCCCTATGACAACAGATGTCAAGGAGACGAAAGAAAAGCACGTTGAATTTCATCATCTCGTCTGGAACTAAACTTGGCTGCCAAGAGTGGGCTGGCACAGGGTGAAGGAGGTTAATCAGAAAAAGGTCGCAAGGCCTTTGGGTTATCACACAACAGCTGCTTAAATAGCCGTAATGTATTACCTTGGTAACGTAAATGATTGACCAAAAGAGCAGCTAAGAATGTTGCGAACGGTGATGACAACTCACGTCGCAGTATAGACAACACCTCTCGTTCTAGTTGGAACATAATGTGTTGTAAAAAACATAACGGCGGTTTGTTCCTCAAAAAAAAAAAACCAAATAAAAGATCCGTCATTGTCAAAATTGTCAAACAGTTATTGGTGGTGGTAGTGCAGATTTAAGCGAAAGGGCTCACAATAGGCTTGTTGTTACCAGGTATTGTGAGGACTGCGACTATACCTTATAAAGTAAAGAATGTTTAGTGAGAAGAACTTTATTAGATTTATACACACCAACGTAAAAAATGGAGTTCCATAATATAGTAAATAGAAAATATGATTCTGTGGTATTTCTAGTGCAAAGATATACCTACTGTTGGTCCTAAAACAATCCGTAATTGTTCAGATACCCAAGGAAATTAGAGACTTACCTCATAGAAATTAATTTTTTGCAACAACTTAGCCAACCCAAACCAAATAAGGGATAAAGAATCAATACGCTGTATACATCATTGTTGAAATAGCTTTCACTTTCAGCGAGGCAGGTTGCTCAAACGACCTTTTTCTTCACCAGTTCCAATTCCGTAAGGTTGTTCAGCTGTCACGGTAGGATTGATATAAGGAACCGTTGTAATTAAAAGGACGATAGACAGTCTTCACGATTTTCATCAGTAAGCGAAAGTGCAGCGGACTGCAGCTGACAGGGACAGACTTAAGCAATACGTGCCTCAGAGAACCGACGGAGTAATTACAATCTCACTTCCCCATAATAATTATTCCTAGCTGACTTGCTCATGGAAGTCTGGAGTTTTGGTGCAATGATTTTTGGTACTTTGGAAATTTGCTCAGTGCTGCTTGCATTACTTTATACTTGAAAACCTAGGAAGCCAGTTTATAAATCGATCTCAAGCAGTTATGTTGCCACTTTGTACATGACTCAGCTTTGGGCATTCAATGGCAGAAAATCACAATAACCCGCTTTGGCTTGACGACGAATCTGACCAATGATGTCAATGCAAATAAACTGATTTTGAATGGGCATGGAAGTTGTGTCCCATTAGCTGTGCACATACGCCCATGTTATGTGTTCTTAGCTCTGTGATCTATCATTGTTGAGCCATTAAACAAGCAGTTCGCTGCTCGTTTGCCCTTCACTGGTCTAGAGTCCTCTTAGCCTTCGTGTTATGGTTTGTGATTCGTGATAGAAACGGCTTTTTGATCGTGACTTGTTGAAGGTAATCCTTGCAGGATACAGGACTCTCATTTTTACTATTACTGAACGGTCATCATACACGAAAGACAACCAGTGTAAAATCTAGGAGCAGGGATGAAGAAAATAAATTTCTCGCCCGAAAAGGCAGACATAGGGGTCATTCCCTCTTTCTCCAAATGGTCATTTTTTTCGATCGATTTCCCCATTTTACCTACAAGTAATCAATATCAAGACTTCTATAGAAGTGTAATCTTTTATTTTCCCTTCTAATTAATTTTTTTTCAAACTGGAAGTTCTGGGAGAAAATAAAATTCCCTGAGAATTCCAACTACAGTCCCACTCTTTCAATTCCGACAACGCAGCTCAAAATAGCAATCACTAAGCCTTGGTCCAGCTTGGCTATTCAGCACTCTGCATTTGTGTCAAGCTCACAGACACGGGAGAATAATCCAGGGATGTGGACTAAGTTTAATAGGTAACGCGTGCACACGCACGTGCTTCTCATTAATAGAGAAATTCATTCATATTGCACGTGTCGTGCATGCGCTGGGATGTGCTAATGCGCTTCCATGGAGCTATACATAGCTTTATGTGCCCCTCACAAGCAGCCTCGACTCCGTGGGCTGCGTGCGCGTTCCTTCACTATAGCCCCTGGTCGTTAGAATACGGCACTGACGCCAACTGGCTATTCTGGCTATTCGGGATGAATAATAAAGTAAAATAAATCGCACCCACTCTTAAATTAATCTGCGTCGCACGAAAACGCATTGACTATAGTCCTGATTTAAATAGGAGTGGGATATTAAATGATACAATACCAGGGTTCAGACCATGCCACGTACGTGTCGCAGCAGCATCTTACCCATGAGAACAAGGTTGCTTCACAACATCTTCGATCGACACGCGGCGCCCCAGAGGACGCCGGGAAGGGCTGATGGCTTTGCACTGTGTTTGGCTACATTGTGCACGACCTGTGACCGCGAGGTTATCACTTCTTGTTGGCAAAGCATTATTTATTTTATTTATTTTTTCATTTTTTGCTTTGTTGCGCCAATGGTAATTCTTTGGCGGCCTTAGTACAATCACAGTGTGGTAATTCATCTTCTCACTAAGTATCACTGATCACGTGTCTTTTGGTGATATGTATTTAAAATCATCGGTTATCTTGGTCAATTTTGGATGAACGAATAAAGTGTAGTGAGAATATTTTCAGCAATGAGGAGGACAAAGAAAAACATCGAATTGATAACCGCCGCTTATGTAATGCATTGAGTGAGCTCGCGCGCCTGGCAAAAATTTACCCACAATGCTCTACGCATCGTTATCTGTGACCCCGTATGACGTGTGTCCTTCGCTAAAATCTGTGCAAGGCCGTCAGGCGCTGGGTGATCTCGAAAGGCACCGCAAATTCTTGTGGTTGTAACTTGCTGCCATCATCAAATCAATGCATGGCGTTTTGCGTGCACGTGTCATGGCGCAGGCCAGTGGCGTAAGGGGGGGGGGAATGGGGCTACTTGCCCCCCCTGACGGATTTTTCTTTTTCAAAGAATACTTCATAAGTGAGTAAGAAAGAAAGTAATTGATGTATATATTTATCAAATATTAACAAGAATGTAATTCTCCACCAACATCATGTTAAATGAGCCTGAAGTCGCATTCGCTTTAGAATCCCCCCACACACATGTACACCGAAGCTGGATACGCCACTGGCGCAGGCGGTGGTGTTGCACTGTTGATCCATGCTGAATCCAAATGAACTACATCCAATGAGGATTTACAAAAATTACGTCATGTGGCCTGAATAAATTAGCCCATCCTAGAACATTATCAAGGTTCTTGGGGACGAGCGTTACGTTGAGAGCGCTTCGTTGCGGCGCGGTAGACACCGTCTAGGGAAGTTACCGCTAGTTTGGTTAAGTATTATTCCACCTTTTTAAACAGAATTGCACTGGCAAGCATTAAGTGCAAGCAGAAGATATTAACGGGGTCGAAAATGAAAAACTGCATAAGATCGATGCTTTCGTGGATGACGTCAAAGGTTACACTCACCCATACACTGTCCTGACCATAGTGCGTGTGGCAAAAAGGTCTGTGAGAAATGCCGCATGAGCGCCCTCCCTTAGTGGTTAGGGGTTGTCAACGGCGGCGCGGATGCAATACGTACGAATCGTAACAGCAAGCCGCATGCATGCAGCCTCGGCCGCGCATATTATGTACCACTCGATGAAATCAACTTATTCCACTGGGTACTTTCTGCAGCACAGGTCAACGGGAGTGTGTCTCCTGCAGACACACAACTTGAAGCATTTTATTCGTTGACGGGACGTGAAAGACAAGCGCTGATGATCTGATGGGGGAAGGATGCAGCGTGGTGTATTCCGGACAGTCTCATCTCAAGCGCGGATGATGAGCGGGGAGTTCACCGTCAGACATCGCCCGACAATAGTCCTTATTGCGCCAAAATCCTCGTGTTCGCCGTGAAGGGCTGATCAGGCTTGGAGGTGGGGACGACACTAAGCGTGTTGACTGCTAAGTGTGTGCTTTCGGAGTTATGATACTGGCGCAACCGAAAACCATGTTAGGATGAACGGGACCTCGGCACCTCGTGAAGATGGCATGAAGGGAACCATATCCCCACCCTTGGGATACTTCATATTCCAAGCACTTTTCCTCTCCATAATCATGATCGTCACCATCCTCGGGAATGTGGCAGTAAGTCAGTCCTCTCAGGTCTAACCTTTCTTCTCTTATTTTGTTTCAATTACAAACTATTTTTGATCGTATACTGTAAATCCTAATGACGTTTTTATCAATTCATGTAATAATTCATAAATAAGTCTGGCGCAGTAGACCTGTATCAACAATTAATGAATGTTGGAACTTTGAAACTTGAGTACTAACTGACAATGTCCAGCCATCATAAGTCGGCATAAGCAATCTGGAGTTTTAACCAGCTATTCCCATTTCAATCTAGAGCAGTGTATCCATCCAAATTTTTGGTCTAGGTTGGGGTGTAGTTATCATTTCCTCATGATAGTTTTCTATTCTGCGTCCGTTAAAGAGTCTCAAACCGCGAAGAAAGGTAGTTGCGTTTCACAAGCGCTTTGCATGGATCTACAACATAACAGCTTCACGATCTCCGCTATGGGGGCTTGATGGATAGCATCCCACCTCATCACCGCTGCAGGAAAGTGGACATGTGAACAAAGAGTGGTGTCACTATGACTTAAATCTATAAAACAAGAAGAAACATGGGCAAGTGTCTGCCTGGCTTCCACCCACCCTCCAAGGGCCCCGCTGGATGTGCCACTGGTGGCAACAGTCGGCAGTATCAGGCCCTCGCGGTCCTTTTGCACGCTGCAGGACTGGCGGCCGACGCGTGATTGATGGGACAATTCAATTATGTTGCTCCTTTGGATTGTATCCGTACTGCATAAGTATGCATTCCCGAAATCGGCAAGACGCTTCGAGCTATCTCACGATTGAAACATATTACTCAAAACTGGTAGCAGTGGAACCCCTGAATCCAACATATCAAGATTTGTCTGTAAAACAGAAAAATTGCCTGGACTAAACTTTATACGAGCGATTCACAACAGAAGACACAACAGAAGAGTTTGCAACGCATTTGCCAATCACAAAATATGTCGACCCTTTCCAGACGCGCATTGGGTCGACAGATTTCGCGCACTGTGATCGGCCGCTGCATGCAAACTCTTGGAGGCGCGCTATTGTATCGGATTGCCTCTTGAAGAAAACATACCACCTGGTTAAGATGCAAACGTCTTCCGCTATTGTGAGTTCCGTTGCACGTAGTATAGTTTTAATTCAACATGTAACAGATCAGCCCCTTTTCATGTCCTACCTTTGTTGCATACTGCGAAATTGTTCCTTAATCCTGGTTAAGTTGAAGCGTATAACCAAGAGCCGCACTCTGTTCCAGAACTTCCAAAGTTTGCCAAGACAACTGGCCACACACTGTTTTTCTCATTCGCGATAAGTACCTCACACAACGTGTCCCTCGGGGTCTTCTAGTTAAGATAGGAACTAATATCGGGTGAACGAAAATCGTTAATAGATCAAGAGTTTCGTAATCAGAAGAAAAATAACTGCACCATTGAGAAATAAAACCGAACAAAAAGCCTCTAAATTATATTACAATAAGATTATGTCAGACTCTTCTGGGAAGTCCGCAACAAGACTTACGGCGGTTATTTTGCTTAACCATACAGGCGTAAAGTCATCAATAAAGTGAAATGAAAATGTACCGACCGGCCTCCAACTGAGAGCAGGGTTCTAAAGCATTCACAAGTGAAGGAAAACAATCGCTCTGCCGTACTAATTGGAAAGATCATCAAAACAATGATCACGGATAAATTAGTTCCCTCCGCGCACAGATAGCATATGCGCTCGGTTTAATGCACAAGTATTTCTGTCTGCCCGCCGACGCTAGATCAGCGAGTGTTTTCCTTTATGTGGGAAGTCAATTCGCGCAGGCCCTTGATTTTAGGCTTCCATTTTTCGTCGCTGCGCAGTCCGTTTGGTACCGTGAATATTACCTGCACAGGATGGAACAAAAGTTGAAGAGTTAGTGCGAGCAGAAGTACCCAGAACATTTTGTTTTTATGGCAAGCAATGTTTGATTCCATAATATGAATTCTACTCCTAGAACAAAATAATGAATAGCTCTGATGTAATTTATGCCCGCGTCCCTCTCGTAATACAATGACGTCGTCGAATTTTCGAACTTTTGAATCTGCGGAAAATGCTGGATTTTTTTTTTCATCCTGTTAACGTGCGTTCCCGCTAATGGCGATCTCGTATCATTTTACTAAGAGAAAGCAACGTGTCACTTAATAAAGTAGACACACAAACAATTTATATTTCCAAATTGCCCGCGGATATGTTCACAAGTGTTTCAGGCAATACCCCAAGGATGAGGTAAAATTCAATATAATTGGATTTTACCCTCATGGGCTTGTAACAGGTGATGTAAGGACGCATGCAAGACACACCCGGGGCTTAAACCAGCTTGTTCAACTTCGCAACAAATTTTAGAGAGTAAAAAGTCGTAAATAACAAGTCTGTATTTCGCACAGAATCGGTTTAAAAGAATAGTCACCGTCCCAGGCTTACCACTGGAGCTCTATGAGGAAACTAAACTCTTTCTCCACCGTGTAGAGGTGGTCTGTTTCTTAAGTGAATGATAACTATTAGGGACATTGACATTTTCACTTTGCTTGTTAATTCGACAGTCCACACAGCTTAGTAGAATGATGTTTTTTCAAATCTACGTCTCGATTTGATTACGTTTTCTGTTCATGTCAGCCCCCAAATGCACCGACTTATTTCTTCCAGTTTAATTGCTTAATGTTTACGAAATTGGCATGCATTATATTTCGTCTTTCTTTGGCTGAGTGTCGGCTCATTAAACAAATCAACGTTAATGAGTGACTTTGGTGAAGATTTTCCCAGACATCGACATGACTTTCATTTCTGATTTACTTAATAAAATCGTGTCTTTGGGCCTAAATGCATGTCACGGTCTGCACACGCGCAACGCATTCTTACATATTTGCCGAAATCATTTCATATCACACCGTTAACCCTGTTCTAACCGCAAACATTTCGCACTTTAACCAAACATCCGCTCGGACTTGCCGGCTGTTCCGGTTGCCTAGGCAACTGGCTCTCCGCGCATCCTTCATGCACTTAATAATAGTGCTTATCCCGCACACCCCGGGGCGCGTGCGTGGCTATGGGAGAAACAGTGTAAACATTTGGTGTTGACAGAATATCTCTTGGGGTGCCCTATGTGTTACTGACACATGCCATCGGTCCACTCTGATTCGTTCAAATCCTGTTTGTGGTATCGGCTAGACATGTTCAAATGACACTAATTACACGTGGCGCGGTACATCACAAAATATGTGCATTTTTTCCTTTACTCTTACCGAGATGTTTCTTCTAATGCCATATTGTCGTCTCAAACTTCCCGATACGTAAAGTGGAAACATAAGAATATTTTATTATTATTCTGTGGGAAGGCAGGTTCTTTTTGCAGGTATACTCGTAATACATTTTGTAGCTTCGCACAAAAGGATTCCAAATGAGCAGACGTTTGAGGAAGACAAACGCAAGGTCTAGTTGATTCAGCACCCCTATAGTGTATACATGCACTGGGTGTTAAATAATATCACACATGTAAATCGAATTGTGCATAGTATAAGATTTAGCCCAAGTGCCACCTTGCACCACCCAACAGGCAATCACCGTGCATAATTTATGTTCTAAGTAAAAACCCGATATAAATGGGACAATGCAGGCTTGGCGAAATGTATGAAAGCGAGAATTTGAGAGCCAGATTCGACACCCAATCATTGTTTTGTGTCTGATTAAAAACGGTTTGGAAGGGGCAATAAGATATCCATAAAGGTGACACCTTAGTCAGAAAGATTATGTGCTTGACTGGTCTTAAACGTGCGAAACCGGCTCAGGAGAATGTACGCGACTAATGCCAGAGCCGTAGGCGAGGGCATTATTAATGTTCGTTCTCTTGAGCAAGGTCTTAAACTTTAAGACCAGCCAAGTACACATTTATTCCCGTTCATAAATACCTTTTTATTCAGAGAGTCAAAATAAGTCAACATAATTATGTTGGATTTCCAGCTATATTGTTCTTAACTTTTACTTCCATTTTTTTCAAATACCCTCCGTCCATTTTATATATTTGGTATATTTCTTTGAATCTTAGTAGAATCTCCTTGTATATGGATGTGGCCCGCGCATGGCGCGTTCTGCGTGTAGCGTCGCACGCAGATTCATGACTAATCCGGTCCATAAGTGTCACTTCAGTTTAAATCACGCCCACTGCACACGTGCACTGCATTGATCGCCTTTTATATGCGGAATCATGGAACCGGAAGTTAACGCGCAACTTCAGCGATCGTCCAATGGGAGCCTGAAAATCGTGGCGCGTCCGCTTTTGTGACGAAGTCACTCACGAACCAGATCAGGGTTGAGTAATATATCACCATTTGATAGACTCTTGGAAATTTATTTACACACGAGGTCCTCAAGGGTAATGGCAGTACAAATTCCTCACATGGGTCACCACCGATATGCGTCGTCTGCTAGAATAATTTTTCAGGCCGATGACCATTATAACCACTATTGCGCATGCGCGGATACACAAACAAAACGCATGCAGAGTCTATGCGGACCGAACATACGTGCAACGGGCATTATCGAATGTTAATGCACGGTCAAGTTGCACGTTGTTGAATAGGGAGACTGTCTGAGGTATTTATGAATTGGTTTTATTTTCTTTAGTGGAAATTTGACCCTGGTTTCCTCTGCCTCGAGTCACCAGTTGGATCGATACTGTGCATCAGACACCATCTTCTATCCAGCAATAACATGTACGTCTTCCATGATGACTTTTTTCCTACTTCAAGTCCAACCAGTGTCAGGATGCTTAAATAAGTCCTCCTGCTCGAAACTTCATGTAACATCCAATGTTAGGCATTCGCGTCAACCTGACGTTGGGACGGACATGAGAGTTCCTTTAAAACTCGCTCTAAAATATTCATATCACGGTGCAGCATACGCTGATCCTTATTCCTGAATTTTATTTCCATTTCCCGAGTGAAGCGCTTGACTTGCTACGGCTGCGTTAATTCATAAGAATTTTTAAGTTTGAAGTTTTAGGTATAGCTGTAGGTTCACATGAAACTGAATTTTAGCAATTTTTATACAAGTTTCCATCCCTACGTCAATGCGCTGCATTTAATACTGACCGGAGCAGATCATGCAATAAATGAGCATTATTAAGCCCATCACTTTGAAAATAACCACAGATACACTAAACGGATAGCGATCAAAGGAACCAATTGGAAATTAAATGAAATTAAATACATGGTGTTTACTTAAGTTATATTCAGTACAGACAAAAAAATCGTATTATGCGTGCTTTCGAAATGTCAAAGCCCACGGTGTTCAGAAGTATATGGTAATATTTGGAAATATTTCAGTGAAAAAGTCACAGAACGCTGATTTTAAAATATATTGCCGTGGGTATAAGGGTATGGGTAAGTCCAGAAATAAGGAGTACAAAAGTGTGACATTTTCGTGTCCGTGTTACATCTGACCTTTGTTATTTGACATGGAAATATCACCTGAATCAATTTCAAACTACTACTATTTGTTTCTCAAGTAAATTGGGTGCATTAATTCATCACTCTTGGAAATTAGAACATGTGTTCTGAACTTACAAAATCATATGTCAGATGTGACAGGAAAAAAATGGACCCCTTATTTCTGGAATTACCCATATGGCAAGCGGAAACGTGTAACTTGGGTCATCTTGTGCGTGGCAGTAAAAGGCAGCAATGGCCGATATTCTCTGTTATAATTTCAAAATAGTGTATACGACGCAAACATGATTTCGTTCATGTAGAACTAAGATTTGAAGGAAAAAAGTCAACTGTACTTACAACAGCGCAGATTTTACCTTTAAACAAAACACACATACTCGGACTGAAATCATGTACGCATGTATATGATTTACAGCGGTTCGAACTCAATTATGAATGGACATTTAACCTGGATCTTCACGTGCATTAATTTGAAGTCATGTTTCTCAAACGCATTGCCTCAGAGCAGTGATTTGTTCATAGAATATTTTCTCCTTTCTTTGTCTCTCGTTTGGGGCACAGACTCGCAGCGCAACAAAGCTGAACTTTGCACGCTAAGAACAAAACATAATTTAGCATATCTTCCAATGATGGTTGCTTTTCATGAAAATCGATCTAAGACCTGCAGAGATTAAAATGTGCAAATGCTATTTTGGTATTTGGTAATCATTGACAGTGTTTCAACCGTAGCGAGTGCAAAGGTCTAGGAACACATTTGCAGCCGTGAATCGTTTAAATAAACACCAGTCTGAAGATTAATCATTTGTTTCATGTATGAAGTAAAGTGTGTTGAATATTAGTTTTTAGGTTTCACTTCTGGCAACGATTTCTGACTTAAAGAGAGAAACCCTTTCGTAAGGAAATTATCTCAAACGGCAGTTTGTCCTTTAGTATTGTTGACAACACAATATCGCCAGTTATGTTGTACTTGGAGTGATGCTGCATTGACTCGAATCTGTGATTTACTGAATAGAAGCTGAATTTCGACGCATACAACTTTCTTCCTCCTTCGAATAACAAAGTAAATTGGCTATCTGTATACTCAAGTATGTCTCGGCCAGAAGACGTGCCGTGAAATGTCCCCTTTCTGGTAAAACTATAGTTTATTCCATACGGTTCCTACTGTATCATTTTAATAACACTTGTGCATTTGTAGGATCAAAATAGTATTGCACAAAATAATACCAACTGTATTAATTCGGGGCATGTTTTCCGTCAGTCAGCGCTCTGTAAATGGTATTATAAGCACCTTTAACAGTGCTCTTTTCCAACTACCGATTACATTTTCTCTCCCTAAACTTGACTATTTAACCAGCAGTTAAGAATCAAACGAAAATGGATCTCATTTCATGCATGATTTGTTCATTTTAATTTATTAGCATAATTTAACAGCGCCTCAACTACCGTACTCAATGTGCTCCAGCTGTACAGACCATCGACTTGAAACTGGGGAGCAGTATTAATGCTGCCCCTTATTCTCTAGTGCACGCACCGGTGCAACTTGTCTAAGCCATATGCTTATTTAATCAGGTGTACACAGACTGGCTTCCTTCGAATGCTCGATTACTTGTTCGATATCAGCTTTCCCGATCCTCATGATTCCACACTTCCTTTTATGAGAAAATGAATCCACGTGGGCATGATGCACCGTCAAATTGAGCGCGCTGTGGGGAGGGGGGGGGCTGTCGCAACGATCGGCGCTGCTGCGTGCGTCAGTTCACCGCCAGCACTGCCAGCCTCTCTGGCCGACCGCACCTCGACGGCTGCCGTTTGTCCCAAGTTGCTCTTCGGATTTATTGCATTGAGACTTACTTGTGATCGTATCCACATTTGGGCCGTTCACGTCAATGAAGACATCTGTCACTTGATCTACGTGGATTCTGTTTTCGTGGTATAAAAGTCGGCTCGAGCATGGAAGGCTGCACTGATTACCAAGATGTCCGAATTACGAAGTCAAGTTAGATTTTATCCCGAGAAATAGAAGTGTTGAGTTAGTTGAGTTGAGCCGAAGCGTATCTGTTATCCATGTACAGGGACAATATTCAACTCTCCAGTGATTGATACCTTACTTTACGGGGTGGGATATATTTTGATGATTGCTTACTTAATCATCCTTAATCCGTTTCAAATTGAATTCATAGGAGAAAGCCTCAGTTTAAGACATTTGCATAAAATATCTCCTCCGTAAATTGCCCTTGTGGTTCTGAGGATTCTTCTTTCGTTTCCCATCACTTACTTCGAAGTCTTTTCGGTAATACCACAATAATGACAAAATGGCGGACCTCATTTCATAGTTTATGCTTGGAATTACGTCTTAATCATAAAAAGAGGAACTTGTCATCAGATTTTCATTGCATCCTGGCACAATCCATTTCTCCCTCAATATTAATATCTTCCTTTTGTCTGCTCTTGTGAAAGAGTAATAAGTACCACTTGCTTCATTTTAAGAGGGGTCCCTCCCTAATATGTCTCTTTGAAAGGAGCGGTGGTTACTTCGGTTTGTTAGAAGGGAACAATTACTCAGAAAGATGAAACCTTTATTCCAAAAGAGTGGAAAACCACTCAATAAGAGTATTCCCTCGTCTGGCTCTTATACAGAGAGGGCTTCCTCTCTCCTTTTGATGCGTCGCATTGGCGCTGGGTTGAAAACATGAACAATCAAAAATCTGAAGATAGTATCGCGTTTTCTCCCCAAGAGTTGGACAAAAATGTGTTTAAGAAGAAAAGAAGAGATTTCGACCACACTTAGTGGCCACATTGCCATCACGCTCTACGAAGATTTGTTTTCTAAATTCATGGACGTGGACAAGAAAGCCTGCAGATCTCCAGGGTAAGCCACCCTCTAATTGAATGGAATTTTTTTATGTTCTTTTGTTAAGGATGATCAGTTAGCAGCAATTAATGGAAGGGCATCGCTGGAGTCAATATTTAGGGGGCAGTCGCATCTCGAAGGAAGTCTACAGCTTCGCCTATTACGCGTTTTTACTTTGTGGGTCTTTGTGGAGAATTGAAATTTCGAATGCACTAGCCCACCTGTAAAGGTGCATATGTGCGTTTCTGGTCTGTACTGTGTGCATATGTGTTTACCCCGTTTCACTTAGATCGTGTACATTTAAATGGACACTCTTTGCAACTTAGGCGCACGCTGAAAACGCATCCATGGAGAGGCGCCTTCAATTGACAGACATAACAACCTCAAATAATTTATTGGGGAGAAATCATTCGGTAAATGCTGGGTTTTCCATTTCAAACGACAGTGGAAGATGGGGTTCTCAGTATTGAAAGGCTTTATGTGATTGGAAGACCCCCCCCATGATTGCTACAACAGGCATGTCGCCTTATTGTATAAGGCAGACAGCTGTTCGAAATATTAAAATCGAATTGTGGTGCCAAAAATATGAACAGTAAAATATCGGAACGAATTGCTGCTTGTCGTGGGAGGGGGTAAATCTACGTCGGATGTCAACAATTACACAAACTAATACTATTCTTAGCACCTCGTCTTGACGTTTTACGTCAACCACGGTCCCCTAATTTTTAGCACAAGCGCAAAATTAATTTCATTTTGAATATACACCTGCGACCAGTAAATACTCAGAATCCACTGCCATGCTTGTCAGAATTCGCATTAAAATAAGGACGTTTTACGACTACAAGTACTCAAAAGGCTGAAACATATTCGAAAGGTTTTTATTGAGAACGCTTGACGATTGGCGTCGCAGACGAGATTTCAAAATGTCTACTAATGGGCTGCACATTGAATAAACAGAGCAGTTTTAGCATGGACCAATTAAAGCACGGAACACCAAGTAATGGTGCAACTTTTCAGAAATACCTAGGGGCAGTAGTTTTCACTCAATACTTGGCAGAATAGTACCCGGACTCGTGTAGGGATCAGCTCATCGTGTTGTGTGGAGGTTTTGTTTTCATTTGTCCCAATATATGTTGCGCAAGTTAACATGACGCGGCGCGACGGCATTGACGACAACAACTTGACGTGTCTCAGCAAAAACTCACTAAGACCACCTGCGGGCTGCAAGATCATCTTGGAACATCCAACACCAAATAACACAACCGACTTAGAATTCGTTGCACAGAACAGCCCTGGGGACACTTCTGAATGTGGCACGTAATCACTACATGGCAGAAACTACATAACAGAATTACTTTTGTCAGTGTAACAAGTTAAGAAAAAGGAAACCATATTGGTTTTTATTGACATCGAATTATTTGTTTTATGGTTTTTGGCCATGTATTTTCAAGTGGTACTTTAATTATTGCGAAATTACGAGAGGCTTAAATGTGTTCCTAAACTAAGCAATGTGGTTACTTTCCTCTGAAAATCGGTCTTTGGGGCAGGAAATTTAGCCTCTAAAAGTGAAAGTCTTCTTGAACGGACTTCAATAAAGGCATGAGAATCATATAAATTCATCACCGCCAGCAAGCAGATGCCCAATTTCTGACGCAGTACCAGCCGCCAGATAAGACTGACAATTTCTATCCTGGCCTGTTACTAGTCTGCCTTTAACTATCAGTCGGAGTCCTTGTGTAATTTCAGATGACAGCTTTTGCTTGATAGATAAGGTGCTTATCTTTGGACATATATCATTTCGCCGAGGTCCGACGTCAGAGTAGCTGAAAGTGGGATTTCTCGACAGCTAGTTGAAAAAGCTTTAAACTGGTTTTCTGTAGCACAGCAAGCTTCTCCGCAGGGACAAGCAATAAAGCATACCATAACGAAAAATAAAACCACGAGAAACAAACTATCTATAAATAGACACTATTTGCAGAAAGATAATAAATGGAATAAGTCTACGTAGATTAATTACGGTGAATGTTGCACTGCAGAGGACAGTTTAGTGCGCTCTTGGTCCATGCTGGACTAGTCTCTAACTCTTGGTTGTCAATCCATTTCATCTTTTACAACAGCCAAAATTTCATTTCTTTATTTCCGTGTTTTGTTTTTTTGGATCCAGTTGAGCGTGTATTGACATAAAACACAATGTTTTTGAGATGTAAATATGCTAATCAATTAGAACGCTGAAGTTTTCTAGATGAAAGCCAATGGTCATGAGGGATCTATTTCTGCAGATGTGCGAGTTGCATGATTGATGCAATGGCTTTCACTTCGAGGGCCTGTGTGTTTCTGTGCTCTGTTCAAGTATTGCTCTAGGGTCGCAATCGATATAAGAATCCAAACGTACTTGGTTAAGTCTCCATGCCAAAAGCGATTACAGTTTTTTTGACTACACGGTAATAACTGATGACGGTGTTCCAGCCCTGCTAAACACAACGATATACCTCACCGTGTGGGTCAGTTCCGTTGCTTCCAGCCGCCAAAATGCTGGAACGTCCCGCGCATAGATCGAAGGAGCAGAAAAGCGATGAAGACAGCGGGTCACCCCCCCCCCCGTCTCTGAAAGGGCATAATCATTCTGAACGACTTGCATGGTGCGTTTGAGTGGAGCTTTAATGCCTACAGGGATTCTAATGCCCGCTACGGCAGCTACTCACCGGAAGAAAAGGGCAATTTTGGCGCGAGCGTGCAAACAAAAAAAGACTACAAAAGGTCAGTAAAGTAATCATACAGCGGGTTTAGAGTCCATTAGGTGGTTAAATCGAGAGACCATGCAGAAAAATTACAATTTCAGTGGCTTTAGTTCTAGAAATCTTACAAGGACGTCGGAATAAAATAACACAAAGGTCACACTGCAGAGTGCATTGTGTTTGTCGTTAGTAAAGGCTGGTACGGATAGGACTAGTGCCTCTGAAAATAATAAGGGATTGTCTTCACGTCAAAGTGTAAATAAGAGTCCTTTCCCTGTGCACTGTCGTCCTACCTTCCACGACCGGTTCCATTTTTCGGATCATGTTACTGGAGGGTGTGACAAACTGTAAAGTCCTTCAGCGTTTCATTTAGTTCGCTGAAAATCATTACCTCTGTGGTCAAGTCTAAGTCAAACCACAAGTCTGATGACAAGTATAAACAGAGGATGAACACTCACAAAGAAACGCCTTTGTCAATCAATTTAGATCACGGAATGCAGCATTAACTGCTTCTTCCTGTGTGGATCCATCCGTGAAGCACTAAAGAAACGACTGACAATCTAACAATGTTTCACCTCTGTTTCCCCCCCCCCCTTTTCAGGTATGTTACGTCGTGTACCGCACCCGCAGCATCACCACTGTGACCGGTATGTGCATCACCTCCTTGGCCCTGGCCGATTTATTCCGAGGCATCCTCGTCCTTCCCTTTGTGGTCATTGCCTCCATTTTCGGCGGACGGTGGACCATGGGGGACGCACTGTGCTCTCTGAGTGGGATCGGCTACACACTGTTTGGTACGGCCAGCGTCATGACGTTAGCCGCTGTGTCCATCGACAGGTAAGGCTAAATTCAAAGCACCTAACACAACGAACCACTGTGTGCCGACTTCAGTTTGTGTCGCACCATAACTGGTTGTAATCCCGGTTTGGACCTCTGACAGCTTATTCAAGCGTCTGACGCTTCAGGTCACAGACCTGAGGGTATGTGCATTGTAAGGCCCGCTCCTGCGAGTGGCTCGGGTCAGGGACAATCATTGTCGCTATCGTCATAAAATTCTGTGACCAGTGATAAGCCTTTTTGAGGACTAACGCACGACTCATGGTATACACTATGGTCTTGATCGCAAGAGGTAGATTTTCGGAACGACTGGTGGCAAATGACTACGAGCATGCGCAGAAATCCGTTTTGACGTTGTACACAACTGCTGTACGACGCCAGTAGCAATGGAAAAGGCACAAGCACGGTGCCATGAAAGTGTACAAATTCCAGCCCTGTGTAGTTAATGTTTGGGGAGCAATAATGCGAAGGGAGGATTCTGAGTAGGCCAGTGTCACATTGCCAGTGTCACACTTGCATTTGAACATTGCCTAGAACTTTCTTCGATATGAGTCAACATTGACTGCTGCAGGTGTGGATATCGTATTTAATACCTGAGGAACTCAAGCATCCGAGGCGAAGCCAAAGATGCCGAGGGTGTTAGGAGCATGATATCTAAGACCACAAGAGTCAATAATTGTTTTGTTATACCCCTGTCTTGAATTCCTTGCAATGTTTTTCCCACCTGAAGTGTTTCGAAAACACTTCGAAAACGACGACTGGCGTGGTCCGTCGCTGCACAAAAAGCTGCCCGAATTTGGTGCATGGAATTGGTGGATTGATTTTATTGTGTTGGTTGCACGCGTCTTACTCGAAGGCAATAGCTTCACGGCCTAAAAACATGAATTAAAGGAGCTGTAATACGAAGTTACGAAATTAGGACTGAATGGATTTGATGAGCTCAGTAGAATCACTGTGACAAAACCTGCCGTTAGCAAAAGATTTAAGCGCTCGTCAAACAGCTAATCGTATCTTCCGTAAATGTCAGCTCGCTGCTCCAATTACAGTTTACTGTAGGGTTTCCCGGCTGAATTCAACTTCACAGATCTGTGTTTTTCAGCTTCGGTCAGTAGAATCGACTCTGTGTGATTGCAGTCTTTAATTTCGTCTTGTTGTCCAACCTAGTCCAAACCATGAGCTCACGATTTTGGCGAGGAGCGTCCGTTTTCGTCTCGTCTAAGCTGACGTGTCATTCAGAAAGCAAACCCGCGGTTTGCCACACAGTAATGACGAGTTTGTTCATCATCGTTGATCTTCATTGTGAGATGCAGGCGAAGGCGTAACTGTCATTAACTTGGCACTGTATCTCCTTTCCTCCCTGCGCACAAAGTAACAGAAGGAAAATGAGGACCATGGAATTTTTTGGGGTAAATTGCTATCCGTATTTTTTCACTCTTTGAAATTGTTTTACACAGTGTATCTTAAACAAAACCTTGAGTTTGGGGTTTTGTTACATGTCATTCCCCCCCCCATATGTTGTTAATTTACTGTGCCGAACGGGTGCACAAGGAAAAGCTCAATGACATTCAAGACTGATGTGAATGAAAAAAGACAAAAAGTGACTGGTATAAGACTAGTTTAGTCTGTGAATTCTACAATTGGTAAACAGCTTAGCTGGATTTTATCTGTTATGATGACTTTTCTACACGCGTGTTTAAATGTGGCGATCGAATGTTGAAGTTGAATGGTAAATTTTGAATAAGTTCCACCAAAAGCACGTGAATTTCATCTTGGGCAAATTTAAATACTGGGATTTGTTATTTGGAATATAAAAACTGTTAAAATTAGAATAATTTATGATAAGATGAATATGAGTAGTCTCGTTAGTGGTCCCTGTATTATGGCTTGGACTGCGAGGCAGGGATTAGTTTCTGTTTTCACCATGTGATATGCACATAGGCCTAATATATGAAGAAAATGTGCGTTTTTATTGACTGGTCACGTGATCGTTTTGGACCAATGAATATACAATTACGTTTAAAACAGAGGAAGGCCCTGTAACAAAATTGTATAAAACTGCAGATATATAATCCAGTTCGTTCTGATTCAAGACGTGAGAAGACTTGAAAACATTGTGGTATCTTATTTTTGTCAAGACACACTGAGTGGTCTCATTTAAAATTGTGAAGAGGGGTCCTCCTGACGAATTGTGTTCGATCCACCTCTCTGCCCTGAGATGAATCATCGATAGGCCATTTCCTGTGATATCTTGTTTCCAAGTTCCGGGAAGACCTGGCGGGTGAAGAGCCCAATCGTCCCCTTGGTGTTTATAAACTCATCCTAGGCTTGTTATAATTTGTAATCCCATCCTTGACAGGGAATGACACGCTCACAGAGATATTACCACGGCGCCGGGATTTCAAAGGTATAACCGGGTTGATGCATGGGCAGGACAAACAAGACTTGTAATGAGCAGTTAACGTTTCGGGTGAACTATCACTTTAACGGAGAACCGATGATGCCGTGAGGGAGGATTTTTTCCTCGTTTTGCGTGATATCGCAGAGAAAGAAAGTAGGACTACGTTAGGGTTGTAAAAGCTAGTGGTTTTGGGAAAAGATGCCCATTTCGACCTGTGGGATCGAGTAAAACTGAAACACTTCACAGTCATGTTTTATAAGGGACAGTAGAAAACCGGTGGTTATTCAGCGCTTAGTTGGCGACGCATTATGACTCTTAATCTGGGCTTGAAGTTGTTTTGTTTTGAAGTGTTCTCTACCCACGCTACGCACGTTGGCAATTTTGCTTTTTAGCGAATACGTATAGGGCAATTCGACGAGTTCTAGACGGTTAGGGCAACCCTCAAACATCCAACAGAAGAGGTCTAATTTGGGTAACTTCAACATGAAATAAGCAGCGTGTCAGTTAAAAAATAAAAACTTAATAAGCTAAAGTAGGGACAGGACAATGCACACGCACCCTACTATGGTTAACCGGAGTAACCGCGCGAACGTGCCCAAATAATGTCCGTAGAACTATTGCGTTATTTCGCAATAGGCCTACTGTTGGTTATTTCGCATAGTTATTGCATTATTTTGTATAGTTTTTGCGTTAGTTCGCAATGTTATCGCGTTATTTCTCAATACTATTGCATTATTTCGCAATATCGTTGCGTTATTTCGCAATCAAAATATTTTTGCATAGTTTCAAATTGGCACTAACCGGCTTCCGTATGCGAAGTTCTCAAGATCACATCAGTAAAAGATCAGAAATCTCACATTCGGTTTTTGGAGAAGGGGAGTGTTGAGTCAGTTCAGTTTGAATTTAAATCATAGATCGTAGAGACGTAGTTTCCGTAACATCAAGACTCAAAATACACAGTACTACGAGACCTGACAATCCCTGTTATCGGTGTGTTGGCTGTTGTACAGAACATGATTGAAGCGCAGTTTTGACCCGGGCGATAAGCGGAAGAAGCAGGCTGGCGTAATCATTCCAGCGGGGTTGATGACGCCCTAATGGCCCTCTTAAAATTGCAGCCACGGGGTATCGTTGCTTGCTCACGGTACACAAAGCTCGCCGTATTTGCCCTTTGGCGCAGTACTCAGTCACGATTATAGTGTGTTTGCGTCTAGTCGTAAATCCAGCATTCTGAAGCGTGGACAGTTCAGTGTCATTTTGAGTTTCCTTTTTGAACAGGGAACCATGACAAAAACTCTTCTCGAGGGTGTGCCGGTGACATATAGGCCTACTTACACAGTCATGAAGCAGTTACTAATTTTTTTATTAAATAGTTCGGGATCAAGAATAAAATCCTGAGCATCTAAGAAAACCTTACGAAAGCTTATATTTTGCCATAGAAACTAAATAAAACAGATGCAACATAATTATTTGCTACCTGTAGCTAGGAAGCTTGGTCTGTTATTTTCAGAGGGTGAAACTTCGCTGAATCATATCCACTAGACAATAAATGCCAGATTTACTCTCATATACAGAAAAAGTTCGAAAATAGGTTGGAAGCCGACCTATTCAGTGAGTAATTCGTATTGCATAATACATTTTCTTATCCGCTGCATCGGGCGCACCATAGCTCACTCGTTAAAAAATATCTTTGTATATCTCGACACAATGACAGAGGTTTGACTTCCAGGAAAGTCTGTTACTTATTTCATTTATGTTTAAACTATCTCCCACCTGTTTTAGAGTCAAGAGTTTTGCTTAAATATAATGCATTTTGTGTTTCTTGCAGATATGTGGCCATTCTAAAGCCGCTGAAGTACACATCCATTATAACCTCCACGAGAGCCGCGCTCTTCATCTGCTTGATATGGTTGGTATCCATCCTAATGGCATTACTACCGATACTTGGTTGGTCCCGTTACAGTTTCAACCCATGGAACGGCATATGCATCGCCAACTGGATGGAATACAAACCTTACGCGTGTTTCTACCTTAGCGTGTCGTTTGTTTTGCCCTTCTCCGTCCTTACTTTCTGCTATTACAAAATTTTCAAAGTTGCCCGGCACCAGTCGAGACGCGTGATGTCACTGGAGGTGACGTCAGTCGACGGACGGGGATCCACTGGGCTTGGGGTGAATTTAAGACAGAGACCTCGCAAGGCTAACAACCGACCCCGTCTGGTCATGAGAAAAGAAAAGAAAGCAGCAATGACCCTGTTTACTGTCATGGGCGTGTTCATACTCTGCGTGACACCTTACAATGTCGTGCACCTTGCCTATGCCTTTGCAGGCACATTTAACCTCTTAGTAGCCCTTGGTGTCACCTCCATGCTTTCGTTTGTTAACTCCGCGGCTAACCCTCTCATCTACGGGATCTTAAACCGCAAGTTTCGCCACGTGTTCCTGGAGGTGCTCAAATGCCGCTATTGCCCGCGCTGCTGCTGCGGATCTAGCGGCGGACTCGACGGCTTTCAGCCCGATGACATCCCGTCGGATTTGCCCACGGCCAGCGTGGGGCACAGACTCAAGCCGGTACCACGTGACAGCGGCTACATCACCTCGTACACGCAGACTACGACTAGCACGCGCGGCTGCCGGCCCGACGTCTTCGCGGTGTCGGTAGCGTCAACCAGCAATACGCTGGCTTCTTTGGGAGGCAACATGAAGTCAATAGGGAGGATCGCCCAGGGCCAGCTTCCGATGATTGAAGACATCTCATCGGATGACGAAGAGTTTGCCAGCCCCGGAATCATCAAGAATGGTCGGATGGTGCACCCTAAGAGCGGCCTTAGAGCCAGGTTTCTGGATGTCGCCGAAGCACCTCAATCGTCAGCAGACAATTCCTCGGACCCACTCGACACTACTGTTCCTGGAACAAGCACGAGTAAAGACTCGGGCCAGAAATCACCAGTGGATGATAATGACTTCAGACTAATCCTGTCCCCATCCGCGCTCTGATCCACAACACAAATGGCATTCGTCACTGTGGGCCCGCAGCTATAACAATCTGGCGGGAAACTCTCACCATCCCCTGATTGTTGTTCTTGATTGAAGGAAAACAAGCAAGAACCCATGTGTTGGAATGAGGGGTCTCATCAGAGAGGCGGGGCCACCGTTGTATGATTCAGGCTCGGAGGAAAGTAGGGGAAATATTTTGCTTTCATTTTCTCTCTTGCTTCCATTCAAAACAGGCAGTTTTGTCGTTAAACACGATGGCGTGGCACACAGCATCATTGATAGGAGTGATTGGAACGGTGGTTCATTCACATACATGTATATGCCTTTGATATAATGAGGACCATAATGTTCTTGGCCACGCTACAAGTGCATGAAAAATTCAAGCGTATTTTCAACATTTCTAATTTAAGAAATGTCACGACCATACTGCGACAGTAAGGTTCATAACTTCCACGTGCAATACACTGGTCGCTGTGTGTCTCGTAAGACGACGACATGGGAAAGTTCCAGTAACGGTCATAGTGTCGACCAATATAGATCTCTCTCACTGGACGCCATCTTTGTAGGAAAATTGCAACTGCGTCAACCTCGTTACCATGGGTACGATCTTGCCACGCCGTGTTGGTTCCCACCATGCCTTGCGCGATCTTAAGTGATCTCAAGCGGTAGTAGAACGCGCACGCAGCCAATGGAATCGAGGTTGCAACTGCGTATACAAAGCCACCAGGTGCATTAAGTAAAAAGTAAAAAAGGGAAGTTAAAATGTCAATGCACGTGGCAATTTGTAGGAAGTGACGTTACATGAGTGCCGAAGTGAATACGTCAATACATGTGTATAAGGCATTATCGTGGGAACAGTTCTCGGTTGTCTTTTACACACATAGCCGACTTTCCCTGATGTGTAAACCTTTGCACAAAAGATAGGCCTATCCCCAGGTTCCAGGCGAAATTGACGTGTGGTTATTCAAATGGTCGTCTCTCGAAGCTGTCTGGATTGAGCCTTAAGTACAACATTGTACTGTAGTACAGGCCTAGTCATAATAAGCGCAGAAATGAGCAGAAATACTATTTTAGTTGGCCAAACACAAAATACAAAATTTAAATTTAATGTTATTTCTCCAAGGTCAATTTTCTTATCCTGTGAACAGACTGGATTCTGTAAGAAGTCTCACAGACCGAGGTGAAATAATTTAAGTTACGCTAAGCCCGCTTTTTTGCAAAACAGGAAACGTTACGCGGGCAAAAATGTAGGTGTATGGCCACAAGAAAGTCTCCGGTTTCTGGTCAGGAGCTGGCTCCAAAAGGCAAAAGGGGTGCGGCGACGAGGGTTTTTTTTTACCCTCACTTTTTGCTAGAAATGATGTAGGCTAAGATAACGCGCGATGCCCATCGCGACTGCATGCGCACGGTAACTCCGGTCGCTACCAACATTAAAATAGACTGGTCCCTGCATATTTTTTTTTTACTGTATAAAAGCATTTTCAGCTTGTACATGTATACAGGACATAAGACAACCTCGTTTGTCTGGTTCCCATATGTAACTGTATAATACAGAAATGACGTCATCTGAAAAGGAGTGCCCCGCTAAATGTATGGGGGAACTGCCAGGACTCCTTTACTGTACATATTACTCAACTGTACCCCATCAAAAACACGTTAACATTATGCAGTAACAGGATTCCGGTCGATTAAGCAAGTTTGGCAGCTTTTGGACATCGCTGACCCAAAACGGGAGTCTTTTTAGGGCCTATGGTTCCTTTTGTTTTCCCAAGGTTTTTTCCCCCTTAACCTGGTTTACGTGGCGTGTTAAGTGACAGTTCTGTTTGTTTCTGCATGGTCACACGGAACGACTGCAAATCCCATTTTGACCTCCTTACATATGAATTTGGAATAGACAGAGATATAGGATAAATTTTCACATTAAACCAAGCAGTTTCACCTAATCGCAACAAAATCTATATGCACGCTGGGTGATATTCAAGGTAGTAACGGCTGTATCGACAAGAGAGTAGCCCTTCATAAAATAGCCTGCGCATGCCGTGCAAAGTTTGCAGCTTTCTTCTGTGGGCTGTGGCAAACAAAACCAAGTTTCATTATAACTGCCGGGTAGGCCTATATTGTGAAAGATATTGGTGTAAGGAAAGTGTACGTGGAAAAAGTTACATCGATCAAAACCATCTTATTGAGGGAAGAATTTTCTGAAGACGCCAATCTGCTTTCATTGTGGTCAAAGGACATTACAAACCATCATTTTCCGGATAGTCTGCACGGCTTGGTATGGTACGCTGAATGCGTCTGTGTTTCTTAAAACTGATGTCAATATAGTTAGGTGTGTGTGCAAAGAAACCTTCATCATATTAATATTCCCGTGAGATCCGAACAGAAACCTTGCACGCCCGTTTTGGTTCTGTGCACACAGTCAAGCGCACAATGGTCAGCGAGTCCTTGTGTTTTTACATACAGAGTTCCGATTTCACACAACACGTGTAGTTTACCATGCAGTTTACCGGCTTACTACGGTACGGGCTAAGTTGAACATTGGTTGATTTGCCCGTTACCAAAGTTGTAGCTTGGGCTGGGCTGGGCTGGGCTTATACCCAGCAAGAAATGAGACCGAGGGGTACCCCCCAACATGTCCAATCCCTATACACATTCCAGACTATTGTTACTTAACACATCCCCCCAAGATGTCTGAAAGGAATTCCCCAGATTCCTGCGAGACAACGACCAACACAAAGCAGGGGGGGGGGTTCTCTCCGTCTCATACCTTGCTGCATATGGCTGGGCTAGGCCTACCACACCGATTCGAACAGTGATTGGTACAATGGTCGTTGTACAGGGTTGTCCCAGTGGGTTTTTTGTATACGCATTCAGCACTACATAGAGCTACATGTATACGGTATAAAAGCTCAATGATCCAGCATAAGCCCGGCCTGTGCGCATGGGCATATAACCCATGATAAAAGATGACAGCGATGGACCGACGGCATTGGCAACAAACATCATGACAAAAAAATGTCCCAGAGCCTGACATGGTCTACGTGAGGAACTCAGGGGCGTTGCGTAATGCAGTGAGATCATAATCTTCAAGCTGAATGCCCCGAGGGGATCTGCAGGGAGACAGACAATAATTGATTGGATTTTCAGCTTCAGGCCGTGATCAGACCATCGTCCCTGTGAGTCGTTTTAGTTGACGCTTCCTAAGATTGCACAAAATACTAACGCTATCGATAGGCACTTACATCTATAAACTACTGTTTCCACGTGTTTTTAGCTACTCTGGGTCACGTTAATGATATACAGGGTTTTTTTCAGTATATTGTCTTAACCTAGTTAATCCGAAGAGCCTCAGATAGAATACAGAAGATAACTCGTGGAACTACCAAAAGACGGATGAAACCAAAAAAGCTACAAAAAATTATTTCAAGAAGACCAACTCCGCAGCGCTCCAGTGTTTGGTTTCAATTGAATCGTTTGAGCGGATACTAATAAGATGGAGGAAAACGCAAGCTGTAAAATAGGGCAATTACGAATTATGAAGTGACGGACTCCAGTATCTCGCAACATCAGCGAAATTTCATCGGAAGAATTTTAAAATGGTACAAGTCTTCTCTGTCAGAGAAGCGGAAAATTTGGCGTCTGTGATCGCCGAGCGTCGGATTAACTTTGCTGCAACGCGCTCAAATTTGAGCTCAAAATGTGTCACGGCCAGTTAGACGTACGTCACAGTTGCTCTTCGAGAGAGGCGGCTGAAAATTTCGTGGGTTGTTCTCATGAGATTGAGGCTTGACACATCAAAGAAAAACGGGATTTATATGTTTTGAGACGTGAATGCAAGAAACGGGACAAACTTGTCAAACTGCATTGCCGTTAACTGAGGGGATGATTGTCCGGTCAAAACAGTGACATATAATTATGCAGTCCTGGTGAAAGGATTATACAAACTACTAAGTGGTGCAGACAGATGCAACCATTCGCTGTTACAGCCGTACACAGAAGTAGTGCACGTCGGCCGTACCTCGACCTCCGCATGGTCCATTCATACTGTACACGTAGGCCTACACGTGCATCGAAATGAAACGACCCATTCGTGATAATCCGTCGTATCGGCCGCTCTGAGGCTGCAGGACAGTGTGCAATGGACGCGGTGGGAATTCGACCTGTCGGCCGTGCCGAGTTTATCATGTTGATTGATATCTCGCCTACGCATTAGAAAATTGTTGTCTCGTAAATCGGTCGCCAGGCGGACGTGCAACACAGGACCACTTGAAGCATGCGCAGCTGCACAAATGTGGGCGGTGAAACATTATTACAAAAGCTGTGAGGAATCCCCCCCCAAAAAAATAACCCCTCTCTGAGCAATATGCTTTTTCTCGATGTGAGGCCACTCAAGCGTCACGTTTCAAGCATCACACCACGGACTATAAAGCAAAACCTAGAATCAAGGTACGACGTTCGTATATAGCACGTACATTGAAGTTTTGGTGTTATTTGCGCCAAAACGATTCCCAGTTTCACAATATTTGCACCAAAATGATTCCCAGTTTCACAGAATCCTTACGTGTATACATGTACATGTAATATGGTATACATGTATTATGCCTGCACATTATTCTGAGCTGTTACGTTATCTTTCACAAGGGGGGGCTCTGTTCGATCTTTTTTTTTTTTATAAGATGGTTTGTGTTTTCTGTCTCGTTGTTGCATAGAATTTGCAGAGTGAATCGTTTGAGAGGCATTATTTTCAGAGTACAATAACAAGCACATTTTAATTGACATATGTTATTCAGCGGCCTTCAAGACTTGGGTCGCTGATTGTCAGACAGAGTGTTGATATCCAATGCTCTGAACACCTTTTAAATGGAAGGAAATTGTACTTTTGTCATTGTATACGCGGTTTTTGGCCGCTTGTGTGAAAAACGCTTGTCGGTGAAGTCATTCATACAAATAAAATGCTTCATTGTGCTATAACACATGCCTCGCGAATTTCATAAAATGCATCTGAACTCACAGACTGATTTTGGCAAACAAGCACTTGCTATGGTCATTTTCGTCAATCGGTCGAATGAAACCCATAATTGCGCGGTCCACCAGTTGGCCAAGACAGCAGGACACGGATTGCAATTTCGCTGTCGTGTATGAAAAAAAAAGTCTGAGGACGGCTTTGCTTTGAGATCGTGTGGTTTTTAAAGAGCACGCTGCAATGTTGCTATGCCTCGCGTAAATGAGACATTTTGCTCCGTTTCGTGATTGGAGCATCAGTTGTACCGGGAGAAGATTTGAGAGGTAGGGGTCTCGTAAAAACATCACTCATCCACATCAATGCTCAACGCGCACAGACACTTGGCTTTCAGAATCCATAAACAGTATGCTCCTTGATGGTTCTAATTTGCCATTTCTGTAAATAAACTGAAAAGAATTACAATGTAGGACTACAGTGGCTTGGTACCTGTCACTAAATATTTACAAGTAAAAAATATCGACGCGGGCTGCCGTTTTGCCTCAAAGATGACAAGTATGCTAGACCTTGAAGAACTTTTCCAATTGCATGTAATTGAAATTAATTGAAATACGAACTTGAAATTAATATACTATGTGATGTATATTTATGTACATTACCCTACGATACACCTGTATTCACGAAATACTGTGCAATCCAAACTGTATTTTTAAAAATGGAAAATTACTTATATTTACGAGAAAAGATGTGAAATTTAATGAAATGCAGATACATTTTATACTTGGTGAATAACTGTGATATGGTATATGATTTTTATATGTACATTTTGTAAGTATTCCCATGTGTAATATTATATTGCAGTGCAACTGTCCATTATTATATGGGTAAAAAAAATAAAGGATGTCTGTTCATAGTTACCAGTAAAGCTGAGCTTCTCTTCGCTAATACTCACAATTCTTGTCGAAATTAACATAATGGAGTAAAAAGCCTGACGTGGCTGTCACACTGACATGCAGACCACAATCAAACATGGGACATCTTTTTTAATCTGGCACTTTGTAATGAAAAAAGAAGTGTTCATTCCCATGCTATACATATACTTGAAAATGAAAGTGACAGCGGTAGCGATAACTTCACAAACTTGAGCCGCTTTACTGCAGGCGTTTTATTTGTCCCATTTCTTCAATGAGAACAATGCTGGACAAGTATTAACTTTACACTCCAGTAGTGCACCCCGTCTGTATAGTCGACAAATTATGCTAATGAGGCCAAATCCAGCGTTCTGATTGGTCGAGAGGCTCGAAATGATTACTTAATATCGACTATACAGACGGGGTGCACTACTCACTCCAAATAAGGAAAGAGCATGATGAAATACCAAGGAAATACACGTACATTTTGAGTTATCCATGACCCCGAAAGCAGAAACAAGCACTTATTTCATGATGGGACTATGGCATAACCCCACCGAGTGGGAAAAGAAATTGGCGTGCGTCACGGAACCACGTGTGAATAACTGGTAGTCTGAAACTACGTCAACAACACATATGTCGAGAGAGATACATGCAGTTCAACAGGATCAGGTTTGCAACTATGAGACCCCAAAACATGCACTTCTCAGGTTATTGATAAAGGCCCAAGACCCATGACTAACAATTGCTAAAAGAATCGATACTGTATCCTACAACCTTGATCTTATCCCAAGCAAATACTTCAAGCAAAAAGTGTACAGGCTGGAACAATATAAAATTAATACGTTTGCAATAATAGAGCAAAACCCTCAAAAAGGTTATTACTGGTAAAATGTACAATTGAAATCATAACAATGTTTCACATACCTCGTCCAAACAATAAATGCAGGAAAAACAGGCGATAGGGGAAAAACACAATTTTTGTAAACATTTTCTTCTCAGATCTTCCATTGGAAAATCAAACAAAAAAACTGTGGGGGAAATAAAAACCAAAAACCTGTTGACACAGGTTGCCAGAAAGTGGTCGCGGAGAGTCGTGGATTTTATCGGCCATGTAATCAAATCCAGTGTGTCTGGGGGGTTGGTATTAAGCTCTCAAAACCAACTAAAAGGCTTCGTTGGATTTCTATTAAGGGTTTTCAGGGCAAGTCGTGACTGGTTCGCTCTTCTACAGATGGGGGATTAAATCAAAGCATCTTTCCTGGGATTTCTAAAGAAAAATGGACAAGTATGTGTATAAATCAACAAGCACTCTTTGTACTTCTCTGTTGGAAGTAGAGAAATATTACCAATCTTCTGCTTTTTGCTCACACGGTTGCTACGATGATTCTTTACAAATTCAGTAACCAGATGCCATAATATTTGTCCTAGCTCTTTAGATCAAAGCTGCAGGTAAGCTACAACAGTGACATGTAGCGCCCATAGCCTTAGGAATTTTTCCAGGTGCCCCCCGATCTACACCGTCAATGTTATCAAGGGTAAGATTTTCTTTCGTAACTACGGGTGAACAAGTATAACGGTATGTATTAACCAGGTTAGTCAGTGGTGGTTTGTAGATTGGCTGCGGTCTGGTCCCCTACCTCATGCAGATGCTGAGACGTACTGTTTGGCTAAACGATCCAACTCTGCCTCCTGAATGCAAAAAGTGATACAAAAACGCACCAGTGCTAGTGTTTTCTGTTTGATAAAGGAATTCAAACCAAAAGGTAACTACAGTTTTAAGTGATGACAGAATTTCAAGGATTTATTTGAAATGGAGGAAGGATTTCATGCTTTTGTTGGAACTTGTGTTTATTGAACTTACTGAACTTTAATAACCTTAAAGGTCATAAAAAATACAAAGACTTCTTCAAGCATACAAGGTTTCTTCAGGCTTGTGAACTGCAGAGCTACAATTGGGGAGGAAATCCTTGGTTTTACAACCAGAAATACATGTGCATGATAATATGTCTATAATATATTTTCATTAGTCGCATACGCGCTCATCTTGTCTCTTTCAATTTGAGCTAAACAGTGAAATTTGTGTGAGACTGCTACAACTGTCACAGGGCAATCAGTGTTCCCCGTAGCAACACTGCGACTCTTGGGTCAAAATTTTGTTCAGAGTCACTGCCTGAGATCATGTGATCAACGGAGGAGGTTTCAGGTGGCCCATGGGCTAATGCGGTGTTGTGTCAGAACGGAAGTACCACTGCTTAAATTACGTCCATTTTCTGCGCCTACTAATGGCTTTGGAAGGTATAATTTACCGAAATCAAATTATCCTCGGAATACTCCTTTGGGCACACAGAGTCCAATATAACACCTCACCCAGCATCTCTGACTGCTTGTGGCAACATCCAACCAACACAGTCCTACTCAAATCGCAATTTGAAACAAGGGGTTACTCTCTCAATTTCATCGGTTACAGACAGGGAAGAAGAACTTCAGCTGAAGAAGGAAAACTACGAAGGAAGAGAAGATTATCCTAACAAATTTCTTGCTTTCCCATGATATACATGTACCTGTACGCTGTTTTGGTAATGGTAAACAGAGCCATTAAATAATTCCCAGAAGAAAAGAGTGGAATTAAGCCCTTTGTGAGACTGAGAGAGTTTGGTAAGGAAATCGATTGGATTGGTACAAGTACGGCGATTCAATCAACTTGACTGAAAAAATGTTATTCTGATGCTTGTCTGGCTTGTCAGAAAAGAGTAGAGTTTCGCTCTCTAGAAAAGAGTTTGGCATGACGACATTCAAGTCAGAATAGCTTGCATTGTGGGATTATGAAGGAAAATTGCAGGATGGAGGAGACCAAAATCTCATTTGAGAGTTCTTATAAGACTTTTCTTGAAAGGCAAAGCAGTTTCCTCAATGATCGGAGAGGGGATTTGCGCAGAGGGGGAAATTAAGAATTTCACGGTTCTTTGCAAAGCTGGCTTTGCTCAGGTCGTCGTACTTAGCTGATGAAATTCTACCGGAAGAAACCCCATTTCTTGAAATTAAAAATACATTGGGATGGGGGTGAGGCAGAGATAGTGCCAAAATAAACGCACCCTCCTTTACATTTCTACTTGAGAACCTACAAATTACATTTTCTTTGAGGGGGGGTGTAAGCATGTTCATGCCCACAATCCTAGTTCCACAACACCCATCCATCTTTGGGTTGTTTGTTCCCTGGATTTCGATAAGTTTTTTCTTTCAAAGCAAACCTTACAAAAGTGCATTCCCTCATCAATCTGACTGCCCGTCTGCACATGACAGGAGCATTTACTTTACAGGTTGTCTACTGGCTAATTAAGTGCAAGATTTCCGCCACATAAGCAGAAACAACAGAGGCACAAGACAGTCGCCAGTCGGGAGAAAAACGTAACATCATGCTTGCATGAATGATCCTCCTTATGCGACAGTCAGGCAAACCCGAGCAATGCTTGCTGCACTGGGACCGCTAACAACGGCTGGCAGACTTTGAAGAGCACAAGTAAAAAACCTGGAGTTGCCTGTACCACCTGCTGGAAATTTATGAAATGCTGGTTGTACAACCCCCTTCTTCAGTGGAATCACTGTTCTTTCAGTTCTTTAAAGCTGGGGCGGGTGCGTCCGCTTCAACCGCATTAAGGATCAGCACTGCAATCTATGTACATGTAAATTTAATTGTGGTTGTGTTTTGTCCTTAACATTTCTGGTTTCAATTTTCACATGTATCACGTTTTGCGTGTTCCTTTTCACTTGAATTGATTTGTATACCTTTATTTGGAAATCGTCACTAAAATGCCTGAAAGCTTTCTTTTTTTTTTTCTGGTGAAAAAATCTCACGAATTGTTTTATTATTCTGTCAATACTAAGTCTAGTCTTTAGTGTTCATTTGAAGTTAGTTATGTTTTTTAATTCTACGGATTGTGAATGGGATTTAGATTAGGATCTTACTGCAGTTAATTTTGTGATTTGTTTTGATTTGTCCATGTGTTCACGTGCTGCATGGCTGTGAATTGAGACTGCCTGGATTGATATTCCAGACCATTCACATATTATTAAGTGTACAACCATCACCCATTATGCAAATTACTAACATGTAGCACTGACATTGAATCTCACCGTTACAAGCACAAATCTTCTAGCCATATGTGCAAATGCTGTGCAGATGTTAATTGGATTACTGATTGGCTAAAGCCTTCATTAAAATGTGGTTTAATAATCCAAAATAAAAGCAGCCGAACATGATCAGAGTTTTTTATTTAATTATATCACCCAGCTTTGCTCAGGTGAAAGAACAAGACAGAAATGTAGACCATGGAGTGGAAAATTTGTAGTAGCCAACTTTCTACCGTAACCGTTCATCCACTGCAGGCAACTGTCTATTACGGGCATCTGCTGATGTAGCCATTGGCCTCTCATGGCCATCTTGGAACCTCTCCACCATGGCCAGTTTTCACTGTAGCCATCCTCTTATTATGATCATTCCATCCACCGTTGGCACCTGCCCGATGCGACCACCCAACATGGCCAGTTCAGCTGGACCACCTGTCCAATGTGTACACCTGTCCACAGTGGGCACTTATGATGACTTATCTACAGAGGGCACCTGCAGGTTTTTGCCACCTGTCCACGCACGCATCTCTCTGTTCCGCCCATCTGAAGTTCATCCCCATGGCGACACCTTTATTTGTCAGGTTTTGCCATTCTTTACTCACCCACACAAATAAGCAAATTATTGACAGCAAATTTAATTTGAAAAAGGAGGAAGGCAACAGAGAACCAGAAAGTGCAGACACGTATTGCTTTTCCAAATGACAACTTGGTGCTCAATCTGATTAGCTGACTCGGTCTTCCTCTACAAAACCGTCTTCAAAAACGGCAAGGAAACCCAAGGTTTAAAATCATCGTATATGACAATGAGAGTTTTTTCTTATTCAAGGGTGGATGAACCTCAGGCCAGTCTAAACAAGGGCCAAAAGAGAATTAAAATCCCTACGTCTATCTTCCACTGAATGGCGGTAAGGTGATTTGAATAACAAATTGAAAGGGCCTCTTAAAACGGAAAGATAATACCCACTAAGGATGACTAAAATAGCAATGCTTTCCTGCCGAGTTCATGGTCCAGCAGGATTTGGACATGAAAAGAGAAAGGAAAAGATTACAGAAAAGACAGTATTGTGCTGCTACACAGTGCACAACCACAGGCAGTGCATTTGTGAAACCCATGAGATTTCTGAACTGAAAATCAGAGAGCAAGGGAATAAATTCGGTACACGATATTTTTCAGAAAACTGTTATGGGGCTTGGGAGACTGACAAGGGGTTGGTGTGTGCTCGGACAATCACCGGCAGCACTGAAAAGCAAAGAAAACCCTCCTTCCACCGTGTTATCTCAGACTCATTTGCACTCAGCTATGGAGGTACATGGACATGTATTCTTGGCACCACGACTACACGTACGTGACCACCCATTTGAATGGGGGACTGCATCAGCGACGAGAAGATCCGTCTGCACCATCCAAATTTGTTTTGGGGGGAAAAAAGAGAGGAAAAAAAAATAGCTATCCAGGGGAAGGGGGCTACTGATATTGAAGGGAGGGGGGGTAGTCTGAGTTATGCCTGCTGGAAAGAGGGCTCTGAATTATGCCTGCTGGGAAGGGGGCTCTGAATTATGCCTGCTGGGAAGGGGGCTCTGAATTATGCCTGCTGGGAAGGGGGCTCTGAATTATGCCTGCTGGGAAGGGGGCTCTGAGTTATGCCTGCTGGGAAGGGGGCTCTGAATTACGCCTGCTGGGAAGGGGGCTCTGAATTATGCCCGCTGGGAAGGGGGCTCTGAATTATGCCTGCTGGGAAGGGGGCTCTGAATTATGCCCGCTGGGAAGGGGGCTCTGAATTATGCCTGCTGGGAAGGGGGCTCTGAATTATGCCCGCTGGGAAGGGGGCTCTGAATTATGCCTGCTGGGAAGGGGGCTCTGAATTATGCCTGCTGGGAAGGGGGCTCTGAATTATGCCTGCTGGGAAGGGCGCTTTGAATTATGCCTGCTGGGAAGGGGGCTCTGAATTACGCCTGCTGGGAAGGGGGCTCTGAATTATGCCTGCTGGGAAGGGGGCTCTGAATTATGCCTGCTGGGAAGGGGGCTCTGAATTATGCCTGCTGGGAAGGGGGCTCTGAATTATGCCTGCTGGGAAGGGGGCTCTGAGTTATGCCTGCTGGGAAGGGGGCTCTGAGTTATGCCTGCTGGGAAGGGGGCTCTGAGTTATGCCTGCTGGGAAGGGCGCTTTGAATTATGCCTGCTGGGAAGGGGGCTCTGAATTATGCCTGCTGGGAAGGGCGCTTTGAATTATGCCTGCTGGGAAGGGCGCTTTGAATTATGCCTGCTGGGAAGGGCGCTTTGAATTATGCCTGCTGGGAAGGGGGCTCTGAATTATGCCTGCTGGGAAGGGGGCTCTGAATTACGCCTGCTGGGAAGGGGGCTCTGAATTATGCCTGCTGGGAAGGGGGCTCTGAGTTATGCCTGCTGGGAAGGGGGCTCTGAATTATGCCTGCTGGGAAGGGGGCTCTGAATTATGCCTGCTGGGAAGGGGGCTCTGAGTTATGGCTGCTGGGAAGGGGGCTCTGAATTACGCCTGCTGGAAAGGGGGCTCTGAATTATGCCTGCTGGGAAGGGGGCTCTGAGTTATGCCTGCTGGGAAGGGGGCTCTGAATTATGCCTGCTGGGAAGGGGGCTTTGAATTATGCCTGCTGGGAAGGGGGCTCTGAATTATGCCTGCTGGGAAGGGGGCTCTGAATTATGCCTGCTGGGAAAGGGGCTCTGAATTATGCCTGCTGGGAAAGGGGCTCTGAATTATGCCTACTGGGAAAGGGGCTCTGAGTTATGCCTGCTGGGAAGGGGGCTCTGAATTATGCCTGCTGGGAAGGGGGCTCTGAATTATGCCTGCTGGGAAGGGGGCTCTGAATTATGCCTGCTGGGAAGGGGGCTCTGAGTTATGCCTGCTGGGAAGGGGGCTCTGAATTATGCCTGCTGGGAAGGGGGCTCTGAGTTATGCCTGCTGGGAAGGGGGCTCTGAATTATGCCTGCTGGGAAGGGGGCTCTGAATTACGCCTGCTGGGAAGGGGGCTCTGAATTACGCCTGCTGGGAAGGGGGCTCTGAATTACGCCTGCTGGGAAGGGGGCTCTGAATTACGCCTGCTGGGAAGGGGGCTCTGAATTATGCCTGCTGGGAAGGGGGCTCTGAGTTACGCCTGCTGGGAAGGGGGCTCTGAGTTATGCCTGCTGGGAAGGGGGCTCTGAATTATGCCTGCTGGGAAGGGGGCTCTGAATTATGCCTGCTGGGAAGGGGGCTCTGAATTATGCCTGCTGGGAAGGGGGCTCTGAATTATGCCTGCTGGGAAGGGGGCTCTGAGTTACGCCTGCTGGGAAGGGGGCTCTGAATTATGCCTGCTGGGAAGGGGGCTCTGAATTATGCCTGCTGGGAAGGGGGCTCTGAGTTACGCCTGCTGGGAAGGGGGCTCTGAATTATGCCTGCTGGGAAGGGGGCTCTGAGTTACGCCTGCTGGGAAGGGGGCTCTGAATTATGCCTGCTGGGAAGGGGGCTCTGAATTATGCCTGCTGGGAAGGGGGCTCTGAATTATGCCTGCTGGGAAGGGGGCTCTGAATTATGCCTGCTGGGAAGGGGGCTCTGAATTACGCCTGCTGGGAAGGGGGCTCTGAATTATGCCTGCTGGGAAGGGGGCTTTGAATTATGCCTGCTGGGAAGGGGGCTCTGAATTATGCCTGCTGGGAAGGGGGCTCTGAATTATGCCTGCTGGGAAGGGGGCTCTGAGTTATGCCTGCTGGGAAGGGGGCTCTGAATTATGCCTGCTGGGAAGGGGGCTCTGAGTTATGCCTGCTGGGAAGGGGGCTCTGAATTATGCCTGCTGGGAAGGGGGCTCTGAGTTACGCCTGCTGGGAAGGGGGCTCTGAATTACGCCTGCTGGGAAGGGGGCTCTGAATTATGCCTGCTGGGAAGGGGGCTCTGAATTATGCCTGCTGGGAAGGGGGCTCTGAGTTATGCCTGCTGGGAAGGGGGCTCTGAGTTATGCCTGCTGGGAAGGGGGCTCTGAATTATGCCTGCTGGGAAGGGGGCTCTGAATTATGCCTGCTGGGAAGGGGGCTCTGAATTATGCCTGCTGGGAAGGGGGCTCTGAATTATGCCTGCTGGGAAGGGGGCTCTGAATTATGCCTGCTGGGAAGGGGGCTCTGGGATAGGCCTCCTGGAAAAGAGAAGGATCTTGGATGCTTTTTTTTTCAGTATTCTTAACACAGAAAGAATAAACTTGGACATTTCAGTATTTCATTATTATCTGGGTCTAACTTTACTGGGATTTTAACAGTAGCCATTTGCTGAAGGGAAGAGGCGGGGGGGGGGGGCAGATCTGTAACTGACTTGTGCAAACTCTGCTCCAGACATGTTAATGCATGCAATAGCATGCTTTGTCTCAGCCCAGGGAAATTGTTACTTGGTAAAAAAAACCCTCTTGCTCCCAAAATGGGGCTTTTCACTTTTCTTCTTGAATACTTCTTGAATTACATGATCAGATTTAAATATTCTAAGGAGAGTAAGGAGGAACTATGGGAAACTAACCTTAGCAAGGTAATCCTTAAGGAATGGGTGACTCGCATGGGAATCCTTCAATTGGGAGATATATCTGTTGCTGACCTGGGCAAGTAAAGAGCACAGAGAGACTGAAAACGTTCAGCGCATGACAAAACTGCAGGAGTTAAAAAAAACTGTGCATTGTGCAATGATAAACATCAACCAAGAGTAGATACACTTGAGACACGTTAAATGGCAAATAAAAACTGCATTTGCTGCTAATGGCAAACTTGCAATGTCATGGCATTTGCACACACGCAGCTCAATCACAACAGTTGGATCATAAAATGTAAATGAACATCTAGTTGCCAGGGATACTTTTGAATTAAAGGCCTTTGAAAGAATCCTTTACAAAGTTAACATATAGGAGACCTCGACAATTTTTCAACCACATAACGTCCGTTTTTATGAGGATGCTAACTTGAGTGATGCATCCAAACAAAGAGTCCACTTTGGTGTTCTTGATGAAAACAACAACCAGATCACTAAGAAAAAATGGCTTCAGACTCATTTTGAGGAATCTGGCCGTGAAGGTTTTATGACATCCAATTTGCTTCAAGTATCATATTAGCAACGGTCAGAATTCATTGGCTACAAGTTAAGCAACTTTTGCAGCATTCACCATTTCAAAATTGTGCCCAAGCCTAATGTGCCACATATTTCATTGATCACATCATCCCTTGAATGCTAACGTCCTCCTACCCAAGACTAAAGTGCAGTGAAATCTGATCAATCATCATGGAGATGCTGGCGGTTAGCAAGATAAAAAAAAAAAGAAGGTTGATTTACCAGCATGAAAGGCACACAGATTCCGTGCCTAAGTACCCCTAAAGACCGCACCATGCCACACATCACTGTCAACCAGGAGCACGTCTTGCATGCAAGGAGCCTCATCGTGATAAGACTACACCTGAGCTAACAGGATAAGAGCTCTCACTTCTTGACTAATCCCCACCCCACGCCTTGGAGCTGGTCGCCTTGGCTTTTGTTGCTGGGCACAATTCCATCTTCCCTGGTATGTGTTTTCCAATATGCACAGGTGAACCGTGTACGTCAACACAAGAAGTGTAAACGCACTTCACTCTTTGCCGTTGCCGTTACATATTATTTCGGCCAAAAATTTCAACTTTCAAAAAAAGGCAGGCAACACAGCAGCCAACTTCTGTTACATGCAAACAAATGCCACTTACACTGACTTGACAGGGTCATTTGAACAATATTTGCACCATAATTCTAAACCAAACTTTATATTTTGCAATATTCTAGGTAGTGTTGTAGTACTCGTGCACGAGTACTTTTTTCTGTACTCGTACTCATGAAAATGTACTCGTACTCTCAAGAAGTTTCCTTGTACTCGTACCAAAGTGGAAAAGTACCTATACTCGAGCACCCAGTCAGGGCTTTCAGTGAAGGCAGCATCCAGTTGATTTAGCTCCATAACTAACATAAAGAAAAGCCACATCCGTGGATTTCATGGTATCAACAATGAGGTCATAACCTGATAGCCCTGTCGAGTAAAAACAAAACTTCCTAACACCCATGTGTTCTGCTTACAGTACTAATGCACATACAATGAATTAAAAATGTGGCCATTAGCCAAAACAGTTCGCACATTGTTCATTCTACTTGCCTGTGTGCTACCATCACAATAACTCGCTTATTTTCTGCTTGTAGAACTTGTACTCATGTACTTAGAGTACTTCTTCTCTATACTCATACTCATGAAAATATACTCAAACTCTCAAGAAAAAATTCCTCCTACTCAAACCAATGTACTCATACTCGTACTCACGGAAAAGTATTTGAACTCATGGAAAAGTACTTGTACTCATGGAAAAGTACTTGTACTCATGGAAAAGTACTTGTACTCATGGGAAAGTACTTGTACTCATGGAAAAGTACTCTACTACAGTACTGACTCTAGGGTCCAGGAGTTCAAGCTCAACACACTTTGCCTCCACAGACAGTTCACCTTCTTGTTAGTGTACAAAACATTATATGCTGTCTGGTTGAACTTGTGAAATAAATGGGCAGAAGATTTTAGCTTGATAATTTATCCCTAACCCTGCTGAATCCAACAGGTTCCAACCATTCCACACTGCCGATGGAGCCTGTTGGATTCAGCAGTAAAGGCTTGTACATTTTCATGTTAGATCCAGTTGGATTCAGCAGGTAACAGAATGTGTACACAGTTGGATCTGGTGGGATTCAGCAGGCAACTGAATGGGAACATGCATGCAGGTGGACCCCGTTGGATTCCCTGTTGTGCCTTGTTTTGATTACTGGTACACAATGCTGGGGATTATCAACAAACAAAACCAAGAAAAGAAAAAGATAAAGAAAAGATAAAGACAAAAATAAAAACACAAAAAAGAAAAGATAAAGTAAAAGAAAGAAACAAAAAAGATATAGAATAGAAACAGTAACAGACACGTGTGAGACAGTTGATGTCTATTAGACTCAGTAAACAACAAAGTCCTGCCAAGTTGGACTCTGTTGGACTCAGCAGATAACTAATAACATGGGCAGTTACATCCTGTTGGGTTCAGCCGGCAACTGCACTGTGCGACACGGTTGGACTCTGTTGGATCCTGTTGGATTGAGCAGGTAAGTATTTTGTTTTGTTTAATTCCCCAGCAACTCCCAAGGTTGCACTCCGCTGGATGGAGCAGGAAACTAAAATGAGTCACCGTTGAACTTGGTTGGATTTAGCAGCAAAGGCCTGGGGAACCCCCTAGGGAGTTAGGGTTTTTAATTGGAATACTCATGTTTTTGGCCTGGACACAGAGCTGGACTAGGTAATGGCTTACCTCTGGCGCCTTGCCAAGATGTTGGGACAGGACAATCATGTTGATAAGACTTTCTGGGTTGTTGCTATCCTACAAGGATGAAAGTGTCCAAATAAAAGACATTCAGAATTGTTTCCATGCTAGGTGAGTAGATATTACAGCTAAAGAGACTGGCAGCCTTTCGGAAGTAAAACTGTTGCAACAGGTGTAAGGATAACAAAATTCCAATGGGAGTGGCAGTCACCACTTTACACTTGTACAGACCGTTATTACAATTTTTAGGCTTTCCATCTAATGCAGCGGGGCGTTCTCAATTTCACCTAAGAATTCTCTTGAGGAAAGGCTCCAGAAATTTTTGCGTTCATCTGGTTTATTCCCACAATATCATTACTTTCGAAGGCCTTTAAATCTTGCACAATTTACTGGTCCAAAAGCAATTTGTGCAAAGCTTTTATTGGCTACCTCCGTTTTGAAAGGGATGAGAGGTTAAAAGCATCACCAGACACAGACAATGTTATCTAGGTGTATTACGACTCCAACCCGGACGAAGAGAACAAGATGTAGAACTACTATGCGCAACCTTGTATAGAGGATTTTCACTCAAATGATTTTTGACGGTCAGTGTTCAATTTAAAGTGCACACGCCTTCTAAGTCTCTCAACATTCTGGTATACATGAGATTGCTAACAGAAATACCCAGATTCAAAAATGCCCGCACCTCCATGGACATGGTACACTTCTTGAAATGCTTTTGCCCGTCATGTTATGACATGTGAATAACCTCTACTATTGGCCAGTCAATGGCATCAGCATAAACATCTAAGACAACGGGAGCTCGGTCAAAACACTTGGATCCAGTGGTGGTGGACATCCTCAGACTCCGAGTCCATCTGGCCACGAGACAGCTGATCTCTTGAATCTTGTGGCAAGTTTCCAAATTTTGACCACTGTTGCTGGCTGCTCTGACACGCCTGACTTCTAGCCCTACCACTGCAAGGGAGGGGGGGTTGGGTTGAGGGCTAACGGCTGCACTGCGAGTAGCATTCACCCACCTTTTCTAAAGCTTCCTGCAGTATACTTTCTGCGTCTTCTATCTTGCCTTGCTGCAGGTATGCAGTTGCCTGGCCGTTCAGGAGAAGTGGCGTACTGGCATTTTTATCGGCAAGCTCTTGGAAGATGTAGAATGCATCTTGAAGCTTCTCACCTCCCTTGAAAGGGTATCAAAGAACACAGATTCCACTTCATCTCTTGTCTTTGGTTTCATGCCTAAAACTGCACTAATTTGATCGCCTAAAGGTTAAATCTTCAGGCCAAACTGGACGTCATTTTCTGCTACACAAACTCGCTGATGAGAGGCCAATCTGAATACTTTGATCTCATTACAGCAGTAGAGCCGATTGTGGAAGTTGAAACAAAGACATAAATCTCAGACACAGCCGAGATTTGACAAGGGTAAAGAATCATGAACATTGTCCCATAATCTGTCATAACAACCTCAAGAACTTACTGTCCTGTCAATTTCATGTCAAAGGTAATAGGTATTTTGGTACTCACTCACAAGCCACTTTTACACCAGTATCCCGAGCACCTTAATTCAATTGCAATGGCTAACGTTGAACCAACACACTCACCACAGCCAGGTTGAACCATGCCTGGGCCATCTGCGTCAGTGTGGCATCGTCGTCCTTCTCCTGCATCTTTTTGAGTTCCTTCTTGGCGAGGTCAACTCTATCTATCCTGAGGCAGGTCTGAATGGTCAGGGCTAGGCTGGAATATGGAGGGGGGAGGAACCCGTTTGTTGGTGGCAAGTTACAATCATTTTGAATATCACTCTCGATTCCTCAATGTGCAACTTTTGCTTGTTTCAAAAGATCAGTCATTTGGACAGCACTGATAAGAAGCTGGATATACATGTAATGCTGCAACTCCTTCAGCGCTACTCTTGGCTCTAGCTTAATGAGGAACTTCTGGTTTTGAAACTTTACTGGAACAAGCAAATGAACTAGCCTGTCTGAAGTGGGCACAGCTAAGCTCCGACAAATGCTTCCTTTGTTGACAATAACTACAGTCACAATGTGGCTTCCAAAAGAGACGGAATGTGTACTCAATTTGAGACGCTGACATTTTATAGACTGGCATCCTAAAGAGTGACAAACTCACCATTCAAGAGACTCAGACTGGTGGAGGCACCTCAACGCAGCATCAAAGTTCTGGGGGAAAAAAAGTGCGAGGGACTCCTGCTTCAATGCAATTCTTTTAAATTGATGATTTTCCCGAGCAAACAGCTGGGCAAGCAGAACTTTCTGTCAAACTGAATTAGAACTTTTACCCAAAGGCCAACATGCATATAATTCCTCATCATGTTGGTCACTTTTCCCACCTCTTTTAGCAATAAACTCCTTTGACCATTAGATGAATGTGCTCCAATGGATAATCATGGCAGACCTTTGACCCTACAACATGCTGTCAAGCAGTTTTTCCCACCTCTTCATGATAGTAGATGGATGCTGCCATCAGAAGGAATGTGTCATTGTTGACGTCCAAGCTAGAGCTCATCTTCTTGTCAAGATCAGCAAGAATCTTTTCTCTGTACAAGCAAAAATTAACCAATTATATTGATTATAATGTGCGTACTGTGTGCGTTATTGTAACTGATTATGCGTATGGTTTGTTCATAAACAATCTACTGGTCTGTGTGACCAAATATTCGGATATATTTGATCAAATTTAAGGTTGAATATTCGAATAGTAAATTATTTGAATTGACTCAGCCCTACAGTGATCCAAATAACTGTTTCAGCCATTAGAAAAAATTTGTACTTGGGCATGCATGTTCTTGAATCAAGTGAATAAAGCTAAACAGTTCCAGAAGAATTTTAAAAAACTTGTTGCCTTGAGCAAGATTATGCGAGGATCGAAACATGAGGCCCTCCACATTTTGTGATTTGTATTTTAGGTCACTATAGTCAGCAAGCAGTTTGTAGCAGTTTTGCATTACATATGTTCTTGAATTTTGAAAAAAAAGAAGCCTTCTCAAACTTACATTAGAAACTAGACATTCGAAGTACAGCATTGCTCTAATCTCTGAGTTTCCAAACCAAAGGCAATTCCCTTTGTTCCATCTCTTTTCTGAAATAGATAAAGTAGCTTTCAAATTTGAATAGTACCTTTTGTTTGCCGAGGCCATGTAGTCAGCAAACATCTTCACTGCCTGCAGCTCAGGAGCCGAGGAAGATTTCACCTCATCCAACACAACGCCATAGTTACGCTGTTGGAGACAGAGGAAGAAGTCACAAAGGGGATTCTATGTGACATTTTGTCCTCCCATGGGACAAATACAGGTATGCTACCCCAGGCACAGGTGCATGTCACAAATACACAGTACATGACACAGATGATCCTGTTCTGAATGTTGGAACAGACATGTACTTTAGGCCAAGCAAAAATATATGAGTATGTTTCCAATTACCTGATCCAACCTTAAATCACTCGTATTGTTTGTGTTAAAAATGTATAAAAACGTAAGGTAACATCCAGGATATTAAAACATTTTATGTACATAATTAATTTTTAAAACATCCAGCTTGAAAAATGGCTTGATCTTTTGTGAAACCTGCTACTTTTCATTCACGTCTTCTTCCACCATTTAACATAAACAGTTGAAATCTGACAGTTGTCACTTGAAAATGTTTACAGGTGAGCATAGAAAAACTGGCCACTATCTCAAGTTAATACTTTCCGCCTGAAAATTTGGAATAGAAAAACAGTTTGCCCACCTACATGTACCCAGCCACCTTCATTTTTCTTTCAATGAAACAGGACACATAGCTACTTGTTTTGCATGAAACCTCCCAGAGTATCGTAATCCCTCTACACTTCACTTTTTTGGGTACTGTAATTTTCAAGAGAAATTAAGCCTCGATAAAACAACATGTGGCTTGTCTCTAAACTCTTCAAACTCTTCAAAAGCCTCTGCATGGATTTTAAAGGAATGGGGAGGGGGTTAACTCAAAAAAAACGAGGACAAAGCTAAGCTTTATCTACACAAAAGGTTCATAAAAATGCACCGTTAGTACAATAAAATCAGATCAGATTGAATGGCCAAAGACTTTTGACAACAAAGTAAGGAAGTTTCTTACCCCAGCAATGTAAGCCCTGTACATGAAGACATCTCGCATTACCTTGAGATCTGATGTTGAGGGCTAAAAACCAAAAAGCAAACAGAACATCCAGTGTAATTTGTAATCTTTATATTATTATCAATTCATGCCAATTATAATTATACTAATCAGCCTACCATTCTCCAGTTGTACTAGGTAATTTCCAATACTAGTTTGAGTGATATATACCAAAACCAACTTCTTGGATCATATAGGAAAAAGATTGGCAGAACAATCCAGCAGAAAATTAGCAGAAGCAGAGTCTTTATTTTAGCACTATTTTCATGGTTGTGCTCCAAGTTTCCTAAACTTTTCCAATAATTACAGATTTCGTTGACAATGAAAGTTCACAGATTCCTACTAACACGGGAGTATTAATCCTGAAGATCTTTGTGAATATACAAATTCCTGGACATCAATCGCTTCTGATTCGTAACTTTTTGCTACTGCCAAATGTTTTGTCATTTCAATCTTACAAAACTGTTAAGTTTCCCCCAAAAACAAAGGCAATACTCTCTTTACTGCACTGACCCTATATTTTGGAAAATGAAATTGTAAATTGTGAGAAAATGTGACTTTTTTACTGATAAACTTGCTATGCAAATTCGAGTCCACCATGCTGCATGTGTCATAACACAGTTTTCCCCTCATATTGACTCATAATTTCCCTAAAAACCCTGCCCTTTTTTGACATTAAGCCTACAGATTTTGTGCATGATGACACAGTCAGATGTAGCTCTCCCTCCTATTATAGGAACAGTCCCCAAATTTACAATTCCCAGAACTGGGATCCGATGTCCGGCGTCCGCTCCCACGCAACGTTATCAACCAGCGAACGGCAGTGGGAGCAGGGCAGATGTTAGCCCCACTAGTGTGGCACGGACTCTCACTCCCGATCCATCCTTACCCACACATCCGTATACGCAATTTTGTGTCAGTGTATTGAACATTCCGGCGCACCCACTTATCATCCTGGGCGCAATTTCTTTTGCACACGAACATGATTCTTGACCTTTCCGCTTTCTAAAAACTGTTCCATGTCAAGACATATGTAATACATGGACTGAGCGATAAGATACTACATGTACCAATGGGCTCTCCCAAAACTTTGGCAGCAGTTTAGGTATCTTGACATGGAACAGCCGTCGAGACGATGAGGGGTCAAGTGACGTAATGCTCAATGACCTTATTTTAAAGATGGCGACTGAGAGAGCGAGCCCGTTAGATTGAATGGATAAAGGCAAAAAGACTGGAAAATACCTGAATAATGTGAGTGAAATCATTCAATAAATGTTTTTTAGAAAGCGGAAAGGTCAAGAATCATGTTCGTTTGCAAAAGAAATTGCGCCCACGATGATAAGTGGGAGCGCCGGAATGTTCAATACGCCGACACGAAATTGCGTATTCGGATGTGTGGCTAAGCTAAGGACAGATCGGGAGTGATCCGTGCCACACTAGTAGTGGGGCTTGGCGGACGTCGGACCTTGTGGCGTTGGTTCGTAGCTTTTTTCCGCTCCATCTGCCCACTGATGGCAGTGAACAAGTACTGTCGCAACTGTCCTTCTAATTCCAAAATTAATACCTTCAATTTGTGTGCTTCACTGATGCAATGTTGGAAGTTTCCCAAGTAAAAAGCATTGCGAATCTCGAACAACTCGTCCACGTCGCTCTGCGCTGCCATGATGGATGATGCATGATGGGTACACGTTGAGGAGTGGCTATTTCATGTTCGAAGAATCAAGTATCAAACGACTGTTTTATGCAAATTAAATACTATTCGCGGTTGAGAGGACGGGCAGCATAGCAGTTTGGGAGCAATTGATGCTGTTAAATCTCGAAAAAGAGGCCCTCTAGTTGGATTTAAGCCAATACTGAATATATGGTCCCATCGATTTAAAAAAAAATCACCGACTCATCTTCTATGTATTGAAGTCGAAGTGAATCGTGAACAATCATTTAAATGTGCTAATGGAAAATGATTCAGGCTAAAACAATTCGCTTTGTTCTCATTATTAAAAAATGATGATAATAAGTTAGCTCTCTTTTGGGGGAAGGAGGGGGCCTTCCCCCATCGGCCCGCCTGGATCCGCCTTTGATTATGAAGCATTTAGTCATAGGAATATTTTAGGAACCTGCTGCAGTGTAGTGGCCTTTTGAGAACGTCACTGGAACGATAAGCAGGTAATGTTTGGTCCGATGTTTTTAAATGTGACCACTTTAAATTAGAAAACTATGCATTCCCGAAACCTTCACAAACAAGGTAAGAAAACATAAATTTTCGTTGCTGTGATATTGTAGGTACATTCTGACCCTTAAGTTTTAGTTGCCTTAGTGAAAAGTCAAGCTCAACTGAATTTTTCGAGAGTGTTACCGGCCGAGAAGGAAAAAGATTGAGGGGAATTTCTCTTTCTTCAAAAAGCTTGTAAAAAGACATGATTACGAGGATTATGGGAAAAAAACCACGAGTTTGTCAGCTAGTGCCGCAATATGACCAAAATGTTTTCCGCCGCTTTTCTAATAGAAAAGTATTCTTTATTAGAAACAGAATCTCCCGGTAACATGCTTCTAAAAACAAAACAAAAATCATCCATAATTTGTGTACATTTGGGTAACTGAGCTTCAATTTGGAGCAGACGACAAACGTTTCAGCGGACCTCACCAGAGCAACCGACTGACCAATCAAAATGACACGCTTTTGCGTTGCCCCGCGTTGCATGATTTGTTATGACCGTATAACTTTACGAGAGACGATCGCTCCGCAGGATTTAAAACATAGGACTATACTAGCGAAACGAAAACCGAAATGTGGACCTAGGAATCAAACTTGTCACCATTATTCATTCCAATAATATTCCAATGTGCAAAAAATAAATTTCATTTCAAATACTTGATATAAGCTTAACTACCCAGGGATTTTAATGTTTAGCGGAATACTATACAACTTGCGATTCGCCGATTCGCCGCCATTTTGAGGAGTTTGATCGACATGATCGATGTCAACAGCATCTGCGGAACAAGTGGAGATGGACTTTAAAACATAGTCCTTTCTAATTATAAGCACCATCATTTCGTCTTGAAATGGCCATGCAATTTATCACAACTTAGGTGAGGTACACTCTTCATTATTAAGTATTCAAAAAGTCCTGTAGTTTGGCCCTTAAAGGCCTAATGTGTAGGCTATCTTGTTTTGTCAACATTGAAGGCTCGAGCACTGCCGTAGTACCACGGCTTACGGTGGGGCCCAATGCTAGGCCTAATTGTCGGGGGCAGTGGGGCACTGGGAGATGTCTTCTCTTCTTCCACAAGAGTACAGTCCACCATACGGTGTAAAAAACTATTTTGCACTGCGGTGGTTGTGTGCATGGAGAGGGAGGATATGACTTGTTTGAATTTAAAATAATGATGTAGGGAGGATAAAATGTTCATTGAACATTTTTTCTGTAGTTTAACTTATTTTTGAAGTGATCTTGGAGAGGATGTCATAACTATTTTGATATAAATTTGGATTTGATTGGACTTTGCAACACAAAGAAAAATCGATTTGAAGGGGGGATGTTTTGAGAAATAATTGCACGTGTGATGCAGAGCAAACTGTGACTTTTGTAGACAAAAATGAGTGTGGAGTTTAACTGAAAACCTCAAAATGCATATTTTTGTAAATTTTTGTTCTTACACGTATTTGTGCCTTATTTCAATGAATCAAATGCTGGCTTCATTTCAAATTTCAAAAAATTAAAATTTGAAATTGGAAATTAAATAGAGGAGCTACAGTGTGCAAAAAAGATGAATTTTAATCACAATTTCCTATATAAGAAAATGAGTTTCCAAATAAACAGTGCCCTCACTGAAACCAAAATTTAATTGGTCGATCTGAGTCGCTCTCACAGTGCATGACCATGATGGCAATTAATGCAGCATGCATGGTGGCACAGTGCACTGGAGCCTTGAACGCACTGATGATCAGTAGCTTGTCTGTCAGTATGAGAGATGGTAAATCTGTCCCCCAGTCCTTCCTCATTTTTAAATTGGAGAAAAGATGTGGGCAATGTGACTTCAAAGCGCAAGCGCACTCATTATCAATCTCAATCAACTTGTCTCGGTGATCAATTTGTCTGTCTGTTTGAGGTACAGATGGTTGAGTTGCCCACCTGTCAAGTTGTCTCAACAGTTGAGGTGTTCCCATTTGAGTTGGCAAACGGTTTAGCTGTCCAAGCCCCGTCAATCTAGACAGAAATGAACATGATTGCTCACTGCTGGATTAATGAGCCACAAGTCGTGATTCTGTTTGACCAGTAGTAGCTCCATAATATTCAGAACCTTAGTCCAAGACAAAAAGTGCAGTTCTTGGGGAGGATGCCTTAAGTTTTGCTTCTGGTTGGAGCTTTAAAATGCAAAGTTTGTGGATATCTTTATCTCAATCTATTATGTGACAATGTGCAAAAAGAGGATGGCTTGAATTGGAATACGTGCATGTAATAAAATAAAAACAGCTCAAAGTTTTGCAGGTACACTTCTCTCATAGGGTTGTGCATACAATTCATTGCTTGTTTTTCATCGAAGCGCATGATGCGCTGCGAACTTCAAAAAGGTTTATGTAATCTTAGCATTCAGTTTAGTAATAGGGTGATTTTGTGCCCTTTGGGGTAGGGAACAATAGGAACTAAGCATGGATTTGAACCTGTGGTCTTGTGCTGATGGCATGGGGACCAGTGCTGCATGTCTTAATTGCTAATGGAAGTTAAATACATTTATACAATATCAGTTCAGTGCTGGCTATGTAAGAAAGAAATGTTTGACAGGCAAAATGAGATGAAAAAAGGCAAAAAGTGTCAACCATACTGAACCACTCCACATCCTACAGTAGATGGTACTGAGCTATCAAGCGTGTTAGTATGGCTGCGACTTAATACTAAGCAGTTGCCTGCAACTCACACAAAGTAGCCTTGTTTGTGAATTCTTGTGAAATCATGTCTCAAACTTAAATTGTATAAAGTACTTCAGAAATGTTCCATTCCTGTGTCCAACATGACTCTCATATTTTTGTTTTTGAGCAGTGGAAACTTAAATGATTGTTGGTACCTTTGAAAAGAATGGTTGTTGTCATGAAAATTAAAATGAAGTACAAAAATCCCATTTTTTTGTAAACACTCTATAAATATTCATTGTTTGTGCTAAAACTCGGAAGTGTGATCATTTACCTTGCAACGAGTAGGCATAACGTTAGGTACTGATCTTCTTTTCGTGAAAAAAAGGCCAAAAAATTTTTGAGTTGGTGCCATTAATCATATTGTGTTATTTGGCCAGAGTGCTATTCCATAAACATGCTTATACATGTAAGTGCAGATGGTCACGTTCTCTGGTTTACTGAGAGAACGCCATGTCTTATTTCATAATGTGCATCTTTTGGAATGAAGATGTACATGTATGTGTGTGCATGTAATATGTAGTTTATTTCGCACCATGCATGGAGTTTGACCTCGATCACACAGTGCAAAGTTGTTTGTGCTCAAGCAGGGGCTTGAACAATTGAATGAATGCTCTCATTTTAACCAAGTAGTGTTTTCATCGCATTCTCAAAGAATTCACATGATGTACATGGCTGTCAGCGTTCTGTTGAATTTAGGAGAGAAAAAGTAGAATTTCTCCTGAACAGTAAAATAAGAAAAGACATGTAATACCGTGTCGTGACCCCATGATCAACTTCACTGAAATTAAACCTTTCTTTGTGTGGTTGAGTTACCATTGAAAGTAATTTATGCATGTACCTTTAGGGTACGTGTACATGTAAGTAACCTGACTCTCAACGCCCTCTGCACACACTCACTAGGAATTGTAGTAAATGTATGTTTCTGTTTCTTAGCCTTGAACTCCATGGATGAAGACAGATTTTTGTCTTTCAAACATGAGACATGTTGAGGGAACAAGGAAAAGGTTGAGAAAATCAAGAAAAGGTTATGACTATTTACATGTGAGGTGAAGATCAGATTTTTGCAATGTAGATCTGATGAATCATTGGATTTTTCGTAGAAGCTGTTGAAGAAATCGGTTTCTTTATGTATGAATGTAAATAAGTTTGAGTTTTATTTAGGAATGTGAAGGTAGCTAAGTACTAAAAAAAAGTTGTGTGGGCCTTGACATCTTTGATCTTACTGGCTTATGTGTACATGTACATCAAGAAGTAATTCCATTACAAAACGTTGACTAGCATTTGGAGGAATCAATAGTCACATTTATATTACCCAAGTTGGTGAGGAACATTGTTAGCATTACCTTAATTGGTTTTGAGCATTATGAAATTTCAGTGGCCAGTAACATATGAATACATGTACATGTGTGACAAATGTTGAGGTGGTGTCTCATGATTTTAGTAATATAGTTACATTGTGTGTGCACTAAAGCGAAGGTTTATAGACACACAGTGCTTCAGTTTTCCCCTTTAGACAACTGTTGTAATTCTGTATTTTTTTCCTTCATGTATACTTGTCCAGGCTCCAGTCGGAATGGATACAGACCTTAATCCCAACTTTCCCTTCTTGTGAACCTACATGTAGTCTGCTCTCATTGCACAAATCTGTGCACCAGCACTATGGTGGAGAAACATGCAGACAGCACCGAAGGCCAGACTACCATCCCAGGAGCCGTACAGACTTCTGTACAGCAAACTCCCCAACCAAACCTCAGGCCCCCACGCAGGACAGACAATTATAACAAAGGGATTGAGGAGTATGACGAGCTGCTGGAAGACGAACCCAAATACCAGGATGAAGAGCCTGAGAATGACGAGGAGGAGGAAGAAGATGTGGAAGATGAAGAGGAGGTGGAAGGAGAAGGAGGAGACAGTGGGGCAGAGGATGTGCCTGAGGAGAAGGTAGAAGAAAGGGAAGCAAAGGAAAGGGTCCAGTCATCTACAGGAAAGAAGAAGAAAAAGAAGAAAAAGAAGTAAGATTGTCAGTTTTGCTCCCCAAACCACCGTGTGTTTCATAACAAGCATTGTTATAACGGGCATTACTTATGTGATGTGCTTGTATTTTTAAATGTGAATTTAAGGCAGAAATTTGAATTTTTTTCCCCATTCATTTTTTCTGTAAAGACTTGTGAGGCTCTTTCCCTGCTATATTCAAGAATGTTCAAACCCACAAATCATTTTACTGTGGGAGCAGAGCCCATACTTATTTTAATCAGTGAGTGCTTTGTTTTAAGAAAACTAGCTTTCATGAATATAGTAAATAATTTCTTTAATTATCTGCAGTCACTGCTCCTTTGTCTAACTTTTTGATATTAATGAATTGCTTTATTTTCACTCTTTCTACCATGTATAGGTTTATTGGCATAAACTTAAGTGGTTGCAAATATGATTCGGGTAAGTCTAAAATTTCATCTTCATCAATCTTATTAATACAATTTCTCTGAAGTATGTTTCACACACACACACATATTGTTGTCATTAAGTTATGTACAAAACTGTGTGTTTATATTGGTACATGTATCAGTTGGGGAAAACATTTTCATGCTTATTCTTGTTAGATTCTTCCAGTTGAAACACCTGCAATCATTTTGTTTCCTTCAGTAGCACTCATTACTACTTACAAACACCTGTGCGGTGTGCACCTGTCACATGTTTCATTTGTACTGTGCAGTTTGTGCAAAGTATTTGCATTTGTTTGCATTTTTATAGTCAAGCGCATGGCCAGGAAGTTTGGCATGAAGGAGGTAACTGATGATGAGGACTGGACCCTGTTGTGGACTGACTGCACGGTGTCTTTGGAAAGGGTCATGGAAATGAAGAGATTCCAGGTAAGATGGCAGGAATGGTCCAGAGTATTTGGAACATTGTTAAAAGACCCTTTTCTACTGGACTAACACTTTGTAACGGATGGGATGGCAGCTACACTGCACTGCTTCAGAGGGCATCTGAAAATTTTCAGCAAGGTCTTGAAACAAACAAGTGTTGGTAGGAAAATCCTTGCCCATGAAGAACCATGCTGTGAAACACTTTTGTCCAAGTTAGCAAATCAAATTGCCCATTTAAGAATGGAAAGTGTTTGATAAAGTGTCTGGGTTATTGAATTGGTTGTAGGCAATTTGTCAGCTGTAAATTTTTTAAAATGAGATTCTCATTGCACAGATGTTTATAAGCGAGCTTAATACTTGATGCTTTGGTGTATTCTGTTTTGAGAGGTGTGTTTCCATTAACAAGATTCTGAACTTGTGGTAATTTCTCTTTATCTGAGCAGAAAGTGAACCACTTCCCTGGTATGGGTGAGATCTGTCGGAAGGACTTGCTGGGACGGAACCTGACCAGAATGCTCAAGTTGTTTCCAAAGGAGTATGCCATCTTCCCCCGCACTTGGGTGCTTCCTGCAGAGTATGTGGACAAACTGTTTGAAGATTCTTTGAATTTCAAAGGGTCTGCCCACTGGAGCATTTGTTCTTTCAGAAATTCATATTTGCTTGGCATTTATAATGTTTGAGTCAAATGACCCTCACAGTTTGGTTAATAATTCTAGAAAATCTTTAGTGGAATTAGAGGTTTGTAATGTTGATAATTTGAGTCAAAAATGATCAGCCATTTTTAAGCCATTATTAAGAGAATTTTGTCAAAAGAAATGAATGGTGTGGTTTAGTTCGCAGAATTTCAAAAGTAGTTCCTGCTGTCCTGAAATCATCAGGACAGTTACTGTTATTCATATGCCCTTTAAATTATTCCACATGGAAATTATATGATGGAGTGATTTATGTGGTGGTTTAAATGTTTTTTATTCCAGCTACGGTGATTTCCAAGCCTTCTGTCGAACCAAAAAGAACAAGACTTACATCACTAAGCCAGAGAGCGGATGCCAGGGCAAGGGCATTGCCATCACAAAGAACCCCAAAGACATCAAGCCAGGAGAGCACATGGTGTGCCAACAGTACCTGACTAAGGTAGGGCTCAGTGTTGTGGTCATTATCCAAACGTCGGCCTTAGTTTCCTTTTGGCTCTCTATGGAAAGCTCCGAAATCACATTCAAACAGTAACTGTTGAAACTAAATGAAAACACTGAAAACTTTGGCCTTGTAGTACACAATTTGAAGTGTCTAGCTGGAAAAGATGCGGCATGGAGTCGGACGGTCGCAATGCAGAGGATTAAATTAATGAAGCTGAATATTTAAGTCAAGATGAAGATCATTTGGAAACTCCCCTCTTCTTTATAATGTCAGATTGGGGTGGCAAATTTTGCATCTGACAATGTTATAGTGATTCTGGAGTTGATGTGCTTCACTTTTTTCAGAGATTCATTTTGAGATGTTTTCAATGTTATATTATATTTTCGAAAATTGAGTGTCCAAATGTGACTTAAAAACAGGGCTTTCAGGTAGATGAGGTTCTATGGTTTTGCGTATAACAGGGAGTCTGAAGTAGCCTAGGTTTTCCAAAAGATGCCCCGCATACATGTACCTACTCCTCTAGCTAAACGTTGCATCAGAGAGATGGACCACCTGGTTTCAGACCCATCACATGGTCCATGATTTATCCCTAATGTCTCAAGATGTAGGTCTGCAATTGGTCAGAAGCTGAAGTGTATAACTGAACCATCGCACCTTTAAGTGCCGTTTTTAAAAAAAATGAATAAAGAGCTTTTGTTGAATCATACTGAAAAACAAGTTCATTGTAAACACTTGATTTAATTTTGGGTTTTTTTGGCAGCCGTTCTTGATTGATGGGTTTAAGGTGGATCTTCGCGTCTACGTTGTAGTGACATCATGCGATCCCCTCAGGGTGTACGTCTACAAGGATGGACTGGCTCGGTTTGCTACGGTTAAATACACAGAGCCAACTAACAGCAATTTGGTGGGTAGCTCAACACGTCACAACTTCCCCATAATCCAACCTGAAATCCCTGAAATCCAACACTTAAAGTTTGCTTGATTTGACAAATGTTGTAATGAGGGCCCAGCTACCACCAGGCATACTTGTTACGGGGATTAGTGTTTTGGCTGACTTGGGAATTGTTGCAAGTCATAGGATGTCAGGATCAAAGATGAACATTTGCTATTTTGTTGTTTACTTTTTTTAATATCATTGTACATATTTACTGTTTTTAACGATTTTTAATTGCTGGGCACCCCTGAGAGGTCTCTCCAGGGTAACTAAATACATAAATAAATGAATCCCGCAAAGTAAAAACTAAAGGCAAAGTATTCATTTAAAATCGGATAAGACTTGATGTATGAATGGATTATGGAAGTGTCAAGTACATGTACAATCGAACACCTTTACAACAAGGTCCTTGAGACTGTACAGGTTCCCTTTTTTTTTCTAATGTGAATCCGTTATTATTAGTCTTGGAATGCAAAGAATACAAAGACTTGGGACTTGAAATTTTCCTTGTGATAAGCAGAACATTGTATTGAAAGTTCTCGCATTATCAGAGTTTGACTGTACTCAAATAATGACATACAAGAACATCTGCAGTGACTTGTTCTGATGTCACTAATTGACCATCTCTTTGAAATTGCCTTGAAACAACCATGAGGTTCTTTGTTACAGGATGACGTCTATATGCATTTAACAAATTACGCCATCAACAAACACAGTGCTGACTTCATCAGAGATGAGGAAAAAGGCAGTAAAAGGTGAGCATTTGTATGAGTTGGTGAATCCAGTGTTCAAATTCTCATCCGGTCAGATCACTGGGGCAGCCTATCACTCCAGAGAAAACCCACAAATTAAAAGTGCTTCTGGGAACATGGTGCATTTCCGATTCAAACTGACCATGTTCCAAGATGGTTCAAATTTTGTAGTAACGCTTGTTAAACAGCGTCCACGCAACACCGTTTCCATTTGAGAAAAATGCACATTCTGAGTCGTGCTTGGATCTAGTCATCTAGATCTTCTCTGGCTGCAACTGTGTAAATAATAATTCTGGAGCACAGTGTGTGACAGGACGTTTGTTACAGGTGCCGTTTCCAACCATCGGTTGATGACCAATCCTCTTTCAGTAAAATCAAATGTGACACCAGACCTTCCCATGTTTCCCTTCAATCTCATCCAGACGTTTGAGCACCTTGCAAAGATGGTTTGATGACAACGGCTACGACTCGGAAGCCATCTGGGAGGAGATGTACGACGTGATCATCAAGACGCTCATCTCGGCCCATCCCATCCTCAAGCACAATTACCGCTCCTGCTTTTCCAACATCAACAACAACAAGGGCAGCAGCTGCTTTGAGGTGCTGGGCTTTGACATCATGCTGGACAAGAAGCTAAAGGCTTGGCTGCTGGAGGTTAGTCTTGGTAGATGTTGGCTGATATTCAATTGAACTTGAATTTTTTAGGCATCTTGCTGTGGGATGTGCAAAATTCAGAAAACTCATTATTTTAAAATAGGATCAGCCATGAAACATTCAAATGCTGGTTGCATTTTTCATCTCATATTGACTACCTCTGTTACCTGTTAAATGCACAGAAGCTTAGATCACACCATGAGAATTTTAATTTTAACTACAAGAGATTATGGCATAAATTGTCTTTTCTTGAATCCAGTTGTATTTTCATTTGCCTCCCATGCAGTTGAGCACCAGCAAAAGTGATGAAGATGAACGATTGTTTAAACAGTCAACCCAACATATTCCTCCCCTTTTCTGGATTGTTAAATCTTTTTTGCACATTTTCTAAATTGTTCTTGTAATTCCTTTCCAGGTGAACCTATCCCCCAGTTTTCACACCGATCACAGATTGGACAAAGAGGTGAAGGAGGGACTCCTCTTTGACACCATGAACATTATCAATCTGACGCCGTTTGATCGCAAGAAGTGTCTGGAGGAGGAGAGGAGGCGAGTCAAGGACAGACTGCTTCACAGGGGCAAGAAAGAACCCAAGTAAGCCTGCCGTGTCTTTTCAGTACCAAAATAAAATATACCTTTGCTGCATCCTATTGGCTGTGCTTAGTTTGTCTCACATTGACATGATACAGAGAAAAAATTAAATTGTCACGGGCTGTACAAAGATGTTGAGCGCTAAAACTTTTGCAAAACTTCCATCAAACTGTCAAGTGTACGGTGCATGAGCATTAGTCAAGACTTCTCTCTTTAGCTATTTGTGACTTGTGAATAAATGACTTTCTTTGAAGCTTTTTTCATTGTATAGCGGTAATTCCAGAAATTAGGGGTCCATTTTTTGGTGATCCTGTATGATTTTACAAGTTCAGAACGTACTTTCTAATTTCCAAGATTGATAAATTAATGCAAATTACCTGCCAAACAAATAGTAATAGTTTGAAATCCATTCCGGTGAGGTTTCCATGTCAAATAACAAAGGTCAGATGTAACAGGGACACAAAAATGTCACACTTTTGTACTCCTAATATCTAGAATTACCCATAGTTCTGTTGTACTTTAAATTTGTTTTTCATTTCCTTGGAATAGGAAAGAGGAATCTCTTGAGTCACTGGCGACAATTCAAGACACTCTGATCAAATATGAAGACGAACACATAGGCGGTTTCACTAGGATTTATCCCAGAGAAGGTAGTGAGAAATATGACAGATACTTCCAGCATAGCGGCTCTCTGTTCCAAGAAACAGCTGCCTCCAAAGCCAGGGGAGAATGCGCCAGGTAAGATTTAGAAGAAACTCTTCGTCAGTTTTGATAATGTTTTATTTTGTTTACTAAAACCAGCTTATATAATAGCTACATGTTTTTTTTTTCTGAAATAAAATGAGTGTTATCAATACAGGTTAAAGTATCGGAGAAAGATTTTCACTTTTTCATTGAAAGCAGCAAATGGAAAAGTTTAGGCACAGAGTCCTTTAGCTTCCCTATTCCTTTATTTTAAGTTTTTATGAGGTTTATCCAGCTTTCACGGACAACAAATTTATGCAGATGTTGTATATGCAAAATATTTCTTTAAACTTTAATATGTTTTCTCTTTCCCTGTCTGTTGGTCTCCTTTTCTAATGTTAATGTCTTAAACCCCTGTTTGCAAGTGGCATCCACTGGCGGCTTTTTGGAACTTAAATTCCCTAATGAACCCATCAGTGTGTTGCTGTGCCACGTTTGTACTTTTTTATTAAATGATGTACGCTTTTCCAATTTTCCATCCGTAAAGAAAATTTCGATGTTTCTTTAATTACTTGTAAAGACAACAAAGAGAAGAGCTCCGGCTGAAACAAGAAAAACTTGAAATGATGCTGAGGAAGAAACCAACAGAAAGAAAAGACCCCGAAGGGACTAGACCAGAAAGTCCCGGCAGAGAGAAGGTTAAACGGCGGAGTAGAGTCACTATACCCAGGGTAGCCTACGGAAAACGTCTCAACCAATCCAACTCACAAACCGAGGTAAAACTTCGGGTCAAAATTGGACATCTACATTTCATTGTTGCATTTTGAGTGCCTTTTATACAATTAGACTGCTTCTTTAATTGGCAGGAGAATGCAGAGTGATCATAACAAACTGTTGAGGTGCGAAAGGGTTATTTACCTACTACAAATACAAAAGAAATGTGTACTATGGTCCCTCTGTTTATGTATTCATCTTCTCATAAACTAAGTATGGGTCAGATGTCTAACAACTTACGTGCAACATCAAGTGACATATTCTTCGTGCACACTGCAGGTCAAGCAAGAACACGAGTTTATTAACACCAAAGAGCCAACGGACATTCTGGAGGAGGAGGAACTGGAGAGGGTCAGCGCTCTGCTCCAGCGCGATAACCTGGTCCGAGGTTTGGGGGTCGTGGAACACGTCTACAGGTTACTACACTGCACACCCGGCACAGTTGGGGTAATGAAGAATGCCGAGAGACAGGCTAATGTAAGTAGGTCATTGGGTTGGCGTTGGTGGTGGGGGTGGGGGTGTAGGTGTGTGCTGTGTGTGGCAGTGTGCGAAGCGGCTTAGTTGTGATCATTTCATGGCTTGGTTTTACTTCGTTCCCATCCTGTTTGTTTTGGCATATTTTATTGCAGGAACACAGTTGAATTTGAAAATCTTGATGTACAGTGGAACTTCGCTATAACAAACACTGCTATACCGAACATTATAAATTGTGTCCGTGACTGAAAATCACTGTACCAAACAACTGGTACACTGAACATTTTGTGTGAACCCTGTCATGTTCGTTATAGCGACGGTCCACTGTATATCAAAGTGTGTCACAAGAAATCAGAAATCATTTTGCATTTGAAATAGTTGTTGATTCTTGAAATTTGAGTAGATTGAGGAATTAAAATATTGTAAAAAGATTGTTTTGGTCCAAGATAAAATGCATGTTTTATGTTCTTATGAAATCAACCTTGTTGTAAAGATTGTCGCTAGTCCATTTGAATTATTGGCATGGTGTTTTCAGTTTAGAAATTTAGCATTCATGTATAATTAACACCTCTCTTTCTCTGCCTGCTACTGACCAAACTTGACGCTTTTAACTTAGCTCTCTTCCCTTTCCTTCCTTGCACATCTAAGGCACTTGTAGAGCACAATAAACCCTCCCACCTCTGCACCCGCCGTCTTTGCACCAGTAGAGTAGCTCACCAGATGAATGCTTTCCTCCACCTTGAAACCCCTCCTGGCCTACGATCCCAGTCAACCAACCCTAAACCCCTCTCCAACCTTCACCCTCCCCAAGCCGAGTCCCGTAAGCTGGGACAGCCCAGCGCCCAGTGGTCGGAGGTGTACACATACAGCATCAACCTGGCCAACAATGAGGCCCAGATAAATGACGTATTTGTCAAAGATCCCTCAGCCATAGCCGCTCAGGCTAGCCGGTCCCACAACAACTCGGCAGGCTCCTCTCAGATCATTATCCAGGGTTCACATGGCAGCCGGGTTCGGTCCAAATACAAGGTTATATGCTGGCCAGCCGGCTGCCAGGAACCACTGACTGTACACAGCATAGGCAGGAGTAAGCGCTTTGTACACGTTAGGCAAAGGAATGATAAACAAGCTAGGGAGATTATACCCCATCCCCCTCAGGGCTTGATGCCACACCCACCCCTGGGATCCCAGGTGTTCCATGGACTGACAGAGGAGGATGTTGATCTGGATAGTGCTATGAAAAAGCGGGATAGTGTGGAGACTCTGCAGTCAATTAGTGAGGTATCAAAGTCTTATGAAAGTTTTCCATTCAAGCTGATGGTAGCAGTTCAATAGACTTCACTCTTATAAACAAATTCAGGACCAAAACTTTCTAAGATATTCTTCAGTAGTTACCCTCTTCATTACCTCGCACATATTCATCTGCTTAAAAAAAATTCAGTACCACTCATTCAGATCAGGAACACAAAGAGGAAGTGTGTATCAAAAATAATTAGGAGTTACAGTCTTTTACATGTGTTCAGAATGCTTTTTGATAACTTTTGGCTTTGTCTGGATGTAGCAGTGACTGAGTCTTCCAGGCAGCAAATACTCACCACAGCCTTTGACATGCCTCTGTGTAAAGTCACAATGACTAGTCTTTTGCAGAGGACCGGCCTTTTGCAGATGACCAATTTACCCCAAACGTTTCCTTTTCACTATTACTCAACGTCCAGTGAGCGCATTTCTCACATTCCTTCCAGTCAGGGATCTTTATCTGTCTGCAGCACTGAGGAGATCATTCTCCAACATGTATGTTGTCCAAGTTGCAAAGCGCAGTCTTTGAAACCACATAGTAGAAAGAATAGGACGAATTTGACTGCTACTTCACTTTCATCCTTGCCTAAAAGCACCTGCAGTGAAAGATTGCTTTGTTACTGCTTGCTGTGGTTTTTATCATTGCACCAATTTCATCGCCTTTCTTGCACCCATCCTTTACCCATTCCTCATCCGTAATCACCTTCATCATTGTCTTGCCTCATCTTTCCCGCTGTCTCCTTCAGCATGAGCTCCAGGACCTGTCTGGTAAGAGTAGCCGGCTGACCTTCAGTGACCACATGGCTATCACCATGCCGCCGGATGTCAATGCTCTACGCCCCAATAACCTCCCATATGCTGCTCATAACCCGCCTTCATCTTTCACACAGCAGGTGATTGGAGGTTCTAAAAAGTCGTGAGAAAAAATAACCTTTAAAAAAGTCGGGAAGTTGGGGAAAAGTCATATTATTTTGTCCTACAGTTTAGGAAAAATCAAAAAAATGTCAGGAATTCAGGAGAAATATGAAAATGGTTTGACAAATTGAGGAAAGTCACATGTCGTGGAAAACTATTAAATTACCATTTTGGAGAGTATGAAAAACATTGAGAATTCCAAAGAAAATTTTGGAAATAACTATCAGCAAATTCATTTCCATAATGTTTCAAAAGTTTGAATAATTGTTTGCAATCCGTTGAAGGCATGCAGCTGTAATTCTTTCATGTTTGCCATCAATTTGAATAGGATAAATGTTGCTGTGCATCTGTATGCATGAAATTAGCCCTCTAGTGTGGCTTAAGAAGTGTACATGATCGAAATAATAGTTGCATGAAAAATACATTTATGGTCTATCAAAGTTTACTATTTGTGTAAAACGGTGGGAAATGTCATTAACATGATATGTACATGTAATACATAGTTTCTCCAGATTAGTCATGCAGCACATTGACATTTGGCTCAGAGCATCATTGGTACTTTGGTTAACTAACTTTTGATACATAATAACGGACACTAATAAACAGAAAAGTAGAGAAACACCTGTTAACTTGAAAGCCAAATACTTCTGATACTAATTCCTTCAAGTCCCGCGATAATACCATCCCTCTCACCGTCCAATTGTCCATTTAGATATCAGCGCCTTCATCAACGGCCATGCGTGTGCAGCCCCACCCTCCTGCCCACGTCACCAGTGGCCAGTGGCAGTCTGTGCTGGCGAAAAATGGCCGCGTCCCCACCCACAGTCAACAGCAGCAATCCACCCTCAGCCAGAACCCAAATCCCACCGCCGCCACCACCCTCCAGCAGAGGTACCGCTTTGCCCCCAGGAAGGGGTACCCGTCCGGGGGTCGTGAGGCCCGGCTGGCCAGCACTGTGGTGCCCGAGGTGGAGTGGAAGCACCTGGCGCACCTGCTGGACCCAGAGGGTAGAGGCATGGCCAACGCAGGCGGGGGCAGCAGGTTGATAACATCCACCACGCAGGGTCAGAATGATTGGCGGTGCGGGGACTGCGCAAGCGGGGCTGTGTTGCACCACCCTCAGGAGAGAAGGATACTCAGTGCGAATGCCAATCAAAGAAGAGATCCCTGTAAGTACCCATACCAAGAAGTGTATTCCATCAGGCAGAACTTTGGGTTTGCATAACGAAACTGTGTCTTTCTTTGCCTGCCTGATGCAAAATGTAGAAGTAAAATACATTTCAGCTACGTGTAGTTTCCTTTCCCTACCATGATTTTCACATCCATGTATCAGCTTCATTATACACAACAGAATTTTGGAAAAAGAAGCCATTAAAGTTTTACATGTATGTACAACTCAAATACAATTGATTCAAACAGCCAATGCTTGTAATTAAATTGTCCTCTTTAAATTAGAGACCAATTTACCCTCTTGCATATATTTAGGGCTATTTGGCATAATGCCTGAGCTTTCAGATTGTACCACCATACTTTTCTTTGGTGGGGTATGAAAGGGTGGCTAAAATATTCCAAAAATTGAAAGTTGCAGTGGTTAAAGCCTGCATGCGTCTTGTATGATGGAAATAGACTAGGTACCCTTTCTTTGGTAAACATTCAATATGTACATGTGTCCTGAGTAGAATAATTACATGTATTTGTTAATATTTCTTATCCTCATCAGCTATGAATCACACAAGACACAACCCGCGAATCGGTGCAGTCAACAGCACCACCAATCTCACGACGGTGGCCATGTGTGCCACACCACCCAACATCTACATCGGCGGCGCCAGTAGCAACCACAACTTCCCCAACCTGATCCGTGTCACCCAGAGCCCCACATCCGGCGGTGCGGCCACACTCAACCTCTCAGTGGTCTCGGGACCGGCGCCCGTCCTGCACAGGCCTGAGCTGGGGTCGGCAGGCAGCAAGCACTCTGTAGGGCGGGTCGAGCGATTAGGAAGTGCCAACATGAACGACGGCTATCTAAGGTAAAGTTTGGTTTTCTGAAGATTTAGTTATTTCCCAGTGACCCAAATTAACACATTCTTTAATAATGCTGTATATTTGTATTTTTATAAACAGCGAGTTTATAATGAAACTGGCTATCGTATGACAGTCCGTCAGAAATGACAATATTTTGATGGTTTGGAGGGCCCGCTTTTTTCTTTGATTCAGTAACTAGCAGGAAAAACTAACATTAATCTAATGCATAAAATAATGTGTGTATTGCTGTTGTGAATTAATAGCTTGGCCATCCAGTTGGTACCTGCACGTTTTGATGACATTCTTGTTCATGGTGGTTTGCATAGATGCAAATTGTGTAAAAAAAATAACACATGATTTATTTTTGAGTAAACCTTTCATTCATTTCTCTAAAATACTAACACAGCATTCACTTTAGTTGCGTATTATTACCAACAAATCACACTTTCAAGAATTAACTTACCTTGATAAGGCCAAGCACAAGAGGGCGCAATTCACCACCACTACTGCCTGACAAGGTGTTGGACTTCTGAAGTACCATAGAGAATATCAAGTGCTTCCAACCGAAAAATGAGACTTTGATCCTGGATACCAAAAAATACGTTTATCAAAATCAAACAGTGATTGCAATCTTATCTATCTGTGAAGATACAATGGCCTGTGCTGAAAAATTTCATTCTCAGAAATTGTTCACAGATGATGAGGGTTTGAGGGAATGTCATTCTGAGTTAATTCCTCCTTAAGGAATCATTGATTGATGTCTGGTTATGACATCTGTATCAGTGGACGTTCTTCAGGAAAGATACTTTTAATTCAAAAGTCGCTGCTCCAGTTAAACCTCAGGAGAAATGTAAAAATTCAAAACGTGCAACTTTTTAAAGTCAGATAATGGATTTTTCCGAGTGCAGAAAAGTAGTGTTTGTCATAATTTTTGTTCTCCTTTTTTAGAAATCATTGGGATAAAAGAGCATTTGTGGTACTGGAATTAAATAGAATAAAATTTTGAATATGGAAAATTTGAAAAGAAGGAAACAAAAATGAAATTAATTCAAAACTGAAAAAGTAAAATCATACTAAAAATTCTTTCAACCAACTAGTATTAAATAAGCAATGTCATTGAGTGGTCTTTCCTTCAATTGACTGATCTTTAAGAAAATATTAACTTGCTAACAATTCCTCCCCCCTCAAACAAACCTAGTGCTTTCAGTTGTCTGCACTATATGACATTATCTCGTTGTCAAGTTTTAGATATGGAGTGGGCAGATAGCATCCTTTTGTGTCAAGTCAGGTAAACCCATACCTTGTCAGACACATTTTCATTTGAAAATAGTGTATCGTGACATAAAAAGAGACCCGAGATTATTTTTGACCCTGTTTGTTATGTTTTCATTGCTGTTAAAAGAGGACCATTTATCGCGCACATTCCTCGAAGAAAAGAACCCCAAGGCTCACACACTCTATATCAGTTGCTTATTTCCTCAGAAACATTGCTTTCACGTGATTGTAAATATCATTAATATGTTTCCTTCATGTCACCTGTAATACCAAGTTTTAATCACTTCCACTCCTCACTTGTCATTAATTTATCCGTGGTTTCTGATTTGTGCATAATGGGCAGACTGCGAGAAAGAATTCCATCAGAGCTCAGTGCCTCTGCAAATATACATGCCCTTGTGTTAACATCTTGTACTAACCACCCTCTAATTGTAACCCCCCCACCCCCTTAACCCCACAGCAATAAGCACAAGGCCCCAGGCCTGCCCACCGTGGCCCTGAAACTGTCTCACAGGCCCAACTATACATCCTTGTGCGTGCCGATGCCGGGCGTGGCACGGCCCAGCCTCAAGTGTAGGTCTGACCGGCATGAATGTGTGCGTGTGTGGCTTGTCCCCTTTGCATGGCTTTATTATGCTGCTGCTGCTGCTGCTCATTCAGCCAGGCAGAGACCAGCTAAGATAAAAAAAAAAGTCTGTCATCCTTTGCTCTTGTGTCAAGTTTTTGGATGTGGCAAAACATGAATGTGCAGGTTTTGATTTTATTGCTGAAGCTTCGTGGGTGCCTTTCCAGAAGGTGGTTTTGAAAGTGTTGTTCTAAAAATCAGCATAATTTGCAAATAGCGATTTTGATAAATCAACACATCATGCATAATGTCAGTTGGAAGAAATCTGATGAATTTCTTCATTGAAAATAAATAATTGTTCAAACACTAAAATGGTTAGAGGATAGATTTAACATTTCCATTTTTGCCCCCTTGAATTCGACCATCTCCATTTAATATAACTAACGCATACATGTAGAGTGCCAAGCCAAAAGGCCTTCACATCAAGCTACTTTTTCTGTAATTTGATACATTATTCTTTTGTTCACAAATTGATAAAGACAAAGTGCCATTGCCAAGGTTTCCAGGGTCCAAAGATATGTCCCTTGAAGAATACTTGACAGGCCAAGTGGTCTTTGCCAAATTGTTGGCAGAGCTCTGAAGCTTCTCTGTATTCCGCCTTTAAACGAAGCAGCATCTGGTAATGTGATTGTTTACTCAGTTGCTGAACATATTTCAGGAATGTCAAAATGAAGTATGCCAAGTTCTAAGGTGAAGCTGATGGTCTGTAGAATCCCTTCATTGAGATAGCCAGACACTATTGCAATATGCCATACATATGCTTTTGGCTGCCGTCTGTTGTCTGTGGCCTTCACATGCTTATTTGAAGTTTAAACGGGAGGTATTTCCATCATTTGCATTTGTGCTTCAGGGTTTCAGTACATCTGTAAATCCTTAAAATATGAGAAATATTATGTTGTTTGTACAGACGCACCTGCTGGTCAAAACAATTATACATGTAAATCTAATCATTATTCTGTACATTGAAAGCCAGAGGTCATATACGCTTTAGCCGAAATTCTATATGACATTGTCTGGGTGAAATTCCTTCTGAATTCCTGGGCAAAATAAGCAACTGGTAGCAGATACAGTGTACAGGCAATTGATAGGAGTGTTTGGTTTTGGAACGGTTGTTTTTTAATGAAGCTGCTGATGCATTTTTTTGGATTGCTATATAAGCAGGCTTGATTTTGGATTCAAAATGCCAACATCCCTACAGTTCTTACATGCCCTCCATTGTTCCACGTCAAGAGTTTCCTTGCATGCCGTGTGATATGTGGTATTCACTCTCAGGCCGTTCAGAAAATGTTCTTGTTCATTGTCACAGGCTTGCACAGATTTGTATAATAATAGAAAGTTCTGCTGCACAACCAGATGTCATGTATGATTGTGTGTGAGCATAAATAGACTGGAGTGAATCTGTTGTTGAGCAGTTGTTTGTCAGGTTTAAGGCATGTGTGAATAATTTACTCCCTTGGCATTATTGTTCTGTCACTAAGAGCGTATTTTCAAGGCTATATAAATTGTGTTGTGTAGAGAGTTCTTGTGTTCCGGTGACCAACTCTGATTTTTATGGGGCTCAAATGTTTGTGTTTTACTTGAGAAGAGTGTTTAATGTGGATTAAATCCGAAATTAATGAGCTCACTTTTGTATGAAAATAAACAAAGGGGGTCTCAGATTGAAAAGCTTCATTTGAGAAGTATGTTTAAATCCAAGTAAATTTAAGAGCTCAAAATCTTTTCTAAATGCTGATGTAGGTGTGTTTGTTTCAAGTGTAACTGTCATTAGTGGTCATCAGTTGGGAGAGTCGTTTAAATTAACTGCAGCTGCTTTGTTCATGATTATGATAATGTTATTGTTCTCTATCCATTCCAGGTCAACAAAATCACAAAGACTAAGAGGTACATCCAACACACTGAGACTAAAGGTAAGCATGTCTATTCATGTGGCCTTGGGGATGTTATTTCTTCTAATTAGCACGAGCAGGGATAATCCATGACTGTAGAATATGAAGCATTTCTAATAACATATCGCACTTCAGTACTTCTTTTGGCTACTCGGGAACTACCCTCAGGCCCTGGCTTCCCCAAATGTGAAGACTTTGACTTCAAACATTTGACATAAAGCTATCCTATTAGCTCAAATGTAATATGCAGGCGTATTGTTCTGTTCCCTCCGTTTGCATACAGCAACTTGAAATGCGTGAGAACCATGCAGTGGTGCTGAGTTGACAACCTCGACCAGGACTAGCGACATCATTGACTTCATCTTGAGCACGTCACCGACTGGAAACAGCCAGGTACACCGGTACAGGACGCCCTCTATTGTCAGATGACGAGAGTGGCTCCATGTGGCTGTCTGGTGTGTCTGTTGCTTGTTGGGTACGCCACTGATCCACGAGAATGGAACAGTCCGTGCTGTAAATGACTAGTCGTCTACCAAGGGCAGCTTGTGCCTTTTAACCTCTGTGCTATCTCGCTTACAGAAAGCTTGATCGTTAAATACAGACATAGCACATCAAGTGTTCCATTTTCCTTTCTTTTAGCACGTGCCTAGCATGGTTAAGGCTAACGTGACTTGTAAAATCTGATTATTATTTTCTGTTAAGCCTAATATGTTTTGCACTTGGGACATCAGTGCTCAAACTGCAATGTGTGTGCCCTTAGGTTATCATTGTGGAAACCCAATTAATCACATTTGAGAACTAAAGTGAATTCCAACGAAGTGCATGGTTGAACACAGTTCAAGAGAGGTTTTATGAATGTCATGTCACGATCACCAATTCTAGTCCTTTTGTTTATCTGTTCAAAAACTGCCCACTGAAACTGAGCGCTCACCAATGCACAGGTGTCACTTTGAGGAAAGCGTTGCTGCACATAGCCACTGGAGTACAGGGCACTAGAACATACCTAATAGCTGCCAGATTTTCTGCCTGTAACAATGTTTTTTTTTAAATACTTATTGAGTGCTTGCATGACATTCATGTACATTGTATACAGACTTACTTATGGTTTACATGCATTTGTATTTCTCAGCTGTTCTTGTAACAGTACATCTGTCCAGCAATGTACATGTACTGTAACATCAGGTACACAACTTGCTCAGAGGTGGACCATATGTGTTTTGGTTAGCAATAATTTTGGGAATTATTTATATTTAATGGTACATATTTTTGACATGGTAATGAATTTACCTATTTCTTGTCAATACTCAAGACATTCAAAGTGAACATTTTGTCGGTGGGGGGGCGCATTTGATGGGTTATTTTCTGTAACCACTACCCGATTGGTAACTGTGTGCTGTTTAATTGTGTAAATGGTGAAATGAATCTAAGCGAGTTGCTCGAGCTGATTACTTTCACGTAGAATAATGCAATACATGTACATGTACATACATTTCCGTATCAAGCCTCCTGTAATGTTCATCCTACCAAAGCTAAACATTGTGACTGCAGAAGATATCTAAGATGAGGTCATACACTGTTAATGACCCTCCCTTGATGCTGTACTGAGTTTTTGGTTTGCAGTCTGCAGTTGGACTCCAACTGTTTGATGTTGGGAAATGCACAGTGTGAATTTATTCTGAGTCACGACCACCATGCTTGTATTTTCTGGGTTTTTGTGTTACTGGTTTTAAGATGTTCACTTGTTAATGTTTTTGATTTTACAATGCAATGCCATTAACAAATGCGCAGGCTTTGGTTTACTTGTCACATAAAAAGTCCTCTTTTTACATTTTATTCCTGTTTTTTGTTGAAAATGTCAATGATTGGTATACTTTCCACTTTCTCATTCCAAATCTATTTCTTTTGGTTTTGGATAAATCACAAGTGTTTATCTCCTGAGGGTGTTTGATATGAAATGTCAGTTATGTTCAACTGCGGGCTTTCCTAAATTGAGGCCCTAACGTTCTGTTGTGTGAGGATGAAAAATGTGAATATTAACACATGTACTTAAATGTGTGAGCATCTGCCAGATTTAGTGGACAATTTGTATTCAGGACCAGTCTTTCTGTCAAAGTGGCGGCTATTACAAAGTTTACCAAAGTTTAAAATTTCTCCAGATCTTTAAATCAGTTATTTCTTATCTTCCTCAGCATTTTGCCACCCTTGACATTTATGTGGAAGATCGTCTACAGTTGACTTGAAATAACCGTAACTCAGTTTTAATCTTAAAGCTTCCGTCCATTCGTCCTATTTTGAATTGTTCTTTTAACTGTTGATAAATCCGTCCTTAGCACTCAAAAAGTGCCTCTGCAGTTGCCAGTGATGTAATATGTGTATTCTGTACTTTTGAAAGCAGTCAGTACAGATATTTTGTTTTTTATTCTTTGTTCCAAGTTACTCTCAATTAGTAAACTTACATGTGGCGTGCACACAAAATAAGCCTGTGATGGATGTCTGAAAATGGACAGTCACTCGCTGGTTTTTGAAGGATTTGTTTCTACTCCACCGTCGTTCCTAGGCCTACGCTTGCAGTATTTGGGGATTAATTCAAACTTGCGGAAATTTCAATTGAAAGGAAGTTTTACTGTGGTGAGGTGTCAGTATATTTTCTTATAACAGACTTAAAACAAAATCCTCAATTTATATTGTTGATTCCTAGGTTTTACGCAAAATGAGATCGTTGAAATGACTTCCTCTTGAAGTAGATTTTTTTATTGGGAACTAAAGATGTATATTTTGTAAGTGATGTTGCCAAAACTTCTGTATAGTAAAAACTAATTCCAACTTTGTGTGTACATATTACATTGTATTATACTTGTAACTTCAGGTTTTATAGCATGTGTGCTCTGCTTCTATGCAGATAGCAGTTAACCTTATTTTTTTCAGTTCTGCATGTTCTGCGAAATAATGACGATATTCCTTGCATTTAGGTTAAATTAATGACGTTAATTTTACTTTTTTTAGTTGGTGAAGAAGGTTTCACTAATTGTCGATCAGATACAAATCAAATAGGAAATCGAACTACCTATAGCCTAGTGGATCAATTAGGGGAAATTATTAAAAATATACACATCCTGGCTCAACAGTTCATGGATCTGTGCTGTGGAGAAGCCTACATTGCCTCTGTGGCCGAAGCACATTTTTCAGCCATCCAGGGGGTTGACATTTCGCCATCCCAGATTTAATTTCAAATTTAGTCTCTGCAGACATGTCCTATACAACAGACATCAAAGTGAATTTCAAATAATGAATTGTTTTCACGTTCAGAGAAAGAAGTATTTTTGTTTCATCTCTGTTCCTTTGACACTACCTTGATTTTTTTTTTTGCAGTACAGTATTAATCACAAGAGTTTCTATTATTGCATGCGATATTGATATGATTGCAGCCACGTATTTAATGAAAATAAAAACTTGAAGAGCTTCATTCAAAGGCTTATTGTGTTCGCAAGTTTTTGAAACCGCATTAATTGATGCAGTGGATTCAGTATTTTGATATTCCATCATCTTGTCATTCTCTTCGGGATCTTTCATATTGTCGCATTTTACTCTTTTTTTTTACCTATTTGCGGATTATACCATTTCGGTACCTCCTTGATTTCGACTATCAGGCAAGTGATCCGTCAGTTATGGACTTACATGTATTCGTCCTTCGATATATTTGCTGCGAGTCGGCTGGATGGCTTTAAGAAGTGATTCTCTGGACTAATCTTGTACGCAACGTGACGGTGCTGTTCAGGGTGCTGTGTCCCAATTGAAGGAAAATTCTCGGCCAGGCCGAGGAGCTTAATTAAAAAGTACCCCTGCAAATTATTTTGAAAAGAGCTTGAGGGGTCTGTGTGGGCCAAGAAATTGTGGGAGTGTGTAAGTATGGCCTAGGATCATCTCTGGGGAAAAGCAGACAAAAATGTAACCGAATATTTGTCAGAAGAGCCTGAGAAAGGTGAGGGATGTTTACGAAAAATGGCTGCTGAGAAGACTTGGGAACATTCACTTTGTGGGGGGGGGAGTTTGTTTTGGGCGGATAATTAAAAAATTCATTGGTTAACCTACTAACATTTGAAAATTAAATGAAATCTGAAGTACCAAACAACACGTTGTTTTTTGTTTGAGAGGCCTCAGGGACTTCAGTTGCCTGCCATGGGACTCCAACCTTTGTTGATTTTACACTGTTTTCAGTGGAGCTTGAATTAGTTCAGTCACCCTTTACGTTCATTCTTGGTCGTCTCAGCATTCTTGCTTTCACTCAAGGCGATCGTTGCTATCGTTGAAGTTTTAGTCTGTGCATCACACGTAGTGTGCTCGAGGAAAGGCTACCGAACAATTCGATAAATCTCGAATCATAGCGACCGCCCAGCACCCGGTAGTCTTGTCAAGCGCCATACGCGCAGTGCGCGTGGACTTTGATAATGGCGCCTCGACGGCATTGACTTAAGGCAACCAAGATTCCAACGAAATCGGCCCACGCACCCTCGCTCCAAACATGCGCATCTCGCAGGCGAGTCATTCGAGGGCATCTTGTGGTATGTCAAAATTGTCACGTTCATGCGCTAGCGACGGTCCGAACTGACCCCTGCATAAAATGTTCCCCGGAACGCCGCACTAGTAGCATGGGGAGATTTTCTCGAGGTTTATCTGCAGACATGTTTTACCATTTCCATTGCCTCATTCTCCCACGAGAAGCATCTTTTCCGAGATTTTCTCATAGGGTACTGTACTATACAACACAGGAGAATGGTAAATCTCGATTTAAATAATATCCAAAAATGGAAGAAAGTTTATCTTTTCACGGGATGGACACAACTAGACGTGGCATGATGGCCTTAACTGGAGTAATATTCTTCAGGATAAAGTCGCGATTCGCAGGCACTAGCGTACCGGTACTTACCGGTAAATGTCACACATTTCCCGTCCATCCTCAGGGCCTTCCCTGTAAGCTTTGCTTGTCAACTAGTCACTGTCATTGTAAGTATTAAAGCCACTCACTTTCCGCCGAAAACACTAAAAAGAAAATTATCGATTTCTGGAAAATAATCAGCAAGACACCTAATTTCCCCCGCCATGCAAACTTCAAAATGATCCGTGCTGGGCGGAACTAGTCGACCTACCCAGCCACACGGATCGCTTTACAGACGGGTCACATTCGCTGGAGTCAGCTGTCGCTACTTCGCACTCCCTGCTCCATTCCATTACAGTTCCAAGACAGCCTCTTTTCCCCTGGTGACGTTTGGCTTTAATTTCCGTCTGGCTGCAGCTGCTGTGAATGTGAATGTTGAATATGCCATGAATATTGCCACTCTAATTTTACAAATATTTTGAAGCAGGAGTCGTGTGTGGAGCACGTGACCGATTCCCGGGCTTCTTCAAATATTTTGTTGGAATCAGTACGTTGATGCCCTTTACAAGAGGCAAACACGTAATGAAAAGCACAGATTTTTTAACAAACACAAAGCTGATTGTCTATCTAATAGACGATTGAAAAGTAAAACTTGAATGTGTGATGAGAAGAGACAATAATATTACAATGTGGCCGGTGTGTGCGTGAAAAGGGTGCTCTGTCAGAAATCCAAAATGGAACCACTTTTTTCGAGTCTTGATTGAAAAACGGGTGATAACGAATGATTTGTTCAAGGGGAAAACGCGCAATAGAAGATGACCCAACCTTTATGTCACAGCATAAGTCATGTCAATCTCATTTGGAAATTTTTGTTCATTAATTGGATGCCTGTCTTTTGCTGTCTATTTATACTGTGCATGCAGTGGCCTCCTTTTTGGAATCTTAAAGATCTTTGTCACGTCTATGAATAGAATCCTCAATCCAGTTATATTTGGCAGCGGACGGCATTCATTCTAAAATAGTGTTTTAAAGTGGAATGAGTACCAGCAGCCAGTCAGATTCTTATGAACTCTTTTTCCATCACACATCATGAGCTCGTCAGGCTCAGACTCCCCTGTGGGGAACCAGCTAGGGCGTCGTTCATGATTGTGATAGGCCAATTACGGATACAAACTCATCAGCTCGGTGGCAGCCGATGAAATCAGCGGTCGCGTGATTTATGAACTTCTCTGTGGGGTACTCGGCTAACATAACCGTTTTGTCGGTTGTGTGGTTGTCTTAATTTTTTATGAATATATAGGTGCCATTAGATAACGATTACTTCTTCTGTCCGTGTGTTAAGGCTTTTATGTAATACCCGATTGCATAAATTCCCGCTATCTGATTGGTGGATCGTTGACCACATGCCATTGAATTATTTGTTTCTGCATGTCCAAGGGTATAAATACATGTAAAACAAAAATTGGTTTATTTCATTTTCCCTTCATTCAGAAAGTGTGTAAAAAGTGTGTCCAAGAATGCAGAATGTGGCTTTTCCCTTCTGAAAGGCCTTAAAAGGTTAAGCGACAGGTTCCAAATTAGCCCCCCCCCCGAAAAAAATTAGCCCCTGAAATCTAGGTTCTGGATGAACTCTTGAAGTCAAAGGCTTGTTTTTGCGCGATCCAGAGATGTGCTGTGGTAAACACAAGCAATCAGGATGGAGCTTGCCACTTTCCAGTGTGATCACTTAAGACCAAACGTGAATTTCACCTTGACAAGTTTAGAGTCACAGGAGATGCTGAGAGCGCTATACACGCACATATGTTGAGAGTGAGCCTTGTTAATTACACTGAAAACTCGAACTCATGCAGCACGTTTGTCGGCTTTGTGCTCGGAGCATCCATGCGGTCAAGCACGGTAAGCTTGACTTCAGCTGGTAAAGCAGAATGTACATGGCAGACCGGTTGAGTATAATTATCAGCATAATTATGTCATGGGCGTTGATGACTGATGACAAATATTTTCTCATTCTTTACTGTTTACCAAGACATGTTAAGAATTTTGGTTCTGCTCTAAATTGGCCAAATTTTAGTATTCCATCTTGGGTCAATCGTGCGATTACGGCAAAATATCAGAATATAATGAAAGGTTCTCTCCTCGGTTATTAATAAGGGTTAGCAACATAGGATTTAGTTACTGGCAAGTCATATAATGGTCTAGACCATTGTTTTTCGTGAAAACATGCTAAACTAAACGAAAAGAACTCAAAGTTGCTCTATTATGCAAAGAATTCATTCCCGAGATAAAAGTGGGTTGTGATAATGCTGCCCGTCTGGTCGGCAAATTCAATCCGCTGATACGACCTTAAGGGAATGAGAATGTTTCAGGTTACAAGATCTACTCCAGAAGAAAACCAAGCTATGTATCAAGTATTTGGTATGTTCACCGGGATGGCATTAATCTACATGAGATTAGTTTGCAAATGTTGCGGTCCTCCTTAACTTAATGCAGCCTGAACTTTGTTGACAAATGTGGAGTTAGAAACTTGCCTTGGCCAAAATTGGTGTTGGACAAATTCTCAGTGCAGTGGCGTAGCTAGGAGTTTACTGGTGGGGAGGGGGCGCAAGAGGGCACCAGCATATCTTATGGGGGGCACCAGCTTTCAATGGTGTTGTTTTTGGGGGGCAAATTTTCGTTGGCCTTGTTCAATATCCATTCATCTGTTGTTTTTTTTTTTTTTTTTAGTGGAGTGGCACCTAGAATGGGGGGGCACGTGACCACAGACCCCCCCCCCCGGTGGCTACGCCACTGTCTCAGTGGTCTCATTTGACGATGAAGTCAGCGAAACATAGCATTATATTCATAAGTGCACACTATTGGTAGTATAAACATAAGTATGTATTAACGGTAGGAATCAACCATGCATAGACGAATCTGGTGACCATGGAAACGCTTACTCTGCAGTGGACCCGCCCAAAGGTGGATCCACAACCATCTTAGTGGTGGGCAAAAATTGTGGCAATGTTTTGGTAACCTTTGATGGCCCGTCTAAGGGTTGAAGCTAAATGCTGGTGCCTTTAAACCCATTTCTGAAAAGAGAGGAACTTAGGAGGGGAAACAGAAAAACAATGGAGCCCTAGCCCTGGCCCCTGCCATTGGCGAAAAGCGGTCGGGGAATGTCCTGTGAAACGTCGCTGGATTCGTCTGTGACAGCTTAGACAAGTGGTAATGCGACGCATGGAAATGCATGTAGACACCACTGACAAACTGCTCGTGAGCTGGGGTTAAAGAAACAGCGGCACATCACCTCAGGGCACGGAGGTTCCAAACTAAAGGGGAAACGACAGTTTTTATCACAGTTTTACTACCACTTGTGAATTTTTTCTGAACTTGCACAGTCTTGTAAGGGATAGGGAGGTGGAATGATAAACAATTTGTTTGGCTTGTCGGCAAAGGCAGCCCGTTTGAAATACAACGCGTGAAAACACTCCGAAGAGTTCTATACCTGTATCAATGTGGAGGTCCCAGTGAAATTGAGGTGGAAAAGCACGAACTCAGCTTCAATCTCCAACTACCCACTGACGCGTCGTTTAGTATTTATTGCCCGCTGAATACTGAGAAACTGCGCAAGATGCAATATGTTTTAACTGTCGTTTAAATTCCGAGGACTGACCTTGAGTTTAAACCCAGATGATCGATTTGCACATTGCTGCCTTTATTTTTTTTTTAGCAGGCCATGCCAAGCGGCCCATGGTTGTTTCCGTTGGCACGAGATGAATGAGGATTCTTTAAGAATTACGAGTCAACGTGTCTGTTCATCGATTCAGGGCCATCTTGGCACAAGTCAGTTCAGGTTAAAGGGCCCGAGTTTACGACACCTTTTTAGATTTTAACAGGAGGGGTTTTCATTTTCAAAATTCCATTAATGGTAAATCTTGAACTTAATTTTAAAAACTTTAGTATTACATTTTATGCAACTTTCGAGATCCCTTTTAAACGTATGAACACCGTTTGGAATCTCTTTGTGGTTACATTATGATTGAAAAAACAATTACCGCTTTTGATTCCATGAGAAACAATTACGGGCGCTGTTGCTGCCGAGCGTCTTTGAAGGAAACCGCCGTCTATTTTAGAGTTATCCTGTTTAAATTCGGTATCTATAAATTGGCTCACTGACTACCTCTCCCCTATCGTTATGCACTGAAGCAACAGTAGATCACCAAAGGCACAAAACATTAAGGAAGCAAAATATCCCAAATTCCGGCCACTAATCTGGGGGTGCTGACAGTTAGTACGACTAGCCCTGATGCTTCCTGACGAAATGTCATCACACTTTTGATCATGAATATGCAAATATGCATGGAAGAATAAAAAAAAATTAAATTTAAAGGCATCAAACTATCCTTATAAAATGGCAAACGATAATTGAAAAAGCGGAGACGACTGTGCACTCAAAACGACTGCATTAAAATTGAAATGCGTGGCCCTTTAAGTATGGGCAAGCAACGTTGTGCTGTCATACATTGTGGCCGTTGTCGCTGTCATTTTGCTACTATAAAAGGCCAAAATGAGGACAATGACGAAATCAGCCCTCAATAATTATTTTCCAGTTTGATAGAATAATAAGGTTAAGTGGCTCTGTCCAAAGGGCAAAGACAGATATCCATATCTGGAACTTCGAAGCACTGACACTTGAAACTGCATGTAGGTTATTACATCCCCTAACTCCACCCCCTTAGGCAATGGATAATCCCCTGACATCAAGTACATAGTAAAATCTTGCTGGTTTCAAAACTGCTTTCTTTTAATCTCTATTTTGAGATAAAATTGTATAATGTGCCACTGTTATACGAGACTCACGTTTTTAGTATAAAACACTGTTTCCGTTTAAATTTCTAACTCCAGCATTTGCTGCCGAAAGGGTATGTCTTTCAGGAGGACACATAATTACAGGCAACCCGAGTGTGTCACTTTTCAAAAGGTAAGAGTAAACAGTGTCTTCGTTGACTTATAATTAGTAATCCATATGACATTTGGGCCCAATATTTCTCTCAATGTTGCTTAATTTGGCCTAGCTAAGGTATACACGTGTAACAATCAATCATTTTTCAAGCTGTAAAAATTCGATTGCCTGCAAGCTATGAAAACTGAAAAACTTCTTATTTTCTTTGATCGAGGTTTAATTACATCTTCGGATTCAACTTAATTTCATTCCAATAAGCCATAGCCACCGAGTGTTCAATGTGTACAAAAAATCAACTGCAGAGCGGGCTTCGGATTAAACCAATTATCATTCTACACACAACAACTTCAAACAAGCAAATATTGGAAGTGTGCGCGAGCTGTATCCGCAAGCTAAGGGAATCCCTTATATGGCGGCCTGTATATCCGTAGTGCCAACACGGTCTGAGACTATCAAGCCATACGTCATACTACGAATGCCTTCATTCACCGAGTGCCAGAAAAGGTCCTCAGAGACCGGCCTTCACCATTGGCTGATAATGTACCACGTGAGGCCCTGCGCAACCGCAGAGTTCTTCCTCGCTGAGGTAATCTGTGCAGAGATCGTGCAAAAACTTCCCCGGTACTGTCTGGGTTCAAGAACACCCCTGACATTCCTCGCACTCGAGAAGGTTACGGCACAGACTGCGGCGGTCCGTCTTTTCCTCCACGTTCCTTGATCGGGGGTAGGCCGGCTGTACTACATTCCACACTCCACTCGATTCGACGCCATTAGCACGGTGCTCGCTCTTTTCGGAAGGCAAACAAGGAGGTTGGAACAAATACTGCCAAAATGGAGACCATAAAGAAGAAGATGCAGGCTCTCAAGCAGGAGAAGGAGAATGCCTTGGATGCAAGGGATGCGGCGGAGAACGAAAAGCGGGCAGCCCTCGAGAGAGAGGAGGTGGTAAGTAGAAATACCATCATCCCGACTGAAGCCAAACTTGACAACCAGGACTTTTGTTGAAGTAAATCTTCAAGTTGGTCTTAGCTCAAACTCAACACCACCAGAAGATCTGGTACACATTGCAATATTTGCCTGAGTAAATTTACCAGGATTAGTATCTGTCGAGGGCTAAACCACTCGATACTAGAGATGACAAATTGAACAGAGGTGATTAGTTCTGACACGATTTGACTGTGCTATTTAAGGGCACCAGGCGAATTCGTCCTGTACATTTTACAACAACCCGTGTACCACCGTGTCCGGACCACATTATTTTATGACTCACGACAACTTCCTTCCTTAGAGATTAGAGCAAGTTTCATGCTCTATGCTTAGAGCTGTCTGCCACCATTCAGGATCTCGATCCTTGGTTGGCCTCCTGGCTTTCTCCCTGAGTGTTTTCTGGGCCCATTCCAGTCAGCCAAGTCCGCTGAAGAGAACCATGACTTCCAGAAAGACAAAACAAAGTGTAAATGCACAAGTGAAAGTTGCTGCCAGACAAAAATGCCGTGGCAGTGCCCCGCCTTTGGACTTGACTTCGTACTAGTCTGTCATTTAACTTTTTTTCCCTCAAGTCAGGGGAGAGCCTTTACTGTTAATGAAAAAGAGACAGAAATAAGGGGGAAGATTTTCAAAGCAGGTTAGGTTTTACTTGTAAGGCTATTTTGACCTTGCTATATGTTTTGATCAATTCAAGGAATACGAAAGTAGATTTGATCCTTTTATTCTCTTTCTACTATATTGTAGTAAATTGTATTGCCCAGAAATGTCTAAATCACAAAATAACTGTGCAGAGAACATTGTCAGGAAAACTGTTTTAAAATTTCTATTGTTCCCTTCAACCACAACCATATCTAATCTGGAGATCTGTAGAAGTTAAATCCATAAAATGTCGTGTATTAATTATTTTTAGTGATCTATTGTGTTAGAGACACGGAACGGTCGTCGCATTCGCACCCGCCCATTACTACTAGTCGTGTGTCCTGATTATATGAAGCAAGGGTATGCCCAAACGAGGCACATACCGCGCATACCAATCCACATTCCATGCCCAAATAAATAGAATACAACGGCTGTTTGAACGAAGCTGTTCTCATTTTCTGGGATCGAGCTTCATGTCTTATCACAGCTATGAACTCGCTGATTTTAGTGTGAGAAATATAACAGCATCCTTCACTTTGTTCTTGGATTTTAGGTTTCTTTGTCGATTTGACAATAAGATAATGAAGAAACGAGAAATTCTGCCTTAAAACTGTTTACTGGCTCCCGATCGCTTTCAAAATTTCATTGACGACTTTTAAAGCCGTCACTCTTTTCTGCTATTGAATTTTGTATTCATATACAATGAAATGAAAAACACAAAAGGACATTTTCTTGACCCAACCTCTGCTTTTCTTTAAATCTTGACCAGCGTTTGCTTTTCAATTTCTCCTTCAAGGGAGGTCTCACTGCTGTGCAAGGTTGCAGAGGTCATCTTCATTGTTTTCATGTACTTTTTGTTTATAGATCAGCCAGCCAAATTTGTGACCATCGCTCATTGTCCTAATAATTTGACCATGCATTTTCAGGTCCATAATTCAATTGTTTAATGTATATGGAAATGGCGTGCTTGCATTATTTACTGGTGAATTTAAAAAATTCACAACAGCTTTCAGCGGTAAGTATGATCATTCGAATTCACAATAGGAAAAAATCTATGCAATACAAGCGAAGGAATTCTAAATGGGCTCTTTTGTTTGTTCAGTTATTTGTAATTTATAATTAATCTTGTCTCTTTGCTTTTGAAGGCAGGTGTGTTATAACTGTTGTCTCTTTCAAGTTCGGTTGGACAATCTAGTAACGGTGCTGATTGATTGCCTAGATTCGAGCACCACAGAGCAACATGGCTGGCGTGCGGGGGGGGCACATGTACAATTATGATTTTTTTTTCCAAATGAAGACCGTGCATCCTTGATCGAAGCATCGAAAATGCAGTGTCCGGAGCTGTCTGAAGATATCTGGAATGGCTTCAAGACTTCATAAGCAACAAACCGTCGGTACATTTTTCTGCCCGATAGATGTGCATATAATATACTTGAAGCTTCATCAGGAAGGATTTGGCCGACATGGGAGCCACGAAACGCGGATGACAAAGGTGCTTTTGGCACAGCTCTGATAATTGTGCCTTCCTATGCTGGCAGTAAAGCATTTTTTGCCTGCGTAATTTCGTACTGAAGGAATTTGTCAGTAATAAGTTACAGAAACATCGATACCGATTAATGTAATAGCGCTTCATTGTGGGAAAAGAGTGAAATATAAGGATTTTTTTTTATATTAGCAGCTTTGGTGTTTTGTTGATATTCTCGACGGTCGCCCAAGGTTTCCCACGAAAGGCATGAAAAACCCTTACAGTTTGGTATTAAATTTGCGTGGGCGTTGCGCCCACCATACCGCCAATAACGTTCAAGAGACGGCACAACCTGTCCCTTTGTCGCACTGCTGAAGGGTTGTCACAAAGTTTCCTTCGAGAAACGTAACTATCATGAATTGAGACGAGTAGATATAACTTAAACATTAAATTTCTTTAATATGAATATAAAAGGTAAATTAAATTGAGATTATAATTTGAGATAACCGAAAAGACTACAACTCTCTGATCCACTGGATCAGACACATAAGTAAACTCTCAATATCGTGTCAAACACAAGTTCCAAAAATGACCGCTGGACTTTTAAGGTCATTCCACAATATCAAATCGGAACATTACCAGGTAGAAAATATCATGATGAACTCGTTCAGTTTCAAGCAATTACCAAGAAAACTATACTGGTGTAAAACTTACAGTAATTCGGGGAGGAGAACATCACTTAGGCTTCAGGCTGACGCCGTGCGAAGACCGGTCAATTCGCGGAGAGTGCCGCCGTAACTATACGCTTACTTCTTGGGTCTTTAGCCTGTACCAGCGGTGGCTGTGTTCCACTCGCCTGTCGGTTCGGTAGGGAACAACCCAACAACATTTGATAAATCGGACACTCTCAGACAACTCTCTCCATCTAATGCCAAAATCAATTTAACACACTCAACTTGTTGCTGTTGTTTTAATGGTGCTTTCAGCTACTCGGGCTGTTTGCGCCAATAACTACATGTTTATCCATAACCTTTATTAATCAGCATCACGTTACGGACGTTAGAAAGACGGTCCAGTTTCAGAGGCGGGGAAAACCGGAGTACCTGGAGAAAACCCGCGAGAGCGAGTATGGACTAGAAACCAAACGCACATAAAGCCTGGGCTGGGCCAAGCCGGGACTCGAACCCGGGCCTCAGTGGTATAGAGAGAGAAAGAACGGCTACGTTAACCCGCTTCCCCTGACACGCTCAACACTACCAGTCAACTATTTACGCCCCCCCCTAAAAAGAGTGCTTTCACATGGAAACAAAAAAAGAAGAGACAGCAAATTTCAATGACCACTGTGGGCGAGGGGCGTTTTCCTGCTTCACGGATAAGAGACAAATAAAACTTGTTACGTCAATAAAACCAAGTGTGATAACCATGTCAGTTCGGGTTGGATAGCGAAAACGAACACAAAACAAAAGCAAACGAAATACAAAAACACGGCTTAAGTAAATCTGAAGCGTTAATTAAAAAAGGAAAATATTTGACAGGGGGCACGGCTGCACCAAGAGTCCCAAAAGATGTTTCTGTGTTTCGCTGGTAGTGCTTTCAAGGCCTCCGTCGCCTTTATGACGGAAGGACTGGTAAACCCTCCTCTAGACGACAACCGAGACTTGTAAAAAAAAAAGATTTTGACAGCTTTTACTTACGAACTTACTCTTTAATGAGATCAGACAGGCTTCATATTACGCATTATGTGCACAGAACCGAGTACTGAAAAAAAGTTCCTCATTTACATTGTCCAAAAGTGCATTTATACAATTAAGAGCATACGACGCGAAGGTTACTGGACAACACATTTCGGGCAAAGTTTACTCTGCTTTTAGTTAACTTTGTTGAAAAGTGCACGTCTTCGATTATTAATCTTTTTTCCCCACAATAATGAGGCTACTGTAGCTGGTGTAATTTGAGTATGGCGCCTTAGTTTCTTAACAGGGTTTTCTGTTCGAACTCACTCGCCTACAGTCATAACCTGAAATAACAACGAATCGGCCAAGAAAAGATATCTTACTAAATATTGATGTTTGAATATCTGTAAAAATGAAGGTTTTTTTCCTGGATTGACCTAACACGATAGCTTAACACAAAAAAGGCATCCACGTGCCCTGTGAATGGAAAATTGAATATTACAGAGGTTCATTTACAAACTTTGCTTCACAGTTTTCATCGGGCCCCCGTTTAAAATAACGCAGAATTCATAAACTGCACTTCTAGAAACACTGAGGTGCAAACAGCTAGCTCTGGGAAACATTAATATCAAGCCCCAAATCTGCCTTTTAATAACATTTTTGTGGAAAAGTACTTTGAAATGGGCTCGTGAATTAATTTTTAGGTGCATTCTGTCTTTTTCAGGCGCAAGATGAGATCAAGGAACTGCAGTCGAAAATCAAGACGATCGAAGCCGAGCTGGATCAGGTGCAAGACAAGCTGACTACCAACGAAACCAGACTGGCCGAGGCAGAGAAGGCTCAGTCTGCGGTGAGTATCATGATCCTTCGTGCATGGCTGTCGGGTAGCGCTCTCAGAGGGGAACGTTTGAGACTAGGACTTTCCTCAAACGTCAGGCTTACTTTGGGTCTCTGTCTCCGGAGATTATGGCCCAATAGTTGACCCTTTTTTCTGGACGGAAACATCTATATGGCCAGCACTTTTTCATTTATTGCATTAAATTAATTCCCCCACAGTTAACCAGGGTCAGAGGAGAGAGAAACAAAGATTGTTGATTTGTTTTTCAAAAGACTAAAAACACCCTGGGTACTTTTTTCTAAAATTGTATCACTGGAGTCTACAGGTTCGTAATCCACACAATTGCAGTAAAATGCTGGCCTAACGGTCTGACGCAAGTTTACAGCCAGGTTTGGACTCTGTCTCTGCAGGTTCCGAATGTTGAAGACCGACTTACGGTAAAAGAGCACAAATGAAGCCGAAACCAGAACCTCAATTAGCCAAGGTGTAAAAATGGACGAAATCAACCCATTCAACATATTCTATTTAGTGGGTTATTTGGATCTTGAAATGTGTGTGTCTGTGGTCACATTCTTCCCTGGGCCTCGGCGACAACCTCCAAGATCACACACGAACATTCCATGATGTTTCCATTCATTCAATTCCACTAAAGCAAACCCCTTACGTAAACAGCAAATGGAACACAGGAAATCACGGCCACGTGTGTACATTCACGACCAGGCTGAACCAAACGTTAACGAGACTGACAGATGGTGGAAACAAACGCTCATATATGACTTGAAAGTTGGAACTTACACTTTACAAACTAACACTAACAAAATCGACGCGTGATAAATACCAATGGCTTCATGTCAAGGAAACATGGGTGTCTCGACACAACTAGTATCTTCTTTCATTTCTGCCCGTCTTGAAATAAAACATGACGGAACTTTTTCGAAATTGGAACAGGTACATTTAACAAGTAGTACTGCACAAAATAGCTTGTAAGACGTGTGGAAGGAAGTAATATTAGACAAAAATGTTGCTGTCTATTTCGTATTCCATAACTTTGCAACAGTGCCCACTTAAGACGATAATTTTACGAAAAATGTCATGATACTTTTAGACTTGCCTTTGTTCTCCACTGCGTCCACGCCACGATCTCCACGGTCTTCATGTATTTCTCCCGTTTTTGTTGCCTCGTCCTCAACTTGTGGATGATTGACCATTCAGTCCCATGAATATTTGAAACTCGGTCAGTTACGTTACAAACCACAAATACAGCTGTGCTGATGGATTTCGACTGAAGTTCAAAGACAGAATACTACCTGATGACCTGTCGTTAAGTCTATGATACATTACAACTAGCCTTGCAAAAACGTTGCCAACATTATAATCAAGGCCCTAGGAATTCACCTAAACGCAGCGCATGAACAGAAGTTTCCAAAATTGCCAAAGGTACTTTAAGAGTAAATTATTCATAAGTATGAAATTGCTACTGTCTACAAATGATCTTGAATTCACATCAACCTGTTTAACTTGACATCTGGAAGTAACTTTAGAACAGAGTGCTTTTATTTATTTGATATTGATCTAATAACTCTAATGTTTAATCTAAGTAGAAGGCTCCTTCATGTTGCTTCTCGCAGGTTGTTTTTTATGTTTGTTTCAGGCGTTTAGAGACTCTTGTTGAAAGTGATACAGTGTTATTATCATGCGTTTAACTTCCACACCGCTTCCTGAGCCGCACGTGGAGAAAGTTACGATATGAGACAGACCGAGTTAAGACGCCGCTCCATTTCCAAAATACTGGATTGTTGTGCTCGCGACTTTGCACTTCTCAACTGGAAACTGAAGTGCGATACATCAAAGTGGCACCATTTTTTGCGTTATTACTCATTCGGCAACGCATACAGAAATACGTTTACAATGACAAGCATATCAAAGAACATAATTTTATCAAATTAAAAAATAATGAGAAAAAGATACTACAGTAAATGAGAAAAATGATTATAGGTTATATCGAAGGACGTGTAAAGTGGAATATGGGAAGTAAGGGAGGGAAGGGGTGACCCAGTGGCTCAGGCTTGGGACAGGATGGGGTCAGGGCCCGGGAAGAAGGGCTGTGGAGGGACCTGAAACAAGGACAATCAAACATTTCAAGTCGGCCAGGGTAATGACCCTAAGGCCTGCCTACCCATGCTCGAAATGTCTACACAGGTCTGAAATATTCTGCGTGCAAGTTCGTGTTTCTCTCAAAATACACTCAGCCCTGACTGCATTAATTTTTTCAAATACTCAACTTCGTCACCGTCTCAAGTTCGTCCCCGAAACCCATCCCCGATTGTGGACCTGAAGCGTTTAAATCAAATTGGATTTCTGTAAGTTTTTGCTCTCTTGCATCTTATTTGATATTTTGTGGCACAATTAGACTAATTAGTGCGCTTGAAGCTTCAAAGTCAGGTAGTAAAAAAAAACAGTTGAAGCCTGAGACGAAGCCGAAGTTGGAAAACGGCCATGACGTCCGCGAGGCAGTCCGCAACAGCGCCCTCTTGTGTCGATTTTACGAAATGTCAAAATTTGCATGGGCGGCACGGTAGTGAGGGTCACAGTGCAGAGCTGTGGGTCAGGGGGACAAATTATTTATTCCTGTGAGACGCCAGGAAATGACAGTAAAGATTCGGATGAACCTGTGGCGCCTCGTCCAATCTTGTTGGGAGACATTATTTCTTTAGTTGAGCATCAAAGGAAGTACATCAACAGTTTGAAGCTTGATGTTTTTCTCAGCACTCTGCACCTAAAACCGTGTTGCATTTCCATGTCATGTGTATTTGTAGTTAAAAGGGTTTAAAATGTTCGATTTTGTCATAAAGATGGCTAAAATTTATTTCGAGTAATTTTCAAATAATTGCATTTTGTATACTTCCGGATAGATTTCCTCCTCTTGTTTTGTTTTGGTAAGTTTTTATAATTAGTAATGATGCCGTATATTATGGAAACGCTCAGCCTCTCTCGCTGGCGCTATGCACGTCTTTCATTCATTTTGAAAAAAAAAAAATCTATTCTTAAAGTGTCACGCTCACGTCGGTGTCACTTACTCCACGTATGAAACTACAACATGTCAGGTCAAATGAAGATTATTTCAGTCATATGAGCTTCGACCATAAAAAGAATAGGTCGACGAAACAAAGTTAATACATCAACGAAAGAACGGTTTTAGGCGCGCGCATACGGAACATTTGTGTCCTCCAGCTGCCATTAGTTTTACTCATTAAACTTGCTTACTCGCTCTTCGGTCTTCAGCAAAAGTTATAGTCAGACAATTCTACCAATCCTTAGCAATCCTAGATAAAAAGGAAAGCGTTTAAACAAACAATGAAAGGTAAATTTAAATGAATACCGGTAGTGATCTTTTCTACGGGTTGACACAGACCGCGAACCAACACACGCTTTGACAAGCTAACACGCTTCTGTAAGCAGGACCAATCAGATTGCAGTATGCTAATGAGTGGACACTCTTTGGCACCGGACAGTTTTTGTCATGACACCGGTCACACGATTCATTTCGTTAGTATCTCTCCGCGCCAACCTGATATTCACATACCTCTTTTTGAAAATCAGAAAGCTATCTAAAGGTTTGATACTTGGAAATGCTAAATTTTGAAAGTGTATATTTGTGGTCATGTTTTCCGAAAGGGTATATACAGGGTAACGAGGAATGCGAAGTAGTTTGTCGCATAGTGGCGGGATATTGGGGTCAGTGACTCAATCGTGAAATACCTTGCGCGGGGGCACTCCTCCTATTTATAATCGGGTTGCATTTAAAGACAAGTTGATTTTTGGCAGTCGATACGAACTTACGAAGTGCCGCTAAATATTTTCTGACGAGGGGATCTTGCTAGGACAATATTACTGATGAGCAGCTGTGTGAAGTTTAGCCCATTTCGATAAAAATGGAATTTTTATTTTCTTTTACTTTACTACAATGTTGAATTTTGTGTGGTTTCCTCCACCCTTCAAACCCTGCAGATGGGCTCAAAATTAATTTTTCAAAGCAGAACAGTCCGTATCCACAATAGTTGGCTACGGTCAGAAATAAAATACGTGCTTATGGAGGCTTTAAAAGAAGGGCTGAAGTGTTATTACATAAAATGCCTACTTTTGGTCGCTGCTCATCCTCGCTGCAATATACTTGACTTGTTCCCTAAGACGACCGGACGGAAAATCGGGGTTCAATTTCCTGTCTTATTTAATGCCCTGCCATCCCTAAGAAATTACTTACTATTGTGAAAATCTCGAGACCCTAAGTGAGGAAGTAATGGGAGACTATTGAGAAGCAGCGATCCGTACATTGGTTGTGGCATAGGGCTGGGTACCCCTTCTCGAAATAGCATTGTCGCTTGTGTGGTTATGGTGGAGTGGTGCGACCTCAGAACGGGCTAGGTGCATGCACATTACATGTACATGTATATCATATGGTACCGGGCCGTGTGTGCGGGGTATGAAACAAGTGGCCGTTGTAATGTGGGAGTGTCGCTGGCGTTCATGTATATGTCGTGTATGTTGTCTGGCTGAAGCCTGAAAACCGCCCGTAACGTTCTCAGTCGCTGCGCCCTGAGAGCAATTGTTTCCTAAGGCCGTTGCTTTCCGCCACAGGTCTGGAATTGTATCCCAGAACTTCGGGATTTATAATTACTAGTGCTTAGTTCTTTTCCGGAGAAACATCAACTAGCAAGGCGAAATGGAGCAGATAAAGAAAAAGCTCGCTAAGCTGAGGGAAGAAGCCGACGTCGCAAGGGAAGAGGCCATGGAACTGAGGAGACTTAACGCGGAGTTCAAACAGAAGTTGGAGATTGTAAGATAACCGTCTGATTCTAAATGTGTCTTTATGATTTTCCCCAACGTAGATTTTAAATTGGACCTATGGTTTTACGTGACGTGTGGTCTGTCTGACCATGGTCGACATTGAATTTTAATTTTATTATATTATGCATATTTTCAGAAAAAATTACTGATTGATTTAACCCACCGAAGTATCTCTCAAGGATTCGTTGCCATCTGAGGACATCTGAAGAGTAATTTTTGAAAGTTGCATCCCTGGAATTTATGGATTACGTCGATCATAATCGTAATTAAGATGCGACTTCGTTTGGTAATGCAGACGTGGAAAACACAGGTTTGCCGATCGCCTTCCAATTGAGAGTATGGCGACACCTACATCGGATTTCATAATTGATTAAAGTCCTAGTGCTGGGTGCCACGCAAAGCCCCCACGGCACCTATAAAATTAACATTTCTCCGCGACCGTGTCGTAATAAGCACCTTTTGCAACATTCAAAACTTTTGATAGAAGATCGGATGCATTTTACCAGAAGGTGAAAGAACATTTTATCACCGAATAGAGAATCCGTGTTCGTCACCATTTGGCCTTGTCACCATTTGGCCGATTTTGAGTCGGTGGCTTTGCACGAGGAAAACACCTTTGATGCCTCGTTTTCCTCGTCCGTAGATAGTTGGGCATTTTTTTCAGATAGCCAGGCTCAGGTTAAACTTGGCCCCAACGGAGAATATTGCAACCTGACATATTCGGACGTTTGTGTACAAAGTCGATGGGAACGAAATCTGAATTTTTCTCAGTCCGAGCATGGCCCGACATTCATGTCTTTTCGGCATTTTTTCAGGGACTGACCTTTCTTAATTGAGGTGATAGATGATGAAAAGAGTAGGGGCAGGATGCAATATTGTAGATGTTCCTAGCTGTCATGAAAAAATGTTGGTTCAGCACGAAAAACGTGTCTGTAGAGTTTCTTGTGCGCGCCGTCTGCTCAGTGTTGCATAGGATGGGGTACCCCGTGTAATCGACATGGCTATACACACACAATGTAATCCGTGAATCGTAGACGAAAACAAGTGGCATGGCTGCCATGTGGGAGTGCCGCCAGCGAGTCAGTGCATATGGTACGCAACGTGTGTGTTCAATTTAGTGTACGCGGCCAGTCGCGCGTTGCTTGTCAACCGTACTTAAGTACATGTACTGTACATGCCGGCGCCCCAATAACCTGCTATCCTCTCTGCCTTCCGTATCGAAAACTTCCTCAACGGCTTGCGTTTTCAACTCCCACTGGGCTGTCCTTGGGTGTACATTTTCCCTTTGTAAGATAAATCCTTGATGATATAAATCATAACCTCAACAAAGATCAGTGCCTGATATGACAAAACGTGAAGTGTACACTGGTAGGCCTAAAAAGTACTGGGACTTCAGTAACAAGCCCTGTCATTTGTGGGCTAGTAAAGTAAAAAACGTGTTCTTTGGAATATCATGTGATACATAGACATGCATAAATTTTATGGTTACTGGGCCTATGTTGTAAAAGACTGGCATATGATATGTAGATAATATTAATAATTGCAAGAATAATTTCATGAGGTGACAGACCGTTCTATTTCATGAGGCAGAGCTGAGTGGAATAGAACATTCCATCTTTCACTGTTTATAAATTGGAAACCCCTACATGTATACATGTACATTTACATGCCACACTAGGCACTGGCAACAAGGCTATTACTAACCGGCAGTGAAATTCCTGCTGCTGATATGTGCAAGTGTGAGTTTGACGAGCGAAAAATGTCCAAGACTGTCAAGAAATCGAGATACAAAATCCAGAAGACGGGTATATCTAAAGCATCCTCCAACAGGCAAATAGTATTTTGACATCACTGAATTCGCACACAAATGTTTATTGAAACTTGCAAAGACGTTTGGGTGTATAAAATGGCAGGAAAATCACTACAATCCAGCGATATAAATGTACTCATAAATGCTGCAAATAACGAGGGACATTCGCTGACGTGCTGCGTTGAACAATGTGAAAGCCTGCCCTTGCGACACACTCAGCACCCAACATTGCAGATATGTTTCCACTGTTTGTGTGAAAGGGCCTTTTGTATGTAGGGTTTGAATTCGAGTGGGTCAGTTACTGACAGCTGAGAAGCGTATGGATGCCTTGTGCAGCACACATTTCGTCATTTTCTTCAGTTGTTTGTCTTGGACACCTTAACTTAAACTGTTCCTGTCACGATCAGAGATTACCATAACTTAATAAGGGATTGAATTGATAAAGTACTTAATGTACATGTACTGCAGACCAGAGGGTTCTTTAGCAATTTGACTAATGATGTGCATGCAGCTTGGGTCTAGAAAGTTACCTAGAGCGTAGAGAACAAAATGTACATTTTACAATGTCCAGCGACAGTAGTTTGTTACAGATGTGTGCAACCAATGGCTGCCAAGGACTGAAGCTTTTTAATAGCATCATTTTCTTGATGTAAAGGAACCTGATTTTCCTTTCTAAAATATCTCTCAGAACCCCTACATGTATTACCTAAGAAACAGTTTTAACCTGCAGAAATGCATGCATTCAGAATTAATATACAGGGGTGTAAAAGTGTACTTGAAGTTGCTTCAGATGTGTACATGTACGTGTACAGTTACATGTCACTGAAAAACTGATGGAGTCCATCTGCATTTAAATGCAGCTTAAACTCTTGATAAATTGTGACCTTTCTCCGTTTTTGTAATACACTGTTATTTCAGTAAGGTTATATTCCTTGTTGTGTCATTCTGTCTGGTCAGAGCCCATGGTGGACTGTGCACCGTATACCCTACTTGTTCTTGCAGCTGCTTGGCTTCTTGCTCCGAAAGCAGTAAGCTTTGTGCTTGGGCATGTGATGTGTTTCCCTAACAGACTGGGGCATTGTGCACATCAGTACATGAGTAAGCTCAGCCCATGCTATTCTTAAGTCCAAAGTGTACACTGATATTAGGATTCGGGAAGGATGAAGGTCATGCATACAGAATCTGCAACGGTCTGCAACTGGGCATGCATAACTTCATTGTACAGTATCGGGCATGCGTGACCCGCTTAAGGCAATTTAAAGGAACTCCTTTCATTGCATTGCATGTGTACATTTTCCTTAAGGTTCCAGGATAAAATAGCTTGTTGTTTGGGGGTTAACCCTCTGCTTTGACATTAATCTGTCTGGCAAATTTTGTCAGCTGACTTAACCAACCAATTTTTAATTAAAAGACTGGCGTAGGCAACCTGCAATGTATACATTTTGTTTTTAGTACCACCTTTATCAGGGGTGTGAGAATTTATATCTTTAGCTGATTTCAGCTTTTTTTGTTTAGATGTTGACCCTGAATTTCAGCTTTTTTGTTTGTTTGTGTATGTTCAGAAGCATGAAGACTGCAGCTTGATAAGATGTACCTGTATCCCTGTCAGAGCAAACTTTTACCATTGGTTGGCAAGGGTCACAGGTGGATTTCATGGATGCATTTAAACTTGGGACAACTTTGGATGAATTTTTTACCTGTGTGGAGAAAAGTTGCCCTGCGAGCTCGTAGATAGTACATGTACAGTTGTGTATAAGGGTTGTACAGGAACCAGACTCCCTATAAAATAAAACAAAACAAAGGTACCCAGGAGCTTGGACCAGTAGCCATTCCAGGATCAAAATTCAAAAAACAAATTTTAATGCATGTAATTGTAACATTTGTTGTCCTCAAAAAGCTCCTATTTAACAAGTTTATTAATGTACATAGCAACACTGCTTGCTGTCCATATATCTATGTTGTCAATTCTGATTAAGGCATGCACTATTATTGAAAGTTACTGAAATGCATACACATGTAGTAGTCTCTCTAAATCAGTTTCTTCTAAAACTTTCAAAACCCTTTCTTTTTATCAACAAGAGGATACTAAGTACTTTTTAATGTTGGTTGTGAGTACCTTCATGTAGACATAATGTGGAACTGGTTTCGGACATACATAGGAGCCTGGGCACTTGGGTACCCAGCTCAGATGCTTTAGAGTGGGACTAACTTTGCTACGTGTACAGGTGAATTGACCACAACTACGCTAGCAGGGCATTGTACTGACACTTCTTGAATTGTGCTCTTCTAGGCTGAAGCAGAGAAGGACGACCTGGTCCGAAAGACACAGCTCCAGGATGATGACATCACAAGACTCACAGAACAGAAGGAGTCGCTATCAGGAAAACTAACGCAAGTTGAAGAGCAAGCTGAACTTCACATAAGGTAAAAAGAATTGATGGAATGGCCCATCTGTTGATCGGCAGATTCACTGATGGATTAACCCTAACCTTATGAAATCCTCAGAAATCCTTGCGTAAGATTTTGAAGGATTGGGGGCTTACTGGGGCTGTGTGGCAAAATATAAGTGGCTGGTTTTGACGGATGAATTTTGTTAAAGTCGATGGATGCAGCTTGTGTTATACATGTACTAGAAAGCATCCTGCTCTAAAGTACAACTCGCACGGCCTCGACATGACATACAGACAGGAAGTGCGAGAGGATTTTAGAGGTTTGAGGCAGCAGCCAAAATTCAAGAAATAATGGAGGATTTTGGAAGATTGAGGCTGTATCCAATGTTTGCATGGTTGGAAGATTCTGCCGGACTGGAGATTGCATCCCAGTAAAAATGCATAGGGTTGAGGGTTAATCATAATCAAATGACTGAGTAATCTCTACCTCCCTTGAACTTTTTCTTAAGAATTCATCAGTTTGTGGGAACCAAATTTTTTGTTTAAGTAAATTTCAGTAACTACTAGCAACGGATGGTATAACCAGACAGCAACATGGAAAATGACTTTGTTATCTCTAGGAAAAACATTGCGCAGCAAATAAAGTAATTTGTTGATAGTGTCAATTTCTGTCTGCCGATAATGAGGCAGGACTTCCAGTTGATTGGCCGAAGGATGAATGTGAATCATTGCGTAGGCCAGAAGCGGGGATAGAAAAGATATTTAGTCGGGAAATTTGGAGTGAGTAATGGGAACTTCCACTCTTCCAAATGCCACCCCTCAAACATTTTTGGGTCCTGTATAATAACTCGCTGTCTGGAAACTACATGTACATGTATGTAACCAAGCACTGGTGCATTTATACATTGAGCATGCACTGAATTGGGCCCCCAGATAAGTTCTTGGCACAGTGCCATTAATCATGCTTGTGCTGAACTAGAAAAGCTCCAAGTTTTGAAACAGTTGGTAGCAAGTTATCCCTTGCTTTTGTTTGACATCTACGTGTAGTTACTCTTCTGTAATGTCATTCCAACGTGTATGCAATACTGTTTTTGCAGAGTAGATGAATGATTATTGCATCATTTCGGAGTTACTGTCTCTGTTATTACGCTAGACAACAATTGCTTCTCCAACTTGAAATGGCAGTTACCCAGTTTTAAATCTGCACATGACTTTGAATTTAGCTTCCTTGCTTCCCATGCCATTTTTTTTTTGGCCAACTTGTTCTGTTGAATGGCATAGCCTGAAGGCGAATAACCTGACCCCCATCCATGCACCTTGTACCTTTTGGACAGGGTCTGACCTTTCCGGGTACAAAGTACAGTTTACTCTCCATTACACAAATGGGTTTGCAACTTTAAGGCCTTCCGTTCTTAGTCCACTGAAACCATCAGTTAAACAGGCAAGGTTATACAGCTCAGCTTGAGCCTGCCTTGAACAGAAGAAAAAAATTCTGTGTAGGCGTGGCCCACAAACCACGTTACCACACAGAATTGCGTCAACATGTATGGTATGTGGTATTTGTGTGGCATCACAGAAGTTTCTAGAAAAAGGGTTTGGCAGTAGTTTCCATAGAAACCTTTTTCTTTAGACTATTCAAAACAGTGGACGAAGGAGTCCTTTAAGCACTTGCTAGGATTGGTATAAAGAAAAAGCGGGCTTGTTCATTGAGACAGAGTTATTTTTGGCTTGTGCGCAATGAGCATCGATTGCTACAAGACTGATTTTAATCATTACCTGCTTATTGTAAGTAATTGTAAGCCTACCAACCCCCACCTCAAAAAAACCCCACATTTTCAGTGCTAAAAGGTAACACAGAAAGCACATGTCATGGACACACATTTGTACAGTGAAGGTGCACATTATGTATGTACATGTACATCAAGAACATTTTACAAGTAGAGAGTGTGAATTCCTGTTGATCATAAACTGTGCCTAATGGAGGCTCCTCTGATAACTGATCTCCCATGGTTTTTTATGACCTTGCCTTGACCTCATGTGACCTCAGCCCACCAATGCCATCCTCTCCAAGTGGTGTTTATTGCATGCCCCCAGACTGTACTTGTATGTACTTGCAGGCCTGCAGTGAATGTGGTGGCCTAGTGAGTTCTGCATTGGCATATTAGCAACAGTATACAAACACCAGGCCTGTTGCCTGACCAGAGACTGGGGTGGGGGAAGTTTCTTCAAACCAAAAAGTGGAACTTTTGGCACTGTGAACACATTTTTATACCAAGGCCTATCACAATGTGCTTTCGAAAACAACATTGAAAAGTTGCATGTATGTCGCAAACCAAAGGTTGCATGTAAGATTTGTGCACTGTAGTTTTCAATGTTGAATAAACTTAACAAAAACACATTGATTTCAAACCCTTGAAACACCTGAAATGTATGACTAGAGATTGATTCATTAATATGCAGAATCGTGGTCACCTTGAGCTTGAGAATCAAAGTACACACCCCAGGGAGTTAGGGCTAAAGAGTTAGGGAAAAGATAACCCTCTTTCCCCAATTATAACCTTTAAACAAGAGGTAACAAGACCATCTTCCAAAATTAATATGAAAAATGGAACAGTTTTCCCAAGTTCTCCATGTCCCCTTTCCACTGGTTTCAGAAACCTTATGTATTAATGATACATGTATATGCCGGTGACCCCAAAACGTTACGGCTGTAAACACGGTGCATCTTCGCTCACATGTCTCGTAGTAGAAGCATCTTCAAAATGCAGTGTTCTTATATGGTTCTTGTACATTTCGTTGATTGTTCCATACATTAAGTTTAAGTGCATGATTTGTTGTGTTTTGGTCATAACCTAAAACATATCCCAGTCTTGTGCAGTTCAGACAGGAGTCTCATTCACTTAAGACGTGGTAGCGAGGTTTCCATGCAATAATGCGTAGAATTGATTGTTCCTGGACAACGCATTAAGGGTAGATTTTAAACCTTCCTGGTTGTCACAGATAAGTAATATGCCAAGGATGCTTGGAGGACTGCATCCAAAAAATATCCAGTGTCTGCAAAAGCACTTCAAATTTAGAAAAGTGACACATAAGCCTCGTGGACTGCTTGTGCTATGTTGCAGCTGCCGGTGTACGGTGCTGCGGGACCACCACCAGGTTTGTTTTTAGGACTGCCACAGCAGCCCCGCAACACTGACAGGCTCCGTGCCATCCTCCTTATTCATCGTCAATTAAATTATAGTTACTTTCATAGGAATTAATCCACTCACTTTCACGAGAAGAACCTGATACGGGTTTATCTCTTTTTCTTTGACACATTGAAAACTGTAGACTCGATAAACAAGCACGCATGTGGGTTGCTGTCTTTTCTAGAAGCTTCACATGTACACACATGCATGTTCAAGGTAGCCCACGATTCAGCCTACATGTAAGATTCAGGTCTGGGTTCTGCTATAATACTGACCTTGTTATTCTCTAGCATAATTTTTGTATGAATAGTCTGTTGCCGCTGCATGTGAACATGAGTGCACTCCATGTGTATTCCACAGAAGTTATGTTCCACTCCACCTTCAACGTCTTGTATTCCGTCATTTCGGAACAAATCTCACAATCATTTTGGCCAGCTAAGACTAGAGTAAGATTTTAGGTTTATCATGCATCTTAGAGACAAATTTTTAATGTGCATTTTCTGCACGTCACCAGAACTCCTTGTTTGAATGCATTTTTGGCCGCAGCAATGCCAGCTTACATGTATCTTCATGCATGCTTCATGCATACCTGTTATGCCTATCTCCCCATTACATGTACTGGTATATGTACACATGTACATGTACGTCATCAACCCAACACAAAATTTGACCTTGCATGGTTCTGAAATCTGCCCAGTTGATGGTGGACAGAAATTGCCTCTCGTTTCTCTTGTGTTGACTTTTGGCAGATACAGGTGTAAATTAAATGTACACTGGTTTGTGGATGGCCAGTCTACCTCCGAAACCCTAGATGTCGCAATATTTGAAGCTTTTCCCTACCTCTTTAACAACACACTGGCCTACAGTTTCAGTATTACATGTACCCGCATGCACAATTGTACATGTGCAGGTGCATGTACAGGTACATGTACATGTTAATGTGCACGTGCAACTCAAACGTACATGCAAAGCTTGGGTTGTTCTCTTTATATGCAGTTTAATTCTCTTACCACCAATTTTTTTTCCCTGTGGATGTACTACAAGTGGCTGATCTTTAAATTGACCCTTAACCCCCAACTCCTAAAACAGAAAGTTTCAATTTCTTTTCTACTGGTCAGAGTAATTTGCAAGAGTTGGTGCTCTCCTGTCTCAGGATGTGCACCAGGATACATTTCGAGTGCCACTCTTAGAATTCCAAGCAAGAAATCTCAGGTTCCTCTCATACCCAGTGGCATATTTTCATAAGCTTTTGAAAATATTTCAAATATTTACTGTGTATCTACAGTAGCTATGTCAAGGGCATGTGTAGGTACATGTACCATACATGTACCTCTAAAGGCTGCACTGGTAGTGTCCATACCCTGCCCCTCCACCTTGCAACCCCCAAAGGAATGTCCTGTCATGGAATTTCTGTCTGTTGTAAAAGACCTCCAATACAAAACCCTGTTATTTTCAGGTACCCCTTTTGAGCCTGGTGAGCCATTTACCCACATGCGCCCAACTGGGCCCCTTTCATGTATACAAAAAGGGTGAATGCAGGCATCTTTTATGAATTGGACAGCATGGTTGGGTGGTCCTGATGAGGTTATTTAGTTGGCACAGAAATACAAGTCCTCAGAGGTCTGCTTGGATAAGTGAAACCAATCCTTGTCAATTTTTCTTTTGATGTTTGGATAACTTTACAATTATTTATGAAGAAAATGAAAGATGTGGAAAATGAAAGCAGCGTTTTCCTTTTAAATTTAAAAAGAGATGTTCACATGAACATATACATGTCTGTAATTATGGCAACTATTTTTTTGGTTTGGTTTTAGGTATGTCTGAATTGCTAACAATGAGGCTAACAGTAAAATTACCCTATGAGATGCACTATATGTGTGTGCATCCATGCTGTCTTCTGTGCTTTGAAGCCTGCCAAAGTATTGATTGGATTCCATGGCCTATGTGTTCATGTCCAATGAATAATGCGTGCCTCAGTTGGCCTGAAAGTAGCGTCATGCTGGCTACAGTGTGAACAGCATGGCCTAACCCCCAGTGTGGCACGCTCATGTGGCACACAGCAGACATTGTGGACTGGTATGGTGTTTGCTTTCCTGAGCCCATTCAAGCACCCCACCCCATTATATTGTGTAGGCTGGATTGAGGAATGAATGCATTCAAGTCTCCATCACCAGGGTCAAAGTAAGAACCCTGATGACCCCTTGTCAACAGCAAAAGCTACTTTGTACAGAGAAGAAATTTCCTGATCCTATAATCATTGTGCAGGTTGGCTTTGTGTTGGGGACGTGCAACCCCCCCCATGCTCTACCAAGCCTGCATAACATTGCTAGAACTTCTAACTCAAAACAGCAAAGCTTCAGTGCCCCAGACAGGGTCACAGAAAATCAACTCACTGGAATTTCCTGTTGTGCCCCATGTGGCATGTACTTTACAATTTAAATATGCATTTGCAGACCAGACTTTGAACTCACCTGTCCATTTACTTTGCTATTGTGGCTTGGCCTTCCTCTTAGGACAGGAATGGCTTAACTGCAGTGAGATTAGATATGAATGGAGTCGTTGCTTATGGTTTACTTGCCCTAGTTGATATGCTTCATGCACTGTGTCATTATAGTCTGGGGGGGGGGAATTTTGCTTTGGAGACATATGTTCCTACTGCTGCCTTCCTTTTTTTTATGTTTTTGCCTTGCATAGCAAAAATAGTTTAGATCTCAAGATCATGCTACCAGTACGCACTGAACCTGAGCCAACATCGTTGAATCTGTGTTGAACTCGGGCGCACAATTTTTCGTCCGTGCCTTTAACGCGCAATAATGTCGGTAAATGTCAGGGTTATTTAGTTAGGGTTGCTGTTCCTGTAGCGTACATAACAGGCCATCTCCTGATTGCATGCACCCTTGCAATGTCTTGGCTAGTTTGCATAATTTGATTCTCCATGGTGTCTTGGGGATGTGTACAGTTGACCAAGGGATCACCTGCAAAATTCCACAGTGCAAGAAAGGAAGGATTTGTCTGGAGGGGGTGATTTTCGCACTCATTTTATAACCGCATGTGCATCCTGATGATTATGCAAAGACTTTTAAACCCAGAATGTTGTTAAATTTGATGAGGGTTCGTCATCAATCAGATTTTAAGTCATGATAAACTGTCTTTATTTACATGCACCGGTAACGATAAAGTGATGGCTGAGACACATCAAATCTTTCTCTGGAATGGAAGGATACTTCAAATTAGTTTTATCACTGGGAAATCCCAAGGTGGGTCTCATTAGCAGCAGTGGAGAGGACAAGGTCATAGAATTCACATTGCGGCATACAATATACATTTATTTCCAGGAAAATATACATATGGTAGGACTTGCTCAATTTGACCTCTTTTTATCCTGAACTGGAGTGGCATTTTGTGGTTTGTGGTTTTGCATCACAAAAGCGCTTTGGTTGTACATGTATGTATTTTAGCAGTCTACAGTACATGTACATATGTACATGTACATATACATGTACATCAGTCTGTATGGTTCTGTGTAGTACCCAGTTTGATTTATTGGTTCTGTAAGGGAACAAAAGTGGCACTGTTTATTAGACAGCTAGGTATTATATGGAGTAGAGGTGGGGAGTGTCAGAGTTCACGGGTTCACAGGGACTTTGTACATGTACATATGTATACACAAAGATGTACCTAGCACGAGAACAGTGAAGATCTCGGAGAGATTTCTACTGAACCAAGGAGACAAAAAATAACTGACCAGAAGGTCAAAGCTGTTTGCGCCTGCATGTTCTTGGATCCTGTGTACTCATTTGTGACACAAGCAGGATCAGCACACCTCGTTCAGCAACCTGTTTCGGTACATATCGGTATGTACAACCCTGACTATGATAACCGGAATGTGAAATCAAGCTGAGGCCGACCTGCTTGATACTTAGCAAACACAGGACCACTGGGCTCATATTTGAGACTGGAACAAAAGGGCCCGGGAGGCAAGAATATGAGACATTTGGCAGTGTGGGAATCTCCAGGCCACAGCTGTGGTCACTGCTGAAGGTGTTAACTCATTTGTGACACTGACACCACAAATTGGTATGTGTATTGACCGTTGACCCTCATTGGGAAAAAAAGGGGAGGGGATTTTTGGTGAATAAAAAACAGAATATGGACTGGGATGGCATGTCTATTAATCTCATTCCTTGGTTAGTTATAGTTGAGTGACCTGTGCATACATCACGGATGTCCAAGCGTGGGAGATGGGGGGCCAAAAAGTGGTAATGTACATGTAGGGTGCCAGGAAGTGTGTGGAATCCACGAAGCTGACTGTTGCCCGGAATTTCTTGGATGCCCGGTTCATTCAAGCCCAACAGGAAAGTATTTCCCTTGTCTGATAAGAGTCTGGCCAGGAGTTGGTGTGTGGCTTGTGGTTTTTTGGGGGGGGTTGGACTCATGTCTGAAATATTTTTGTGGCCTTGCTGTGGTCAGATTGCTTAAATAGTCTCTGTGTGTTGTGTGACAACGACAATAACAACCAGTCCGATTTTGTCTGTTTTTTAAAAAAAAATCCATATGTACTGGACAATAACGACCTTCATTTCAGCTACATAAATGTGATGTTCTGCTTCTGTTTCCATTCCTTTGAACTATCACTTGTCAGCATTATATTGTGATTGGTGTCTGTTATGGATTGGGAGTTGCCATGGAGGGCTAGGGGCTCGCAGAACTTTTTTCCTGTCCTCGCCATTTATTGTAACTCTCCTCATCAAATCAGGGAACCTTACATGGTGTTGTTCAGTGTCCTTCACGTTTTAGTTTGTGGGGAGGCTGAATAAGCCTGGCCTCCTGTACAGAATCATTCAGGTGAAGGTTATGTGATTACCAGGTAACTCCTCAAGACTGCTTTTATGAATAGTAATGTTGCTGGTACCGTACATGTACATGTGTACGTGAGCTAACAATCGGAATGATACTGCTTAAAAGCCACATTCTTGGGCAGACAAATTGAAGGAACCCACACTTCATTGTTGAAAGTAACTGTCGTCCAAAAATAAAAGTGAAATTGTGAAAAAAAGAGAGAAACAACAACATAACCCTGATATTTCCTTGCTGTCAAACAATGGTCCTTGACCAAACAGGGTATGTTCATGTACGTGCATTTCTAAGACCATATAGAATGTCAACACCACATAAAATTTAATTGCTTGCCATGAATAACAAACTTACATTTTGTACTTGTTTACGGAGGACATGGAGCATCAAGTAGGGGCACTTTCTGTTTGAAATGAAAACCAAGCGTAAAGTGGAACTTACTCCAAACGTGGAAAATGTGAGACACTACCAGTATATACATGTACAGTACATTATATTGTACATGTACATGTACACTAAGCTGCAGGGACACTCCCGTTCTACATGTACCTTGAATGACATCATATTTGGCTCATAAATCTGGAAATGCCATTAGCATAAACTGAATATTCAACGCACTTAAATTTCTCCCTCTTACTGCTACAGAGGAGGTGGAAAGATACCGTAACATGTACGACTACGTACATGTAAAGCCATGCTTCCTGTATTCAAATCATAAAAATCTTATTACTGCCAAATCAACATATAATCCATCTTGAAAGTCCTCTTCTGTCTGTCAAGAAAAATTGAATGTGCCTGATGACAAATTTGGTTCAAATTTATCTTGGGTTAAGGGTAGAGGTCAATGCAATCATATGGCTTTTTGCCAGTGTTCTTTTCTGGCCAGTGTTCTTTGCCAGCCATCATAAGTCGGAACAAAGACATTTTCTAGATCAATTTGTATCTGTTGGCCTCAAGGCCGGTTCATGTACTACCTATACATTGTATATGTACTGCAGGTACCAGACATGGACATGAATGCAAAATCATGACTTCATATCAATAGTAACACTGCGGCTTTGCAGAAGTTCATCACATTTCAACTAAATAAATGTTGTCAAATTTACCACAATTTTGTGGTTGCTTGAAGTATGAAGCAAAGTCTGTCAACAAAAATATAAAAAAATTGACAGCTACATGTACATGTACATGAATTGAAGAGCAGGTCGTATTACCCCCATGGATATATGTGTGTGTATCATACATTATGGAGACACCTTCAGGCAGGTATGCACGCTGAGCTGTGAAACTTGTATTACTACATGTAAATGTGTGCCTGTACTTTCACATTGAAACTGAAATGAACACGCCCATGTTATCATACGTGTACATTACGAGTGCAACAGTAAATAGGCTGATGCATTGTACATGCCATATTGGGAGCCTGTATGGTAATGTTATTACAGTGTGTATTGGACATGTAAACCCAACCTATCATGTGCGTGCAATAAATTACATGTTGCCCTGGCTGCTACTCGGGCTTTGGGTGTGTGTGTGTGTTTACATAATGAACGGTATGCATAGGTTTATGTAGTAGACAGCCAGAGCAGTGTGAAGGTGCAGTATTTGTACACTTACTGTTGTGAATGACTATTCTCTTTGGCTGGATTAAATCTCTGTGAAATCAAGTGCTCATATTGTGTACAGTCACAAGCACATGTACCGTGCATACATGTACGGTATGTACACACCAGCACCATCGTGGAGAGTACACGAATTATGGGGCCATAGTGTATGGCTTCTTTGTGAAGATAGGGTACATTTATTACCCTTAATTGACGAGCAGTGTGTGATTCCTATCCATTGATTCTGTCTCATGTGCTTGTGTCCAGACATATGCATGGACTCTTGTGAATCTATAATTATTCCTATATTAGTCACAGACTGCAGGAGCAGGTAGTCATGGCTACCTTCTCCAGGCATAACCCATGAATTTATTATAATAATGATCCTGTTTCACTATCAACTGTGGCCTGAGTAACTGACACCTGTTGTTTATCAAAGTAGTGTAAATTCCAGCACTATGTGTGATCATTTCTGGATCAATACAAGCATGAGGTATTTCAAAAGGGAAATAATGCCAAAATTGCGACAGGAAATAAAACTGTGAAATGTAAATGTACGTGTACACACATGTACGTGCCATATGTGTACGTGCGTGTTTGGTGAATGAATGTATCATAAAGACAAGAACCAGTTCCTTTTTCATGTCTCTGTTTATAAAATTACCTTTTCCTTTTGTAACGTACAGAGGAATGTTAGTGGTTTTTATTTGTCTCAGTTCGTCAGTGTAGTCTATTATGGTGTAGAGTGTTTAATGAGGTTTCCTCTTCTCTTGTTCTCTCTTTTTTTTCCTTTCCTTGTTCAGGGCAACCAAGGCACTTGAAACTAGGGGCATGGCTGATGATGACAAGGTTTGTACCTGTGGAAAGGCTGTCAAACAATGAAACGCCAATTTTTCCAATCCACTTAAACAAGGAAAGTCTCCTTTTTCACCTTAGACGCAGTGCATTTGGAGTTGAGACTACTTATCCAAAAATTACAGTCACCGAGATTTTCAAAGGTGAATTTTGGCTGATCCGTGGCCTTGAATTCAAACGGGGCCAGAGCTTCAATAAGGTCACAGTTTTCGTAGAATAATCTGCTAGATAATTGGATTGGATCATGTACAAAAATATACAGTTGCAATGCCAAAACTTTTGAATGCCATTGAATATTGATATCACACAGATATTAGACCTGTTTTAAGAAAAGTATTTATTCATGTTTCATTGCACTTTTTGGTTTTGATGACTGTTGCCTAGTGAAAGGAGGCAAAAGACATCTTATTCCATTTTCTTTTTTTCGTGTGCTGTACCATTAAGACTAACAGTTTGTCTAGAAAAGCATTTAGCCACAGCAGTAAAATTTAGACCCGTGGGTAAGATTCACCCGGTTGCTGTCAGTCCAAGAGTACATTACTTGTAACTACAGTGATATACAATTTTAATATTTTACCATTTTCCAAAAATATATCTCCTGTAAACAAATACTTTAAGTGCGATCAGTATAATTCCCAGTAGACACACCCTCTGAAATGGAGTTACCTAATTGTCAGGACTGATGCCCACAACGTGGCCTAAAATTGTACATTGGCGCATGTACAGTTTTCAGTAATTTGGTCCACCTTTTGATTGTATCAATGGAGCGGTCAAGACAGGTGTAAATCTTTGATTACTTCGTCTCTTTCCTTGTTGCTACGTGTACCTTTAGGTCATTTAGGTCTGTCTTGCTTTATTGAATGTGCTGCATGAATGTGATATGGCACCATAGAAAGGGAGCACAGGTCAGAATTGGAAGAGAAAGAAATTGATGAATTCTCTGGAGTAAACAGGTTTTTGCCATAGTAGAACATTTATTGGAAAGTCTAAAAAAAAGCTAGTAATGGGAAAAGCTTGAAAAATTACAAGTAGCAGTGTTGAATAATTTAAAAGTGATTAAAGATATCACGTTTGGAATGTTTAAGCCTGGAATGAAACTGAAAGGAAAGATACACTACTAAGAGCATTGAAAAATATTATTTAACACTAAAGCGTCAGCACGCCTAGCTCCCTTTGAAATTTTGCCTATGAATGGTCATTATGTAACAAATGGTGTGCAGCAGGTCAAAGGTCATTTCACTTTTCCTTTTTGATGAAGTCGTCTTGCTTTTCTGTTTTATGCTTTCCTGATTTTCCTTGACAGTATTGTTGAAATGTAATTTTCCTTTTCTGTCAGTATATTACTGCTGCTTTTGATTTCATCTTTTTATGTTTTTCTTTTCCTTTTCAATTCCAACTTCCATTCTCCCAACTGTTTGATTGTTCACCTCCTTCCTTTGCATCATTCCTGCCATGTTGGATGCTCACTTTCCTGGACGACTCCTATCCTCGCCATGAATGGGGACTCTGTCGTCTGCTCGGGCTCAAATCTGTTGCTACCCGGTCGAACTCCAACTGCCTGCCAAAACGGACACACCCCTGCCCTCCTTCCCCCACCCACCGTCCAGATCAATGAACTTGAGACAAAAGTGCGATCGTACAAAGAGGCGGCCGAAGAGTCTGACCGTAAATACGATGAGGTACAAAACCCCCAAAACCTCTGCCTTTTTTAAATTCTCATTTGTATTAACCTTGTGTCTGTTTTGTTTTCCCCCCTTTTGCGGGGGGGGGGACATTTCCTTGTTCCTTGCCATCGCTTTCATGTGTGGACATCAACTTAAAAAATGTAAAAAAGATCGCACATCTGGAGAAGGAGCTTCTTAAAGAGAAAGCTGCAGCTGACCACAATAAATTTTTGTACGATGAGGTAACGTAATGTGCAACAGAATCGGGCTGATATTTTGGTACGGATATCATTCGGATATTGTATATGCTTTGATGCCATTATCTGCCAAAGTCTAACTCCTGATTTTCAGCACGGGTTCTGGAGAATTATATGTCGAAGCATTGTGTACTTGATGTGAAAACAGGGTTGGGATGAAAAACTTCAGATGTCAGTTAGGTCTTTCAGTAGAGCTATTGGCTCTGGGTTGGATTTGGACTGATTTTGAGTGGTTGGAGTTGGCAGATTCAAGAAAAGTGCCTGGTGGCCAAGGCTGATCTGTTCCAAATATTTTGTCCAAATATTAAAACCCCTCAACCTGTTTTGCACATGTAGATGTACAGTCCATGTGGAGTCCATCATTTGCCATTGGCTTTTCTGCAAGCTGCAGGGAAGCCATTGTTTTTTTCAAGATCTTATGGGTTTTTTCTTTTTCCAATTTTGTCTCCCCCCGAATCCCATAGATTTTGTACATGTGATTTTGCTCGATGGCATTTCAGCCACTTTTAAATCTTCAAACTTGATCAAACTTCACCAAGTACATGTAAAAACCTTAGGCCGAAGATGTGAACCGAACATTGATGTCATAATGCCATCTTCACAAGTTATAAGTCATTATTGGTCAATTCTTAGGTCAGTAAGGCCTCCCAAAATACTTCTGCTTCCGGTTTCCCTACTGACCCTAATTTATTGGCACGACCTAAAAACTTTCATCGGTGAGTTAGAAAAACAAATTTAACAAAATAAAGAAAATTTAAAAAATTAATCCTGATGTCTTTTCTGTCTTCACAAAACACCTTTCAACAACCCTTTCTCACGTTAAAATGCTTGTTTTTATATGTTTTCATACTTACATTTGCTATTTTTGAAAAGATGTCTTGATGCATCATCATGCTTACCACGCGATACATGGACGTTGTTGGCCAGTTTGCTGTCGTGATTGCCTGAATAGCACTGTGTTAATTGTCCATAATTCTTGTGGATTGTCGACTGTAGACATTTTTACATAGATTAAGGCATGTTTTTATCACTTTTTGAGACAATTTTTCAGCACAAAAATTTGAACCACCCCAAAGTTCCAATCTACCGACCCTATTTTTGAGAGGCATGTAATCGGAAGCAGAACGGGGGGGGCCTAACTTCAAAATTACAAGTCCAATTGAGATATAAATTTGTGTTCATCTTTAAATTGATGAAACTTAGCATGACCTCATGATGACATCATCACTTAATTTTTATTAATTATTTCATTTTTCATTATTTATTCTGCTTGTTGAAATGAAAATTATTTTTGCGGGGCATTTGAGAGACAATGTAGTAGATACTTTCTTTTGTGACATCATGATGACGTCAAAAATAAGCAAAGTTTTGTTTTGCGTATTAGAGATTATCTACAGTAATGTGGAATGTAGTCCCCTAACATCTTCAAACAGAGTGATTTTCGAGTAAACTTTTGTCACTCAAGTTGCAAATGATAGACTCTACCTTTAAATGTTGTGGTTTTTATTATTTTTTTTCCTATTGTGTGTATAGATTTGCATACTTTATGTTAATGTGCACGTGCTTATTTACTGTTCCAGTACATGTCTGTATAGTTACCGGTCAATACTGTTTGGTCATTTCGTTTCAGTTGTCTGTTGCACTATTTGGTATAAAAGGCATTAAAAAGTGCAATGTCAAATCATTGGCAGTGTTTTCAATGGTGAAAGAATTCAGAGTTAATCCTGGACATTTTGGGGGAAAATTTTGATTGAGTACATGTTTGCACGTTCCATGAGTTATTAAGCACTAGCGCCCTCTCCAAACGTTGGTTCTGTCTGTCATAAGGGTGACAGTTGTACTGCTTTGCATTCTATGTGCCTTGCTGGCAGGTTGTTGCTAATGCGTTGTTGACCTTTGTGAATGTGCGTTGTTGCAATTTATATAAGGCTGATGGTGGGTGTGTAGTTGTTTGGTAATCTCATCTTCTTTCTTTTTTTTGTGGGAAAAGGTTTTTAGGAAACTCACTGTTACAGAGCAAGATTTGGAGCGTTCAGATGAGCGTTGCAAGGACTTAGATTGGTAAGTTATAAAACCTGGCAGAGAAAGTGTCCCTTGAAATACGAGGATTGCTTTATTCACAGTTCAATAAAATTTGGAGAGCCATCCCAAAACACTTTGTTTTCTGGCTGGTTACCGTTTTCCGTAACCACTTCATATTGTCTTAAGGCCTCGGTATTCCCTGTGTTGAAATGCAGCGGAGATGTTTAAAAGCCTTCAGTGACTTTGGCCCATGGCCGGCCGCTCCAGCAAATATTGCTCCATGGCATCATTTAGAAGCAATGACACTGTGGGAAATGGCGCCCAAATCTTGAGCAAATGATCACCAGGGTTTAACATTTGTATAGTCCGACTTTGTGAAGGATTGTTTGTCTGTCATTTTTGTTGGTATTTTTTGGCTGAAAATAATACTACATGGGGGACAAATGCGGTGTGGAATAAAACCGTTGGCAAGTAAATAAACTGGTGCTATTTGAATATTTTCTTTCGCTTCTGCCAGCTGATGACCCGTTAACTGCTTAATGTTGTCCCTTTTCTTTAAAATCTGCCTTGTCCTTAAAGGGTCCCCGAAGATTCAGCATTGTTGTTTCACGTGGTGCGTGAAGTTAAACAAAAAGAGTGGTCAAACAAACTGTCCATCTGCTTTGAATACCTACACTTATACTTGACAGCGTAGTTCCTGTGTTCTTGTCTCCGTTAGGTTGTCTGTCCCTCGGCCTCTTGTCATCTTTTATCAAATGCTTACCCAGACTTTCTCCCCTGGTCTCTCTGCAGTAAGCTCGTCGAATTAACAGAACAGGTCAGCAACTTGCAGGCCGCCCACAAGTCGGCCGAAGCTCGATACGAGAAGGCCTCTGATGCAGAGGAGCAACTGCTTGTCAGAGTACAGGAGCTGACCGCTGAAAAGGAGGCCGTAAGTTCTGACCCTGTATGCCTAGGTCCCACGTGCAGCTGATGTAAAAATGACTGTCGGTGAGGACTCAGAATGTCCACGTGAATTAATAAGACTTCTGAGCAAGTTATTCAGTTTTCACAAGTGTACCTATGTCAGCAGAAAATCAAAATACAGTGTAACATTCCAACAAAGTTTACCTCATGTTAGAGTCAAAGACCACTTGTGTTTCACTCAAAATTTTAAGTCCATGCCTAGCCTCCAAGTTAAATTTCTCTGCTGAAATACTGCGCAATTATACTAACAAACACATCGTACACATGCTTACATGAGCCCCACTTAGAACTTCCCAACAGCCTGTTTCTTTGTCATTGAGGTTACACATCAACTTTGGCACCTGCTGAACTGCTTGGGTTAAGCTGTCTGTGTCAACTGACTGTGTGGGCTTCTCTCTGAGTTAACTCTGGGATTTCCCCAGCTCATCCCAAAAAATTGTCGTTAACTTTTCTCCGTCTTCTGAATCTTGTTTTTTTTCTTCTCCTCCCCTCGTCTGTCTTTCTCTCTGACCTCAGTTGGCAAACCAAGAGGAGTTCACTAACCGGTCATTCAAAACTCTGCAAGTCCAGCTGGAGAGCGCCGAAGGTGAGTGTCGCGCTCCCGGCAGAGCGTGCCGTGGGTAGATTCACTGCCCGTCGTTCCCTAGGCGTAGGATAAGCAGGGTTTCTATATGCTAGCAAAGCATCAGGAGATGATGAGATTCATTGTCGGGATATTGAACCCATAATGCTCAGGTACCAATGTAGGTTTTGTTGTCACTGTTCAGGTGAGGTACATGTAACAGTTGTTGTTTCGGTAACTTTTGTCCGAGTAGAATGTTGTGTGGAGATTTTTGGTATGTAGTTGTTTATCGTGTTGTAAATGTTAGAAACCATAGTGCTAGTGAACAATCCTGGAAGCTCCTTTTCATGTATATGCAGTGATTCAGGTGTTAGTATTTTTAGGAAAAAAATGGAAATTTGGAAATAAGTTGTGTGTGTTAGGTGTAGATTCTTTTTTATCGGCACTGAGTGTGCGCAGGGGAAAGAAAAAAAACAAAACAACCACCAGCCATGTCTCTTGGGTTTCTCTTACATGAACACAGTATAAAATGAGTCCGTACAATTCACTTGCTATCAGGTTTCTGTTTGAATAAAGCCTTTTGTTTCAGCGAACTAACCCAGTTGAATCTAAAATGACGAGAAAGCATTTATGGCTTGAAATGTCAAAGACAAAAATCTGGGTTGGTTTTACCTCTGGTTTTTGCAGGTGTAAAACTACCTTGAGTCTCTGTAGCCAAAACGTGGGTTGGTTTCAATTCATATTAACACAAAAGAGCACGTTTTCTACTGTGTTCTTGGACCCACAAGTATGAATGTATGTATCTTCAGTATTTAACCAGAGTTTTCTTATTCAAATGCCCCCCCTTAAACTACACCTCTTTATTGCCAAGTTGTTTTTTTATTCTACATCTCTTACATTTCACCCAAATTCAATTTGCCAATCTATTCCGTTGCTTTATAACCAACATTCTTCTTTCTCAGGAAAAGTTTAACATGTTAACTGTCAGCTGAACTTTTGGGGTTTTGTGTCCAGCTTTTGTTAATTTCTTGCCTGACACCCATTGTTTTCAACATGCAGCTTTCCTGTCATAAACTTACTAATCTGGCACAATTTAATGGAGTGGAAATGATATCTGCACCTGTTCGTATGCTTGCTTGTTTTTATTCATTTTGTCAGCGGTCCATATATGTTTTGTCCCTGGTTTTTCAGTGCTTGCTTCTTGCAGTGTCAATGTTTTTTATTTTCTCTGTACCTGTTCCATTGGTCACAGTATGTCTTAACCTGTGATACAGCCCCTTTAAGTTGCAAGTTTTAAAAGAAATCAGGGCCAGACATTCCTGACGTGTGTATGCTAATCTGTGGTCAGAATGCCAGATATGTCCCAGTGGTATGCCTGCAATGGGCCATGAGGGGCGTGTACCGTACATGGTACAGTCTTGGGCAGTCCCTGTTGTGTATGTCCACCAGGCTAGCATTTTTTTTCCCCCAGCGTTGCTGTGGGATAGTGCCTGTGATGTCAGAAAAATATGCATTACCAAATATGGCCGGGAGCTGTTTAAAGATGATCTGAGAGATTGTGCAGTGAAGTGTGTGGAAGTGTTCATTGTGCTGCAGTTTTACATGAATGGTGCCGCAGTTTTGCCCTTTAAAAGCTGACCTTTCAAAAAAAAGAAAAAAAATGAAAAACTGTTTCTTTTATGGATGGGGGGGAGTCAGAAAAAATAAGTTATCATGAAACAAAATGAAGCGTGTATTTCCAAAGAACGTGCCAGTGTTATTCACAATTGAATATTTCATACTGATTAATTTCAGCAAGTTTCCGGCTGACAGAATTTCATGTGCAAAAATAATATCCACATCAGTGATGAAAAGTCTGAGAGTTCACTGCAATAAAAGAAAATGCCAATCCCTTTGGGAATGAAACAACCACGGGCCAGACATTTTAAGTCCTTCAGCAACAGCTTTCGGTGAAATTAAACTCTGAGGGGATGTCTTACAACACTCTCTGTCTTTTTCCTATTTGGGCAAGAGTAGAAACTGAGATGAAACATGTAAAATTGCCAGCAGGTGGATAGACGAATTTACAGATTGATCCCTCGGTGGCAGTGCATGTATATACAAAGATAACATGATTCACTCCATGGATCCTTATTGAATTACCAGAGTGCTAAACTCTTCAGTCCCCTTGCAGAAGATTTTGAAGCTGTCCACAGCGCGGACATCTTGACTTACACGCATAGGTCACAGAACACACCAAAATGAGATGAAAACGGACTGTGAAGAACATACTCAAAAACGCGCTACAGACTTTGATTTATTCCCACACTTAATTGATTCTAGAGACAATTTGACAAATAGTATGCAGTACACCTTTGTATGATACATGTAGGTGCATTGTTTGCACGCAACAAAACGAAAGTGCCGTTTTACTGATGTTGCATGTTTGATTGAGGCAGCATTGATAACGTGCTTTAGTGGAATAGTACTTGAGATATGGAAAAAGCAACGCTGAAAACATCTTTGTATGTACATAAACATGGGCTTTTTTTAGAAGTATTGATACAAACATGGATGTCTCACTTGGTTTCCTTCCTTCCTTCCGTATGGCGAGATACATGTACATTCACATAGCTCTGAGTTGTGGTTGTCTCATACTGCCTCAATTCAATTAGGGATGAAGGCACCCAGACATTCCAGCTCAAACTTTACTTCCTGTGTTTCTGGCCCGCTGTTTTCATATTTGTCTCTGTGTGAGATGGTTTGGTTTTGTTTTGTGTTGTTCTGGTATTTTTTTGTACATGCCCTGCTTTGTTGCATGCTCACCCTGCTGAGCCTGTGTCATTTTGACTTCACTCATCTCCATCAGTCTTTTGAAATAAAAACTCACACTGCTCTAGAGTCGGCATTCACAGAGTTCACTTTTACCCGTTCATTCCGAGTTCACATTTTTTGTTTTTGTTTTGTTGCCCTCCAAGATTTCCTGCCCTTGTCCTCCTTTCCCCACCCTTCCTGTTTAACAAGAAAACAGAAGTCACGACAAATGTTTAGAAGAGAGTTGCTCCAAAAATTCCCCCTTAAGAAACGTCACAACATCTTACAAAAGAATCCATTGCTTCCAGTTTTGTGTCACAAATGGACTGGAATGTCTTTCAGTGCCCCAAATGAGTTGATTCCTCCGCTGTCACTCGATACAATAAAAAGCATTTGTTCAATTTTATGATGTGTGCATAGCCATTCAAAACATGACCTAAATTGGAAAGAACAAATATTTTTAAGTCTTTTTCTGGAGACTGAAGTAATTTTTGCGCTGAAAATGAAAAGCCAAGCATCATGTGTTCACAGTTTATCAGGCACTTCGCATATCTGGTCATAAACATGGATGAAACTTTGTATGTTCACTTTTCTTTTGACTGCTCGTTCATTTTTATGTGGCATTGTGCAAGTGGACGAAAGTTATTCAATTTGAGGGGATTTCTTCCGATAAATTATGTTCGCTTTTGGAGAAGGGTTCTTTAAGTATCAAGAAAAGAGATAACTGAACACATATCCTGCCGCCTATGAACACCCACTGACTCCAATCAAATCCCTACCGTCCCAAGTCCCCACAGCAGCGTTGTACTAAAAACCCCCACCTTCTGTTAACCCACCTCCTTCCTGCTGTCAGTTTTCCTTTGGCATGGATGGTGGTTTGAAATGAATAGAATGCCTGAAAGTGATCATAGAAGATTAACAAGTTGTAAGAAAATGATGTCTCCTGGTAGAGATGGGATTCTGTTCTTTGCATGGATTTGCTGTGCCGATGTGGTTCAGAGAGTTAGCTTAATCATGCATCTGGTTTACAAGTAGCCAGGGTTATTTTTGCAGAGTAAGGATATATTTTTCTTATTGTAATATACTGAGGGAATCTTAAGATTTTCCATACATCTGCAAGAAATTAAAGCAGATTCTATTCTTAGCATTAGTAAGTTGTCCGGTTTTAGTGTTGTGTGAGGACTGGGTTGCCAGTCTATTGTCTTCAGTGCTGTATTGTCTTTGCTCGCCATCTGTTGTACTGTAGTGTTGGGTCTCGTCTCTGCATCAGTTACGTGTAGTTTAGTGTTTTTGTGACCCCAGAAAGTTGCTAACATGAATCCCGAGTTTAACATGTTGATAGCCGTCCAGCTAACTGAAGTACATTTTGGCGGATTGCATGACTATAACGATCAGAGATTGATGGTGTCTTTGGATGACTGAAGTTGAAGGAGAAAACCTCCAGTACGAAGTAGACAGTTACATCTGTATCTCAGCTGGCACATTTTCTTGAGACAAGTTTTGACTTTACCACAAGAAAAGTCCAGTGCCAATGTTTGGTTTTCATACATGGTTATGTGCAATCCTTATTGTATCATGCATTCCGTTCTTAGCATGGTTTAGAGTTTGCGTTCATTCAGATCATTGGTATAACCAGATGACAATGACTGTATCATCTCAGCGTAAATGTAATTAACAGAACAAGCAAATGAGTTCATTAGAGTCCTATCATCAGAGTCATTGTAAATATATAGCATCCTGTAAAAACAAGGAGTTTAATCACATTTCGGAGTTGTGTATGCGGCAAGGAGGGACAGTTTGCATTCAAAGATAGTAAAATGCTGGAGTTTTAGGCCAATTACAGCTTTCAATTTGGGACGAGTTAAAATGATGAGGTTTTTTGTAGCCAACCCTGTTGAGTTTTCTCGTAATTCATGAGGCAGAGCACACGGTACTGAAATTTTCATTGGCTTTTTTGCCAAGATCATTAGTACATGGGAAACATTGGAGCCAAGAATAAATGTGATTGTATAACAGTCACTTCACGTTGAAGTCAGCAATGAAAGAACCTTAAAACACCGTCTTTTACTTGTAACCGGCTTAAAAATCAGACAGCAGAACATTTCCGACTGGAAAAGATTTGTAAACCATTGATTTTTCAGTACGATTGGTTATTACATTGGGGATATGTATAGGCTTTGGCAAAACAATTTCTGGCTCATTTTTTCTGGGAAAATGTATTGTTCTCTGTTATGGCCCTGCACCCCCGAGGTTCAAAACGTCACACAGTTCTTGATTTGGCATCACTTAGAACACATTTTGTTGTTTGCATGCTGTTAGCACAGTATTAATACATGCATTCCGGTCGAATGCAACAATTTTTTTTTTAAATGGCCAAATAGCTTCAGTGGCATGGATGAAGGCTACTGAGCTTTTTGGGGTTAACCCATCCCGTTTATAGCCCCATGGTTAACCCATGTACGGTTTGAAAACCTGGAAAGTATTGTGTTTACAAAACTGCGCCTGCAAGCATGGGTGTGGAGTTCAGTTCATTAATCATTAACCAAAGAAAGACAGCTCAAAGTAAAAACTGAAACAAAGGAAGACAGAAAGAAAATGTGCGACATGAGTTGCCAACAACCTCAGCTGGTATCTAGACGTCCCAACGCCAGATTTCTGGGAACCAACTTAAAACCCTTATGCTCAGGCTCAGTCACTCGACGGGGGTGATTCGGTAAGATGGTTTCTGTCATTTTGTGTGATTTGTACCTGTAAATTGTAAATATCAATAAGCATGCTGATTGTTTCAGGGATTTTTAAGTTTGTTCAGGTATTTCACAGGAAGCGGGAGACATGAGGTGTCGTTCTTCCGTGATTGCATTTCCAAGTGTTTTCTTTTACAATAGTACGTCCTTAATAGGAGTCAAAATGTGGCCGTTTGTTTTTCACTTTGTGGCAGAAATTCTGAAGTACCAGAGTTGGTGTGGTTAAATCTAACCTGGCGCCTTGCATAGTTTGGCCGTTCTTCTGTCGCATCAAACAAAAAATTCTGATGTACCTATGCTGTCTGTCTGTTAGTAATGTAATCCAGCCCATTACACGTTAATCACATGCCATCCAGCTGCAAGTCAAGTCATGAGCCCTTTGAATGAACTGTGACAAGAGCACTCCTTTGTCCTTGTTCAATCTGCTACTCGCGACTGGTCTTATCAAAGAGCTTGGGATGGACTTGACTGCAGCGCTGTTGTATTTGGTGATTCCTTCACCAGTAACCCCGTGCAAAGCAATCGCGCTCACACGGGCCGGAGCTCCGCAAATGGCTCTGCACTGCAGCTGCGCTCAAGTTGTTAACCTCTGCGTTTTGCCCTGCGCAGCCGTCATTGACAATGAGTATCAAAAGTCACGTCCCGCGTTCATTTTGTGCCCAGGTCACATGGAGACCTTTTGCGATAAATTTTCGAAAAACAAGCCTTTATTACTGCAAGAGAAATTCTTTTATCGCTGTTGCTGGGCAATGCTGAGCTATCTCAAGCATGATTGTTTGTAAATGCAGCACATGTGCATGTCGTTGGGAACAAGACGGGAGTACCTCGTGTACGACATGAGCCATTACAGTTTTGTTGTAAGGACTGTGGTGGTACACATACCTGTGTGTGATTGGGAGTGAAGATTGACTTCAAAATTCTATCGACAAGAATAGCAAGCATAATTACAGTGCAGTTTCTCAAGAATTGATATTGCTCTCATTTTACGTCATTAATGTGTACCACCCTCTGTGTCCCCCCCTCCAATAGCGCTAACGAGTCGATGAATGTTAGGCAAACATAATTTCCCTCAAGTATACCACACGCACCAAGGTTCAATTGTTGTCAGCTGTCAGTGATGATTCTTCTGTTCTTTTAACTTAGAAAAAGGGTTCTTAAAGCATAATCTATAATGCAAGCATTTCATTCTTGAATGGTGTCGTAGCCTTCACCTCACTTCTTCCTTGCTGTGGTGACATGATCAGAACTAATCTCTAATCACAGTTCTTAAGGCGCTCCAGCACCAACATGGGATACCCTTTGAATGTTAAATGCATTGCTGCTCAAACACATTCATGTCGATCTGCCCCCCCCTCATGACCATTCATCTACCCAGTGCTCAAGACAGTTGCCATTTCTCCCCATGACCCTTATCTCTATGGTCATTTCAACTTTTTTGTAGAGTGTTCCGCCTTAGAAGCTAGTCCTCTAGAACACTTCTGCTTTACACTTTGTGATCAAAGCACCTTTCGCACAAAGACATAGTAGATTCATTAACTGGTGTACCCCAGATTGCTTCAGCGCTAACCAATAGCACCGACAAAGGCATTTGTGTAAAGACAGAGATTCCAACACGATGTTCCGCCTCGGTCAAATTCTGCACCTTCATGGCCTGCTTTCAGTGTTAAGAAGATTGGAAGGAGCAGTGGAGAGTTATTGCTCAGTTGTTTGCAGAAATCATAGGCACGGACTTCATTAAATAGGACTCTGAATATTCGCAGGCTGAATTGAAGACGCTGTTGTTGCCGTAATACCTAAATCTGGACAATTCAAATCACTGATTTGCTTGAGGAGGGGTAATTTTATAAGATTGGCAGTGAAGACAGTCATGTAACTAGAATTCTAGTTTTAATATTTGAAAAAGTAATAATACGTTATTGGCTTAAAATCTTGAGTAATTTGATACCTTTTGCTGGAAGGGTATACCTCATCTGGAGTGTAGTCTTAAGAGTTATAAGCATCGGATTGGTGTATCAGATCAAAAGATGTTTTAGTTGCCTGAAATATAATTACTGGTAGAGCACATATTGAAATTGCAGCTGAGTGACTTCCCGACTGAAGTCAGAGTTGCCATTTCCAGAATGGGCAAAATTGCCCTCGTCTTAAAGTATTTACATTGTACTTTTGACCTGTACCCAATCCTGTTCTGTGTGAAGATTGATTTGAATCAGTCATTCTGCTGCAGAATTGCCTTACACAGATGTTTGGCACTGTGTTGGTTTGGATGCACATTTTTATATGGGAAAACCCCCTGTGTTGCAGCCTGAAAGAAAATCAAATGCATGCACTGCTCTGTCTAAATTGACATCAGCGAAATGAGCGTATTTTCACAACACTGAAACTTTTTGCTGCTGCAGTTTGGAGAGAAACATCTTCCCGCCCAAAATATAAGAAACGAAAGAAAGAAAAAGAAAATCCAAGCCACCTGCAGTTTGACTGAGACAGATCTTTGCCTTTCTTGTTGCGACTAACCGAAACCCACAACTCCTCTCAAGTTTGCATGTAAACATTTCCACAGACAAGTTGGAACAGGAGCGCGGGAAGGCCCAGAGACTCCAAGATGAGCTGGACGAATTCAACACGGCGCTCAACCAGCTATGAGCCACAAGCCGCCGGCCACTCTCGCCTTTTTCCACTTCCCCCAGCGGTCTGCATCCAATTTTTAAAAAAAATATTTCTTTTGAAAGAGACAAAAACAAATTGTTGATGTATTACAACTCGTTTTTTGAAGATGTTTTCCAAGCAAACGGGAAAATCGGAGTGGTCACCTCGTGGAGATAATTTGGTCACTGGTGCATGAAAGAAGGAAGTAATTTCCGATGCATGAACTGCTAGTTTGTAGAATTGCGATTGTCGATGGCAGCGCTTCTGTGTAAACACACAACCAAAGAGAAGCCTAAAAATCATCCAAGCGATTTCTATGTCGGTGATTTAGGCATTGCATTCAACCACAACTCACGACCTTACATGTTAAAGCTTCAAGTTGTTTTCCTCTCCGTGTGTTGAATGGAAGTTGTGGGCTTCAGTTATTTTTATGCTCTTGTAAAAAAGTTAAAAACAACTTCTGGTTGGAATGTTACTATTTCGCATGTACTGATCTTCATCTGTGGCCTGATACTAGAGGTGGATTACTCATTTGAAAATACCGCTTGCTGAACTCCTGACGATGGTTCTGCTCTGATCTTCTCCTTGCTTGGAATTCATCCTTGCATTTCCTCCTAGAATTTCTCACCCCGCTCTTTGCAAATGCTCTTTGCCTTTTCTTAGACTAGACGCTCACTTCCTCGTTTGTCCATCTTGCATCAGGTCTTGGCCGGTTTTCTTTGTCAGTCATCTTATGCCGAGGGAAAACAGTCCAGTATTTCCCATTCCCATTCAACCCCTCAAACTCAAACTCTTCTGCAGTGATAGCATGTTGCCTTTGACGTTTTAGAAGTACAGTGGGCTTTGTTCCCCCCCCTGCTTTCCAAGCAAAAGCAACATTTCTTGAAGATTGCGGTTAACAAATCTTCAAACCAAAGTGCTGTCCAGATGAGTTACTGGAAGTATTTGCCCAGAGATCCACATATTTTAACCAAGTAAAGGGCTGTGCTTGGGGTGGTGTATCGGGTCAGGAGAAAATACGAAACAAGGCCAAGTCTTGAGTGGCAAGAAGATAGAACCCCCAATTGAACCTTGTGGGTGGAATCATTCTCCGTCCTTGAGAGTGCTGTTATTCAAGGCTGTGCGTGACAAAGCAGTAAGAGAAGGAATCACTTTGATTGTGTAAAAGCCATGCTTTATTTGGGGTTCAGATCCTACTCGCTAGTACTTATTTAGATCATGTGCAAGTTGCATTGCTTAAATAACAGCTCTCTCTTCAACTACATGTATTCTGAATGTGGTTGCACAAATGAAAAATACCTTCACGAACGTGCAAATTAATGTTCAGGCTTCAACCCTTTCCTTATAGGTCTCTCTCATACGATGTCACTTCCTACAGATTGCCACTTGCATCTGTGGTTAGGAGTTAAATTTTTGGGACGGGCATTTGCTGTACCATATTTTGAAGACAATTGGATCAACAGGTGCGCACTTAGAGAGCTTATGGAGCTTGTGCCTGTACACACTCCTGGTGACGTTGAATATGCAGTTGGGCACCTCTTTTGAGAGAGATCTATAACCTCTTGGACAAGCCAGGACTTTTCTTTGGATGTTTGTGAATTTTTAAAAAAAAATACCATAGCACCCTTGTGGCTCTATAAACTGGTGATGAATACCTGCCGTTTTTTTCTTGGCCTTAGTTGTGGATCAGTCTGATCCAAGTGACCCCCGACCTTGCTCTAGTGGACAGTTCTGTTATGCAACTTTCAAATGTCAACATCCTTGACCAATATCACTATATGCCAATCTGATTGTTACCCACTGTGCTGTAGGTAAATTAACGACAGGTATGCACGCTGTCCTCTACCCTGTTCCTGAAACTCGGGAATATTTCTTTCATAATCTGTTCAATGATGGGTGGCACCATCTGTTACTGGGTCAGCGAAGTCAGTGAAATCAGGTTGAAGATCCTGCCAAATGATTTTGAAACCAAAGGAAACTTTTTCAAGGTGCAGTCCATTTCAAATCAGAAGTTGCCGAGTCCCATTTTCAGTGCCCAAATTCAGTGTCTGGGACACGTTCTCACTCAGGCTAATGCAGCTATTCAGTATTGCCAACTGAAATGACGACTTGCATACTTGCCGAATTTAAAACGAACTACTGACAGCAATTTCCATTGCATTTGCATGGTTGAAAATGGCCATCCTTCATTTTCTTCAACATGACAGCTTCCCAGAAAAAAATTCATTTCACAGAGAGTTTAGTCTGATAACCATCTTCCAACAAGTATGCTTTTCAAACTATAATTTCATCAGGTTTTTGGATAACTGCTAATGATGGATATGTACCTTATTAGTTTGCTGTAAAAATACAAAAAAAAACAAAAAACCCTGGAGCAAATTGGCAAGGGATAGTTTAAAATGGACAGCCCTCTGTCAACAGATTATGTCCGAACCAGCCATGGCGCTTGGTAGGGATGGTTTACTAACGTTTCATTTGACTGCTGTGCGATGGTGCTTCTTCATGTACAGATTGTTTCTTGACATGATGCTTTTTGAATGATTGCAAGCTCAAGTGTTGCAGTTTCCTGCTAAACTCTGACAAATCCTGAAATGGAAATAACTTTGAATTCATTTTGGTTTTCCGCCTTTTCGGCCTTTGCTTGCTTGTGTAGTCATAGCCCATTATAGTACCACATACATTCATCAATCATCTTCAAAACTTAAAGACAGGAGAAACAATTTTTTTTCTGTTTTGTTTTAATTTGTTTGTTTTTGCCGTTATTTGTTTTGCTACATGTACATCATAGAATGTGCTGGATTTAATAGGATTTAGGCTTTAAAAGCACTGCAGTTAACCCATATTTGGACGATTTATGAAAAGTTTTTATGTCTGGTTTATGGAAAAAAGGAACAACAAATAACCAAAACGAAACAGTTCCAAAAGAAGGATTGTTTATTTCCAGTGATAGATGGCACAGTTCCCTTTTTTACTTGCAGTCCTGCAAACTGTTGAAACCTCAAAAGATCAAACAACCCAACGTTGTTTCATAAAGTTTCACTTCAATGCAAGATTGCCGCTTAGAGGTCACTTACAATGCTAAAGGACATTTGATAATTGGTGTCATTTTCTGGGAATTTTGCAAAGTGTATGCATAGTGCTTATTCCCTAGAGCTCTTTAACTTGTTAAAAATAATGAAATGGGTATTTAACTTTAAAGCAAACTTGTGGAATTGGTTGCAGAGAGAAAAAAAAATTGAATGGCCTCGAAGCGACAAAGGCTGCGCAGTTTTTCTAACAGGTTTTGCCCTTACCCAACATATATTAATAAACACTGTATGCGCAGGTTCATACTCGGTACAAAGACAAACATGTATCAGGGTATCACAGTGAATAGTCAAGCTTGCAAATTTGCAGGAATTGAACTTACGTCAGGTGCGGTGATTTCAGCCACAAAAACTTGCACCTGTAGATGTTAAATATGTGACAGTAAATTCCACGTTCTCGTTTTGCTTTTGTGCCGAGTATGGCCTGGTGCTTAAACTGGCTACCAGCCAGCTACATAATTCTTATAAGCCATTTGCGAGTTAAATTTGAATAAAATCTGGTGCCCTGAGTTATCTGACTGCGCATAAACATTACGCTTTGAATTCCTCAGACTAAAGACACTTGCCACACCCCGTGATTCGGGGCAAGCTTTTGCATAGTGACCACCATCTCTGGAATGGACTGGTTCCTTTGTGCTCTTCTTATCCATTGAGAACTGTGTATTGTGGCAAGGGGTCTCTTATGTAACTAAGCAAAAGCTTGCCCCAAATTACGAGGTATAGCAACAGTGGTTTTAGTAAGGAGAATTCAAGTTGTTATATTCACGTGAATTTAAAGTACTCAGTGTACCAGATTTGGGTCAAAGTTAATTCGCAAAAGGCTTATTGACCATAGCTGGTTATCTTTACAACATGCTTCTCACCAACTCACACTTGACAGCATTGCATTGAGCCATGCCGGACAGGTATAGACGTTGGTGCATTTCGTGAATGTTTTCTATTTTTCTGCAAAATTAATCCATCTTAAACCAAGCATCTCTACTCAAACTAAATACATTAATGCTGGACTTGAAAGCAGTCACTTTTTTTCTACCCTTTGTAACTAAAAATGATAATTTGTTTTAGTAACAGAAATACATTGCTGACCAATTTTGAGGTGGCTGCTTGCAGCATTTTTAATGACTTGGTATCTTTCTCAGTTGGTATCAACCACAGTCTAGCAACAGTATTTTCATACTAGGTTGAGCGTTTATGGCAGTGTTATCATATGGTCATATGTTGTAACTTGCATCGTGTAGCAGTCACATTTTTGGGGGGAAGGGAGGCGAGGCAGGGAACGCTTGGTGTTACTTTGTTGGCTGGGACTCCTCGTCACCATAGTTGGCAGAACGCTTGGTGTTACTTTGTTGGCTGGGACTCCTCGTCACCACAGTTGGCAGAACTAGTGGCCACTATTTCATATGGCTATGTCATAGCAGCTACAAATGTTATGAGATGTAATCACTGCCAGTGACTTTCCAGTAGGCCGCTGTACCGACGAATACCAATCTCTGTTTACGGGTGTGCTTTTGATGGAGCCCACTGGGGGGCCATGGGCCCCCACTGGTTCCATGGAAAAGTGCACACGTAAAGTACATGTATTTCATCAGTACAGAGGCCTACTCTCGGACACATGCTACTGGAGGGTCATCACAGGCAGTGAAGCTTGGCACATGATGTTTCAGTTTAGGGTGGTAATCACGAGGGAGCAAAAAGTGCATTGCAGTGCATGCCAAAATTGGGTTGGGGTCTAAAGTTGCCGTGGACGTGTACAGTACCAGAGCAAATGTTGAACTTCTGGAAGTGGTTTTACATTTTGGCTGATGGCTTTTTCGTTTCTGTGATACCCGGTATATCGTCGGCGCTGTCAGGCATGGTGGAAATGTCAGTAAAAATCATTAATGGCCTTTTCCTAGAAGTTTGAAGTTGAGATTTTATGAAATGGTGTGAGGTTAATCTGGGCTTTTTTGACAGTTATTTAATTTGAGAGACACCTTTCAGGATGCTCTTCTATTTTTCGTCGAGCCACTTACCTCATTTGCTACTTACTGTGTACTAACATATATGTTACATAGTTGTGCTGTGGTGTGATGTTCGTTGGTTTGTTTTTGACAACTGGTAACTTTCCATTGCAAGTAGTCATCAAGATCCTCGGATTTATAGCTAGTCTTCTGAAAAACTGGAAAAATGAGTCAAGTATCACATCAGTTGGTTTTGCTAAATCTTATACTAAACCATCCATTTGGTTTCTTTGTGTGTGAATTCTCTCTCCATTTACTGGGGCAGTATCCACAACTTAAGATCCAAGATTCTTACATGTTCACTCTGTCAGATTTTTGATTTCTGTTTTGGTAGATACCCATTGGTAAATTTTAAGTCATGAGCCTAATGCCTCGCAGCACTAGCAGCCAGTGAAGCCATGTGCTTTGTGTTGGGTAGAAGTCCTTCCTAGAGTTCCCACTGATTAACAACTAACACTAATAGTTTTCTGCTTTTCCTTGATTCTAACCCCTTGAATGAGCCCAATGCCTGACTGGTCTTTAAAACACTTGGCTCAGATGTTTGTAGCACATGCCCTTCCACGACCTTTGCTCCGTAGGTTTGTTGCTCTATGTTGCTCGGCATTTGCCATTAATCCTCCCTCTCCACTCCCCCCCCCCGACAAACCGACTTAGTCAAGACCTGTCCTGAAACAAAATAGGCTGTTGCCATTCAGGTACCATTTTGGACTGAAACTGAGTGGATTGCAAGTCCTGAAATGTGCGGCCATTGTGTGTTACACAGACCGTACTCCAAATTTTGCCCAAGCAGAGCCATAATTCTTGTGCTGCACCTCCAACTCAAATTGTGTTGCCGCATGAGCAACCTTGTGGCTTAAAATGTTGTCAGACAGATCAAAAGATGTCTCCAGAAATTTGCAGTGTTGCAGAGACATGTAAAAATCACCCACAGTGGAACACGTCTGGTGAAATGATCTCTTAATAACTGGTCAACAAGTTCCGCAGACTTTGAACCAAAATATTAGCATTTTTTTTATGTTGAAAAACAAAATGACCCCCCGCCCCCCCAAAAAGCAAACCCGATTCCAACCAGCTGTGTTTCGTGGGGAGAGAGCTGCATTTGTTCAATTGTGGCTCAAAGGTTCGTAGACCAGTCAGACAAGAGGTATGGCTTGTGCATTTTCTGGGGCAGTGTGTTGCCCTGCTTCACCGAGTTGCATTCCCTGCAGTTCAGTTAGTAAACCATTCACTGCCTAGTTCACCCCATTTCAAACTTCACATGAGTGATAAACTACAAACCAAAAAGGTGTCCAGAGGGTAAACAATCAGATTGCAAGTGCTAGAAGTGCCCTTTTTGGATCGACTGTATATTTATTGCCAAGACAATCCATGCCTTGCCACCCACGTATTTGTACAGATCCATTCTTGTGCATGTAGACAGCAAGCATGAACGATTTCCACCAGTTTGAAGGCTAAAAGGGAAGTGTGGTAAATTCTTCACATTTTTCTCACAATTTGATATGATTTGGACAATTTGATTTTGAACTAGCTGTTTTCTCTTATTCCTTGTTCCCCCAACCTCTTCCTCCTCTCTCCGTTCTCTCTATTCACCTTCCTCATCTTCCCACCCGATGTACACCTCCCCTCCCTCCCTCTCTTGCCCCACCCACTCGCCCTTCCCCATGTCATCCCCGCCTCCCCCATCACTTTCCAACTGCAGATGACTTGAATACAACCAAGGAGAAACTCCTCCGGATGCAGATGGAGTATGACCAGGCTCTGAGTGACCTGGGAGATTTCTGATGACCCTGTCTCCGTCTTCAGGAACCCCCCCCCTCTAAACATCTACAGTGATTGCCGGGACTGTCATCTTAGCAACTGCATCTGGATCTAGTGGAACTTAGAGCTGCGAGCACGTTATCCCTTTTCCCCACCCTCCCTCGTGATGTGTTTGTCTGTCCATTAGTTTTTAACACCCTAACCAATTTAAGTAATGAAACGTAGGGTAGAAACATGACTGTAAAAGTTCACTGGCCCCATCGAAGGATCCAGTGCATCATGGCTGAGATCATTCTCAAGAAGATATGGAATATTTTCCTTTTACATCTGTGCCATACATTTGAAAACAACCAAGGGTAGTTTCCATTCTGAAGTTTCTGGCCACCATGTCCAGAAGTACATTTTTTGGTAAGAATTCAGTCATCAGTCTCTTTACAAATAAAGTAATTGTTTTTAAAAAGACACGTCAGTGTCGCATCGATGCTGGAAGCGCACACCTTGAAGTGAATTCTGAACAGAGGTGTGTTGGTAATGTGGCATGTGCTTATAAAGTTCACAAACTGTTGCCCAGGTGGATTGTGGAAAACAAGGAGGCTATTCCATACCTTCTCCATGTTCGTGGTGCCATGTTTTAAAACCATTTTGACGAAGAGAAAAAAGCTGTTCTCAGACGATGCCCTCAAATGCATGCCACCGCATCGTCTGCCAACAGCCTCATTCTGTCAGAATGGTTGGCAATTGCACAACGTGTACAATGTTGTAAGAATGGTGGTGGTGGTTTGTTTTTTTTTACCCTGCACTTCATGTGAGTATCTCTTATGACACTACTTGGTGTACCAGTAGCTAAGTGATCTGTAAAGTATGTATTTGCTTGTTTTCTTTCCCTAGCTTATGTAAACAAAACATAGACTGTAGGTTTTCCACAAAAATTAAGATATTCAGAATTTTAAAGTTTAATTTTTGTACTTACGATAATGGTAATAATACATTCATTCCAAGTTGCATAGTTTAGGCTGTATTATAGTTCTTCTGTTTTGTTTGGTTTGTCTTTACACTGATGGTTTGTGCCTATGCAACGTGTATTACTGCATTCTCTATTTTTCTCTCTCCAATCCCATTTCTGTTGAAACCCCCATTCTCGTCTGTGCCACCTTTTCCCCATCCACTTATCTCCCTTTGTTCTGCAAACACCATTTTAAATCTGTGTCTTTCCACCTCTCCTGTTACTTATCTCTGGTTTCCTTCATGACACTCTACTACTATCCATCTTCTTGTCTGTTCTCCCCTTCCTGTCTCGACCTTGATGTCTGTGTCTGTCTGTACTGGTGTGTATAACGTGATCCATGGCAACCTTTCATCTTACATGTGGTATCTTCCATCTTGGCAACACCCCCCCCACCCCGTCTCCTGTGGCATCTCTCTTTCGTCTCCATCCCCGCGGCAACGTCTTCCTAATTTTTTGTCCTCCTCGTGGCATTCTCCTCCTCCCACCCGACAGATGAGCTGCTTCAGGAGAAGGAACGTCTGAAGGGGATGACGGACGAAGTCGAGAGGGTCATGCAGGAACTGGTGGAGTACTAAGCACCTCCCTCACTATCTTAATCCCTCCCCCGAGCTGACCTTCCCCTCCCCTCTCCAAGGCCTGCCTTCACCACCGAAGGGGATGCACCATTCTGACCGTCTGGCCAAAGGCCAGGGGTTTATTGTCATGGCTGGCATAGCTAAACTAGTCGTCACCCTTGTTGATGTTGCATGAGATAAACTTTGCACAGTTTGCAGCAGAAAAAAAGTTCCTAGTTTATTTCTGACTCTAACAGGCAGTGTGAAAGCTAAAGTTGCATTCTTGTGTGGGGGAGGCAGCCTAAATTCCCAAGTCCATAAATATTAATATTTCCTTTTCTGAATTGGGAAAAAAGAGCTTGTTTTTCTTTTCTTGCAAAGTGTGGTTTTCTCCGCTGTACTATGTTTCTTTAAAAAAAAATTAGTTAGTTGCGTTTTTGAAATAGCTGAATGTGTCCCTTAAATTAAATGATTCTGATATATGTACCTCAAAACTCCAAGGGACTTTTATTAGTGGAACAACATCAATTGGTATCTTCATGAGGCACTTATGCAAAGATATCCTCATAATGGAAGAAAATTATTTAAATTTAGGGCACAAAACTTCGCCAGAAACATACTTGAATCCCTTGATGTATTAAGACTAATAATTTGATGACTTCTGGTACGATTGTCATTAATGGTTAAAGGAATCATGTAACTTGAAATCTGAGATTTGTATTTGATGTATTAGCATTTGTAAATTGCCTTTTTGCAGACAAGAAAAACAAATATAATCTTAGAGTGTCTGTTGTCTTTATGTTTCACATAGAGCCATGACAGCTGTTTCTTCGTGTTTTGTGGTAATAATTTTTTTTTAACGACTGAATTGCTTATTACTTCTGACTGATAGTTATTAACACCAGGTACGTAAGACATTGATGGGTGAAAAAAAATTGTAGACTTGCAGTTAAAGGACAGTGTAATTCTTGCTGGAATTTTCTGAAATGTTAGCAATGAGTCAAACATGCTGATTGGTGAAGTCTGCTACATTGAGCCTTAGGCCAATCACCGTGATCGTTGCTCTTTGGAACAGATCTCTACAGATTTCAACTGTTCATCATCAAGATATGCGTATAATCATTTACATTTTTCTTGTACATTATGGGGCATGGTATTCTTTTCCAGATTTTCAAAAGCATAAATCCATCAGTGGGTTTATACACTAGATTTTGACAATTTTTATAGGTTTCAGAGTTTGTTTTGATGTAGTCATTTCACAAGTTTTAAAATGTAGGGAGGCATTGATGAGGAAGCGTGTTAGAATCTTCACAGATTACTTCATATGTATTGAAGAATGTAGCATTCAGTTCATGCCTACAGTTCAAGTACTCATGCGCTTGACGGGCAATAGCCTACCAGAGCCACTGTATCATGCGGTATTGTGTAGGCTCCATGTAGCATATGTAACATCAATCCTGATTGGTCCGTGAGTGTATCTGCATATTGCTCATCTGAGACTTGAGATTTTGTACTGGGCTTTACCCATTCCTGCATTTTTTTTCAAAAACGAGAATCTGGATGTAATGAATGGCTTTGTAGTGTGTGCGTGCTGTGCTTTTTTGCTGGTAACAGAGCAACTTCATGCTGTCAGTTGATGCTGTAACCGTTGCCTGGCTCTGGTAGGCTTGTTGTTGGAGTCCGCTGGCCTGTTCATAACATGTTTTATTGACAACCAATCATGAATCAGGACCCTTGGTAGTTTTCATCTGAAACCATGCACCATTTTACCAAAGTATTGTAATAATTGTAATCTAACTTTCATTTATTTTTTATTGAAACTTCAGTTATTGTATGATTGTGCATTAGAGGCAAGTAAAGAATGAGGCCAAGTGGAAAATCGTGTAGTTTTATCTATTAATATAGTGTACAGTTATTGTCTGTAGAATTAAGGGAGGTACCGTAATTGTGAGGTAATCATGGAACTTCTATTTTGTTCTGTCAAGATATTGGAAAAAAATGCGGCGAACTTAGCTTGCACATCAATATATTAATCATTTCAGACAACTGTAAAATTTTCTTCAACTATTAAGTGTTGCATGACAAATTTGGTTTGGCTGCAGAGTTGTATTTCACTCGAAGAAAGTTGTAGTGTTGAATTTGTATGCGGCTATATAAAAAAAAATCCAGAAAGTGAGGAAAAAAAATAGTACTAGGAAGACTTGCATGCTTCTATACTTCTAACCTCTCCTATTGTAGACAGTGGGAAAAGTCGGTGTGAATGTCTGTAATTGAGCCGTAAATGTCAACGAGGCATCAAGAAATGACGTACACCTGAAAAAATTAACGCTCTTATTGAGTCCTTAGCTTACATGCTGTTCGTGCAAGCAGTGGCAACAAGTGGACAGGCAAGCGTCCCGCTATTGGTCAGTTGGACCCATAGGTCCGCGTAACATATAAGCCAACTTGAGTGTGGCCAACAGAATTGTGTGCTGCCATTGCTTTGTCTTAATTACAAATAAAAACAATACTGTCTCGTACACCAAAAAGCAATGCCTTGTTTCTTGTTTGTTTTGGTGTTGTGTATATTTTTATCTAGCCAAGTGGAATGAAATCCCAACATTCTACAAGTAGGTTCGATTCTATTACACAATCTTTGCTGGAGGGACTTATCAAGTTAACTCGGACCAGCAGGATTCTACACGTAAATGTGTGTACACCTGTGATCTCATTAGTACATAAACGGGCGTACCCTCCTGAAATTGCACATCGACGTTGCTAATTTCAAATTGACCCTTTTTCAGATCCCCATGGCACTCAACTCAACCGGGGGCGCCACCTTTCAGTGGTGTGGTGTTTGGGGGCAAGATTTTGTTAGCCTCGTTCAATATCCTTTCATTCGTATGTTTGTTTTTTTCTCAGTGGGGTTCACCTGGGGCACCCCGAATTTGGGGGAGGGGCATGTGCCCCCACGCAGCTCCCGTAGTTACTCCACTGATTTATGGTAAGGCTCAACGAAAATTCAATCACGCAATCATTTTACTTGTAGACAAATCCGGAGAAAAGACGAAGAAGCCATCACTGCGGGCCATCCCGTGCGCACAAAGTGGTACGCGAGCGTTACAATTTTCTCCAACTGAGTGTGTTGTGGCGTGTGTAAATCACGGACGTGTATAATAAAATCTGGACTCGCACTGCGCTTAATCAGTTTATAGTGTCATTGAATCCACTCACGGCCATTTACCGATCCGAATACAAAGCTTTCCTGGCAATGCCCGCCTTTGTTCTTCCTGACGTCAATAGAAGGAAGCCGCCCACGCTTTTGTATTCGGCTCGGTAAATTGGCCGCTGGTTGGCTTCTTTTTCATACAAAGGCGTTGCAAGTCCAGGTTTTTTATACGCATCCGTGGTGTGAATGCGATTGCCTCGCAAAAATGGCGTCTCATAGGATTTGCCCATGCATGTGTAGCATGTGTAAATGCAGCACAAAATACAAGTAGGCATGTAGAAGGAAGGTGCTTGGGGATGAAGTAGGCCTGGCCTGACCAGCTAAAAAGAAGACAAAGATATGAGAGCAAAATCAAAGAACAAAATTAAAGAGACTCGACTGCTACATAGGAAAACCAAAGAGATGATTCTTTCGACCACCTAACTGTAAACGGCATATTAACCTTATCCTATACACCCGGCTGCTCCCTTTTAACACGGGCCCGATTTTGTTGAGCTGAAATTTGCATACCGCATAGAAAATGTTTGTTCTGCTCTGGTAAACCAGCCACCGTTTTTGACATTGTATTCTTCGGGACTGCTTCTCCGCTGATGTGTGCTTGGCACGTAATGTCGCCGATGCAACTAGCTTATCGGGCGATCAGCTCTGTTAATAATTTAATCTGTTTAGTTTCTACCGCACTACTGAACTTATATATGAATACTCTGAAAATGAAGTATGTGCGTCAACAAAAGAAATCACACGTCCATCATTAAAGGAACCATGTAATGTGTTCTCCCCCATGACTTGAATACATGAGGCACAGCTTTATTTGCGTGCTTTGATGACGTTCCACTTCCTGTCTAGAAGCGAATGGGAGCAATTTCATCATTTTGGATTTTATGCTGATGAATATTTCCATATTAATGTACCAAAATGTGACAGGAACGTCTGCACATCATTATCATCATTCTACTTTATACTTGGTTTTCATCTTAATAAAAACGAAAAAACAGCTTGTTTGTACTAATACAGTGGCTGATATTTCTTCAAAATGTTATTGGTCGGTGATTTCGAGTGATTATAATTATTTTGTACTTTTTTGTTGCTTTGTTCGTAAGGAGACCAGCAGGACATCAAAACTGCGCCACATTCAACGTATTCACAATTTCGAGCAATCAAGCAGGCTTTTGTCGTACACATGTGCTGCAAATCAGCTAGTAATTTCAGGAATACGCCTGTAATGAAAACCGTGAAATAAAAGGAAAAGAGTTACCCACAACCGTAAAGGGACTTTGTTACTTATCAAAACACGACATTAGCATAATTAGTAAAAAGATCAAGACGACAGAATTTTTTATTATATCTGAGAAAGATTTTGCTTACATCAGAATTTTGGTTGGAGTGTAGGGGGATATGAAATATGTACACAGCCACATGCAAAATGTTCAAAACTTTGTTCCTCATCTTCCAAAAATCTACGCTCATAACGTCATCCTCAAGAACTGTGGATAAATTTTGGGAAGTTTTGGGTTTCGTTGCGTGAAGTTTGTATTTTGGTGGCTCATTTCAGTTACGTTGGTTAAGCAGAATAAGGTAAGGTAGTGAGGTAAAGCACTTGACAAAGGGAAATCAAAGCCACCCTCGCCTCTCAAACTGTATGCTCATGTTCAACAGTACAATGCATGAAAACTAATGGTCAATAATTAAAGCTCTGATTGTCAGCACGCCTCAAGGAGCTATATACGCAGAGGTGAGTCGACGGTCCTTTTATGATCTACTTGTCCATCTAAATTGGGAAAATTTAAAAAATCAAGAAAGAAATCCCAAGTCATCTGTGATATCAACGTAATTTGTATAGACAGCTCACATAAAATAAAGGCATTCTTTTGCGCTACTGTAATTTAGCTTTGTCTAGGGTAAAGTAGGGCACCTCGTCCAGTGGAACGGGCACATTACGAAGCCAGTGCCCGCCTTCAAAACTCTCCCCTTGTGGCATGAGCCTCCATAGTCCATCGGCTGGAGGGAGGTAGACATCCCTGGAATACGTAGCTTTATGGACGATGGGAGCCACCAGTAGATCATTACCAATGAGAAACTCCGTGTCCATCTTGAGAGAGTCTTCATCGGTTGGTGCGATCCACCATAAGGGTCTTATCAGCGGCTGACCGGGCTTCACGATAGTCTCAGACCGGGCAATATCTAGCAATTTCGGCGTGATGACGTTCTCATGGAAGGACACCCACTTCTTGGAAATGGTCACCACTTCGTCATCGTATTGCCAGGGGGAAATGGAAAACTGCATCGACGGCAAGAAGGCAGTTATCTCCAGCCAGCGCACGTAGAGCTCCCGTTCTGGTTTATCAAGCCCATGGAATCCAGTATCATAGGCGTTGCCACCAATCATGTCTGGTAATATGTAAGGATAACCCAGCAAGCCGAATGTTAGCGCTGTGGTTATGAGTGTCTTCAGTCCGTTATCCCAGCCCCAGCGAGAATCCTTGTCCATCATCCTGACAAAGATAGGAAGATTCTGGTTCTCGAAGGCTGCTCTGACCTCGATTTGTCTTCCAAGGCGTGCTGCCATCTTGGCATATAGGGTTGTGTACCCGCAAGGGTTCACTAGTGGTACATGGGTCTTAAAATCCTTGGCAAGATAGTTGGTTTCTCCAGCATCAAACTTGAAAGAATCAATCCCGGTATCCTGTTTAAGTTTGTCAAGCCTTGCTATGAACCACTCCACAGCGTCTGGGTTGGTGATGTCAAGCATACCGGCGAATCCATTCCACCACTTGACCACGCCTTCATCCTTCCCTTTTTCTGTCACCCAATACCCTTTCTCTTTACCTTCCTGGTACGCGCTGGTATCCTTGTTGGCAAAGGGTGTCACCCAAAGAGTCACACGAAACCCCTTGTCGTGAAGTTTCCGAACAGTGTCTTTCATGTTGGGAAACTTTTTTGGATCAAAGTCAAGTTCTCCGTACTTTAAGGAGTACCCATCGTCTATTTCTATTTGACTGTTAGAGAATCCATTTGATACGATCTCATCTGCGTATGCGTTTACCACACTGTCACTGATGAAGACTTTGTATCTCGCCCACGTTGACCAGATAGGAGACTTGATCATTCTTTCATCTGGTAAGCCTTCAGGTTTCCCACCACTTGGTCCCATTTCGCGCCAAACCGCATCGTGCACGAGGCGCACGTTGTCATGTGAACAGACTGTGTAGTCTAACCGGTGCAAATTGTGATGGACATTAATGTACTTTGAGTTTGCGTAGTTGCTCTGAAAGCACAACATGCCGTCGCCATTTTCATTCAGACTGACATGCAAAGGAGTGTCATAACTTACTCGAATAGCAACCCCTCGAGATGACAACCAGTACCTGTCCAGAACTGATCCATAGCCTTTCAGATTTTCGTAAATGTCTGTGGATGCGAACATTGCAGTTGATTCACTGGCTTTATCTATGGGCCATACCTGTTCATACTTCTCGGCTGCTCCATACCAGTGAGCCCCTTCCAGAGAATAGCAGTCTCGTAGGGGAATGTCTGCAACAAACGACTTCCACTCAACATCCACACATGAAAACGGAATGCTTTTGGCCTCACTTGTGACGACTGATTTAAATTTGACTTCAGCTATTCCTTTCCAATGATAGCACATGGTGCCTTCTTTCCGCCCAGAGCATTCCTGACCTTTTACACTGGGATTGGGGCTAGCACCTAGAATGCCCCTCAACACTGTATTCCCTCTGAGGTTTTTAATTGATATTTGCCTGGTCGTAGTCCCAACACTGACCACAGTTTCTATGCCGGTCGAAGGACTGACAGAGTAAGCCCGGTTCACGTTGAAGAAAATACTGGAGATAACACGAACAGCTGTCACGCAGAGTAACAGCGCAACCACAATCCGAGTAACGAGTTTCATTGTACTTGTCATTTGGGAAGAGAAACTGCATTTAAATGGTGCAGAGAACCTTTTTCACATCGGAGACATTTGTCCACCTGCCTGTGGTAGTGATGCTGCTGCGATTTCCTCTCAGTGAAGATGTAATGAATATTTTCCCGAATATTGCGTAGCATTAGTTACCATGTTATGCTATACGCAGGACTGTATAGCTACAGTATCTCCGGTTTTCAAGGACAGATCTACAGTAACATTCACAATGGCATTCACCAATCTTTGAAATTATAATAAACCTTTAGGTATGATACTGGCGGAGTCAATGCAACTATCCACGGAACCACTCAACTATTTATTGACTGATTGATCACCTGATAGCAAAGCGCAGTAGAGAGGCAGTACGTGTATCGGCTTCTCTACAGTACTGGTTTGAAAATCTCCTGACGTCAGGTGCTTATGCTTTTGCCACAGCAGCTTTTGGTCAGGAACCAGACTAGACCGCAACATAGGCCTGCATACCACGTGGAACAGTCGATTGTAAAAATACATGTACATATGCCCCGCAGTACAAAATGAAGTCAGACTCGTGAAACTGAAATGCTTCGAAATATTTAACGAAACTAAGAATACGACAGTACGTACGTGCACTGTACAGACGTTTATTAGTACTGTATACGTGGTACAAATTGCCCCCGTGTTTGCTTTTTGGCGACGTGGCCTGGAAAGAAGTTGTGTGGAGTGGTATAGTCCCATTGGGTTTGGTTTAGGAAAAACGATCTGTACCTTCATAATGGTGTTCTAAATTGTTCTGCAGTTGTCTGTTTTTATTTTTGAACTTTGCACCTCTTATTGATAAGCCAGCTGCAGCACTACGCTTGCTGATCATCCATCCTATGGGTACATGTGCATGTATGATAAATATACCCACCAACAGCGCAGGGCCCCTGCCACTGACCGATGGGGGGGGGGGCTCGACGGCATCCGCCGAGTTGCCGCTGTGGGTCGCAGATGGTTGACGAGTGGCAATAAACTTACCCGTTAGTTTGCCTCTCGTGGACCGCTATTGGACCAAAATAATATGGCCTTTCAGTGAAGTTGGTAGCTAGTAGCGCCTCAACAGACGACCAAGTCGCTTTACGCGGTACATTAGTCTCAGTTGTCATTTTAAAAGAAAATCACATATTCTTCTATCAGTAACAGATTGGTCACCGGAACAGAGCTTGATCTCTCAACCAAAAGAACTACCCTTTCTCTAATACATGTACAAATTTCAGTGAAAACTAAGCACACTTCGTGAAACCGATCTGAAGCTATTAGACCCAACATCGGCAAATTGTCCGTACTGCCTGTACAACGCCAAAACCACATACAACTGTATACATAATGTTATCTGCTGGAGGAGTGTGCAAGGTTTTATCAATTTCGTACCCACAAAAGCCCTCTAATTCCCGAGCCTTACTATTCCCTTGACGTGTATAATGCGTAGGTCTGCACGGCACGGACGTACACATGGCCCTGCACGGTAGCCATCACTGCATTGACAAAAATTTAGAATATGAGGTAGTGCAAGATGTATGTATGACATATGTCTGGGATGAAGGATGCGCATGTGGTTATTTTAAAAAATAACCAATATCATCAGAAAGTATACAAAACTGGCACTAGGCGACCCTATTCAAAAACAAATATTGAAAAATTGAGAAAAGTTGTCAGAATCGTGTAGCATGTCGGGAAACTCGTAAAGAAAGGTGGTTAATACATTTCAAATATTTCCAAACGTGGATGACAATATCAGAAATACCCGAACGTACACGTAGGTTTGGAAAATTGCGGGTAACACGGGCGTTTACAATAGTGCGCCTCCAAGAGTTTTGCCACGCGTTGGCAAATTACGATGCGCGAAATATGTCGACCCAATACGCGTTTGAAAAGGGTCGACAGATTTTACGCGTTGTGATTGGCCAACACGCCGCAAACTCTTGGAGGCGCACTATTGTGAATCGCCCGGATTTCGGAATATTTCGCAAAAGAGAAGCATTCCTCCCGTTTTGTCACGTGGCTGTTGCAGCTACTGGACTTAAGGTTTTGGCCAATATGCAGCTGGAATCTTTTGGTCTGGGAACCAGTATAGCCTATAAGGCGACCTCTTTAAAGGGCGTAACTGCAAGAGTGTCCATGCTTGCTTTTGCGTGGTGCATGACGCGAGAGGCGTGATGCGGTGCGACTATGGACCCATGGGTCCAACGCACGGAGGTGTGACGCAAAACACAACCCGATGAGAGACGTGACACGTGACTGAAGGGACGGCGTTTTATGGGAGTATACAAAATTTGGCCGATAAAAGGTATACGCAAGAACACAATGCAACGGCACGGGTACCGCGACACCAGCGTGTGCAATTAGGGCCTATACGACAGAAATGGAGATAATTATGCAGATGGCACGCGACACGATGGTAGTGGCGGAAAGAACCCCGAGTCAAAATTTAATGCATCAACGTACTGTCTTAATCGCCCTAGCAACAACGACTCGCATGTTCGGGAAAAACGAACCAAGAACTGTTCAACGACTGATAAGACCTGATTCCCGGGAAGGCTACGCATGAAACATCTGACTGAATGTTAGTATATGTTACTGATGACTGGAAAATATTCCTTTACAAACATATGGAAAAAGAAGGAGCGGGAAAAAAACATTGATTGACAACTAAATCAAACAACATTTTACAGTTATAATGATTGATGAAGCCTTCAGGGCAAGTGCAGATTCGGAGCATTTAATGGGGGGGGGCTTATTTTGGAGGGGCAGAAAAATTTGAATGTTTTTCATGTAACTTATCATGGCCTTTCTGAGCGGTGAGGCTACATTTAAATGCTTTTCAATCGGTTTTTGAAGGAAAGGAAGTGCGATAAATATGCCCTTTCCTCGACCACTCCCCCCCTAAAAATTGCTCCTTTGGGCGCATGGGGGGAACCCTCCAGCGATTTTAGGACTTGAGTACTTGAGACTTTGCCTAATGCCCTCTGACTCGAGTATCCCAAGGAACTCGTCGAACCCCTACCTCGCGTAGCCGACTCTTCGCCCCCGCCAATGACATTTTTGGGGTATACAAAGCGATGAAGAGACAGAGGCTGGAATGAACCATTTTATTACCGTCTTCAGTGCATTAAATATAATTCATGGTTAATGTCATTTTTAATTTAAGCTCACATGGCCGTCCAGCCAGTCAGGAGCTATTTTACGATCATTGTTTTTCTCAGTCTCATCCCAATTGAAACTGAGTTTAACATTTAATAGCATTTAATAGCATTATAGTTTATACGGAACAAGTTTGGCTAACTAGCATTGTCTAGAGTAAAGTAGAGTACTTCATCAAGAGGAACAGACACATTATAAAGCCAATGTCCGCCTTTGAAACTGTCTCCGTGTGGCATGCGCCTCCATAATCCATCGGCTGGAGGGAGGTACACATCCCTGGAATACATAGCTTTATGGACGATGGGAGCCACCAGTAGATCATTACCAATGAGAAACTCCGTGTCCATCTTGAGAGAGTCTTCATCGGTTGGTGCGATCCACCATAAGGGTCTTATCAGCGGCTGACCGGGCTTCACGATGGTCTCAGACCGGGCAATATTTAGCAATTTCGGCGTGATGACGTTCTCATGGAAGGACACCCACTTCTTGGAAATGGTCACCACTTCGTCATCGTATTGCCAGGGGGAAATGGAAAACTGCATCGACGGCAAGAAGGCAGTTATCTCCAGCCAGCGCACGTAGAGCTCCCGTTCTGGTTTATCAAGCCCATGGAATCCAGTATCATAGGCGTTGCCACCAATCATGTCTGGTAATATGTAAGGATAACCCAGCAAGCCGAATGTTAGCGCTGTGGTTATGAGGGTCTTCAGTCCGTTATCCCAGCCCCAGCGAGAATCCTTGTCCATCATCCTGACAAAGATAGGAAGATTCTGGTTCTCGAAGGCTGCTCTGACCTCGATTTGACTACCAAGACGTGCTGCCATCTTGGCATATAGAGTTGTATACTCGCAAGGGTTCACCAGTGGTATGTATGTTTCAAAGTCCTCGACAAGGTAGTTGATTTCACCAGCATCAAACTTGTAGGAATCGATCCCGGTTTCCTGTTGAAGTTTTTCTAGTCTGCCAACGAACCATTCCACGGCTTCTGGGTTGGTGACATCGAGCATCCCGGCCAAGCCATTCCACCACTTGACCACGCCCTCATCCTGCCCCCTTTTTGTTACCCAGTAACCTTTCTCTTTACCTTCCTGATACGCGTCGGTGTCAGTATTAGCAAACGGGGTCACCCAGAGAGTTACGCGGAACCCCTTGTCATGAAGTTTCTGTACGGTGTCCTTCATGTCGGGAAACTTCTCAGGATCAAAATCCAGTTGTCCATGCTTCATAGAAAATCCATCGTCAATTTCAAGTTGGCTGTTGCCAAACCCATTGCTTAAGATCTCATCTGCATAAGCGTTTATGGCGGTGTCATTTATGAAGATTTTGTACTTCGCCCACGATGACCAAATAGGAGATCTGAACATTCTTTCGTCTGGTAAGCCTGCTGGTTTTCCGCCATCTGGTCCCATTTCGCGCCAAATCGCGTCGTGAACGAGGCGCACGTTGTCATGTGTACAGATCGTATAATCCAATAGTTGCAAGTTGTTCTCTTCGTTAGGATAGTAGGAATTGTCATACGTGCTCTGGAAACACAACATACCGTCGCTGTTTTCATTCAGACTGACATGCAAAGGAGCATCGTGGCTCACTCGAATAGCAACCCCTCGGGATGACAACCAGTACCTGTCCAGAACTGATCCGTAGCCTTTCAGATTTTCGTAAATGTCTGTGGATGCAAACATTGCGGTTGATTCACTGGCTTTTTCTATGGGCCATACCTGTTCATACTTCTCGGCTGCTCCATACCAGTGAGCCCCTTCCAGAGAATAGCAGTCTCGTAGGGGGATGTCTGCAACAAACGACTCCCATCCTACATGCACACATGAAAATGGCGAGTCGTTTTCTTGACTGGTGACAACCAAATCTATTCGAACTTCTGCAATTCCTTTCCAATGATAGCAGATTGTGTTCCCTCTCCCGAAGCATTCCTGACCTTTCACACTACCAGGAGAGCTGGAAGCTAGGGCTCCAGTCAAGACTGTGTCTTCTCTGACATTTTGGATGGAGATCTTCCCGGTGGCAAAATCTACATCAACCGGAATGCGCTTGTTGAGCGAGGAAAAGTCGCCAGTAGAGCTTGAGTGTCCCTTATCCACGTTGAGTCTAATTTCAGCGTAGATGGTACCAGCAGCTATCACACACAGTAACAGCACAGCCTCAATCCGGATTGTGGGTGCTTGTAAACTCCTCATTCTACAAGCAAAAAATGTCGTGCTTATGAAACACAAAACCTACGCTTGCTGCTTAGCATCAGAAGTCAGTTCAATAGGCTTAGGTTAAAGCTCCTTTGGCCACTTAAAAATATTGTCAGACATACATGTATCTTTCGTTGGCTGCCCAGTGCATATCGTTGCGGGCTGTTGCATATGTCTAGTAAACACTCATTTATTTGCAGAGAACAAAATTGATTGAGCGCGCCAGTTTCACGTTTTGGAAACAAAATGGCTGTTCGTAGTGTACAGAAGAGCGTGTGAGTACGGTACACCAACTGTCCGTGTGCATTGGCCACTACACCTACCAGTTTGTTCCAAACAATGGTGGCACTTACGCCGCAACTCTCTCTACACAATCTCTCTATACATGTACTGCTCATGTACATGAACGTGTGCCAATGTCCTACACAGCCCTGTCCAGTGCTATATTGCGCTGTGTGAAACGTATATTTCGCCGTAACGAACCTTCACCTCCAGTGGGTCAGGAGGTGCAAGCTATGAAGACATGTAATTATGCACGGCGTGTAGAACTACCGGGCTGCGGTGTAACTCAGCGTTCTTCGGTCACCGAGGCCGTGGTACGGTAATCTGAATCAACATGATGACTCAAACTAGATCGAAGGTCAACCACCCGATCTCAATGCATACCACGTGCAAGCGCGGAAATGTGCGTTTAACTGCTGTTCTCTTCAACAAGGCGGGAAGGGCGGAAGGATACTGTGGATATTTAAGGCTGGTGACAATTTATTTTCCTCAAGCACATCGTACTAAAATGTTTGCAGTCCTGTACATGTATTTGTTTCGACTTACCTTCGGTCGAAGCTTGTAACCGAGAACTTTATGTACATGTACATGTATCCTTCATGTACTGTACATGTACAGTATGAAGTTGTAACGTATACCATGGAGGTAGATGCTTCCCAGGCAATACATTTCATCGTATAGGGGGCCTACAAGGGGACGTAAATACCGGGCGGGAGCTCAGCTGGGGTCATGTACATGCATAAACTATAGGCATAGACCAGAAAAACCAGGTTTTTGACAGGTTGAGCCATTTTGACATCTCTCCTCTGTTTGTGTTGGGAAACATAACTAACGCCTTTTATAAGGTAACCTTGAACTTTCCAATTCAGCCATATGATGAAGAGTAAATTGAATGAAAACTTTATCAAACCTCACTAACGTTTCACGGTAGTGCAACTACTTTTCTTCATGATCAAGATTTATCTGTAATACTTTACTCCACTTTTTGACAGGGGATTTTCTGGACAATTCATAAAACCAGGGGCATTTTTCTTTATCAAGATTTGAGAGTGCGTATAACCATGGTACGAAAACAGAGCGTGATCCGACGGAGAAGATACCGTGAACCGATTCTCAAGCCATGCCCGAAACCGTCAGGCTTCCATACAGAGCTACGGCGGCTGTTTTCAGTGTGCCCTGTGTATTTTCGACGGGAGAAGAAACTGACCAAGCCCTAAACGACATATTCAGATTGCAGGCAGCCCGAATCTGATAATGCTCGGTTGAACAAGTGAGAGCCTATTTTTTTTTGTTTTATCCCAGTCGTGGTTATGCATGTAACCATATTTAAAAATGGAGGGGACTAAATAACTACAAGGTCTCATCCGCGGCTAGTCACTTGGCAAGGATTGTACTGATAAAGCATGCGCCGTATCCATAAACCCAGAATTTATGCCCATGTCAATGTATCTCACAGTTGTGTTTAATTATCTTATCCTTTTCTCTTATTCTTTGATCATGTGCTTAAGTGCTTTACTGCGTCAATTTGCACTGCCGAGTTCGTGAAAGGAAAAACAAATAGTGACCTACCAAAAATACTTCGCTGTACGTTCATCGTGATGAACCTAGCTTGAAGAACGTTTTATATCTTCACAAAGAGTCCACTATTTTTGGCACATCATACGATGATCATCGAGAAAGGTCATGTTTCGTGCAGCTATATAAGAACTCCTTGCTAACAGTACACAAGGGGGAAATAAATACAACTTTATAAGAGTCGGGACATTCTATAGAGACTAGACGTTTGAGGTTAGTGGGGAAACACAAATTGACAAATAGAAACAGCATTTGCAATTAACCGTGAAACACAGTCAATCATCTTTAATGCACGTTTAACAATGAACACTGGAATTTGCAATTATATCTTTTTATTTTCTAGTTAAGGCTTATACATTAATTTTAGATGATTATCACTGCAGCACCACTATACCTATGATGGTGTTGATGTTTCTGCTGTGTTGTACGAGATATAGTTGCAATGTTCAAAATCAAGATTAAAATTAATGCCATTCAATATATACACAGTATGCAGTACGTTTGAGATATTCATCGATTTCCTTCAGAATGGCTTGCCATCACTGACCAATATAAATAAGGTTTAAGTTTTAATGACAACGAAGGGGGGTGGAACTGAAAAGTAAATAACAACTTTGAAGGGCGTGCACGACTAAATCTGTTGAACTGAATCTCTGAAACGTGCAGTGAGCAAGTCCTTTCTAACAACAATTCCAGGGATTTTTGGAATATATTGATGATGCTACTATAAGTATCTATATGTATAAGCAAATCATTGACGTAAGATCAGGAACAAGCTTCTGAGCAACCTCATCATCCATAGTTGCAAGAAGTCTTACTGCCAGAAGTCAGTGCTATGTGCTTCTTTGTTGATTTTGTCGGTGCGATCTTATTTTTAACCAATCAGACATAATCGATTTCTGAAAATTAATTGGAACAAATTCAATCAAGGACCAGCTGTTAACTTGTGGTTGGTTCGTGACGCACCGAGCGCATTCGCAGTGAAGTTTTAGTGCAAATGACTGTAGTTAACCGTTGCCAGTCCTTTAGGCCCGTGGGGAAAATGGTGGTAATAGGAAGGGCAAACTATAACAAATAAAAGTGAAAATTATCCTTTACTGGTGACGAACTTATATGTTCTGTTTTCCGCCACTTTGTCTTTCTTTCTACACTGTGTTATTAAAAATGGCTATGGCAACCAACAACACGACCAACTTTGGTACGCTGGTATACCAGCGTCGACTAGCGTGCATTTGATGAGAATTAGTCGAACTATGTTTAACTATGGTCTTAGATTGGACTTGCTCCCGAATTATTACTTGTGTACAGATAATATACCGCAGATAAAGGCACCCTCAGTGTCAGGATAAGGCTCACTGTAAACCATTCAGAGACATCC